>NC_062247.1:633274-1266548 GCF_905475465.1 Pieris napi
CCCTTTACATATGAAAATAAAGAATAAAATCCCCCGAACGCTGCGTGGAACTTACAACGTTAACAAATCATTGGTACCAATGACATTTCACATGTTTGCCATAGAATCATTGTTATATACACCTATTGTTGTAATTGTTCACTATTGTTGGACGGATCAATGCGAAACATTTTAATATTATGAAATTATAAACGTCTTCCGCGCATTACGTGTTAGAATAAAAACACATGGAGATGACGAAATTTAAAAATATGGCTAGAAGGAACAATTCTCACACCTAAAGTCTTATCTTCGACTACTGGCTGTGTACCAACGGACTTTCTATATACGCAACACTCACTGTCAAGGTAAACGGTAGAAAACCGAAGAAGGCTGATCACCTACTTCCCTATTACAAATGATCACCTAACAGAAATTTGAGGCCTTGAAGGTTTTTTAAATTATTTTTTTATTATAATTTTTATTGGATTCACGTATGGTCGTGTAGGGACATTATTATGACAGTCCTTTCATTTAACAGCTTCTTTTATACCAAATGTGATTTGTATTTAATTAATAATTAACTTTTTTAACATTTAAATCTTCCTAATAAAGTTATATACTTAATTCGAAGACTTTATTCAAGTAAAACTGCAACTAAACATTTCATCTCCACGCAATCTCTGTTCCACCCACGATCACAATTTATTGGAATACTGTCTCCACATTTATTGTGTTCTGGTATTAGACAAACGCATCCGGCCTGCATGAAATAAAAGTTCATTGTTACCTCGGATTCTGCTAAATTGTGTAATTCAAGACTATTCTTTACAATAGATGTCGCTTTGTGCTCAGAAGGATTGCGTCCGGTGTTCAACGAAGATGTCCAAAATGTGGTTATCAATAGCTTTGTAAATTGCGTAAATACAATTATTGTAATGAAGGAGGCTCTAACCCAATATGGGCTTTACTTTAAAAAAAACAAATATTAACACTATTTTCTGTACTTCTTCTGGCCTTTTGTTTTGTTTTGACTTCTGCTAACGTCCAAGAGTTTTTTTTATATATAAGAGGGGAAAACGAGCCTACAGGACGCCCAAAATGGGCATCGCTGACCACGGACAGCCATTTTAGTCAGACGGCCATTGAGGGACAAATATGCTCTCTTTTTAAAACATTTAGAGGTTATATCTACTAGGGAGGTCGATTCCATTTCTCTTCGTTTTACGCCTTTGAATGAATTAAAAATAAAATAAAAAATATAATGAGAGATATCAAAAAAAAATTGTTTTCCCATTTCCCATTCGGTTCGTTTCAAGTGTGTACTGCGTGTGTGCTGTGGCTTTAATTGGCCCTGGCTCAGCTGAGGAGCAGAATGTTCCACAGCGCTGGTCATCCTGCCATAGACCAAAGCAGCTAGTTCGCGTCTCAGTCACAAAAAAAGGAAGAAATTATATGAAACGGCACCGTTACACTTAACTCACAAATCTCACAAATGTGATTCCGATCCCAATTTTTATATTGTTAGTTACATCAAAGTTTTGGAGATTAGAATAATTTTTCCCGTAACTGAATAATTAAGAAGAATCCTGTTTTATCTTACATTGTTTAATGTGGCGTTAACTCTATAACGTATATGTCCACCTGCCCTGACCTTCAAACCCTGAAAGACACTTTCCCTATGTTTTGTCACCAAAGAGGAAGTATATCCTTTGTCTCCCCTCACAATACATTAACGCTAATTTCAACAATAACTTAAAAACCGATTGTCTGTAAAACGTTTAAAAAGCCATGTGTAGTGCTTCGGGGCATGGGGCGTAACTTGAAGGCTGAGGCGGGACAGATATAGTATTGGCCGATTGGAATGGTAATTTAAGATCAAGAACGGTGTATATAGGTAGAGTTCATTTTCTGCCATCTCCTTTCGAAGGTTGACGATCATCATGGCTGCTTTAATTTTGGATGTCGTCCTTCTGTACTTGGTGCTTTGTGGTGCGGAACCGTCTAACATATTGTAAGGATACATCTATAAGCCCAGATCTCGAAGGCTTCCAGTTTTTTTGGACATAGTCTCTGTCAGCATCCAAGATTCCACGCCGAATTGTAAGAGTTGTAAATTTGGCTTGCCACAAAGTACTTTTTTTAGTTTTGAAAAGTAGGGTTTTGGTTGTTTTTGTGCTAGAAACAAACTAAGCTGCTTTATCATGTTACACTGAGAACACTTGCGCTGCATATCATATCTATCTCCGTGAGAAAACTCGAATTCTAAACTATATCCTTTTTCAGTATAATTAAAAATAAAATCGTAATTTTGATTGCCTAACTCATATCTTATAGTTCTTTAAATACGGTTGCTATATTATATTCTGAAATGGTTCTTTCAACCGCTTCCGCTAGTGAACTACGGCCTTCCCCAACGCTTTGTGATATTTATTGTAATTTGCAAACATAATAAACAATAGGGGGTTTTGTTACTATTTGTTACACCATCTGTTTTCTTTATCAACTTAATTTTCCCTTCAGGCGACTTGCTTTCAATCTCTGAAATTGAATTTAAATTATTCATAGCAGAAGCAAAGGATTATTATCAGTTTTACAAATAAAATTAGCGTAAATTCGTTTGTGTTTATCTTTGTACAAATTTTTGACTTTGAACAATTTTTTTTATAGCGTTTATTGTGGAAAATACTTTTGAGACGATGTATGAAGCAGGTACTAATGTTGGATTTGTATGCGCATGCATTTGAGGGTGTAGTTTTTATAATCGTGCTCTGTGTCTCTGTTAGTTTTTTGGAACCTCAAAGATACGCCTCCGTAGATTCGAATCTCAATTCGTTAAGGAAGCAATTATATAGGAATAAAGAAAATTACAATAATAGCAAACAAATGAAGACAGAAAGGTTTCCAAAACATTGGCGTCCTAACACCTTGCTCTCTTCTCCATTCGGGTGCTTGTGCGACAGACGTGTGATAAATCTTCTATTGATTTGTTTCTAAATTAAATACTATTCTGACCGTCAAGACTTTTATAATAACATTAAACTTTTTCAAGGATCATAAGACATAAATTAAAAGAGAAATAATTAAAGGAAAACTAATAAAAATTTCACTGAAGTACCTACGCTTTCTTAAATTATGTAGTTACCAATTTATCGGACATTTTCAACTGTGCTAGCCGAAAAGTTATTGTGCCTTTTTAAAATAAAATATTTCTTTTATTTCATCCAATTTAAAAATATCAATCATACAATCATCTAAACACTATCTACAGTGAAAATCGTACAGAAAAAATTAATTGGCTGAAAAAATTACATTTCAACGGACGACTTGTAGAAAAATATTAACACCAATCTCGTGTTAAAACGTTATTTATATGAAAAATATCGCTAGTATTTGACATAACTAGTATACGTGTCCTTGTGAAGCAGGTACAATATTTACAAGTTATTTCCCCAATTAGGCGACATTCCTCACGCAAGCGCCCGCGCCGCGGGTTGCGCTGTAAATCAGGATTATCCTCAGCCCGAGACTCGTTTGAATGTAATTTATACAGAAAATCCGCCACCATATCACTATAAAATGAATGTACGTGTATTTGTTACGTTTATTTGTTTTGGTAATGCTTGCTTATATGTAAGGTAGCCAAGGACTTCTAGGTGGCATGTGTCATAGTAGGTCGCGACAGATGCGGTGATGCAAAATAAAGGAAACGTAAAAAAGAACCCGAATTACAATATTTAATTAACGTGAACAAATGGGCGGAACATTTAATAGATTACAAACAAATAATGATGAAGAGGAGAACTGCCCCGGTAGCTCAACGGCCCTGGAGTGCAAACAAAGGGGAGGCTTCCATAAAAAAGTCATAAAAAGCTAGTGCCGAATTAAGAAAATTAAAAGAAGTTAATTAACACCGTACTTACAACACGCTGTAGGCTTATGGAAGCCAAGACTGGCAAAGAGATGTATATGCACTCGTACGTTTAAATAGCAGTGGACCATGGTCTACTTCTTTTTGTTTTGAGTAGAATATACTCGCGCAGTGCCGCACCTTTGGATTTCTACAACAAAAGAGTGGTACACCTTCTAGATAGAGTCGAGCATGAAATAACGTTCATATAGGTACGTAGTTGTAATTGATAAATTTTGATTTAAATTAATTTGATTAGTACTGCAGGTTCTCTACCTTCCATCACCATCTTAGCACCTAGAGTAGACAGACCTAGGGTATGTTTCGTGATCGTGATTGTTTTTTTCTAAGCGCCAAGTAGATGATCATTCTTCTTTGCCTGCCACACGCTAAAGAAGGCTTGCTTAATTCCTTACACATATGGTTCTGTACGAGCGAATGTTGCACATACAATAGTCAATTCGTGAACAGCCGAGGTTCAAACCTATGACTCAGAGATCGCACGCTGAACCACTAGGCCGATATTCCTCAAAAATGTTAAACGATAATTAAAATTCTGACACACAGAATGCGATGACTCAAATGAATAAATAATATTAAGTATAATTGAATTTTTCGCATAGGCAATTAATCTTGGGGCGTATAGAGCTGGCAATGTTGCCATGTCGCGACAAACGTACGACAACAAATCAGAATCGCTTCGTACTCAAATTGTTATTGATTGCACATTGTAACATTACTAGTCTAAGAGAGGAATTTCACATATTTTTATGGATTAACCATTTAATATAGAAATTATATAATACTGTATAATATATTATATACAGTAAATAACTAAAACTTAAATCGGCTTTCATTATAGATATGTCAGCAGTTTTAACTTAGAAAAGCTTTTAATATTCGTATCGCACCAAATGTTTGTCTAAATCTGTTAAAAAAATATTAAGACTTTCAAAACGATAAAAACCAGTCTTTAAACCACGTAAATTATACGAGATTTGTATAATTGAATAAATTTCAATAAAATTTCGAAGTCAAGTGTTTGACTCTTTGGCTATTGAACATAATTCAGTATTTTGTTG
Source organism: Pieris napi (assembly GCF_905475465.1). Lineage (NCBI taxonomy): Eukaryota > Metazoa > Arthropoda > Insecta > Lepidoptera > Pieridae > Pieris > Pieris napi. The sequence goes on from NC_062247.1 coordinate 638,246, forward strand.
CGCCGTTTCTTGAGCTGAAAGCCGTGAAGCTGTTCGTGTTAATCAATAAACTTAGTGCTCAGTAGTATTTACTAGCCGACTTATTTTTGTTGCCAGGTGGAAATAAAAATTAATATATAACAGAGTTTATGGTATTTAAAATAAACAATGAATTTACATAATCAAATACGGTTTAAGATATTTATTTATCTTTAAGAACATTACAACATTCACTTACATGAGAAAATATACTAATAAAATCATATATTACGCTTATTAATTAACTGTATAGTATATTAGGTACAATGCTAAAAAAAACAAGAGACAAGAAACAGAATGCTAATTGCTACCAGGCCTGGACACATTTTACATTGGAAACAAGATAAAAAAATCAAAGCAATGACAACAATTAATAATAAAGAGAAGAATGTAATTTAACAAATAACACACAAATTTACACAGAATAGAGTTAAAATTAATTAAAATTGATAAATAGAAAATTAAAACAAATTTAAAATGTTTGGTCCTCCTCGCTGTATTTATTATTCATTCTTCACATACTACTTTTCGTATCTTGCTTAATACGGTAAATAGGAACTTAGTAAAATTTTGAAGCAAACGGTGATGTAGTCACATTGATAGGGGTTGATAAAAGATGGGTTGGTCTGTACACTACTACCACGCTGACCATAATACGACGATTGAATGAATTATGCACAAATCACTTCAAATTATAACCGATATGTTACCGATTAACATTGATTTTATTCAATTTATCGAGTATTTTTAAAGGGACCGCTTTTTTTAATAACAATTCAAATCAACAATATCAAATTATCGAGAGTCGACTTTATATTTATTTAATGGATTGCAGTGAACATTACACACAGCAACAGAACATACAACTGACTGCGTTCTTTCATACAAAGTAAAGATATGGACAATTGTTTCACTCACTAAATCATCGCAACTCCAAAAATCTCGTTGCACCCTTCGTCTCCACACACGCATAATAAATTAAAAGTACAACATTCTTCACACTCCGACGTTAATCTCATTCAAATTCTCATAAGAGACAGTGGAGACTTCTAAAATTATACATTAAATCTACATATTAGCTATTATTCCGTACTTTGCCTTTGGGTTTTGGACAAATAGAAGCGTACCATAAGTGGGACAAAGCCCTGTTTACATTGTGTATGAATGTATAATTAATATGGCATGAGAAAATTCTTAAAATACAATTTTATAGCCTCCTAAGTAATAATTTTATTTTTGAACTCTACTTCTGTGAAAATTCAGTTACAAAAAAAATACTCTAGGTACTCCGTGTTTGTATTAACACGAGTAGTCGTTAAGTTAAAGTTTTAACGATTATCTACAAGCACAAATATGTTCTGGAGTTAATGTCCATTAATATTTTTTCGATTATCACACATAATTGTTAGTTAGGAGAGACAGAATTACTTTCTATTTGGTCATACAGATATCGCCTCGGAGGGGGCGATATTTTTTGGATGTCATTCATTACTGTTTGATAACTTTCTTTTTATAATAGTTAAATTAATATTATAGGTTTCTACGTACCTTAAGGATTTTGCGTTTACGCGTGTATTAGTAAAATCAAATGAAAATTTTTTGCGCATCTAAAAAAAATAAGTATAATCCAGACAAAACTCATCCACTCCCCAACTTTGAACATGACTTTTTTCCTTCCACCAACATTAATTCTTCACTGGAATTATTAACCAAAGGTTAATAATGGTGGCCAAAACCTATAATAGGTCGTGATAACCTTCTGTATAGGGCACATAATATTATTCCTAATTAATTTATTATGTTTTATTTCGTGAGTTAGTTTTAAAATGCATTCTTGTTGATTTAGACAATATTGTCGTTGTTGTAAATAAATATATTGTTAAAATAGTATATTGTTAAATAGTAGTTTGTTTAAATAGTAGTACATTTCTGAGAGTACACTGTATCCAATTTGAAATTAACAGCTACAGTTTACCTCAGATTTATGTATCTGTTTCATCATCATTTGTCAATCTAATAGGCAAGAATATTATCAGCCTCCTGTGCTTACACACGTTCACATTCACCGTTCGAGCGAATGTTAAATTCGAACATAGAAATAAAGTCCATTTGTACACAACCGGCGATCGAATCTACTACCTCAGGGATGAGAGTCGCACGCTGAAGCCACTAGGACAAAATAACCACCATTTTAAAACGTTATGTTAATCTTGGACTTAAAAAAATCGTTATTAAACCATACATAATGTATTGCAATAAAAATACAATGTTAACAGAATGTGTGAACAGACTTAGTTTAAATTATAAAGAATTCACACTAGACATATTAAATTTGTATTCAACTAATAATGAACATTATATTGCGACTTCGTACAAGCCGTAGGACGCCGCCTTAGTCGCGGATGGGCGGTAGCCCATGCTGCGATGATTGAAGATTTAGTTTGAGAAATATGGGCGGAGATTTCGATAGTATGGGAATTTAGAACTAAATTGAAAATTTTTGTATGGGAATGCTATTTTTTAAATATCACATTTGTTCTATTGTTTAAGGACTAACTTTACCCGACTTTGCTCGACGACGGGCTTACTACAAGACGGTTTGAGGGAGGTTTCCTTATGTATGTGAGATATGTGTAATCGGTATATCTTGATTGGACCAGTAATTAAATTGAAGGTTTTGAGTTAAATTCATAGAGGTTCAATAGACTCAGTTTTTCATTTAACCGGCTTTTTTGATTTAATCACGACGCGAGATTTTTTATGAGACCTTTCAGTTAATATCCTGAAAACTATCAGTCTGATTACAATTTTGCTAATGTGACTTATTTGCTGAAAATACAAATTAATTGACACCTCGATCATCCCGATCGGTCAAAGGACGGTAGAACTATGCTTTTAATAACTTCCTCTTTCTCTTTTTTAACGACGGTTAAATTTTTACATAAAAACGTTCGTTGATTGATACAGCAAACATTACACCTGAACACCTTATTTATTATAATTAAATTTAAATACAAAACATTACTGTGATATTATTCGCAATCGTGTGAACGTTTGCATTCCCTCAGTGGCCTAGAGGGCGTGCCCTCAGCAGGACAGGTCCGCCTAACCAGACCTCCCGGAGCGAAGGTGGACCCGGCGTATTAATTTATTGTTAAACATTGCTACTTCTCAGGGTGTTTAAGTATTATTAATTACTTTAAGAATTGTTTAATATTGGTTTATTTAATTTAGAAAAATAGTGTCTTATATCTATTACTAAGTTATTGACTACGTAGGTAATAAAGCCCTTTTAAAATTAAATACTTAGTTATAAAAAAGATACCCAAATAAAGAGAAAAAAATGGCCTTCAACGCAACACTTTATTTTAGTATTACAAATTAAATATGGAAACGACACAGAATTGTGTCTGTTTTAGTGGGAGACGAAAGTTTGAGCAACTTCAATTTGTTTTAGAAATTGATCCCTTGATTGGGGTATTATTATACTTTATCGTATTAGAAGGTAACACGACAATTATTTTAATTTAATAAGAGACTTAAATATAATATATTTACTGTCTTTTTACAGAGAAAGGAGCTTAGGACTAAACAAATCGTGATCCAAACATGTTATAAAATTTTAGCTATAATTTTGTATTTGTATGGTAATACAGCATATATTTGTTACCCCATTCAATATGTTTAGCATCCCATAATTCAATGAATCCCGGGTTAACCTTGCAATGATAAATTCAAAATAATTGACTTTACACACCTTTTCACCTATAGACGTCCGGTGGACTACAAAAGTCCCGATTATACCCCGCACTTAGATTCAGGTGTCAAAAAGCGTTTCAAAAGATATCCGTCAGCGTATCAAGTCGCAAGTGACAAAAAATAACCATTGATATCGTATCCAATATCGTTGACAATGGAATTTTGTTATTTTAGGCTTACTGCAAAGTCGATTAATTTTCTCTACTTATGATAACAACCGCTTTTTTTAATTGAATATATACGTAATATATACTTTCCCACAGTCTTCAGTGGAAAGTTGGTTCGATTTTCTTTTGTTTTCTAAAGGATTGCATAAAAGCTTGATTAATAAAAATGGTTCGATCATAAAGAAATTTGATTTATCTAACATTTATGCATCATAAATATCAAACCACACTCTGGGTCGCTTAATTCTGGTAGGTACCTACTTGTAATTTGATTAAAAAATTGCGATTTATTTATCACTTAATTAGCTATGTAATGTTTTCATAAATTGTATTAATAATGAATATTTGTAGTAATAATAGTAAAAAAATTATAAATAGAAAATTAAAACAAATTTAAAAGGTTTGGTCTCTGTGGCTATCTATGTAGCTTTAATGCTGGCAGAATTTCGATATTGCGAAACTTATTCGTTGAGAGAGGAAAGCACCAGCTCTGGGGTCACCGGCACCATTTACCAGGTGCCCATTTTAATCTTTTATTATTCAAGTGCATGAACCCACGGTCCAAGATTATCTACTCCAAAGGGAACAAAATCAAAGTTGGTGGAAACTCTAATATATGAGCCGTTTATTATCATGACTTTTAATTTTCGATTGAAAATATCCACTATTAAAACCAGCTGTTTTGTTCAACAAAATACATCGACACTTTCTAATGATACTGAGAAAAAACTAAATTTTATAGAAACATGCGTTTCGAAGTCATTAGAAATCTCATATAACCAGATTTTAATCATCCATTCAAAATTGGAGCGTCAAAGAGCGGACCAATTTCGATTTTCTATTCCGCCATTGGCCCAGCTCGCAACATGGCTGTGACACGGCGCATTGTTCAAACAGAAAAACGAGACAATCTTTTTTGTTTCCTTTATCTTTCGCTTTTATACGAGATCACAATGGCCGGCTGTGGTTAAAAGATATTCGTTCAATTATTTTTATTGTTACAAAGTTTGTGTGTATCAGATTATTAAGACCATTTAGGTATCATAATATGTTTCGATTAGTACTGAATAACTAATAAATAAAAAATAAATCAGTGGCGCTACAACCTCTTTAGGTCTTGGCCTCAGGTTTCTGAATCTTTTTCATGATCATTTTTAAATCTAATAGGCAAGTATGTGATCAGCCTCCAGTAGGTACCTGACACACGCCGTCGACTTTTTGGGTCTAAGATATGTCGATTTCCTCACGATGTTTTCCTTCACCGTTCGAGCAAAGGTTAAATGCGCACATAGAAAGAAAGTCCATTGGTGCACAGCCGGGGATCGAACCTACGACCTCAGGTATGAGAGTCGCACGCTGAAGCCACTAGGCCAACACTGTTGAATAGCTTGTTTAATAAAGAAATAGACCAATCATGCCATCTTCAAATAAAAATAAAAGAAAACTGGTAGAAATGCAGTTCTTCTGCTGGCCACAATATACAGAGAGATATATATATATACTTTTATCTTGTCACAAATAATGTTTTCGACTGTTCACCAACAAAGCCTCATTCTCAATAAGCTCTTTTACCAACGCTTGTGCTCTTTAGGATTTATCAAAAGGCTTTTAATTTCAAAACAAGCTAATTCCCGAATTGTACAAGGTTGTGATTTGCGCACAATGTCCAGACAATACCGTCTCGCATATTATCATATCATAACGTTTATAAATACATTTCACGGTGGCATTGTTGATCACGTCTTGAATTCCCCGAGGATACGGTTAACAATGAGAAAAAGAATAATAGCTAACTCCTCACAAAGATAACCCGTCATTTTCGCTATTGGCCATTTATGACAATACCTCATTGTTGTGATGCTAGTGAATTCTCAAAACTGGAATTGTCTCAAGGCCCGTGCTGACAATCTCTTCCCCAAGGATTTGGATCGAGAGAAAAATTAAACTATCGCTCGCATAGAAAATTTATTTGGATTTATAAATTATCCACGTTGTTTCAATATAAATGTATATAATTAAAGAAATATGTAAAAAGATATTTTATTTATTTGCTCATCGGTATTTCTACAGATACTCGTTAAACAAAATCCAAACAATTACATTATACACAAAAGCCAAAAACGAAATACACATTTAAACATAAACATAAAGCACAGTTAACAATTTTTACTTATTTATACAAAAAAATTAAATACACATACATGTATTCCCTATTCCCTGATATAGATATTTATACCTAATCTTTTTTTATAATAATTCATGATTTATTTAATATAGGTAAATAATAATGAATGATACCTGTAAATAAGTTTTTTATATTATTTTTTAAACATTTTTAGTTATAATAAATATATCTATTTGATGGTAATTTGTATTATTATCTGAAGGTATATAATATACATAATGTCCATAACTTTTAAATTGAAAACATGAATCACTATAACTATTTAATATACTTTACTATTGTCTAATAACAGTTACACACTTTACGACAACAAAAGTTAATAGACCAATAATCTACGTCAATAATGAGCGAACGACCATTTGCTTACTGAAAAATGAAAAAACGAGTTCAGAACAAACAGCAGCAAGAATGTCCAGTAATTCATTCACCACATTGTTGAGCACAGTTAGCTTCTTGTGCGTGATAATATTTGGTTTCCTCGTAACCTGCTCTTTGTCACTGGTCGGTTCGCCCACTTGAAAAGCAACGCTTTTGTTTGCTGAGACAAGTAAAGACGAATTTCTAAGGTTTGTATTTTTAAATCTCTTTTCGGCTTCTGTGTGTTGAATGGCTCCTGTTATACAAACATCAGCAATTATGAACGTGTCTGTTGTTGGACTAGTTCTTAGTTCATGTGTACAATTGCTTTTAGCTTTACATATATCATATTTGTGCTTCACCGTTTCATGTCTCTCTCTGTCTATAGCTAAATATATTTTATCACGATCAATATTGGTTCATTTAAATTATTAAAGATCTATCTAGTAACTGTTTGTTACAAAAATCTTTCGTTTTCAATTGTCAACAATACATTTGTCAATTGAGGTGTTATTTCTAGTAAGGAATTATAAAAACGTGAGAAGATCTAGCAGATTGTCGCCCTTATAATTAGAGCATTCTATTCAATAGAGGCATTAGAATGGAAAAATTAACTCATGCGATATCTTGGATTTATTTTCCGTTTACATACCATGATAATGAATGATACTTATTGACCCGTAATAAGAGCCAAAATGGCAAATGAAGCTTTGAATAAGGTATAAATACCACCCTTTGCTTTTTTAGTATAACTGCCCCTTGTCTTTCGCGATTGTGGTCAGATAACAAAGAAAGATGAATTAGATTTTAATTCCTTTGGAATTATTTTGATACAAATATAGAATTACTATTACATTATTATTATATCCTATACAATTTTTAACTACCGAGCATGAAACTTAGTTTTAACACATTTAGCGGAAGGAGTAGGATCGTCAATTTAATTAAATACAACAAATACCACTGTTACACATACACCTTACTTAGTTAAAGTGGCTTTATTATTATTATTTAAATGTATAAGATCACAAATTATTATTTTTATGGTAAATTATAATCTTTCGCTGTTTTTGTGAGCTTATTAACGAAATATAAAAGTAATACGCCAATATAACCATTACATAGCAGTGTATTGTATTAGTAACATTGAACTTTGAAAAGTTATTGACTTATTGAAGTAGCAATTAGAAAAGCAGTTTCTTAAGAATCTTGACTTCCAATTACTCGTCTGTTTCAAGTGCCATTATGATTTGAGACATTAATTGTACAATTATTTCTTCGTCTTTTGTTACATTTGTACGGTAGTTTGTTTCTTTGTATTCACATTTGGTGACTGGCACGTGGTTGTAAAGGACCACTTTATCGGCCACTCATTACATTTTAATGGTCTCAGTTTTGACTTTAACATATTTTTCTATATCATTGTATTGGACGATAACAGCCTTTATCGCTTTGATTATAAGTTCTTTGGTGACTGCTTGGGCTAATATTGTTTGAGATACTATAAAAGAATCGTTATTTAAATTTGACGGTTAAAGTTTGTCAGATAAATTGTCGACCTCGGAGCAGTTGTTCGTATTCATTCTAAGTAATTACACGTGGATGATTGTTTGTTAAGTGTGTGTTTTGTAAATCGCTTGCGCAAGCTTAGTAGTGTAAGAGGTAAATCTATCTACAAGCATAAATACTACCAATGTAACATTATTTTTTTAATGCAAAGGTGCTTCTATGTGATTCTTATATTATAAATTTTGAGATACTAACATAGAATATGACCATAAACTATTAATTTCTTTTGCTAGTTAGATATGTCCAATTGTCCTGTTTATTTCATTCATCGATTGTAATATGATCCAATTTCCACTTTCAAGACAAATAAAGCATACATGTATTAATTAAAGAGGCAGTTGATGGGATTCTGTTTTCTTTTGCAAACTAGCAAACTGTGGAATCGACTCCCGGTGAATGTCTTATCTGGGAAGAGAGAGAAAAGAGAGCATATTTCTCCCTCAAAGATCGGCATCGCACCTACTAAAATAGATGTCCACAGAGATCCAGTAGCCTCGTTTAACCTCCTAAAAAAATAAATCCATAGATCGAAAGGGTATAACACAATACATACCAATACTAACCAAAAAACAATGCAACAAATGTATAGCACAATCAGCCTGTTAACGTCCACTGCTGGATACAGGTCTCTCCTTAGTTTAGTGGTTTCTTGAATCACCCTTCTGGAAACATAGACTTTGTATCAGATCCATGTTACACATTAAAAAAAATAAGGACTAGAGATACTAATGCGAATCGTTTATTCGTAATAGCAAGATATATTTCTCATTAGTGTACTGAGTACAAAATATTTATATAAAACCTTTTTCAATCCTTTTATAACAATAGAAGATATTTTTGTGATGCATCCAATTAAACGAGGGTAAAATGAAATACAATATGAGGATCACTTTTTATCTGTCCTCGGCAGACACAGCGACGCCGACCGTCCCCTTCACACCGGTACAGTGTTATTGTGGTTGGAATAAAATTAATTATATTTTAAGAATACTACGACTTTTATTCAATCCTTGTACTTACTTGTGTAATAGGCACATGTCCTTCATTAACATATATTTTTTAATGAACAAGATAATTTTATTATCATTAAAACTATTTAAATGTCATCTATGTACATATATTTAGTTATTCTATTTAGATTTAATATCAAACACAAATATATCACATAAGACACCACAAAAATTATTAATTTGTATCCACTAAAGAATGTACACTACCAAACAGGTGTTACTTCTTTACTTTGTATTTAAAATTGACTCTTAATTACTTTCCACTAAAGTAACATTTCATTTAACATCTTACGTAGACTTGGAATGGATTTTACATCTGTTTTAACACTATTTTGTTTTTATTTTAGTAAGATCCCGATTGAATGTTAATAAAAGCGATCTTGTCTGATAATGTTTTTGATTTTATTAGTCTCTTCAATATTACCGCCTCAAAATTTAATTGTCGTCAGACTTAAACACATTTAGTAGATTTTTAATGTTATTAAATATATTGGTTTCCTTCGAACATTCCGTCCTTACGTTAATACTTGCCTACATAGAAATTGAAGTGTTTTACATTTCCTATTTCTATTCTCTCAAAACCCACTATTTCAATAAAATAATCATTTTTATTCGTATGACTGCTATTAAATTATGTTGATCATACTTGAACGTTTCTTCATAGCTTCAAATCAATGCCGATGGTAAAAAAATAGGAAATACAACAAAATAAAAGGAGCCGAAACGGAAATCCCATATCATAACATTAAATTCAATAAATCCAAATTATGCCACTTATATGCGCATGATTTGATTTACGCAAAGATCTATGGATCCGAAAAAGCTCGAAAATATGTATAAATCGTATCAAAAACGCCTTTAATACATACGCAATATGGTTGATAATCTATATGTTTTCTAAGTCATTAGGCAGTATTCGCAAACGGTTTCCGCCCCATTTAGTGTATCGAAATGAACAATAGTTTTACTCAAAACGATGGCTTTTATACTATTTTTAACACCATTTTATTCATTTCGCTACAATGTATGTTTGTTCGTGTGGAAGTTTCATTAGCTTTGTTAATGGTTAATAATAGTAAATAAATCATATTACTGTCTATCTGTGTTTATAATGGAACAAATCGTTTTTTGTTGCGATGTTATTGTGTTTCAAAACATAAGTTAATTGTGATACTGGTTTTCTATAGAATCAAATTATTGGAAACTGAAATATGTACCAAATGATGATAGCCCAACGAACTGGTTGTTTTCTCGGACGATTCTTGTGCAGTGGTCAGTGAGTCATCTCCAGAACACGTTTTTTTTATATAGAGCAGGAGGCAAACGGGCAGTAGGCTCGTCTGATACTAAGTGATGGACTGCATTGCTGGCCTTTTAAGAATTGGTACGCTCTTTTCTAGAAGGACCCTAAGTTGAATTGGTTCGGAAATACTTCAGTGGGCAGCTGGTTCCACATTGCGCGGCAAAAACTGCCTAAAGAACGCTCAGTTGTGGAACGAAAAAAACGTGGTCAATTTACATAATAATTCGTGGGAAAGCTTGTATATCGAAAATGTAAAATTTTCACTTACATCCAAACTTAAAACCTTGCTTAACGAATTGATATATTAAAATCTATTCAGAGAACCTACAGTTAACTCGATTAAAAAATATACATAAATATACCTTTGTTTTGATTACAAATGATATCACTGTTTAATGTGCATTACGTAAGAACATTAAAAAATTATGATGACATGTCTTCGAGTGACTCTATAGTTTAAAATAATAATAACTTCTATATTACAGATTATATTCATATGTTAAAGTTCACAAATTCGGTCTTGGTGGCTATGTTAGGTAGTATTGGTAAGTAAACAAAACAAAATTGTCCCATAATGGAGTAGGTATATACCGTTTTAAGATAAGCGTGTTCTTTGTAAACACATTCAGGATACCATTGGTGAACCTACGATGCAAGGATATCCTTTTCCGAATGATAGCATAGAACCGTCAGTTCGGGTCTCGATCCTACTTGACGCACTGCAGAATTTCGGTATAATCCAAATCACTAACCGCTGAACAACTGTATCAAAAACAATGCTCCAGATTCAAGATAAGGCTGACATTTGGTAGAGCATCGGATATGGAATTTTAATTGAATAGATCTCTATCTATAAATGAGTCATTGTGTCCGTTTGTTGCTACCGGATTTGTTTTGTTGCTTACTGTTTTGGAGTTTAGAAAGTAATTTATACATATTACAAGTTCGGTCATACTTATGCCATCAAAACATAACTTGTAAAAAAACCCCGCAGCTCAGTTCTACCGTAAAAATCGTGAGATCCATGTTGGTGAATTAATTATTCACTTCGTTCCAGACAGTCCAGTGTTTAGAGACCATCTGTATTATGTTTAGCTAACTTAACAATATCAATATTAAAAATCTTTTATGTTTTAAATCAATACATTGACTTGGTCATCACATGAAAACACAATGTATCTCACAAGAAAAACAAATTATATTAAATTAGATTGTTTAGTTTGCGATTGTCAAGTCAATCTATGTTTATAATCTTAGCTATATAACATTTGTGTTATGTCTTTGACTCTTGATATTTTTCCTTACTTTCTTCCCTAAGTACTATAGCATTCCTTCCCTTCGATTTCCGTTTAGTAAACTGATCTGACATATAGTGTAAACTTCATTTAACGTCACTTTGGTGAACGTTAACATCAAAACACAGTTCAGCATTTCTGAGGTTTAAAACGCCATTTTCTGATGATCTTATTCTTTACCGAGAAAGTATTAATTGCGCACAAATATTATAGTTGGAGCCAATGTCCGAACGCGCGACCTCAGAGTCAAAACCATCTGGTCTATTCTTTACCCTGGCTGACATTCCTTTTCATTGTTATGACAAAATAATATTTCCAAGATTAAAAGAGGAATGTACAAATCTATTAAACGTAAAGCAACAAATTTTATTGTTTCAAGGTATAAAGATTGGTTACCAGAAGTTGTTTGACAGCTAAATTAATGTGCCATATAACTATTATATTTAAGTTGAAGGAAATGTTAACACAAAACAAACATAAAACCACGCGAAACACGCTAAAAGAGTTGACATAATTAATGAAAATATAAATCATCTTGACACCTTTTCTGCATTTGAATAAAAATTCCTTTGGTTTCTTTATTAATCAAAAGATTCTGAACAAATTAAATTAAAGAATTGCCAATAAAAAACTCGGCCACTGGATTGGAAAACAAATTTATATGCTAAACTTTCTGTACAAAAACATACTTTATGTCAATGTATTAAGACGCATTTTAGGTGGTATTAGAAACAATTCAATGTGTCAACGTTAGTTTTGTTTCATTTGTAAAGTTAACAAGAAAATCTCCCGCAGATTCGGAGTTTACAGTCATTTATCTATTTCGTTCGGACGTCACTTGATTAAAGTTTTGCATTTAATTAATTCCAAAGCGCTTTTTGAGTCTGATCGAAGGCTCGATTTTCTGTACTGCGTAATAATTTTCCATAAGAAAACAGAACAGAATATTCAGAAATAAAACAATTTACAATTTTTTTTTTATAAGACCACATTTTTACTGTAACTACTAACTATATTATTTTCTCCGGGTCTAATCCGCCACGGCGGTAAATTGCCAAATACACAGGAGATATATGTATGTATGTAGTACCTACCTACATATTCGATTAGACTCATTCGCACTATTTCCATTACTCTAATACTCTCATGAAATATCCGACACAATCGCAGTATCATGAGAGCAGAGGCCTGGAGTGAAATGTCGCTGTATCACATTTTTTAAATACCTTATTGATATTACCTACTACAAAATAGCTTTTGTTAGTAGGTATACACTATACAGTCATAATCAATTTGCCCTTTCCCAGTCGCTGACGTCAATTCTAGATCCGCCTCGAATGGGTTCAAACTAAGACTAAGTCGAAAAAATGTCTTGTAAACCTAGAAATATTAAAAGTCTCGGTGTATGTTTGTTTCCCCAAAGGTCAGGAGCGCCACAGCGGGAGAGCTGAGAGCCACCAGATCGTATAAATTCAACATTTGTCACGGTATTAACACTCGAAAAAGGGTTTTATCATGTCACTTGTATCCGGTAAGATATGAATATTTGTCTTTTGTTGTTCGCCGGTCACTTTATTCGATTCTAAAGCGATGTTTTAAATAATCGATTTGTTAAAACTGTGGCTTTGTAATTTTAAATTCGGTTGCGGTTTCGCAAAATAATAAAATCGATATAATTTATGTGAGTGGTACGTCTAGGTTTTAATTTAGATCCTCTGAACTGAAACTGGAATTGGAACGTGGTTTCTCCACCATCTGGCATCCACCATCGTGAGGAAACTGGCATTTGGCCCACGACGTGTGAAGGCTCGGATTGGTAAAGTAAATTGGTCCCATTACTGGTACCAATTTAATAACGGCTGTTGTTTGAATACCAATTGGTACTTCAAACAACAGCCGTTAAGGCAGAATACAGAGCATAAAAATTATTACAGACTTTTCTACCTGCTTAATCGAAGTAAATATTATCAGCAGAAATCGAACCCGTTACCCACTACGAAAGCGGTTGCTAAGAAGGCATGTGAAACACGTTGAACAAAGAATTGTTGGGCGTAGCTTATATAAAATATTACATATATTTATAGAAAATGCTTTAATTAAAACTAAAACCTGTTTTGCATGTAATCACATATAAGCGATACCAATTGGTAAAATACAGATAGAATAATTTCCATTTCCCAATTTTATAGCAGCTACTGTGGCACAATAAAGTGGCCAGTATGATATATGGGGCCAATTATACCGGTGTCGTAAGTTTGCAGCCCTAATGACGAGCTACTGACTGCCGACCGTAGACTTATGAATGTTTGGAATTCATTTTTATAAATCTCATCTTAGAAGTGAATAAAAATCCATTTAATTATATAGTGAAATAGCAACATTAATTAACCACTATGTGGAACCAGCTGCCCGCTGAGGTATTTCCGAACCAATTCGACTCAGGGTCCTTCAAGAAAAGAGCGTACCAATTTTAAAAGGCCAGCAACGCACTCGTGAGCCCTCTGGCATTGAGAGTGTCCTTGGGCGGCGGTATCACTTAATATCAAATAAGCCTCCTGCCCGTTTGCGCCCATTTCTATAAAAAAAACTCCGAACCAATTTGAAATTCCTTCAAGAAAAGCCCGGCAGCGCACTTGCTACCCTACTGCCAATGTGAGTGTCTGTGGGCAGCGATATAGCTTAGCACCAAACATTAAAAATAAGTTAATGAATGACGTGTTACAGATTAATTGACCTTTTTTTAAATTTTTTGAAAGTAATAATATATATAACATAGATACAGACATACTTATATCACAGGCTGTTACAAACTATTTTAGACTTTAGAGTAGGAATTTAGTAAAGAGAAATAAATAAAACAGCTGAGTTAGACAATGGTGCGAACCGCTCAATTACTTGAAAAGACAGGGGCGATATATTTATTATAACAGACTACATTGACAGATACAGATTACATTGACAGATACAGACTACATAATATTAAGTGGATGCGTTCAGTTTAACATCCTCCCTTGAACGCAAACCCATAGCGATGAGGAAGTGCTGGTGTTTGGGCTTCGGTAGGGCTTTGGTGAGGCAGTCAGCAACCATCGAATCAGTGCCCACATATTCAATCTTGACATCACCACATTCAACTTTGTTCCTCAGATAGTGGTGACGAACATCAATGTGTTTACTCCTAGCATGATAACTGTAAGTACCTGTAAGTTTAATAGCACTTTGATTATCACAGTACAAAGTAATAGGTGTAACCTTTAAAGAAGGCCACAGTTCACAGTGCAACTGTCTCAGCCACATAGCTTCTTGAGTAGCAGCTGAGAGCGCCATATACTCTGCCTCAGTAGTAGACAAGGCAACAGTTTGCTGCCTTTTTGAATTCCAAGATATCGCTGCACCCTGGAAATTAAAAATGTATCCAGTACATGATTTTCTGTCTTCAGTACAGGAAGCCCAATCAGAGTCTGAGTATCTAGTGATTTCTTCATCAACATTACTTTTGTATACAAGCTGTAGATACTTTGTACCTTGTAAGTATCGAAATAACCTCTTAACAGCATTCCAATGCTCTTCTGTATGAGAACTATTATATCGACATAATGTATGCACTGCATAGCATATATCTGGCCTTGTTCCTTGTGAGATGTATAATAAGCAGCCAGTGGCTTCCTGGTAAGGTATACTTTCAAATTTTTCAGAACTTGAAAACTTTATATTCGGTTCCATTGGAGTTCCTACTGAGTTACATTGTTCCATACCAAAACGTCTTAATGTATTTTCTATGTACCTAGTTTGATTAATGGCTATTCCTTCTGAACTGTATGAAATACAAAGTCCAATATAACAATAAGCAATTCCAAGCTCATTCATTTTGAAATTATTCTTCATTTTTATTTTTATATTGTTTGCTGACTCCTGACAGTTGTGAAACAACAAAATGTCATCAACATATATAGTTATAAACATAACATGTTCATTTTCATATTTATAGTAGACACAAGGATCTACATTCGATTTTGAAAATCCAATACTACTCAAAAAATTATCAAGCTTTTTGTTCCAAGTTCTACTGGCTTGCTTCAAACCATATATTGATTTATTCAATTTGCAAACTTCTTTTGTCCCATTATCATATCTGGATGGTTGTGACATGTATAGCTCCACATCTATGTCACCCTGTAAAAATGCTGTGACAGCATCCAGCTGTTCTATCTTGAGCTGATATTTAGCTGCTATTGCAAGCAGGTATCTAATGGAACTTAATCTCACAACAGGTGCGTAGACTTCATTGTAATCTATATATTGTTTCTGCTGATAACCTTTTATAACCAACCTCGCCTTATATCTTGTGACGTTTCCATCGCCATCTATTTTAGTTTTAAATACCCATCTGCAGGGAATAGCAACCCTTCCATAAGGGAGTTTTGACAGAGTCCATGTATTATTTTCCAATAATGAATTGTATTCATCATCCATGGCACTTATCCATTTTTGTGAGTTTTCACATTGCAAGGCTTGCTCCAATGTTTCAGGATCTGGCTCAATAGATTTCTCAATTTCATTCTGACAGAGGAAGGTAGGCATAGATCTGTGTTTTCTAGGCCTTAAATTAATTCTGTTTATAGGTGATTCACTCCTGGATATAGAATGCTCCGGGACATAATCATCATCACTTGCACAGACTGCACTATCAATTTCCTTTAAAGTCATGTCAGTAGTATCATCTAAATTATCTTCATTTATAACTACTTGCGATTCAGTAAGTGGTAGAAAAGCAAAATCTTTATTTACACTTTCTTCTAGGAACATTACATCTCTGCTTCTCATTACTTTTCCTTCAGTTTTGTCAAACAATCTATAACCCTTGGACTCTAAACAATAACCTACAAATATAACCTCTTTTGACTTACAGTCCCATTTTAACCTCTTCTCCTTTGGCACATGCATCATAGCTCTGCAACCAAACACTTTAATGTTACTGATATTAGGTTTAATGCCGGACCATAATTCCTCAGGAGTTTTATATTGTAAAGACTTTGTTGGTGAGCGATTGATAACATATGCAGCGGTGGCTACTGCCTCAGCCCAAAACTTCTTAGGTAGGCCAGAATTAATAAGCATACATTTAGCACGTTCTGTTAAAGTTCGGTTCATCCTCTCACTCATGCCGTTCTGTTCGGGGGTATAGGGTATAGTGAGTTGACGTTTGATACCAGAATCCCTACAAACCTTATCAAATGCTTCATTGACATACTCCTTTCCATTGTCAGATCTTAGTGTTTTAATTTTAGCATTTAATTGATTCTCTACTAGTAGCTTAAAATCTTTAAACTTTTCGAGTACTTGTGATTTAGAGCTGATAAAGTAAACAAATACCTTTCTAGACCAATCGTCGACAAAAGTGACATAATATCTGGCACCACCGAGAGACTTTTCCTCCATTGGCCCACATACGTCTGAATGCACCAACTCCAGGAGGGCGGAAGCCCTTGTGCCAGCATGTTTGAATGGTTGCCTTGTTTGCTTACCTTTTAAGCAAGTATTACATACCACATGCTCCTCTCTACTTGATTCTATATCTGCTCCTTCTGTAAACTCATTAAGTTTCTGAAGATCATTATAATTTAGATGACCCATCCTTTGATGCCATAGATGTACAGATGACATCAAAGCATAAGTTTCATTATGAACCACATATAAGATATATCCAGTGAGAATTAATTTAGACTCTTTATAAACATTACATGTATTCTTACTAAATTTTACTTGACAGTTATTCTGTGTCATTTGGCGGACTGACAGAAGATTAACAGCCAAATCTGGCACATATAAAACATTTTTTACTTGTATTGTACCAATTTTTAATTCACTTTTACCATCATATGTTTCTATATTTACTTTACCACAGCCTTTTACTGTTAATATTTTGTTGTCTGCAACTTTAATGTTTGTTACTAAAGCAGGTCCGTAGTCATAAAGCCAATCTCTCTTGTTTGTCATGTGCATTGCAGCTCCTGAATCAATGTACCAGCATCCACTCTCTAGGCCTGGTGAGGCTGGAAACGCTGCAACATAGCTAGAAGAAGTATTAATAGTTTCAGACTTATTCTTTTGATTTGAGCTGTTTGAGGCACAAAATTTGGCTAAATGACCATGCCTATTGCACCTAAAGCACCTGGGACCTTTACTATTTGCTTTAGAACCTGAACATTTACTATTCTTTGCCTTGCCTTTGTGGAAATTTGAAAAAAAAAACAGATGAGTTGTCCGGAGACTTTACATCCTGTAAAATCTTTGTTTTAACTAAATCAGCAGTGATGGACACACCTGAGCTTTCCATAGCCATAATCATAGGACTATATGACTCTGGTAACCCGGCTAATAATAATGTGCCGAGCCACTCATCATCTACAATGAATTTTATATTACGAAGCTTGTGTGCACATGTGATGATTTTGTTGACATAGTTCTCAACACTACCACAACTTTCCAGATCTGTTGTAATTAGTTCTCGCAGAAGACCTACCTTCCTCAACAAGCCGGAGTCATCAAAAGCCTTTCTCAGGTTATCCCATACCTCCTTAGCCGTGGTGGCATCCTGGATATGAACATAGTTCATAGGGTCAACTAGAAGGACTATTTTTGACCTTGCCTTCGTATCTTCGGTCTTCGTAAAAGCCATGCCCGATGTCTCGACACATTTCCACAAATCTTCATGCTCTAAAAAGGTTTTCACCGCGAAACTCCATGTAGGATAATTATCACGGCCCGCCAAACGATCAATTTGAGCAAAACGGGGGTCCGCCATTGTAAGCTGAAAAGTTAATGACGTCGCGACGTATCACGAAATCAATTTGCATCAACGTGATGCCTATCACTTTATAAATCCTACTTCCCTATTTCTATCCGGGCGTCTGGGCCCATAACCTGTTACAAACTATTTTAGACTTTAGAGTAGGAATTTAGTAAAGAGAAATAAATAAAACAGCTGAGTTAGACAATGGTGCGAACCGCTCAATTACTTGGAAAAGACAGGGGCGATATATTTATTATAACAGACTACATTGACAGATACAGATTACATTGACAGATACAGACTACATAATATTAAGTGGATGCGTTCAGTTTAACACAGGCTACATTGACTGGATCACGGATTGGTTGACATGTCAAATATCACTTGACATTGGTTGCCACTATTACGAGTTAGTGGTACCAGCGCTATTAGCTTTGTTTATTATTGTATTTAGTATAAAATTATTGCGCTAAGTAAACGATTCTCATTCCCAAGGTCAAAAATCAGCAAAATTTTCCAAATTCCGTCTTCTAAACCCTACCTAGGAGTTTAGGCACCTCTCTTTCGAGTTCTTCGCGATTATAACTGATTAAACAGTAGGTACCTACTTATCCAGAGCTGGATGTATAAGATGTATTCGGTAGTGGGCTTAATTTTAAAGGAGGAATTGTTAAGTGCCTATCTCGTACCTAACCCGTTGTTTTGCTGGTAATTTCTGCTAAACAAAACATTCTGGTATTTTCATTGTATTTTGTTTGTAACATTTATGTTTATATAAAAGCGTTTGTAACATATAGATACTATTAAATTATGTATGATGTGGTAAACTTGAATAAATAAATACAGAGATGTGTGTTTAATTTCATATTTTGTATTCGTGTCTAGACTTTTTAATTCTATGGATCTCTTAGACACGTTTACAGCATCGTAAACGGTTTTTAATTAAGGCTCGAACCACATCATCGGATCGCCGCGGGAAATTTACGAGCCCTTTCTTGTTCCAATTAGCACAATAAGCTGCGTGCGAGTTACTTCTATATCTCACTGACACTAAACTTGTATTACTTTATTGGTTTTACTATAGTCTTCCTTCTCATGTGCACAGTTTTACAATTATTGTATACCACTGGTGATTTCGCCTATTTAAAATCTAAAGAAAGAAATTACTAGCAAGACATTGCTATAGAAAGGTATTGCACAGTAATTACAGATTTATAAAAAGAGTGGCGGAGAGTTTATTGCCAGTTCTTCTCTTCCGTTCCGTAAAATTTGAGGCATTTCATATATAATATATGTATTTATTTTTTGACGTTCATAACACGTACATTTTGTTACCTATATGAATAAATGATTTTTGAATTTGAAAATTAATAAAGAGAATACTACAGTAGAACTCCAATTATCCGAATTAATGGGGACCGGGACCCATTCGGATAATCAAATATTCGGATAGTCGGATTTTTAAAAAAAATATTGCCATTGGAGAGAATAAAAGCTACGTTTTGATATTGCACTATTTTTTTATTGAATTAAATGAAAGAAACATGAAATTTTCACATGTTTTAAATATAAATAAAATGTACTTATGTACAAGTTTAAAAATAAAAATCATTGTATTTTAAACATCTCCGTCAATGTAAGCTGTTTTGCGGTCTTCTTTGCGGAAGAATAATAGCGCACTTCGGATAATCGGCGATTCGGATAGTCGGAGTTCGAATAATTGGAGTTCTACTGTACTCCATTCGTGTATTCAGTTCAACACCAACGACACCAAAAAATGATATATATGATTGACCCTGACTATTATTGCATGTGAGACGGATATATTTAGTTGTACACAGGCTGAATTCACAAGATTTGCATTATTTATAAAAAGGTTTAGGTTTTATGTTTTGTTTATATTGATTTTAGTTTAATTTTCCATATATTTTCCACAATATAAATTTTTTTTATTTGTTATCTCAAAGGAATGCAAATAAATAATTTATCTCATAAACAAAGCCGTGTAAAGATGTACGGCGGCGTTCTTCAAATCACAGATGACTAATCTAAGGTGAAACAAAAAACGGACGTCTCCCACATACCAGAGTGACACCTTTATTCATTTAATAACCGTTTAAATATTGTTATAAATTGTATAGATTCATATTAAAATGTTGTGGTATTTGAAATTGATCCATAGGGAAGAAAAAAGAGAGGATTCCCAGCAGAAACCTAGGAAGATGAAATAAAAGAGATATCAGGGAAAGATTGGAAAATAGTAGCGAAGATAAGAGACACGTAGAAGAATTTAGAGGAGGCCTTCCCTCCGACGGAGGTCGTGTATTAATATTAAATATAAATACACAAACTTAATGTAATCCTAATTATAGTACCTAGGTACCCGAATATTGATTATTTTAATTTTTTCAAGTGATAACTTTTTATGGGAGGGTAAACCGCTTCGTTACGTAACGCGTTACGGCGCCAGTCTGTCTAGCTACCCTTTCTCTCACGCATACGGTAGCGGTAGGCAGGCTCCTCCTCTCTCACTCTAACCCGCAGCACTAGCCGTATTTCGAACAGACGCTTTCCCCCATCTCTACCCAGTGATGTATAAAAAAAAATATGATGAATGAAGCAGAAGATAATCGTCAAAGCAACAGGAACATTACAGCATTATATAGTATAACTTGGATTAGTTTAAGTTATCACTTCTGTCGAGCGTCCTGAGACACACACATTTTTATTTTACCAATTTTTGCGATATATAAGGAGTTTGAGGACAGAAATTTAACACCCATAGTAGGTATTTACTTAATGTCCAATACTGTTTTGACCTTAGATTTGGAACTGGTTGGTTACTTAAATTTCTATCAACAAAGATGAATATAAAATCGTTGCATACTGAAGACGGTTATAAATATTATTTATTTTAGTTCACGGAATCGGTTTGTTTTGGTTACGGATTAACTCTGAAAAGGGTTCTTTAATGACACGGCTATTAATGCTGACTGAGTGACACCTCTAAAATCTTCGTCAAGATGACCTTATGAGGTATTTATATAATATTCAATTGTTTCGCGTGTCAACAAACTATTACAACAACTGTTAATATCACAGGAGCTGCAACAAATTATTAGGACATCTTTGATAACATTTATTAAGCATAATAATTAAATGTAAAAAGATTCAGTCATGAAAAAAAAATACCAAGAAGTTATTTGTCGTTGTTTGAATTCCAAGCATACAGCTGTGTGTTTATATTGATAGCTAGGCAATTGGTTAATCAGAAATAATAATTTCGCCAAAAATTTAACATATGGCCGCCATGCCCACCCACTATGGAAGTAACAAAACATTTTTAAATTTTATTTATAGTATCATTAATTAGTATGCCGCTTAGTTGTTCCCGGGTAATTATTATAAAAAGTTTTCCGAAATTCGCCTATTCACTTTCGCAATAACATTATGATTGTTGTTTTCTGACATTCGATTTATAAAATAAATATCGCGCGATCTCCAAAATATGACGTCTGCGGCCGCAGTCCCTTTGTCAACATCAAGTTTATCGGTGCATCTCAAGAGCGGCCTCGAACAATAACTGAATCTTGAGTTTAACTTATCAACTTAAGGTGCGGTCCTATTGATGTTCATATATCCAATATTATTCTCTTTTTATAATAAATCTGCTGTTCTATCTCTGACACACTGTCCTTTTATCCGAAAAGACGGAATGCTTACATTATTTAATATTTTTTGTTTAGTCGGTGATATAAAATAAAATTACTAAGACTTTATTGTGTTAAGACTGCTTCAGCTGTTGAGTGGCTTTAACGTGTGACTCTCATCCCTGGGGTCATAGGTTTGATTCCCGGCTGTGCACCAATGGACTTTCTATGTGCGCATTTAACACTCGCTCGTACGGTGAAGGAAAAAATCTTGAAAATGGCATGCTTTAGACTCTAAAAGTCGACGATGTCAGGCACGGATGGTTTATCACCTACTTGCCTACTAGATGTAATCAGGGAACAGATACAGAAATCTGAGGCCAAGACCTAAAGAGGTTGTAGCGCCATTGGTGTATATAATTCAGATAAATTGTGTATTATGTAATCATACTTGGCACTACTAAGTTAATTTCACATATATTATTTAATTTACACTCATAATACATACCAATTATCAGCAACACATACAATCCAAATAAATAAAAATTTATCGCCAAGTACAAGACTAGACGTTTGGACCAATTCGTGTAATTTTTCCTTTTAATTCCTTGAACTCTGAGGAAGGTTTTTCTCTATTTGAAAAATTTCAGCGGACAGTATCTACACAACAAATACAGTAGAACTGAAAACTACGAGATGGCATAAAAAAATGTTCCATATGTTGGTATGAATAAGTTTTAAATGGAAATTACAACGGGCTCGGTCAAAAGTGATCGATTACACAAGGCAATCGATCGAACCAGGCACGAATATGTACAGTTGGTACGTTATTTTTTAAGCTAAATAATACATTTATATACTGTTGTTGGGAACCTGTAATTAATTATTTGCATGCAATCAAAAACTATTTTTAATAATGCCAAAGAAGTATAACTTCTTACGCGCGTACATAAGTGGGTAAAAAAAAGGGTGCGCGTACCCTTTTTTTTATGTTACGCATACACGTGGACAACATATTACTAAAAAATACTTCAATATAAAAAAATACATCTATATAGATCTCTTTAAATTTCACGAGTCGTGAGATGTTTCGATAGCAAAGCAAGACAATGCCCACTAAGCTTTATTGACAAACTTTGCCCGAACGATGTTATCTCGGCTTTTTGAGTAATTTACTATTATCTGATGACCGGCGTGAAATATCACGCTTTGTATGAATCTTTTTCGATATAGCGTTGTTATTGTGTTTGAAATTTCACCATTCTTACATGTTAAAAGAAGACAATAAGAGCGAAGAATTTGAGGTTTCTTTATGTCTATTTAAAATGAAAAGTTCTTATAGATATTTAGCCAAACATTAAACTTTGAATATGTACCTAAGATACCAACCACTAGACAAATCAGTAAATTAATAATATTGTCTTCGAACAGAAACGGAAATTGGTTTATTTTTCAAAAAATCTATTTCAAATCATCTGTTTCATGATCCTGTTCCCAACAAGCGCAGTTGACTTGACTAAGGCTAGCCGGTTTCCTCACGATTATTTCCTTCACCGTTCTAGCGAATATTAAGTAGGTACGCGTTTAGAAAGTCCAATAATCCACAGCCGGGGATCGAACCTACGACATCAGTCGTGAGAGTCGCACGCTGAAGGCACTAGGCCATCACTGCCTTTAATATTTTCAGTATGAATGCAGCACTTAAATGCAATTGTCACAATAAAGCCCGACTCACAATCGACACCGACTCAAATAATTGGAAGCATTTCTTTCCGTGACAGGATGTTATATAAATCTATGTGTTATAGGCATTCGATGGTTCATTGTAACTCTTTGAATGGTGATCAAACGACAAAGACGCTTAAAAATATATTTTAATACACAAACATTTATACCGTTGACTTCCAGTTCAGTGACTCTTATTATAAAAGTCAGAGAAGCTATTTTAATTTTTAATCTTAATGAATACGATTGTTATATTATAGTACTTTAATAATGACATTTGAGTGCAGTGTGTGGGATGATCACAGCCTATTCTGTGTAAAGAAGTAAGCATAAAATTGTTTTCTTAGTAACTGTCAAGCCAACTGTGCCTAATCCAAAGTAATGTGTTTACATAAGTGTTAAAGAATTTTTCAATTGATACACTTATGAACATATAAGATATAGGACTGATAAATTTCTGCGTTGCATAATTTTTGTAAATAGGTAAGCACGCATTCTTTGACTTGGAGTTAATACCTCTTCAAATTATAAGGTATATGAATGACCAACTAAGCTATGAAGGTAATGTTATTGCGGACTGTTTATTTTGGGATAAACTCACTCGAACTTCGAACGCAACAATATTAGTGTATAAGATATTTTTGATTAAAAATTAAATCAAAACGGAAAAACTGACGCCTAGAATTCGATTTATAATTTATTTATGAATTATAAGATAATTAATGCAAGACACATTACTTTATAACTAAATAATTAAATTATCATAGTTATTAGTTTAGTCTACATGAAAGTGATGATTTGCGACTTGATTATTCAATTCATGAATATTAACTTATGCTAATACGATTTTGCAAACGAATATTGACTTTAAATTAGTTATAACTGTTTTATTGCGTTAAATCGACTTCAATTAAAAATCTAATTTCCATCTCTCATATATGTTACATCAAAACAAATTCCAACATTCGTTTAAAACCTCCGAATCTTGAATCACAATTGCATTTTACTGATATTCAAATAAGTATATTAAAATCCTTATAGCTGATATTAGGAACACCCTCGCCATACATTGCGGCCTACTCTATAAACGATTTAAGTTTTCTTATACAATACCATCGATGTAGATAGTATCGAAGAGACGTCGTGATACGAGCTTGGTACCTGATAGGACCGCATTCCAGAGCGGTCGGGGCAGACGGGACGTCGCCGGGATTCTATTGATTAATATTTAGGTGTTTTTTATTTATACCGTCATGTGTTTCATTCAGGTATTTGGATGGACATTTTGAATTCCTCTGTACTTTTACCGCCTCTGATGTATTATTTAGACTAAGCCTATGTTAGATGCCTTTCAATTTAATTGATTGTAAGTTGTGTGGGTGAAATTTCTTTTAAATGGCACTCACATAAATACAATACAATTTCAATCTACAGCTACTAGGAGCAATCCTTCGAACGATCATTCTCGTATAAGATACCACCGTCATGATTTATTTAACAAGAATACTTCATAATTGAATTAAATATTAAAATCCTGTCGAGCACGGTGATAGCTTATGTTCATTGAACTCGTAGGAGTACATCAAATGATGTTTAACCAGCGCATAAATATGCATTTACGTGCATAATTATTCTAATCTCAACACGACGACGTTAAGCCTGCGATATGCATGCGATTCTATTTAAAATAGCTGGATTTATGATCAAACATAAATCACACTTCGTACCACAAACAAAACACCAACAGGACTGTAAATAAAACGCTAAACGTCCATTCTTTCAATTGTCAGAAAACCATTCCGTTAGTTTTAAGAGAATTACAACGCTTTGTTTTTAACAAAAGTGCCAATAATGTAACAAAGGAATAATGCGTGTCCAAAAATTGCGCCCGCAAGCACGCCCGCACTTTTACGCTTTTTATTAACAATGCAACTTAGCAGAAGCAATCCTTTTGTATGTGATAATAGGTAAGATTTTTATACAATGCACGAATTTGAGCATATCCCAAAAATTTAAACAACCAGACACTAAGCCCCCCACGGTTCCGGTAAAGGTGTTTCCTTTCCAATGCCGATTTTGGTACTCTTATATTTCTGTCACAGCTCATAAAAAATATTTACTGACTGGTTAAACAAGTTTGTTACTCGGAAATTATTTGGTGCACTCGATTTAATGCTGCACATACAGCTAACAGGAACGATTAAGGTTCAGAATGGTGTGACGAAGTCCACTTTAAGTTTGTGGCGATGTTTCATGTATTTATTTTTATTTTTGAACCGTGAAGGATCATTACCGTGTATTGTTGGATAATTTCACGCATTTGGTGACACTGCGGGCGCTTCGGGAGAGTTTAGCGGGAACTCGGGCCGGTAAAGGCATTGAATAAGGGTTTTGTATTGTAAATTTTAGTGTTTTAAGTATATTGTGCGTGAAACATTTGTGGTGTACAATAAATTCTCGTCTTTGTGCCTGTCCACTGTGCCTAATTGTTCTTGGAATGTCTTGTTTTCTACATTTGTATTGTCACAAAGCGACTAGTTATAACTAGAACATTTTGGACTGTCATTATAAATACAATTTATATATAATAATCTATTTTCAAATCTCATCAAATGCAGGTTTTTAATAACATTTCTTTTGGGACTTTTTTTCTCAGTATTTAGAAAAAAACCATATTGCATTTTAGATAGGTAATTTTGTGTTTTAATTATTTAATATTGAGTTATTTAAACGGAAAGTTTAAAGTAAAACTATAATGTTTACATTACCTTGTCACCAGAAAAAGGTTGATTATTCAATTAAATTCGCCAAATGTAAATGTCCACGAGCTCAATATTTATCGACATAAAAAATATCCCCACAACCACCCTGAGACCTGTATCCTGACCTTTTTCAAGACGAGAACGTTCAGGGCTTATAAACCGATATTCCTGTTAATGATTACGCATTTGTTGAAATATTTAGACTTTTACTAAGGAAATCTTTCATATAAATTATGCATTTATGAATATAATCGTCACAGACAAATGCAATAGTCAAAGACAAACAATTGCAAAATAGATTTCGATTCAGTAAATGTTGATAATAGTTCTAATGACATTGTTCGTAAGTAAATATTTATGAATGAAGAATTATTAAAAGCCGGCCGCAGAGCAGGCGAAAAATAATAAACTTCTTTATTCCAAGTGGAGTCGAGACTCTTGGCGCTAATTAAAGGTTTAAGTTGAGGCCTGGTAGATAGTAGGTACTCAAACTCAAATCTTTATCACCGGTACCGGTGACCCTAGAGCTGGTGCTTTCCTCGCTCAACGAATAAGTATTAGGGACCAAACTTTTTAAATTTGTTTTGATTTTCAATATTTTATCAATTTTTAATTGTTATTACTATGTAAGAATTATGAACTAAAAATGTGTAAGCTGTATTTTATTAATAGTAGTAGTTTTGATAGTATTTTTCATATATTTTTCTACTTGCTTACGGTTCTAATGTCAAAACATCGGTATCAAATCCGTTGTCCTAACAATAACTGCTACCATTTCAAGTAGATTTTTGATAGAATCAACACACGGCCTCCGTGGAGAGCTGTCGCGATTTCGATAATGTTTTCCCCTCTTATAATACACCGCATTTGAATACCAAGTAAAATTTAGTTTACCAAACTTCCCGACATCCATTCACTGCGGAAAAGTTATATATTGTTATTCCTTGAAGGGGTAGGTCGATTCGTACTATTGTGTGAGTTTTATTTATTGAAGTTATTTTAACGATTTTTTTAAGCGTGTTAGATGTTGTTATGAGCAGTGTTGGCCTAGTGCCTTCAGCGTGCGACTCTCATCCCTGAGGTCGTAGGTTCGATCCCCAGCTGTGCACCAATGGACTTCATTTCTATGTGCGCATTTAACAATCGCTTGAACGATGAAAGAAAACATCGTGAGGAAACCGACTCGCTTTAGACCGTCGACGACGTGTGTAGGCACAGGAGACTGATCACCTACTTGCTTATTAGATTTACAAATGATCATGAATCGGATACAGAAATCTAAGGCCCAGACCTAAAAAAGTTGTAGCGCCACTTATTTATTTAATTGTTGTTCCATATGCCTCGTACGAACACGAATCTGCGTGATTCGTGAATATTTAAGGTTTAAGCTATGAGACACATTATGTTGTGATGTTGATATTTTCCATCTTACCAAAGAGGATGTGAGGAAATACTTGAAGGGAAGACTTTGACTTTGTTTAACAATTTAGTTTTTCTATTAATAAATATTAAGTATTAATTGTCGTTTGTTTAGGGTTTAATTTCAGTTTTCTTTTTTGTCTATTGATGTAGGTACTTATGTTTTCTGTTATCTTACATTGTAATCTGTTTTGGCTTTGTATTTTGTCTAAGTGTATATCTCAGTACATGTTTAGATATTCCATGGTTACTGTACAGCTAAAGAATCCTAGAAGAAATTTCATAGTTGATGCTTGCAGAAAGTGTAGAATTCCACCGGTCTAGGGAGAATCGTCGACCAGTCTAACCTCGGACAGGCTGGCCCGAAGGCTCTAGTGGAAGATATTGAACTCTAGTATTAGGTTATATAATTTATCTATATTTATTCTATATACAGTTTAGCTATCTGTTTAAATTTTTAGCAACCTTTGATCCCACCTCGGAGTAACCACAAAAAATATAAAACGTTATAAAATTTATTGTTCTGGCAACACTGTTTAAAATCACGATTCCCATTACATTAAATCATTTCTAATTGAAGAAAACAGGTTCTTTTGTCTCACTACAACCTTTAACAGTACATAAAAATTTATTACAAGAAGCACTTGACTCCGACCAGTTTATGAAGGTTCGTAAACGAGGAATTAGTTCGATTACAGAGCTCAAAGTATGCTGGTAGTTTAAAAATTATATTTATAAGACAGTAATTGTTATCACGTAGGCCGAAACGTCGTTAAGAATAATACAATATTTTACGACACAAACCCTTTAGTTAATAAATTAGAAAGTTGAATGGGGTTAGACAATGACACTTCACCCTAGTCGCTGATTTTGCACCCCTAGCTTGCGTTGCTAGGAACCTTTAAAAGTAAAAAAAATCTTGAAACTAGATAATTCTATAAAAATTATATTAAATGCATTTGATAGATTTAGATTAAACATATAATTAATGTAAAAGCGCGATTGTTATTATTTATATATAAAAAATACATACATTTATTTGATTAGAACACAAATTGGTCAAAATTTCTCAGTCCACCGAGTGGATATTCATTACAATAATATTATATTACTTTACTAACAAGAAGTTTTTTTTATGTATCAGGAGGACCTGATGTTAAGTGAGACCCATGGTTACTCACATCGCCAGAAGGCTATTTTTGAAGGGCACATTACAAAAAACAATTTAAATTCTTAAATATTTCCATTGTTTTATAATGATAAACATTTTCATGATGAAGTTCAATTTATACCACAGTTTATATAATCATGATTAAATGATAATGTTAACACAATAACTGCAACAAAATCTCACATTATCCGCTCATTAAAATTAGTATTTAGGGTTGCCACATCGTGTTTCAAGTACCCCAAATTAATATTTGAAAATATCCATTAGCGAATGAAGCTTTTTTCTATTGTTTCCCCATGTCCCATAATTTTCACTAAACCAGATGCCGAACGACGGGGCGGTATTTTGACAACCTTATTTTAAACATAACTGGTAAAACACACCTTATTTTAAGGCTTGAAAGGGTGATATTGGTTTGAATTTTATTTAAAAAAGTCTTGTCAACTATGATTTATGGATGAGCGTATATTTTTTATATATTTGTGCGGGTTAACGTTTAATTTGCTATTGTATGGTTTTATGGTTCTGAGAGAAAGGGAACAGTACGTGTATACATTGATTGTGAGACAATTTACAATACAATACATAAATAGACGAATAAAATACTTTCGCCGCTAAAAAGGACTCTAAAAGCCACCAACGCAAATTTACTAATCAAGTGTCTAGTCTTTATTTATAAAAAAGAACATTATCAAGTCAATTTGTTACACGTGAAGCTCTTTGTGGTAAAATCCCAATGGCGCTACACTTAGTTTTGTCTTCAGATATCTGTTTCGTGTTTTCTTTTACTAATAGGTAAGTAGGTAATCAGCTTTGTGCCTGACACACGCTTTCTTTTTGCGTCTAAGCTAAAATTTCCTCACGATGTTTTCCTTAACCATACGTGTTACATGCGCACATAGACAGAACAGTCCATTGGTCCACCCTACGACATCAGAGTCGGACGCAGAAGCCACTAGGCCAACACTGCTATTATTGATAAAAATTAAAAAAAAATGTGTGCGTGTACTAGGTGTTACACACGTAAGAAGTGAAACTTATGACCTTATTTTTCGAAAAATGATCTACTATATGCAACTTTACAGAAATTGGTTAAATAAAGTTAAATTAGATAAAGTTTAACAAAAGGCTTTTATTATCATAGACATGAATACAAATACAATTATTTCCTTTTAACTTATTACTGTACTACTATGTAGTACCTACTAAGATTATTACAGAATTTCATTAATTGTAATAGAATTATTAGTATTACTATCATTGTTATCGTTATTATATATTTTTGTTACTAATGGCTTCGAATCTCTTCGGATCAACCGTGGTAGGGACAAGAAAAAGATGGCGCGTAACCGAAAAATGTGACAAATGTGTGTAAATTTTTTTCCAACGCCGATAAAGAAGTTTGACTTCAAAAAGCAACATGGCGCGTAACCTGCTACAAAATTTCTCCCATACGTCGATAAAGAAGTTTCACTTCAAAAGATGGCACGTAACGGAAAAATGTGACGCGTAACGAAAAAATGTTACACTAAATTTTTTTCCAACCCCGATAAAGAAGTTTCACTTCAAAAACTAATTTTTAATTATATTTAGTACATTCATTGCAATTGTTAAATTATTATTCTCTCTTCTTTTTACTACGCTGCTCACACAGGGGAAGATAGAAAAAACTTAGCGCGAACTAGAACTCCCGAATGTCACAATCGAATACATTTTTGACGAACGAGAGACGGACTTAACACTGAGTCTTTTGTTCACAGATATTATCCAATATCTATAAATACAAACGATGAAAACGCAAATTAATGCAGCATCAATACGATTTACAACTTATTAAAAGCCAGTCGATTCGCGAACGCTCCATTGTTTGTTACAGCTGTACATAATACCCATTTTGTATTCATGTTGGATAATCTCACAACGTGTGTGCGATCATAATAACTAAAAATACAAAGGTGAGTGAGAGAGAGGTGATGCGAGAGGGGGATGAGTATGTTTAAGACTTTCGAATATGGTTTTATACGAAAGAAGTTATTTAAGAATCATTGATTAATATTTTTTATATTTTCACTAATGTATTGTGTGCGCTGTTTGTATGTGTTACTATGCAAATCTAAAGAAATTTGTTCAAAGGAAGTTGTACTGTTCCTCCAACCTAAACGGAGGATCCTCCTACCAATCTATCCACTGTCAGATCAGATCCACGGCCAGAAGGACCTAGTGTCTTTTTTTTTTTTTGAAAGGGATCTCGCTGTTGGCCTTTAGGGCCTTGACAGCTCATCTAGTGGCTTAGATCAAGAAGTTCTTTATATCCTTAGCGAGAAATACTTCGATAGCGAGTTTCAGGTTACGACATCGCATTGATTTGTTAGCGCAGATTGTAGATGGCGCTACAAAATATAATTTATAATATTTTTATTTTCTTTTACTGTGTGTGTGATATACATATATACTTAACGAAGTCCGTACTGACCCCGAGATAAAAAGGCGAATGACCCAACAGCGCATACAGACTCGCCTGTCTACATGCCGACAACGAACTACATATGTCATATTTCGGCCTTATGAGAATGCGCAGAGGCGATGAGAACTTGGAGAAGCCGACGTGGTTGGTAACACAGAAGGCAAAACATCACGTGGCCTTTCACCAACCAGATGGACCAATCAAGTGAAAGACTCATTGTCCCCGAAACTGAGGACAAGAGAGCCACTGGATAGAAGCTGGTGGAAACAGCTCTGCTCCACATGTTTCCTTGCTGACCACGACTCTCAGACATGAGCTACCGACGATGAAGAGAGTGATAACCAAGCGTACAATTCTGTATTTTTACATATATAAACATAAATTTGCCATAAGTAGTGTGTACTATTTTTCTATTGAAGTTGCTTGCCATACATTAATACCTCGTGTAAATTTTAAATATCGAACATTATAATCCAAAATGGCCGCCCATTGTCAGCAATTAAGCGACGAAGGTAGAGCTTAATCCTCTACGTATTGTTGAACTTCTATAATAAAACGTTTGAATTTATTGTTCGGACATTATGATATAAATTGGGTCATTTTTTGTGGCACACATGGCATATTAAAGGACTTATGAAAAATATGTACTCACCTTTGAATGTAAAATAGCACGGGCCATTTATAATATTCATACTCACAGTTCTGTTTGTGTAAATTAAAACTTGTGTTTTCCAAAAGTTTATTATACTATAGAAAATCTAAGAAAACTAAGTAATGTAACTGCATTTACAGTATACAGACGTAATGAATAAATAATAAAAATATTCATTATAATTATTATTGTTATTTTTTTATCTTTTTAGTTTTAGTTATCATTCAATTTAATTTTTAGTTATTATTTTTTGTTTTATTTTATTTTTATTTTTTGGTTGTTTGTTTATTTTTTTCTTTTGATAGATTACATTAGAATATAGGCATATATTCTAATGTAATTGATGTGTAAGTATGTGTACGTGTGTTAAGTTTGTGATGTCATATTTTCTTGTACTTTTTAGGTATACACATTGTGTTCGAACGTATAAATAAATAATGTGTAAAGTTTGGGAACTCTATTAAGTTAAAAATACCTGTGTCAGGTGGGACTCTTCCATAAGACACTTAATAGTAAATTCCATAACACTTTTTTTAAACTTTACAACACGCGTAAGTGTGTGGGAGCATGTGAGTGAGGGAGAGAAATGTGTATTTAGTTACACATTTCAGTTAGATCTCAGGAGCATCTCCAACTCTGGGTAAGGTGTGTTCAGACTTCAGAAACCAGTTCAGTGGACGGTGAGAGGGTAGATATTAAGCAGCCTATTTAATTTATTGTCTGCCTGCATATTGCGTCTAGCGTAGTCAGTCAAATATATAGAAGCATTACTTAAATATATAAAAAAAAGCACAGTTAATGTTTAACGGTAGCTTTAGTAGTTTAGTTTTAACTAATTATCAAAAGAACAGTATAAACGTTTACATTCAGTATTGTTAACAAAACCACCAAACGTTCAATTCAATCCGCCTTCAAAAAAAGGAGGATTACCTTCCGTATCAATGACGTCACAGCTGCCCCTTATCAGTCGATCTAAAGCCGGCCGTACACTTAGCAAGATATATTTATCTTAAATACGATCAGGATCTTCCCTAATCTGTCTTTTGTGTTTGTATGTTTGTTTTGTAACAAACCGAGGGCGCTTTTTGTGCAATTAGCTCTAAAGATTAGGGTGTGAATCCAGATCTAATGTTTTGTTGGCTTTATTAAGTTTGTGATTGGTATCTGAAACATTGAAAACAACTAGCAAAACTACCCTCGATTTACAATCAAGGCATCTTTTATCATCCATTAAAATACAGCAGGATCGATCAAGTGAAAGACTCATCGTCCTCAAAACGTACATGTCATAAGAGACGCGCTGGACCGAAACCGGTGAAAACAGATAGTCCGCTCCAGACGCTTTCTTGCTGAACACGACCTTCAGACATGAGCTGCCGATTAAAGAGAAAGAGCGTAATAATATGTTGATTTACAAAACCGATTTTAAAGTAATCTCATCTCTCTCTTCTCTCTGCGTATGCACATTTTGACAGAAAGATACGCGAAAAATGAAGTGGCTTTTGCATTAATTAGGATTTTAGACAGCCGCATTATTAGGTAGGTACGGCAACATCGAGGTGTTGGCAATGTCAAAGTGTTATTTGCGTCAAAATGTTCCCAGAAACTGTGTGTACAACAGCCCGTTGTACGACAGTTTTTTCCACACTAATACTTTTTTGGAAAGCATTAATTAGATCTAACTGCCGATATAGTTAAATTGCAAGTAACGTAAAAGCATCCCACCTAAAAAGTACTTTTAAGCCCAACAAACAATATGTATGCATTACGTAATCCCTGTCATATTTGTACTCATCTTTGACAATCTCTTTACAATACTTGAGCATAATTTCTCTCTAATCAGATCTTGAACCGTTCCAATCCCTCCGAAGGTCTCCCTCGCCTGTCGTTGACAGTTTTCCTAATTGATTGTTTTTTATTTTCCGATCTCGGTTTAAAATCGACTCATCGAACTTTTCCCAAGTTTTGATTGGGGTATCAACTGCTTCGGGAGGCGTCTCAATACTAATTGAAGTTCTATAATAGTTTTTTTAAACCATTCTTGGTTACGTCAGTCGAAGACATTGGACAAATATAGTCACTTATTAGTTTCAGCTTCTATAAGCAATAACTAAAGTCTATTTTCTTAATGATTTATTATTTTAGATACGTTCCTATCAAATTAAAAAAATCTGTGGCGCTACAAACTGTTTAATTGAATGAGTTTCATGATCATGAGCTTCCTGTTTCCTGACACACGCCGTCGCCTTTTTGGGTCTAAGGCAAGCAAACATCCTTCCATCATTTTCCTTCACCATACGAGGGAATGTTAAATTCGCAACAACAATATCCAAAATAAAATCTCAAGAAAAACAATCCGCGAAAATAGAGGACACCGTGAGCCATTTTTGCCAAAACCCTCCATCTTTTAGTCGATACCAACTCCGGGGAAATAAATACAGATAAGGCAACTTTCTCTACAGCTGTGGTACTTTTTGACATCCAACATCTTTTGTCTTCAGTCACCGTGACCACACACGCTGTAAAGCACGCGAAACGTCGGATAAATTAAAAATAATGTTAAATAGTTGTAAATTTATAATAATACATAACTTCAATCCAGTTAAAAAGTTTTTTCTTTAAATGTGTAAAGGTTATGTAAATCAAAGACAATACTATGATGATTTTTAATAAAGTAAACCCTTGGCGGCAAATACTGTTAATAAACTTGTCAATGTCCAACTTAACGGTCGGTTTCTCGATTCAGTTATGGCTTCTAAGTAACTTGCAAGTATTGTATTTATCTAAGAACCAAATAGCACCTTCAGTTTCAAAGCGCATCATTAGTGTGGTTCCGAAACAGCGTGACTCAGAAACACAAAATATTATTTTTGGCTCTAACCTACGGACCA
This sequence comes from Pieris napi, assembly GCF_905475465.1. NCBI lineage: Eukaryota > Metazoa > Arthropoda > Insecta > Lepidoptera > Pieridae > Pieris > Pieris napi. The sequence continues at coordinate 673,436 of NC_062247.1, forward strand.
TTATCATTTGGCATTGCGTTATACTTTTACAAAACTACAGTTAAACAATTAAAAATGTCCACAAACAGCCATTGTGCGGACACAATGGTAGAAATAATATAAATATGGCCGGGTCATAAACGCGTGACCGTATGAAATTCAATAGATTTTGTTTTTAAGACAACAGTTAGAATAATAGTATTAGGAACTATAGAATGTCCTTTCTCCTTAAATGTCAATTGTTAAGCTGTCATAGAAATTAACTTGGCGGCGTCTTTGACGGTGAAGGATGACAACGCGTCCATTAGTAATAAATTTGAATATGTCAAAGACAATGATGAAGTCAACTGTATTTTATGCTTCATTATCGATAACTTCGTCAATGTTAGTTAGTACATTATTGTGATATATCCATTGTCTAAACAATTACAAGTATTGTAACATTCGTTTACATCTCCCATTCATTCGTTTTTGTTGTGTCCGCGCAGTCATAAATCATTGGTGTTCTATAGAGGTTTATAAACTTGAAAGTATAGCTCATTTCTAGTAGCTTACTCACGCTGCGAAATGCCAAATGATGTGTCTATTCATGTTTTTAAAATAAATTTAGTGAATTGAGCATTATGAAATCGAATTTAACCTCTAAGTTATCCGTTAATCTTGTCGTACAAAATGTTTTTCGTTGACATGGTATTTTGAAGGCATTGTTGAGAGAGGCTGTGAAATGACATGCTCATTATAATCATTTTAAATTATGCATATTGTGTAATTAGTTACTAACACCGAACATGTCTGCAATCACAGTATCATTAAAACTTTAATTAAATCTAAGAATCTTGGAATTTATAGTTTATAAATACCAGTAGCACTACTCTTTAAAATAAGTAACTCCCTCTTTAACACAAGTCGTTAATTAAATCAAAAATGCTAATAAAGCTTCATGGTAAGCTTGCTCTGTCACAATATAGCGAATACATTACAAGGGTACCGGCACTACACTTTTCTATTATTATTAATTACTTAAGATGTCATGTGGAACATGGTGTTGTTACAAATATTTCGTAAAACAAAAAACTTGGCGATTAAAAAGAGTGGCGGAGAGTTTATTGCCAGTTCTCGATCGTTCTACGCCCTTGATTTGAGAACTGGCAGCAAATGTAAAATTAGTAGCATATATATTTCTTTTCTGATGTTCATAAGTTTCACATTGCGTTACATAAATGATTTTGAATTTAAATTTGAATCGAAGGCGCATCAGAAAAGGCAGGCTCACCAGCATTCAAATCTGGAGACGTTTTTGCTTTTGTACTATCTAATGCACTGATGACAGCGTGAAGTGGTTTTTACCGGTTTCTCTCGCTGTGCATTAAGGCACTACTAGAATTACAGGTTTGTCTCCAAACTGCTTTGAGCCTATGAGGCGCGACGATTTGTGTCACCATCTGGGTACCTATAAGATCCGCCAGATTCCTCTCATAACTTGACTTTAAAAACCTAAAATAAATCTAATATCATAAGAACTTAAAATTAATTATATAGATTAAACCATAACAATAAATCGAGTTAAATTTAACTCAGATCTTGTACAACTTATTCCTAAAAAAACTGAGGAAGATATCAAAGAAACAAATATCATAAATATACGGATCTTTTAAAACAGACTGATTTTACCTTCTTCTTTCTTTTTTACCTTCTTATAAGTAAAAAAAGTCCTTCTCGTCTCGAGCTGTGTTTGACAACTTTGACAACAACAAATTTAACATTCAACGTATGTACCTACATGATGTCTGCATTTTCTATGGACCCACTAGTTCTGACTAGTCTGATGTTCTATGGACCCAGAAATAATCCATGTATATTCATCTCACTTTTGTGTAATACCTACAATTAATAAAATATCTGAAATTTTTAAGAAAGTTAATAAAATTGGGTATTTTAAAAGTCATAAGGTTTCTTCACCTTTCAATATTCGCGAAAAATGTAATCATTGCATTGTGTAATATTTAAACTTTTTTATGAAACTTTTCCATTTATTTGTTTGTTACTTCTTACTCGTTATTACGCAAGTTTAAAACAAAATTTCGTCTCTGTTTGAAGTGTTTGCTTTCAAATAATGCTTTGTTTATCAAGGATTATAACTTATATAAGAGTTTGTAATGATTCCCTAAAAGGACTCAATTATGACTTCAAATGTTTTATTGTCTCACACAAAGCTTATTTAAAAGGAAATTATTTAATTTAACACTTTGTTTCAAAAATCATATTACATTATGTTATAACATGGCCTTATAAAGTACTTTAAAAGTAAAGTAAAATTTAAGGAGATAGGAGAATGTATATAATATATACAAGTTCAACAGGACACATGAATCATAATTTCGAAATCATGTTATGGACACGGAAATAATAATAATATAATAATAACCTTTTATTCCTAAACGTAGGGTTACAAGAGATCCCTAAGTTCGGTGTGCCTTTTGGCGCTTCAGCATGAAACAGATTCAGAAATCTGAGGCCAAGATCTAAAGAGGTTGTAACGCCACTGATTCATTTTACTTAACATAAGGTGAGTCTCCTGCTCTAGCTATAAACAGCTATCAACTTCCATAATATCCATATTCCATCATACATAGCTAAATTGAATTACACAATACTGTCCCTTAAGCCATCGACAAAGCTACCATAATTGCCTGAAAGCTGCGAGATGAATAAAATTAATTAGAATTGAATACTGTTTCAATGTATTTTGTGCTTTACCGATTAGTTCATGGTTAGTTTGTACAATTTTAATGAGGACTTTAGGGGCGTTGTTCCATAAAGACTTAATTGATGTAAACCTTTTGGTGTTTTAATTACTTTGTAGGTGTTGACAAGGTTTTGGAGATTCTCTTTTGATATCATAATACTTTGCGGTATTTTTTTGGTACCATTTATGCTCACTTAAATTGTAAGTATCATTTAAATCTGTTATTTTTTCGAGAGCCTCTAATTCTAGTTGTTACCATGACTTTAGATCTTATCAAATAGAAAATATATACTAATTCTCTATCGTTATATCTTAATACTAGCCGTTTCGCGCCCGCTTTGCTGGACGAATTAAAATAAATTTTATGTTTCATTATTTTATTTTTTTTCATATTTTTATTATTCTTCTTTTTAACTTCCCGCTAAGAAAATTGACATATTTCGAAAATCGAGTTTTTAACAGATGTTGACGTTTAGAGGTTCTAGGAAGCCTCCCCGAATGCTTCCGCGGTGAAGTCCGTATGGATAAATTTTCATAAAAGTAAAACAGCAATAAAAAAATGAAGGAACGTTGGAATTTAATAAATAAATAGCCATAAACCATCCCCATTTCCATCTAGGAAAAATTTCGCATCGAATGGTGGTAGTTTCATGTCGATACGATCAGTGGTTTAGGCGTGATTGAGCCTCAAACGAAGACCATTTTCATTATATATATATAAAGATATATATAGATAGATATATAAATTACGTGTCACGTTGTTGGTCCGTTATGGACTCCTAAACTACCGATTTCCGATTTCAATCAAATTTGCATACCGTGTGCAGTTTGATCTAACTTAAAAGATAGGATAGCTTACATCTCAATTTATACCCGCAATATTATTTTATTGCAAAATATTTGTTTATTATTTGATAGTCATAATTCTAATAGATGGCGCTGTGTTGAAGGTACCAACGTTTCAAATAAGCTACAATTTAATGGCATTACCACCAAAAAAGCATAGTGGTCCCCATGACTGGTGTTCTCCTACCCTTTCCCTTGAATAGGTTACTACTATGTAATATAACTAAAACCTTAGCCACAGCAACGCTTGGCCGGTCTGCTAGTTTGTTCTATAAAGATACCTTTCATACAGGAATGTTGCTAGTGTGGGTTCAAATTGCAAAATGGTTTTATGTTTAAACAATAATGTTATAATAACTCCTTGACTTGCCATGTACGCAAGATTTATAGCATATGCGCTCTGGACGTCTGGAAGTCGACTCGACGATATCATCATGAGATCAGACGCTGGACAGAGTCATCCGAAACATATTTAAACACCTTCAACTTCCTAATAATGAGATTCGATTGTATATTTAAAAACGTATTAATTATTGCAAGTTTCAACTGAGTTAGTGTGAGTATAAATTGTTTCATTTTACTAGCAATTAATTTGAAGAGTTATATTTTAACTTTCATATTTTCGCGTACTGGTAGCAAAATCGATGGTTACGTGGAAATTTCAGAAAAGTTATCAATTCTGCATCAGACTATCGCCTTGATTCAGTTTATCGAGCTTATGTTATTCAATACGTTATAGCTGGACGTTAGGTTCGATTCCCGGCGAATGAATAATTGTTTTTGGTCAGTATCTACAGAAGGTGGGTAGACCCGCCTTAAATAATAAGTCAAACAAACAGTATTCATACCACAAATAATTAATAATAAACAGTTCTTTTTATTTAGTTCCACTATACGAGCCAAGGCTGTACATTTTGCTCAGGCTTTCTTAGTTATTATAAGCGTGGCGATTTCCTAAATCGTCGGAGTTACGCCCCGAGAGTATAGCCCGACACAGGCACTCTCGTCAACAGTTTTATTGAATTCATACATTGCATAGCAATTAACATTTCATTATTTCTCATTTATTCTATTGTTGTACGCGAGTCGTTAATATATAGTAAAAAAATCCTCTAATATTTAAACTACCGCAATGAACCAGGGACCGTGGATTTTGGTCCTTCGAGCCGGAGCCTGTGTTATAACTAACATTCAATAACTTAGGCAAAATTAGTCCAATAAAATGTTTTTAATTATCAAATATTTCTTTCTATGTTATATATAATACATCAAGTAATAAGTTTCAATACCCTACGTACATACAGTTTCAATCGGTGTATATTTTTGTCTTTCTCGCAACGATACACCACAATATTTTAACGCTTAAAATGTGTATAGTCAGCGTTTAATACTTAATCAAAATGGTTCAATGTTGTAACCGTCCAGGTGTAGACTAATTTCATAACATTGAAATCGGCCACAATACTCTGCCGCTTGGACGATCTAACCGGCGATTGCTAATTAATTGCTGAATAAATTGGCACTAACCAAAGGTTAAAGTCAACTGAGTAAAAAATTAAATGAGTGAAAAGCTTAATTAACACGACCTCTATATCAATATTTTTAGTTTAAGACACCCTCACTCATAACAGGTAGCTACGAAACATGGAATTGGATGTTCTGATGGAGTAATTTGTATTGCTTTTTCTCGGACGACTTTTTATTACATATTTTTTTATAGAACAGGGGGCAAACGGGTAGGAGGCACCCCTGATGTTAAGTGATACAGTCGCGAGTGCGTTGCCGGCCTTTTAAGAATTAGTTCGATCTTTTCTAAAAGGACCATAAGTCGAATTGGTTCGAAAATACTTCAGTTTGCAGATTTCTAGAATTCACATATAGGCAGCAAAACTGCCTTTAGAAACGCTCAGTTGCGGAACCTATGGACGGCAAGATACGGGTGGAATTTCGTATTCCTCCTCGACGACCGATGAAATTGTATAATACAATTCGATTTTAACTAATATAATTAGGAATATAAATTAAATTAAAGAAAAATACCAAAATTTTGTTCATGTAATATGTGACCTCAATATTTGCTAGTTGTGACATTGTTATAAATCTAGATGTTTTTCTAGAATTAAAAAAAATCTTAATTAAGTAACAAATTTGTATTTTTAATAAGCTTAGAGATAGCTTTATCTAAATTAAATATTTATCTTACATTTTTATACCTCTCTGCGTGCCATATTTATAACTACAACTAGTGGTGCAACAACCTTTTTTGAGTCCTTGTTACAAGCGACATAAAGTTTTGCTTGAAATCCCTAAATAGTATTTGCCACCTCTAAGTAACACAGATCGTGGTCCCAACTACTCGACAGCATAATTGCATAACGCGTAAGAGCAGGCGTCGGCAGAAACGCTAACTAATTGCCATTGAAAAAAGGCGAAAACCCGGCTCAAAACATTTCCCAGCAACCTTTGAAGTTTTTCAAAAAAGCCTTTGGGCTTGATAAGCCACACTACATAGCTGTTAATAAGGCACTTTCAAGGTAGGTGTGATGTTGAACGCTGAGATGCTTTGTACCTAAAGCCGTCTTTGAGGGCTTAAGCGATTCAGAAGCGTGAATGTTTGCTTGCGACCCGTTGTGCGGAACAAGCCTTTTTCATATCGATTTCTCACTTCTATGGGATCTGTCATCGCTGACTTCAAGTACGCCGCATAATTAAGATTCTTTTAATAGGTGGACTTTTTACAAAATTGTGTTCGCTTTCGCAGTTTATTTACCTACCCACATACTTATATTTTTTTTAATTCGACCAACAATGGTTCTTGGATAACCTTACTTGTTACCTACAAAGTTCAGATACCATTGTAGAAAAGCTTTTGCGAAAAATGTATGATTTTTCTTATTCACGCTTGGAATGCAGTTTAAAACAAAGAGCGACTCAGGAGGCTTTAACCCACTCAAACGTTGTTTTCATTATAATATTGACCAAAAAAACGTTCGAACAATGGTTCTAACACCTGAACACCGACGGATGCTGAGGCCCCGCCCTCACATTGTCAGGCATAATAAGTCGCCCACGAACTAATTACGTATGCTTACTTTGGCTACTGGCTACTTTGATTTTAAACCGTACGATAATTTCTTCGTTAAATCGTATCGAAGTCATCATTTATAAACGGGTTATAAATGGAAATTTAAACAAATATTGTTATTTCAATATTAGAAGGGTGGTAAGATATTGTTTACAAACTTTGTGTTATACATAGTTAGTCTGACATACCTCAGATGCCCTGGTACCTTAAGTAACTAGTTTAATTTTAGGAAGGGAGAAAATCAGGGGTTAATCTTTCACCCGAACGAACTGGCTCGCCAACTCACCATAGAACAGTATGTGAGTCGACTAAAACGTCACCCTATTCTAGAGCTAGAAGACCGGAAGTAGCTCTAGGCAGCATATGAGTTGATGCTTCCAATGGGATGCCACTCCACATGAAAGCACTACAGAACAGATTCGCCCATAGCCTTAGGGCTGATTGCAAATACCCGCAAAAGAAAATAACAAAATGTTTCTTTTAAATACAAGTTCGTCATTTACTGCTTTTATGAAGAATTAATATTATTTTGAAATTCAGTCTTTCCTTCAGATATCCTATTTCTGTCTAAACAATATCGTGTCGTGTAATGTGTGTGTCTTTTGTTTTACACAATGAAACATTGTTTCCAATATTTGTTGCGTAACAGTAATAGTTTTCTTGTTTATATATTTTATTGCTAGGAACTGATAAAACGTATGTTCTTCCGGGAGATTCAAATATAGCTTCTATATTTAAGAATTTTTGACAACTTTAAAAAAATAATCTAATTTATCCAACAAGATATAACATAAGAACAGAGTGTATTCCCTTAATAGAGACTGTAAGTAGTGTTAGGACACTTTCTTAGAATCCTTTTTAGTTAATTAGGTTAGTTTTAAATTACTCATTAGTCTTAAGTTAGGCGTAATTAATAAAAAAATAAAAATTAATTACGAAACAATAGATACCTTATATCGACGGTTGTAAAGAACAAACGACTAACTGCAATCTCACTAGTATCCATGAGAGCGTTTTTAAAGCGAAAGTGGATAACGCTATATAGTATATAGTTAACATTTGAAATAGTTAATTATTACGACATTGTTAACTAAATAATGAAGGTTTTTCTATTCTATATATTATCTACTTTTAAAAATAACAATGTTACTTATTTAATGTGATAATATTATTAGTAATATTCCGTTCGCAATCATTGAAACAAATCAAAAAAAGAAAGAAAAAATCGTGAGTTGCATTCCGGGCGAGCACTTTGAGCAGCCGCCATCATTGTTTTCAAACACCTCCGGTTCCGTGCATTAATTACACCTAATTGAATTTCGAATTGGAACGATGACATTTGAATTTTAGCGCGCACCGCTCGGTAGTGATGCGCCAGTCACAATCGAGACCGCCCGTCGCTATGCATAATGCTACAGAATCGATCGACTACAACGAATAGAACTGTGTGTAATTAGAATTATCTCGATTGCTCCTGTTGTATCGGCAGGCTTTTATATCCTATTATTGTACCGTTAATAGCATTCTTTGGCCCCTTCTATTCTTGTAGATTATTTCGCTTTGTGAAAGGAAAATAGTAATCAGTTAGTTTATTAGGTGCATTACTTGCAAATACTTTTGTTCCACTTCATGTAGACGTTGCTATGAATGATTGAGCACTCTGTATCTACTGTGTACCGCCTAGTAATCGAAACAATGGCATTGTGCTTTGATTTTGTCATATCATTAATGCACTGTCTGATCGACAAACGGACCTGTTCTTATGAAACCTGTCTCGTTGCTTGTATGACTTTTATAAATATTATAATTTGGTAATAAAATTCTTAATACGATATAATTTATTTGAATTAAGCAAGCTTTAAAATCTGTTGGTCGAGATGAGCCTCTTAAATTAAAAATCACTGAGCGTGTGCAATGAAACCATATTAGCATCATAATTAGCGGAAAACTCAGGATCTCTATCCGTCTGTGTTCAAAACATTTACCTTAAACGATGAATTTTAGATTTTGTAGCTATTGCAATAAAGTTGATTTCAGAACGAATATAGTTGGTTGTCAATCATTCGACTTTCTCGCGTCGATGCGCGCCCCGGTACGCGGTAGCCACGTGGGACGCCCCGCGGAGACACTGATTGTCGACGAGCGTCACTTCACGCTGATGTGGACATCACTAGCTATAATTCCATATTTAAAATTCTATAGAGATTATAGATCGTGGCAAAGCATGAGTGCAGGGTGTCATTTATCGAAAAAAACCTATACTAAAGTGTTGCCAGTTTAAGATGTCATTAACTCTTCCAATAAGTTAAAAATAATTAAAAACCATTTGTATTAGAACATTAACAGACATGAAGATTTGATTAAATATGATTATTGATGATTTTAATTAAATTCACTTGTTTTGCAACAGTAATTTAACTGTCTGTTTTTACAAATATTATTCTTTGTGCAACCATCATATACTCTGTGGCTGATCATTATATAATATATAAGCCCCTTTTATAGTCTGTGACTGTGACCTGTGACCGAGTAAAAATAAATAAATATTTATTAATACTCTATTACATTAAGTGTAACATACATTCTATTATTATTCGAATGTTGTATTTAAATTATATCCAATGCCGTAGCATCTTCCGTGGGCAACTTCATTCTGTTAATTTTGCGTCACGGTGCGCGCGCATCGTATAATTTCACTCTCATCAATTTTTCATAACGCGCCTAAAGAAGTATAACTTCAAAAACATTATTTTTATGAAAACCATACTTCAATCGAACTATTAAAAAAAAACCTGAATTTTTAATAAATGATTGGGGTAAGAGGCTGGTATCACCGCCCATAGACACACTGCCATAAGGCTTTTTTAATCTTAATGATTTCCTAAAATGCGTGAAATTATGAAATCATTTAGCACCTATTAATTACACTGAATAACACATCAGAACAATATTAATGCTGACTCACGGAAGCCGTCAAAGGAAGACAATACTGGAAACATATTACGGGTGTTGTCGGTAAGATATTAATAAGACTAAGTAGTTATAATTAAGAAATTATTTCAGAGGCGTGAAAAATTAAAATGGTATTAGATTTTTTTTAAGTATTTTTTGTGCAAAGGCATGTGTACCTTTGTAGGCGGAGGACCAGTCGGCGAAGCGTTGGAAGGACAGAGATGACCTGATGAGGGTGGGTGGAAGGCGGTTACAAAGCGCGGAAGCAGTCGTACTGGAAATTAAGGGAAAGGCCTATGTCCAGCTGTGGACGTAACAGGCTGACACGACGATCTTTGACATTTTCTTACAATAATGCGGATAAAATATATGCATATTTAGACTTCAATATAAATAACGTCAAAAGCTGTAAAAAACATCAAAAACAAGAAATCAACTCGATTTTTAATAATTAAATATATGTGAGGAAATTATTGTGTTTACGTATAGCTCAAACCGACCCCTTTCTATCACATCAAACATTCCATTGGTTTCTGTTAGCGTCTGCGCTTATCTCGGGAAAACCACTGTGTATGAAAAGACGATGACCGAATATATAGAGAATGGCTGTATGCTGTAGTGCAACAAGCGACAATTCCTTAGGGGTAAAAATTCCCGCTCAACGCTCATCATTATAAAGTATTTACAATATTCTTAACCTTTATATAAAATTGTATGGAGCATACATTTGATGAAATTAGTGATTTTTTTTAATTACCCTGGATACAGTCACAGACTATAAAAGGGTTAATGTTCTATAAAATGATGAGCCACAAAGTATACGATGGTTGCACTAATAATAAAGTTTGTAAAAACAGACAATGGAATTACTGTTCCTAAAAAACAATCGATTTTACTCAATTAAAAACATGATCAAATTAATCGCAATAAATGTGACGTGACGTGACGTGAAAGGGATTTTGTTTATAAGTAATCATAACAATCAAATATTATACATACATAATAATAATAAATATTATGCTAAACATTAATTATACAGCTCAGTTCTTCCTCCAACTTCGATTTTGTTCCCTTTGGAGTTGAGACTCTTGGGCCGTGGGGTTCAAGTGCACAGGCGCTAATTAAAGATTTAAGTTGGCGCCAGGTAGATAGTACCGGTGCCCCCAGAGCTGGTGCTTTCCTCGCTCAACTAATAAATATCGCAATACAGAGACGCCACAGGGACTAAACTTTTTAAATTTGTTTTAATTTTCTTTTTATTAATTTTGTAATTATTTTTATTTATAAAAAAGGTGAATATTTGCAACATATAAATTATCACCAACAGCTTTCATTACTTAACAAATTATTTAATAGATCTGGTTGAAATCTAAAGAATAAAGTCTAATATTTGATACCTGACGCATACAGCCGTTCAATAGATACGTGGCGCACCACATTCAAACACCGAAACCTAATTTCCTGTCTCAGGTACGTACACGGCCTAAAGACAAATACATTGAACCTAGACCAGTATCTCTGAGCCCTCCACTCGTCTATCACCAGTATTCAAATAGCACTACTAAAGAGAAATGCTTTACATTTCAAGAGACCTCGATAAAATGGTCTTTGTGACCACAGTCCGATAGGGTACACTGATTTTAGATATTTGAGGAAGGGTTCGTTGTTTGTCTATGCTTTTCAAATTTTTTACAGAAAATTTTAAAATTTATATAGATGAATGTAGCTGTTATTTTTATTAGTTAATATCTCGAAGGCTTATAATCAAAGTCTTTTTCCATGTATTACGTCTTCGAATAGGCCATAGGCCCGAGCTGGAAAATTCAGATATTTTTTGCAATCTTCCAAAGTAGGATAAGTTATTATCGTTTTCCCCACATGTAATCGATTTTAAATTCATAATGAAGTTGTCTAATGCACGAAGGACACGCAATGAGCCCAAAATAAGACCAACAATGAACATACTCGTATTATGTTAACTATAACTAATTAGGTACTAAGCTTTAAGGCAGAATAAATATCACCCGTATCACCACCACTATGCCGTACCCACAGAAGTATTTCCGAACCAATTCCACTAAGGGTCCTTTAAGAAAAAAGCGTATCAATTCTTAAAAGGCCGTTACCGCACTCGCCCTCTGGGATTGAGTGTCCATGGGCGGCGGTGTCACCTAACATCAGATGAGCCTCCTGCCTATTTGTCTCAAGTTATATTATAAAAACTAATGTTGCAGAAAATTTACTTAACAAATTATTACTTATTTTATATATCTACTAGCTGACCTGGCTAACTTCGTTCCGCCCAACAACCTTATAATATCGTTGTTACTTTAATTTAACTTATTTTAGGATTTCATTAATGTTAAGTATTACATTAATACAACTCTTTTTCAAATACAGAAATGTTTTATTGCTTGCCATTGCGAAAGAAGAATGGCAGTTTTACACATTAGGCATCTTCTCTCTAGCGTCAATATGGCGATACTGCATGTTAAGCACTTTCTGATATCCAACATCTTTTGATCAGGATCAAAGCATGGTTATGCATCTCCTCATTCACCACAAGATCGGAATTTCTTGAACTGACACGAATTCGACGTAAAATGATGCGTAGTTTTGTCAACAGATGGCACCATATGGTTTTTGCATTCGTAAAATTAATTAATTAATTTATTGTTATTCGATAACTTATCCGATATTTTATTGCTTATTCTGCTATTCGGGACGGAAACAAATCCAACAAATCAAAAACCATGGCAATCGGTCCAGCCGTTCTCGAGTTATAAGTGTTGTAACAAACACGACTTTCTTTTATATATATAGATTAGAGAATAGGTAGAAATGTAATACAAGCTACTTATTAAAATTACAGCACAAGATGATAATTTAACCTAGCTTATAAATACAAAAAAAAGAACAATAAAAACAATAACTAACCTTAAAATATAATAACTAAAATATATTATGAAAAGGAGTTCATTTGGGCAAGGTTCCGAAGATACTGGCAGCGTTCCCCCTTTGAATCGCTAGACAAATTCTTTGTCCGAGATAGCTGCCAGCTCTTCGGTCTCCTGTGATGTCGACTAACCTTTTTGATATTTCCTTAAAAAAAATTAAACTATTTCCTTATTTGATATATTATGATTGTTAAACATAGTCTCACTCGTTGTATGTCCTTTATAATTAAATATAACTTTTGAATTCATACAAATAATTTTGTAGCAAAAATATAACAACCTCCTGGACACATCTCGATACGCATAAGCTCGTAATTAGCTAAACCTAAGATTAGCTTTTAAATTTTTGTTAATATTTTAGTTTATTTTAGTCATAGTTAGTGTTATATGTTATTTGTTATTTACACTTCGTTACATTTATATAAAAACAAATAACATTATACATCAAAATTATAAGGGACGCAACCGGGGAGCTTATCGCTAACAAGCGATCTCTTCCAGGTAACCCTAGTAAGGATAAAACTAAATAAAGAAATATGATGAGTAAAGTGCATAACCAAATCTTATAAAAAAAATATAGAATCACCAACCTTAATCTAAAATAATACAAAAATAATAATAAAATGCTAATCTCACGGATTCATGAATAGCGATGCAGTACTAAATACAATTCTATGTTCTTTTTTGTAAGTGATTTATGCATTTCTTGTACTTTACCCTCTGTAGGTGTTTCTTTCTTATTTTTCCATACTAGGGTTGCCTGGAAGAAATCGCTTGTTAGGAATGAGGCCGTCCGCCCTTTTTATATTTTTATTATATTAGTTTTTGTATAAGGTTATGAAGTGTCAATAAATAATAATATAAAAGCTGTTGCATACTGAAAACAAAGCTGAACAAAGTTACTAATACTAAAAAGGTAAAATACATCTGACTCCAAAAAGCATAAATTAAAGCCTTAAAGTTTAGTACTTAACTGTTGCAGTCTTAGCTGCGCTGACAAAGTTTTCATTATTTTCCTTTTTTGTTTCTAGATCTTTTTCTGTTAATTTCGCTCTGCAAACATTGGAGTATTGGTTCCGCTTGATGAACTTCGCTACGTAATCTAAAGTTAGAAGAAATGCCTTAGCTAAGAACAGTTGGAAAATGCTTTAGGAAAATGCAGATTGTTTTTCTGGCTTGTGAGATTTCGTTTCGTTAGCTTTTATTGAAACGAAATGAAGAAAAAATAAATCAAAACCCCTTGTAATGAGAACTGAGTAATTTTTTGCACATCATGTAAATTAAAATACATGAATGCCGTGAAATCGGGACAGTATCAAAGATCACAAAGAAGGAACTTACAATGCTCCTTTTGTTTAGGCATCACGGCTGACATCGAGTATTCATGATCACAAAGAAACATCAAAGACGCGGCTCGGTCCACGTCGACCTATGAACTTGGGTGTTTTAGCAACAATGCCAGAATCTCTGTCAATCATACCCATGTTATTTTTTCTTTCGTAACGTATTCTGAGAAACCGGCACATTGCTTCAGTAGGTAATAATAAACCAATCAGTGCTGCTACAACCTTTTTAGGCCTGGGCCTCAGATTTCTGTTTGTTTCATGATCATTTGTCAATCTAATAGGCAACTAAGGCGACTCTTTAGGTCTAAGGCAAGCCGGTTTCCTCATTTTCCTTCACCGTTCGAGCGAATGTCAAATTCGCACATAGAAATAAATTTCATTGGTGCACACACGAAGATCGAATCTATGACCTTAGGAATTGAGAGTCACACGCTAAAGCCACTACTGCTCAGTTGTGCTACTTCAGTACGAATGGATTTTAATTGTTATTAAAATTTGTTTACGGCGATAAAAATCTTAAGGAAACTCACAGTTTTACACCAATAAATCGACTTATAGGACAGAGTTATATGATAAAATGAGTGAGAGAGAGAGAGAGCATCTTCGTAAATACAAAGCTAGAACAGATGCACCAAAATTATGCTTGACCAACGGCTAATCCTTGAGAATATGTCATCCCATAAATTTAATCCTTTTTCATGTACTTATTAAATCATTACGCGTCATAAATCTATTGCAATGGGTGTGACCCACAAATTTGGTGTCACAATGGCCCACTCAAGCTACCATTAGTGTATGGTCACCATCTTTTCACTGCATTATTATAAGGTACCACAACGGAGCTTTGCATATAAATCTCCTAATTACAAGTATTCAATGAGAGCTAATCCCACCTAGGCCTTATTTACATGAGATCTGATTTTTCTATGACAATTAAATTTGATTTAGGGGACGTGTATGCAAGTTTTATGAGCCAAGTGATGTATGGGTCCCGGTAAAAACTTAACGGGAATTTCATGGAAGACGAATATATTTCCATATGCATTAGAAAAGTGTCGGTCATTTCGAGAAAGCTTTGTTTATTTTGGTTTGAATTCTATTTTCTTTATTAAAATTACGACTGTTATTAACAGTCAGGGGTATTCAATAAACTGTACGTTTTAATTGTTTTTATATTATTGCTAGCTGTTTCGAGTGGATAGGATATTATTATTTTCGAAAGCTCTATTTAGGCAATTAAAATCGCTTAAAATTAACAATTTCAGCATAAAAGTTCAGAACGCAGTATCTAGTATAAGTAATAGTTAAAATACTACAAAAAATTCATAAAAGCTACTCGTGACACGCCATAAAATGGATTAAACCAATTGAAGGCTTAACATTGTATACCAACTACAATATCCCTTGTGCCCGGACGTTTCTCTATTCACTCACGAATTTATTACATTAAATATAAATTAACATATTACTTATAACTGAGGTGAGAGCGATTGTCCTTATTGTTATTAACTAAAGATTTATATGTATATGTAAACACAGGGGAGAAGGGTGAATCGGAGCGTCTTTGTTAATTTATTCAATTCACGTTGCTTAAGCGATGTGCAGTTTAATTGAAAGAAAGTTAACGAAGTATTGTCTAGGATGAGTAATATGACGCAATTTTTTACTTGAAACTAGATGAGCCGTTGATGAGAAGACGTTCTGTTAATGTGCGGTAATAATAGTTGTCCTTTGTCACGTGTGAAAGGATTTTACAGAGGCGATTGCGTAATGGCGTTAATAATATGGGGTAAAATATAGAGGCTGTTTTGCTGTACACCGATGTGTCCATCTCAACCTGGAGGATGTGGAGGTAAATTTTCTAAGCTAATTATTACTAATAATAATAATGATAATTTATTTGCAAGAATATAGTACAAAATTGTCTAAAGTTCACATATTCTGCAACACATTATGGCGTGCAAATTCGTCTTAAAAGGCATTTTACATAGACGTTACATACATTTTCAGTCATATCATTCAAGTCAATTCTTATATTATTTGATCACTACACCATCACATTATTAAAATATTAAATTTATACATAGTTAACACAAAACTTCAATTGACCTGTCCTTTAAAAAAAGGTCAACATTGGGTCAATCTAAATTCCTTTGCAACTTCCTCAGAAATATGTCTGCAAAATACTCGGTTCGTTCGATATCTTTATTGGTGGCGGGTTTTCCAATACGTATATTCAAATAGTTATTATTTTGGAATTACACTATTGTATGGAAAAACGTAATCTATACTAATACTATGACGCGGAAAGATTTGTATTTATAACGAATGTCAAAGTCAAAGTCAAAATCTATTATTCATTTAGGTAACAACAAAAACATATTAAATGCTAAATGCTTCTAATTTTACATTTACTGCCAATACTCAAATCAAGGGCGTAGAACGGACGAGAAGAACTGGCAATAAACTCTTCTTCACTCTTTTTTATCGCCAAGGTTTTTATTGTAAGGAGCTGCAACCATTACACCATGTTCCACATGACATCTTGACTAATTAATAGTTAATTAATAATTAAAAAATAAAAACAAAGATTTGTCCTCTCTCAGCAGTAGGCATCGTGAAATCTACATTTCTTTAAAATAATTCTAGCCGTACGAAGCCAGGACATCGATTATAACAACCCCTTTATGTGATTATAATTTAATTAAACAAAGCTATACCCTAAGTTAAATCCAGAGCTGTGCAAATGACACTTGAGCCGTTAACCAGTTTATTTGCTGCGTCTATTTGCACTCTCTACGCCGGACAATTAATTCACCAATAAAATTAAACAACCACTTAGAGGGGGCGTCCGATATCTCTTTCGTACCGGATTAAAGCCTACAATAGAATTTAAACGCAATATGTTTTGTACGGTTCAGTGATTTTACATAAGCTTTCGAATGAATAGCTTTTGGAATAGGAATTGTTTATTGTATTATAAATCTGTAGTTGCGATGATTTTGGTGATCTATTGTATAACTTATTTATGTTTTCAACCAAAATTAAATCTAATTTAAAAAATATCTACTTTAAGGATTGATACTGGAGGGCGTCTAATCGTATGAATTGAATCGATAAAATTTATTATTAAATATATTTTTAAAAAATCTCATATAAAGTTCAAAACTCTATTTATTTATATATAAAAGCTTGCCAATGCTAAGAAAAATAAATACAGTTGTTAATGTTACATACACTTATAGGCAAACATACGCGAAGAGATAAAAGAATATAAAAACTAAACGAAAATCGATTTTAAAGTGAGGGGAGCAACAATTAATATCCAGAATTTTACCAGAATGGAATAAATCTGGATATCGGTGAGTTTTGGCCAAACGCGTTAGTTTAAAAGAACGGCAGTTAGTCAGTCAATAAAAGGAGTTGCAGAGTTGTTTGGTTTCTCTTAGTCTGCATTGTCAAATATTCTAAACTAAACGACATTGATTTTCACCGTCTTCAAATCTATATTTCAAGCCCTCAACTACATATTCATATCTTTACCACTTTCTAGACTATAACTTGAGTCTACAATTCTTCGTCTAAATACAAATGTGAAATTTAAGTCGTAAAATAAAGAACACTCCCCAAGGGCTGTTAAACAAATACATGACCTAACAAATAAAAATCACTGAAGGGCCATCGAGACATCGAATAGAATTTTCACCCTCAAAATGGATTACGGTCCCACATGAATTGGAAATAATCGTCCCCGCACCAAGTTAATATCTTCCATCTTATTCACTTCGAATATCGGATGTTTTCTATTTTCTCTTTGTACATTTTCTAATACATTCTTATTCCTTGTATTATATGTTAGCCGCCAGTGAACGGAATAAAGGATTACGTAATACTTAACAATTGTAGTATTAATTATAAAAATAATATGGCATGCATTGAATTGTCTGTAGAATGCTAACAATAAATACATCGTGATTGTCGATGCCACTTATCATTAGATAATATAGTTTTCTAGAGAATAATTATACATATACAATAATAACAAGAATCTAGTTGAATAACTAATCTAAAAAAAGTATATAAAAAAACTCAAAAGGTTTTTATTGGTCTATCTGACCTGCTATAACCCTAAAGCCTTAGCAGGCAGTATTTAAATATATCTTACACAATTATTAAACTAGTGAAATAGCGGTACTTCATGATGAACCCACCACTTTTTTTAAAGAATGTCATTAAACTTATCTATATGGGTTAAAAAGTATGTAAAAAAAACTCAAAAAGCTTTTATTGTTCTATCTGACGAGCTATAAAGTACTTACCTGGCAGCATTTAGATAATCTGACAAAATTATTGAAGTACGTCACGATAAATAACCCGTCTTCTTCCATAAACCTTCTGCTAGTAAAGCACAAAGACGCAAAATCCTAGAAACAATCAGTTCGCTTACCCGCTTGCCAACTTTAGTAAAAGCGTAGATAATGACGTGTTTTTAAAACGACAGTAAACGAAGGGTAAACAACCCCGTCGCATTATTTATGGCAACTTGTAGTTACATAAACAATATGCTTCGGGGTTCGTTAGGCCGACGGGGTGGCTTAGGGTGGCTGATTTGTAACGTATGCTAGGTTGTAACTAAATTTTTAACTGATTACAAATCACTCAAAGGAGGTTCACAAATATCCAAATATCTGTATGGAAATTTCTAATTGAAAACTAATTGATACATTAATAATAATAAACCCTTTTTTGTTTCCATATTCTTTAGTACGGTTTCATATGTTGTTAGTATTTACTTATAATTAAATGTTAGATATGGTCCCCTCTTGGGTGACGGCCTCCTTCAACCCTGTCGAGATATCTCTATCTTTGCTAATAGTGCGCCAGTCTTTTCCTACTAGTAAGTCATCAGCCCACTCTTCTTACCTTTCCGTTATGTTGTCGTTAATGTCCATCTGTTGTCATCATCTGTAGGTACCAGATTTTACCAATTTTGACCAATTGATACATTATGATGGTTAATTACTCAATAAGCTTTAATAAGCTTGTTATTTTTAGATAGTTTAGCCATATTGCCAGGAGAGAACCGAATAATGTCGACAAGTTGTTAATGGACCTACCATTACAAAAGGAGTGATGGCAGAAGAAGTCGGGGTCGATCGCCTTATTGGTCTCAACATTCCTAATGCACTGAGACAAGCAGAGGATGGAGTGGTGAGGTAAGGGCAATGTATCGGTTAGGGCTTCCCAAGACCTGCATGACTTTCAGTAATGAAGAATAATTTTTAGAGCATTGTTTAAACCCGTAAAGATATTACTATTATTACTTTAACACAAGTTTGATGCAAATAGTGTGGTAACTGAATATCCAGTAATTGAACCATGAAAGTATGAATGAATTATTTTTATTTCTGAATAGAATAATATTTCATTTAACTCAAAACTTTATTAGCATTCTCCTAACCTTAGAGTAACAAAGTTAAACAAGACAAACAGATAAAACATAATCACTCAACTTAAAAGCAATTTCATAATAATTACCATCGTTTAAAAACTATGTATTTTGTTCTTGTCATTGACAAATGACAAATGGTGCAATGGTCACGCATTATTGTCACTAACATGTACTACCGTAGCGGTAGTCTGACATATATTGTTTTTGACAATACTCATAGAAATTTTGACACTACCGGGTCAGAAGCAGGTTTATATGGAACGCCTTTAATCTTGTAGTCTTGACTTCGACAAATTAATTAATAATGCGATCACATAAATATGAGCACATTACGTTTGCAATTTATTCGCTTGTAGAGAAAAATTAAAATTTACTTTTTAAACATCACATTTAGTTCAGATTTCTGAAAAGGTAGGAGCTTGTAGTTTATTGTTTATCGAAATGCCAAATCATAAAATGACTGCTGCACGACTGATTTGAGAGCGACCGCCGATGCGAAAACCGCTGTGTGAGTTCGAAAAGTGAGTTACAGAATCGCAGGGCTGGACATAGAAATAAATACTATAACTAATGCAATTAACGTGTAATTTTTTTATAATATAAATACTTAAAGTATTTAAAAAGAGTATAAAAAGAAACACAATTTTCAAATATATAAATATATTTTTGTACCCTTTGGAGTAGAGACTTATGGGCCGTGGGTTTCAAGTGCACATGCGCTAATTAAAGATTTAAGTTGGCGCCTTGTATCTACCTGGTATCTACGACATTACTACGGTACTACCTAGTACCAGTGAGCCCAGAGCTGGTACATTCCTCGCTCAACGAATAACTATCGCAATGCATCGTTAAATACCACGGAGAGCAAAATTTTTAAATTTGTTTTAATTTACTATTTATTAATTATTTTATTAATTATTTGTGTATTGGAAATAAATATCCTAATAAACCGATTAACAAAGCCTCAATTAAAAACCGCACACAAACAGTGGAAAACAAATCGAAGAATAGCTTTCACAAATGTCGCATTAGCTGACGTGCCGTATCACTACGATTTGAATGTGAATAACATGGTCTAACAAAGTGTACTGGCTCAATTCAATACAATTGTCATGACAATAAGCCACGGCTTTTGGAATCGTCCTTTTGTCTCCTGTTTGTAACATACTTTGAAAATTAATGAGCGACTTTGTCCGGCGTTCGTTTGTATGTATGTCTGTCGAGTGAATATTGCCTTTGTTGGCCGGTGATGTCTTCATGAGCTATTGTCTGTTTATAGTCTATTATTAATCTCTCACATTCTAGAAATAGTTTCTCTATGTTTCAAGGTGGACTCATAATTTCTTTTTAGCTATGAAGTAGTCCATACGCAGAACAGCCTTGAAAATATTTTGTCTAAAATAAAAATTAATATATTATTTATTAATTTAGGTAGCTTAAAGTATTTTTATGAATATCAGTAAAAAAAATATAACAATGAACAATCTGTTAGGTCTGGGCCTCAGATACTCATTTTAGTGGGTGCGATGCCGGCCTTTGAGGAAGAAGCGTACCTACTCTTTTCTTAAACAATTGGAGGCCGTATCTCTCAGGGAAGACTCGCTAACAGGAGTCGATTCCACAGTTCACTATTTAGCAAAAGAAAGTGAACTGTAAAGCGGACCGTGGAAGACTTCCAGCCTTTAAGGCAAAAGTGTCACCCTCTCCTGGGTTATATTTCCGGTGTGATTCAATACGACTCTTATTGGCACAGAAGGTTGTCCAAAACGATAGATAAAACCGAACCAAACTGACCATGACATATTGAAAATATAAGGTATATGCTTAACACAGAAATTTAGTACATAAAAAAATTTAAAAACTTGGAGTCGAGACTTCATTTCGTCGTTCCACCTCTAAGCGGTTCTTAAGGCAGTTTTTGCCACGCACCACGACTATGAGGAACCAGATGCCAACTGTATTTTCAAACCAATTCGACATAAGGTGCTTCAAGAAAAGAGCCGATTCTTAAAAGGCCCCATTTGCGAGCCTTCTGCTAATGTAGGTGTCCATGAGTATTACTTAACATCAGGCCCCTGCCCGTTTATTGCATAAAAAAGGCACTATCAACTAAATATTACCGTCATAGTTGTGAGTTCTGCTCTCTAGAAGACTATTGATGAAGAAGAGTCAATATTGTTCTTTAATTAAATTTTTTCAATTAATACTATCGGAATTAAACATCTGTCGCGTCCCAGCTCCAATTATAGTGCGGATCAGTTTACCAGACGCTTGTTTACAAAAGACGACGTCACTCAAAGTTAGGAGGCACAATGGAGATGTGTTTGCAACAATACTGTGTGAATGCACGGGAGATAAGATGGTAGCGTCAGCACATTCAACATGTAATGTAAATGTTAGGTAGAAGTTTAACTTAATGTCACTAAGTAAGTTAAGTAGTTCACAACAAATTCGACTTAGGGTACTTCAAGAAAAGAGCCTACCAATTAGAAGACCGGCAATGAACTCCCTCTGTTAGTAAGAGTGTCCGTGGGCGGCATCACATAACATCAGGTGAGCCTCCTGCCCGTTTGCCCATTGTTTTATAAAAAAAATTGTCACTAATTGTCATAATAATAATAAAAAAAGCCGCTTTAATTACATACTATTAACAATTTAAATTCAGATGGGTGTTAGTTTACACTTATCCTACGTTAGTTATTGTCATTTAGATTACTTCGTGTTCTGTATGTGTCCCCACAAGATTGTAATTGATACGTAATATTATCAAATAAAACGATTAAGGAATTTATATCAACTATTGTTACAAACAAACGAAACAAAGAAAAATGTCAATATTACTAAATAATAAAACTTTTCTGCAAACCCTACGCCGATGAAGTGGATTAGTTCGTGACGTCATGAATATAAAATTAAATCCTTTTGAGACAGTAACGCGGTCCGACAGGCCCAATTGTTGGGAACATATTAACTGTAATGCAGATTAACTCAGCTATAGAACGTATTACAATTTGCGTTTTATTGATTTTTTTATCGTTTAGCCCAAAAAGTGGGGGGGTGAGATTGACGTGTGTGTGTTCGTTGCATCATAGCTCCGAAACCTATCGGCCGATTATGAATTTTTGGCCGGCTTTTTTAAAATTGTCAATTGGGTTCAATGCTACATTTTTTTTAAATATCTTTTCTGTTTCAAGGTCGTTTTGTTAATAGCGGCATCAATCTACACACCTAACAGGTATTTAGACCCCACATTTGGAACACCTACAATACTAAGTTTATTATGGAACTCAAACGTTCTAGGTTTGTTTATCGAATTAAGTTTTAATTTATCGAATCGAAACAACATCCAGTAAGAGGTCAATTCTGAATCGATTAAAGATGATGTGATTGATTTAGTTCTTAACTACAAATTATGAATATCTGTTTCAAGGTCGTTTCGTTAATAACGGCAAAAATCTTACAAGTATAATGGGTTTACACGTATAAATAATTTAAGCTTAGAATTTGGAATAGCGATTAAGTTACTCTGATGATGGAGCTCGAAGGTTGTCATAGTTGCTTAAAAATTTTAATTTTATATTGACACTTGTTCTATATAGATAAATGATTAGCTTTTCTTATCAAAGTCTAAGTAAAATACTCATATACAAAATAAGTGTTACTAATCCAAAAAAGCTGCAGTGACGGCTAGATTGATTCATAAATTCATATTAAACCTATCTATTTTTTTTATATCCGCATGAGCCGCACATATGTGTGTCATCGTATGTTAGGTTTTTTTCGTTACGGAACTTCTTGATTCGGTCACCGCGCTCAAAGCCCGCGATAAAATCTATGCAATAGCTTAAAATATAGTTTCTTTTTAGAAACATATCATACTCTTGAAACAAAGTCTATGGTCAGGTTACAGTCTGTTTTAAGCCCTGGATTCGTGATCTACTCTGTGAGTAATCAAAACTGACGGGCGTGTACAAAACGATTGTGTTTATTGTATTATTTATATGAAACAATTGTTAGGGGCAACCAGAATGTTTGACCTCTATTATTGTAGTTTTGTGTGACTTTTAATGGAGAGAGGCTATTTTTGCGAGGTCTTTACAGTGGTCGATCCAATAAGCCGGACTATGTTTGTGGATATTTTGGGGTGAGATTTGATGGGGTATAATATAGGGTTGGCGTGTTGTGCAATTTGTCGTATGATTTTTAGTTTTACATTTAATAAACTTTAAAGTAAAACTAATGTATGTACCTACAAAGAATTAAATAACGGATTTTTCAAACTAGTTTCAAATTTCATACTATAAAATATCTATTACTTAAACTCTAAATGACTCTGGCTGTTAAACATTGTTTTTTAAAGGCAAACGGGCAGGAGGCTCACCTGATGTTAAATGATACCGCATGGACTTAAGTCTTGCTGGCCTTTTAAGAATTTGATATATAAATACGATACAACTATCTAATATTACATTGTAGAATACACTGGACAAATTTAAATATTATAAAGTAATAATGAAACCATCCCCATAACAGTGGAAATATAATGTAATTATGTATTTATTTTTCATTCGTTCAGATTTATGTCGTAATTCTACAGCTAACTTAAATTATATAACAAATCCTAACGATATAGCCAATGATGGAATACATAATATATACAAAAAGGTTCAAACATTTACGAAAGGAAAAATTCAATAAAAATAACAAAAAAAATTCGGCTCTGTTGTGTGATGGTGTAAAAGTGAGAGTGGGGTGTGCTCATGATTCAGGTGATTCAACGCTGTGGATATTCTTAACTCTCCTTTTAAGCATATCCCGCCGCCTGCGATAGCTTCAACAAGTTAAGGCTCAAATATTATTTATAAAAACCTCAAGTTTCCGCATTTCATTAACACACAAGTTAGACCTTCAATTTCTCCATAATATTGTCAACACAGGAAGGACAAATATAGTAGTCATAGTCCTATATTGCATTATATATTATTTTTGCAGCTACCAGTTGTATTTCACACCTCGGTCAAAAGTAAATCCAGGCTTCACACTAGTCGGCATACATTACCCAGCAGGTGTGTAGCTTGAATTTACGTGTATCTGCGATAACCCACAATTTGCATTTGCTAAAATATGGAACGTGAACACGCATGGAGTGTTCTTGGTCGATCAAACCGTTGAGAATTTTAATAAATATCCAATTCAATACAATAATTCTTTGCCTAAAGCAGCTTTTTTGGAGCGTAAAATAAAATATATAATACCAAAAGTTTTAAAAATAGAACAAATGTCCGAAATGAAATCTTCTCTAAAAATCTTTGGCGTTTAAAAATAAATCGTCCTACGCAATCATAATGTCTACGTATTTACGTATAAAATGGTATGTGCCCATAGACAATAATATCGAATAATGTATTGTCCTAGTAAAAAGCATAAAATTCAACACAATTATAACTTACATTAACGAGCAAACTTGACTAACACACTTGTCCCAACACAATGGATGAACAAAAATGCAATCCCGTGTTCTGTCGAAATAAATCCTCGGGAAAATACTAAGTTTCAGCTTTTATGGACGCGCCACCTTGTACCTTAACTGACGTAAAACACAGTATCAACTTATCGAATAATAACCCGTAATGTAATTGTGTAAGTACGACAATTCCCTGCGCAGACCGTGCAAACATTTACGATAAAAGTTTTAATAAATTCGTAATTAATCACTGAAAAGGTACAAGAATATTTGTAGCTACGAGAGAAATAAACAGCTTAGTCTTATGTTTATTTGCTTGCACTCTAACAAATCATTTTCTTTACTTTTCTATTTAAGAATTAAAACTTTTAGGCTTTAACTTAGGGCAAATGGCTGACGATGGTCACCTAGTCCAACATGACAGCATGGGTTTCTTTGATAATTGTGTTTTATTAAAATGGTGATCAGACTGACATATCAACTTTTGGATTCCCGGTTTCCTCACGAAGCTATCCATTATATCAATTGGTTCACAGTCTGTATTTGAACACATGACATCAGTCGCACGCTTCTGGCTTCACCTATTAGCCCACTGGTCTCTCAATCGTATTATCGACAAGTAAATTTATAATCATAACCATCATTGTGAGGTCCATATTAATGTTTCTACTTCAGCCACGAATCTATCTACCAAATGGGTTATCTCATACTTTTTGGTTAAAACAACTAATATTTGGTTTTGTCGTAGGTAAATTAATTTTTCATTATATCTCCATATTACTTCACATTTTTTATGATCATTTTTGGCCGTATGAAACAATAAGAACAGTAATCATGTTGTAAAAACAATATTGTGAATATAGAATTATAAAACCTTGCATATTTTAACAGGTCTTTGGTCAAGAAGACTTTCTTGGATAATTTTATATGATCTATTTAAAATCTAAATATGGATATCTCTTCCAAAAAATTACTCCGTGACATGCCCAACCACCTGATCCAGTAAATCACAAGCGCGCCTATAAACCGAATCTTTGTTTTGCACAACAGAGCGATCTCATTGCCTTGCGGTCAAAATGCTTTCAAAACCATCTTCTTCAACAACGTTATCCTCATCATTCAGAACTACTGTTGTTGCATTTGTGACTTTATCACCTTGGACTTTAAGTTCATTTGATTATAGCCGATCGCTTGTAAAACATTGCTAAGATACATCGAAGTCAGAGAAATGAAGTCATACGTCAAACATTGGTTCGTTAAGTTGAACGATTTGGCTCTGAGAAGATTTTTATGGTTCAATATTTCAATATCCTTACGAGGTCCCGTCCCGTCGACCGTTTGTTTCGACAACACAATGCCAAAGTGCGGTTGTCTCTAAGAAGTCTCTAAGAAGACTCGTCAGTTTAAACCTTGGGAAAAGACAGCACCAAAAAGGAGAAATGGTAAGTAGAACTCTGTAAAAATTTAGTAATTAAAGTTATATTCTGAAGTTTATACTCTAAGTCCACAGTTTTTAAATAGTAGACATATAAGTTTGTAATTTAGTAGTTTTAACAGCTGGAAATGTTTTCAAAGCGCTATAAGAATAAAGATAGCACGTAGTAAACCTTGTATTCATCCAGGGGAAACTTATTTTTTGAGTTACTTCCTTTAAAACTTTGTTAATGACAATTGACAATTAAATGTATCCGTAGACATACGAATTCGGCGAACAAATACTATATTCCGAATTGAGACTGAGTTACTGTCCCGAGAAAACACTGTGCAGCGTCCAACAAACTCAGGCGCACAACCGTGCGAAGTCGCGGTTAGGGCCTAGCCAATTGTGCTCTGAGGTTTTGCGAAAGCGTGTCCATTTCTATAAGTTGTATTATTTATTCGCCATTGTCTCGGGCCCGTAAACATTGTGTGTTTATGAGCGAGGGTCTGTTTCCTAACATCTCTTTAGTGTCCAATAAATGTTGGGATTTTAAGATTAAGTTTTTTAGAGTGCGGTTTGGGAACCGCGAGGATTTAGTAATTTGTCTTTAGATTACAAAGTGTGTTATAGTATCTTAACTTTCTGTCGGATATTTACAAGGTTTACAAGACCAGAATTCAAAAGCTTAAGTAGTTTCTTTAAAAAGTTTCATTACATATTTATACTTCTAAATAAAGTTCTCTTCTCACCATCTGTAGGTACTAATAAGAGACATTCTTGACGAGTCACGCTTAGCTAGAACTCGTCTCTGAATGATACACCTAGCTCTCTCCAAACCAGGTGTATCGATAGCACTGAGATTGTGTGACATAATATAGCTATAATAATATGTGTGGTAATGGCAAAACACTATGATGAAAGAGGTGTCTGCTTTAGGAAACTGTTTACCAATATCACAATCTTTTATTAAATTAAAACTTACTGGTTTTTGCGACGTACTAGCAGCATTTCACGGGTTCTTGTTAAAGATATAGACATCGAAAAAATCGGTAACGTTTCTGGATAATGGCGTAGGGCTCTTACTAATTGAATACGACTTGTGTGAACGAGAAAATTATATAACAAGTGACAGATAACATCGTGATTTCCTTTTTGGGATGTTACACAAAGCTGACTTCACACTATGAGAAGAAATAAGGTTTCCTATCAACGGCCTTTAAGAGAGACTATGCATCTTTTTTGTGAATCTAAAGCGAACTATCTCCAATGGGCTTTCTATGTGCGCATTAAACATTCGCTCGAACGGTGAAGGAAAACATCGTAAGTAAACCGCCTTAGACCCCAAAAAGTCGACGGCGTGTGTCAGGCACAGTAGCCTAATCACCTACTTGCCTATTAGATTGACAAATGACCATGAAACATACAGAAATCTGAGACTGAAACCTAAAATATTATCCATCCTTGAATGATATCCTTTGATAAGATGGCGATATTTTATTTGTGAATATTTTCACAACTATCATAAAGAGAATGAAACATTTATATAACATACACGAGTCGCCGTTACATATTATCAACTGTATGTAACATACTCCATTGCAATAGCATTAGCAATTCATTATTTAACCATTTGTAAAAACTATGACAAAACTATGACATTTAAATTGATTTAAATTTAATCTTAGATGTCTTAATTATGGGCACGGACTGTTTCTATAAACGAAATATAAACAGTTTAAATAATAAATGAAGTCGTTTGGTAAAAGAGAAGCGAAAAGTAATTATTTATTTTTACGAACTTTTATTTCTACATTTCTACTTAATTTACGAAAACCAAATTTGTTCTTTTCGAAAGATGTTTCAGCCTTCATAAAGATTAATCGTATTATATCCTGTGTAACTTTTATCTTGCACAATGGATATGACGTGGGTGTAAAGTGGGGCCACTACAGACCCTGGGTTTGTTTAAGTAATGGACGATGCCAGAAGCATTTCTTCGGGGGCTAACAAATACATAGGGATGCTCTTCAAATTTATAAATATAATTATTTAAGATATACACTAACGACTGCGATGTCTCCACTTACACAGTGACATACTATACGTACGTTTGTTTTCGTCTCTATAACTGTAGATTGGCCATCAGTCTGTTGAAGCGTGTCTTGTCCTGTGCCCAGATGTAGCAACTTATCGTTACAAAGCTATAATTTTCCTTCTACCATTTAGCCGCTTACACGGTTTTACCCATTGCAATTGAAGGAGTTGGCCCAAGTACGCAACGTTATTTCTAAAATTATTATATTAAATACAACAATTAAAGCACGATAACAATACATATACAATGCCAGTGAAAATATGATACAAGAAGGCACAAAACATCCACATTGTAGGCATGAAAACATAGAGTATGCGCTTTATAAGTGTACCATTTTTGCCATATAATTAATAAATAATTCACTTTAGACGCCTCCATCCCACCTATGTCCAGAGAGACGCGTACCACAGAAGTCCTATATTTTCATAAACAGTGCCCTTCTAAGAAGCGTCACTGAGCCTCTAAGTAGGGCTATGATCATTATTTGAGCAAATTAACACTTTTACGGTCTCACAAATTCTTCGTATAACGAGCTGAACTTCGCTACTTGTTGAGCTTACGAAGCTCTTTTTATTTCCTCAATAAAACTCGAGACATATAATTTTATTTATATACACCTGTTGTAATTTAAATGCTAAGGTTCCTAATGTCTTAGGTGTGCTTGGACGAAATAAATATCCAAATAAAATGACATTCCTATCAATTGGAATTCTTCTCAATTACCAAACACAATTCAGTACTACTACTACTAAAGAATCTATTTATAAATGCCCCAGTTTTCTAATATCTAAAGACTCTTACTTAAAGCTTGTATAACATCCTGAATATTGTTACTAATCTAGGTAAATAAATAAAAATGAATCGCAAAATATGTTGTTAAGCGAAAACTCGAAGACGGCTTGACAAATTTGCGTAATTTTTCGATCTCTATGGGGTAGCATAGAAGTTGGTATGTAGCTACTAACAAGGTACCTACGCTAAGAAAAAAATCATATTAAGACGAAATGAACTTCGCAGGGGCAGCTAATCATTTTGTATTTACAACAACAAAATGTAAATACAAAGTTAAAACACCGAATTATTTACCAGTGGAGCAGAAAGAGTAGAAAATGCTACGAGCACGCGCATTTAAGGAACACGCAATCCACCATCAACAATAGTATTTAAGCATTATTTAAAACCATAAATGTTATTATTATATGACTCCACTGTAATTTCTTAAGGAATATTATAATTATAATTGTTTATATTAGATACTACTAATTATATTTTTATATCTATTCATTATTAATAGTAAAGTAATTGACATTTAAGTTTTCTTATACCTAAGCAAAAACGCTAAGACAAAGCTTCACTATACATTTGCTGATTTCGCTGAACGTCGCACGTTTTTACGTCAATTTGTTTTTTGTATGTATGTTGTCGTAATTGTGTAGCCCAAACAAAAAGTACTCAAACTGAGAGATATATAAAGACAGTATTCTTAATTGAGAAAATTATTTGTTCTTACAGTAGTCACATTCGTCAAGAATTCGATCTAATTCCATCTTTGTCTCTCCAATTAACATGTAAGTTCTACATTGTTTGTGGCTCAACCAGTAAGTGTTAACCAGATAGACATATATGGAACCCTTTGTAAATACAGGGAACTTGTTTTCCGGTAATTAATGGTGATTTGGCTATTGTATAACTAGACATAGAACTTCTTGTTAAGATTGTGGGAATGTTTGTTTGTTGAGCTTAAAGCTTTTAAATTCAGAAGTTTATTAAAAAATCCTAATTTTGAATGGGTATATTCTTACTTAAGATTGTGTCTTAAAAAGATTTGTCGTACACTGTTACACGGCTCGAATAAAAATACATATAAATCCATGTTTATGATGTATGGCTATGGCTATTAAGCTTACTTAGCGATCAAAACTTAAGGGCCTATGTCCCCGAGATGGGGTAGAGGGTATCCAAAGTAGTAGTAGTAAACCAGCATGAACGATCTTGTGCAACTGTTTTAATTTTGCTCCAGTTCTTTCTAGCTTCCTTCACCGCTTCAATGGTGGTTCGTTGCCAAGTCTGCTTGGGGTGGCTGGGCTAAAAAATCTTTACTAGTAGTTGTTGGACGTTTTTACTGGACTAATAGATCGGTAGATGAGAAAAAGACAGCGCACGTATGTATATATTAATTTTATAGTATAAGAAAAGTGTCACAGCTAAGATCTTGCATACTCCAAGACCAGAAAACTATTATAAAGAAAGAAATAATAATTGAGATAATGGGTAACAAGTGATGTGATATCAGCCCTGCGATTCTGTAACTCACTTTTCAGTTTTCAGAAGCAGTAATTTTATGATTTGGCATTCTGAAAAGGTGGGAGCTTGTATTTTATTGTTTATTAGAATGCCAAATCATAAAATGACCGCTTCACGACTGATTTGAGAGCGACCGCCGATGCGAAAACCGCTGTGTGAGTTGGAAAAGTGAGTTACAGAATCGCAGGGCTGATTTTGTATGAGCAAAATAAAATGGTTGTAGTCAACTTGTTCTAGTAATGTTAGAAAGGTGACTACTACGTGACTACACTTAAATACAACAGTAAAATATAAAATCGTAACAGAAGCAACACATCCTTCAAATCGGTCAAATCTCGTATACAATGTACAAAACAAACAGTCAATCCGTAAACTTGTCAATCAACAAAATAATAATACGTGACAGCCGTCAGAAGTTGTCCAAAATCGCATCGGACCGATGACCCGAACTAACGACTCAGACCAAAATCCGACGCATTGTCAAACGGTCAACCCTTCAATCGCCGCGACAAAGCGAAAGAATGTTTTCTAAGACTAAAATAAACTATCATATAATATCAATAATGTATTCACGTACGGACACATGTATTTTAAATACGTATTATGTGAAACCAGTTAATGTTTGAAGGGTTCAGGTGGCCATTGTTATTTTATAAGGAAGGGAAGTGAAATTCCCATGGTCTGTATCGATTATGGAGCTTCGATATTAAACAGTTATGACGTGTTTTTGATTTTTGACGGCGTGACGTGTTTTGTGATTTTAAATAGATTTGAATTGTGTACTTGGTCATGGATAGAGTAATTGTAAACCTATTTAGAATGGTTTTGAGTTATTTTTTAAAACCTTCATTTGATATGGTCAGCATAAAATGTCTTTAAAAATATGTTTTGTATTGTATGTTTATTACGATGAAACTATTAATCAAATGCTAATCATTGTGTTGTTAGGGCTAACCCGGCATTTAAGAAGCCAATTGGCCCAAATCTAGCCCATAAGGGTAAGACTCAGTTGAGACTGTCGGCAAGACGGGAACTGCCAATCCCGTTGTCATCATTTATTGCTTTGGTAACATTTATAAAATCTATTTTATATTATGCATACAATTTGATTCTTGGTCTTAAATTCTCGCAATTTAACTTTTTTTTAATAAGCGTAATGCCTCACCCACGTCGTCTACTTTAAGGTATAAGAGATGACGGTTATAGGTAGAAATATCAGACAAGACGTGATGGGATATTTCTACCTATAGATGACCCGGAATGATACTCACTGGCTCGTACCCGCTCCCGTAGTGCGAACCTGGATTCTCCTAAGATCCACAGAACACCAACATCACCGATGGTCGAAAAACGCGGACTGGAGACAGTCCAAAAGCAGTAAACCTGCTAGTGACAAAGCGACAGTAAGCCGCACCAGACCTATTCACAAAATAATGATAAGGACAATCCACTGTCTCCTTTATAAACATCTCTTTGTCCTAGGCGCGACAACAGTCCCTTGTGCGGAGGCTGTTTCAGCGCAGAGGAATCAGACGCCCACGTAGTCCTGAAATGCGTGGCCTTCGCTTGCAACGAACAGAAATCCTCGGAGCAGTGATGTCGCTTAGAAAGTGTTTAGGAAACATCTGAGCTTCTGGAAGGAGCTAGACAGGACTTTACTACCACTATCCATAAATGACACATCCAGAAGTCCAAGATAACTTTGTGTATGTTAATTCTTATAACATAAGCACTGTTCACTATTATTACTGAAATAATCACCTTTATAAAACACAAGTTTTAATTAAGTGTCACCTCTAACTGTCAATAAATAGCCAATTCTGACCTCCCGGTCATCATATAATTTTAGCCATAATAAGAAAATAGCTTCGCTAATGCAAAGTACCTTTATTGGCCTTAAATCATAATAAAGTACAACCATAACACGTTTAGGGGCTAATAATTTATTCTATTGTTGCTAAGTTATCAAACTGGACTTCAATCAACGTTTACGAGCGATCCGCCGTAAAAATATTTAACTGTTTGTTTGCGGATAATATTAACGACATGTCCCATTATCAAGGAATACTCATAGGATTTTAGGCTTACCTAACTTAGCACTAAGAGCGAAGTTCCCCGAAACGATAAATGTTATGTAGGCATTGTTAAATTAATAAATGCCAATATTATTTCTGATATAAAATGTGATATTGAATTTTGGCCATATACCTAAATATTATTGCAGTTTACATGAATTCACATAACTAAAAAAATACTGAGTTATGGTACTGTTTTTAATGTAATAATTGTTCAATCGATGTTTAATAACAAAATAATCTCAGTTTCCAGATAAAGCTTTCACAGATCAAGTTAATGCAATGAAATTTAAATCTGAACTTATTACAGACTTTTTACACCTCCTAAATGGAAACACTAGACATATTTATAAATATTACTGACTTTTAAAAACGATAAGAACAATAATTGTTTAATCGACTTTTAACATCAAAATATTCTACAGATATTTTGATATTGATATCTCTTTCGTTTCTTTTCGTTTAAGTTATTGCAATAAAATTTACGTCTGAACGAAATTATTACACCTCTTCAAGGGAGAGTACACTAAAACGATATATTAAAAAAGTATTACTGATAGGATTTAAGAAACAAAAGTGTGGTATTGTGAGACATGAGTCCATAAGAAAAATCTAAGTTAGTAACATTATCCCCCGCGGACACATTTGTTTCAATCATAATATTTTAAAGGTAATTCTTTATATTTTGTGAATTTTATTTGTTTTTCATTATATCCTTTTTTAAGTCCAATCACTGGGTCAATAACAGTACGGTATGTACATAAATAGAATTAAAAGAATTCAGGGTGGAATTTTATCATCATCAGCCTCTTTATTTGGTCCACGTAGGCCTGTTCCATTTCCCTCCAGCGTCTCTCTATCCACTCCTTGACGATGTCGTGAGTCTTCCTAGTTCATTCCGATCATCTTATCACAAACCCTAACCCCGTCTCAACTCCGAGTGTTTCCCTAGATGTACTACTTTTCAATAACAAAATAATTAAATTAATCCCCAATAGAACTAATTTTAGCCCATTACTTATTGTTTTTATGTAGAATAAAAACCTTTCATAATGAAAAAAACGGACAATACTCAATGCCATCTGTACGCAATTGTCGAATCGCCAATTATTATCTTTTGTAATTAGTATTGCGTACGTATTGATTTTCGGCAGCCATTGTGAATTGCCACGAATTGTAAATATTTTTTCATATTTTTGGTGGACTTAAGATACAAAATATAGCGTAATCTAAGGTATTTAAACTAAAAAAGATAAAATCACTTACATGGGATTACTTTTACTCAAATAAAAAATGTTATTTGGTGTGTATTGCTTATTAGCATTCACCAAATACCATCAGAAATTGGATAACAATTTGGTAAATTTGGTAAAACTGGCGTTTTTCTTCTGGGTGTGCCCCGGGAAGCCAGATCAATATATAGTCTATAAAACGTCAACGAAACTTCTCTACTCCAAGTCCTATTTGGGGAATATAGTCTACTATGCCCTATTGAAGTATGCTTTTGAGAAATTGGGTTTTTACGCAAATTCGTAATTAAATAAAACTTTTCAATAAATTTACGTAAATATCCAACACGTGTTGCAGTGAATACAATGTCAAATTCAACCAATAAAAAAATTAGTTGGCGCCTAGTAGATAGTACCCGTTACCCCAGAGATGGCACTTTCCTGGCTCAAAGAATAAGTCTCGCAAAACAGCGAGGAAATGCTGCCAGCGTTAAAGGTACACAGGGCCCTAACTTTTTAAATTTGTTTTGATTTTCATTTTTAATTATTTTTAATTATTGCTATTATTACCTTGTAGGTTAAGAAAATTGTAAATACTGTATACTTTATTGTTAATTATAATAAAAATAAATTAGATTTAAGGCTAAATTTAAATACATTATTGTTTGGGTTGTCTGTAAGAGCACAGACCGGGCCGCTCTTCGTTCTCTCATCAATTTAGATTGTATTTTGATCGCAACATTCCCATACTTGTACCACATATTGAACGTGCGCGTCACAACCTTTACAATTTACAATATACATACAATGGATTTGTCTGTTTGTATGTTACCATCTATCTAACCAATTGTTAAACGTTATATAACTGTGTCGATTTAAATCCATAACGTCAACAGGTATTTTACTCAACTAAGTTGAATGGACGCCTCGTAATACGACTATTTGGAACAACAATTAATACGAAGTCCCGTTGGTCATCTAGCTACCACATAGTTTCATTGGTCATATTTTCTAAAGGCATGGTCAGTGTTAGTCATACGTATCACCTCGACGTCCGTCGTTCGGGCCGGGAACTCACTTGCGAGCCTTCTGACAATGTGAGTATGGCGATATCACTTAACATCAGGTGAGCCTCATGCCCGTTTGCCCTCTATTACATAAAAAAAAGTTACAGCAGAATTTTTCAAATTCCGCCTACAAGAATCGACCTAGAAGTTCAGGCACCTCTCATTCGAATTCTTTGCGAATAAAACAGAATAAACACAACTTATCCAGAGCTTGATATATTCGGTAGTGGGTTGATCAACTTAAAAAAAACATTGTTAAGTGCCTATCTGTTATATAATCCGCTATTTAAGAAAATATCGCTTGTAAAATATACTGTAGATTTAGCATTATATACCTATAATGTGGTGAACTTTAATAAATAAATAAAGTTATACCAGTTTATTCACGATCTTGGTGCACAGCCTGGGCTAGAATGCAGGACATCTGTCTTGAAAATTATTATAGCACTGCTCAGATCAAAGTAAATTTTTTTCCATCACACTAGTACCTATTAGTGTGTGTTACTGTGTTCATAGATAATAAAATCACATATATAAAAACTGCCCTCCGCCGAGTTTGTTGTTTTTTCGCGATTAATTAAAATCTACTACTTATACAAGTTATCGTCGGCCGCTGTCTTCGC
Source organism: Pieris napi (assembly GCF_905475465.1). NCBI lineage: Eukaryota > Metazoa > Arthropoda > Insecta > Lepidoptera > Pieridae > Pieris > Pieris napi. The sequence continues at coordinate 709,076 of NC_062247.1, forward strand.
CGTATTCTGGGTATCTAGTGGCCCGATAAGTCTAACAAGCAACTTTTGGAGCGTTGCCGAGAAACCCCGATTTGCAGATCAAGTGACGCAAGTGGGAATGGATAGGCCAACACTCAGAAGAGATATCGATTAAATGAGATACAGATGAAGTAAAGAGAGCCGGAAAGACATGGAGCGAGGTGAAATATGAGGCTCAAGACCACAATGGAGACTGTGGACGCCCTATGCCCCATCTAGGGGATATAGGACACTAAGTCAAGTTAAATAAGTTGATGCTTGAGGTGTACACACACACAGTGTGTGTCCAAGAGCAAGCAAGCAAGAGGAATGTTAACTCATTTCTCTTAAGATAACTAATCATTTAAATTAGGTACTGAATAAATAAACGACACATAGCCATAATATGGTCTACACTACTGGTACACGAGTAGTGTTACCAGGTCGCTAGTATCAGATAAGAGATAATAAAATATATACATCGCTTCATTGTTCTACGTATTATCTGATTAAGCTCAGACGTTACTCGTAATGACTCTACCATGCAATAACTTAGACACAGTTCTAAAATCATCCAGAGATAAAGGAGAAGAAACTTCGTCAATGTAATGTTTGGTTTGATAAGATTTAGGAGTTATGTTTTGTTCTGTCATTTATCTGAATCCGGTCCATCAGTTATGGATGGCAGACGGCAGTGAGATAAAATCCTTAAATAACATAATTGATATTGTGTTATTTTATTTTGCTTAGATAAAATAACGTACGTAGAACGAGCGAGAAGAATTGGCAAGAAACTGTTCGCCGTTTTTAATTATAGGTACAATTCTTTTGTGTGCAGTCTGTAAGTACCATGTTCCAAGCGATATCTTAAAGATATAGTTTAATATAAGTTTTAATATTAACTTATTTCTTCTTCTTTTCACCTTTTAAAATAAAAAATATTGCGTAAATTCATTCAAAGACGGGTCAGCCTGCCGTTGACAACAAAACGAGAGCTTCAATTTGATTCGACCTTTCAAATAAATTCTCTTTCACTATTGATTGTATGGAAAATAGGTTTTCCGTGGTCAAAATATCCCTTTTAAAATATATTCAGAATTCGTCACTACTATAATGTGATATTTAAGTTCGTAACAGTGTTGGCCTAGTGTTGCCTCCTGTGCATGTTACGTTAAATGTATTAAATTTGTATATTGTGCAATTAACATTCATGCGTGTTTTTTTTCTCACAGGATCTAACAGCCATGAGGATGATACGCTCTTGAAGGACCCTAAGTCGACGAATTGGTTTTGAAATACTTCAGTGGGCAGCTGATTCCACATAGTGCCCGGCATAACTTCGATAAGAAACGCTTAGTTGTGGAACGACGGACGTTAAGGTGATACGGGTGGTATTTTCGTACTCTGCCTTGACGTCCGATGGTCAAAGGTGTAAAACATCGTGAGGAAGCCGGCTTGTTTTAGACCTATACATCTAAGGTCAGAAGGCTCACCACCTATTTGCCTGTTAGAAAACGCAGAATTTTGAGGTTGTAGGGCTACTGGAGTTTTTGACACACGACACATTTTTGTCTATTCAGGGGAAGGTGTATTTCTGGGTTCAAATGTTGGTCCATAATTAACCAAAGTCACTCAGCAAGCATTGGCTGTAGTAGGCTTATGTATTACGTGATCAGCCTTTTAAAGCACGTAGTTTTGTCCCCCTACACACTTTAAAGGTACGAACTCGTAATATCGCTACATCCCATAATATGTTTGGCATACGGGACTCAAAGTTAGATATTAGTGTCGACTCCCTTGTCCTAAGACTCGTCAGCAATATTTTATAATCATTCAATAAATCATTTTTTTTCATTTAAAAGGGAGATAATCTGTATTCAAGCTTTGGAGCTCCCTGATCATTTCTTTAGTTGCCCAAGGGCTATTTAATGTGTTGGAGCTTTTACTAAATTTGCAAGTTAGTGTTATAGAGGCACTCAAGTTATTCATAGCGTACTATGGAGACAATCAATCTTATGGACGACCCTTTAGCAAGGGTACATTCATATTACATGTATTAGTCTTTAGTCTAAGTTATATAGTACAATTCATTCTAGTAGACTAACTGTGCAGCGATACTGACACGGTTAGACATTTGTTCTATATTTAAAAAAAAAAAATAATTTATAATTTATTTGAGCATAAGTAGCATTATATGATGGTAGAATTCTTCTAATCATACCAGTAGTTTTTGAGTTTGATAAAACATCTAAATGAATTAAAACTGTTTGTTTCGATTATATTGTTAAAAAATTAAATTGTTAATATTTTAAAATATACATTAAATTCTTCTAATTTTACATTTACTGCCAGTTTTCAAATCAAGGGCGTAGAATGGAAGAAAAGAACTAGCAATAAACTCTCCGCCACTCTTTTTAATCGCGAAGTTTTTTGTTTTACACAACGTTTGTAAGGAGCTGCAACCATTACACCATGTTCCACATGACATGTTAAGTAATAAATAATAATAAAATAAATTAAACAAAGATTTGTCCTCTATCAGCAGAAGACATGGTGAAATAGGAGCACGCACTTACATTCTCGTGGGAACAACACGCAAAAACATGGCATAGATCTTTCTTTGCAAACCATCATTTAAAGTAGTAGATCTATCCATGTAATGTGAGTTGTGCACACTTAGGGCTATACTGGCAAGTCACGCGTCCAGTCTCCCGGGACGGAACCATTTTATGCCGGGTCTGAGTCGCCGATTAGGATTCATGCTACACTGTTGACGTAATTGTAATCAGATTGATTGAATGATTACACAAACACATCTTTCTTATCATCATTAATATTTAAGTTACCAAAAACTTTTAGTGACCTTTGGTGTCACGCAGGGTTCTTTATTAGGCCTAGAAATGTTCTCGTTTCATCGACAATTTGTTAAATTGTTCTACCTTCGTCAATTTAACTTTATTTCTCAGTATATTATTCATTAATCGTGTAGCTGTAGTGTTTTTGTGCAGAGACGACAAAAACTTGGAGAAACTGATCGTGGTTGGTAACATAGAAGGCAAAAGATCACGTGGCCGTTCATCAACCAGATGGACCGATCAAGTGAAAGACTCATCGTCCTCAAACGTCATAAGAGAGGCGCTGGACCGAAGCCGTTGGAAACAGATAGTTCGCTCCAGATTTTTCCTTGCTGAACGCGACGCTCAGTTCTACTGACTTTAAACTAGATCCTCTTAGCTAATTTACAGTACGACTTACAGTAACATTTGTAGTTTTATTTAGAAACAAATTAGTTTTCTGTCTTAATGACGTTGTTATAATTACGAGAGAGATTAAAACTGTATAATAACTACGTTTAATTAAAGAAAAACAATCCGCGAAAATAGAGGACACCGTGAGCTATTTTTGCCAAAACCCTCCATCTTTTAGTCGATACCAACTCCGGGGAAATAAATACAGATAATGCAACTTTCTCTACAGCTGTGATACTTTTTGACATCCAACACCTTTTGTCTTCAGTCACCGTGACCACGCACGCTGTAAAGCACGCAAAACGTCGGATAAATTTAAAATTATGTTAAATAATTGTAAATTTATAATAAAACATAACTTTAATTTGGTTAAAAAAGTTTTTTTTTATACGTTTAATTAAGACAAAAATTGGTAATCCAGCGAGATAATGCTACAGATATGAGATATTTTCAAAACAAGTTATTGTATGAAATTAAGATTTGCTGCTATGTTACCTTATAAGTTTTGTTTTAGAGACACCTGATGTTAAATCTTACCACCCCGCCTATGCCAAGCACTCGCGAGTGCGTTGCCGGCCTTTTAAGAATTTTACGCTATTTTCTTGAAGAATTTTTTTCTCATTTCTTTTTTTAGTTAATATTATGTGATTGGTCAATCAATAAAGGCCGCATCGCAATTACTTATGGAACTTTATAATATGCAGGAAGGATGGTGTACTGTTCCTCCAACCTAAAGGGAGGATCCTGACTGCCTCAAAAGCAGTTCTAAGGACGAGAAATTGTATATATCGTTAGCGGGAAGTACTTCGATAGTGCGTTTCAGGGCGATGACGTCAACGCAGTGATTTGTAAGCGCAGATTCTAGGTGTCGCTACAATAATGTTACATTGCTTCTCTTCTCTATATTAACAATATAAAAAACAGTTCTCTATTACAACACAAAAGATTACAATATCCATTGCGAACAATAGGTACTTATAATTTTTATTTCACTATTAAATTACGTACAATAAACGCTCTTCGATATATCATATCCAAAACGGATGCGGCCACTTACGTATATCAAAGGGAATAAAAATATAAAATTCAACTCTATCACAATGGAATAGAGTTCACACAAAATGGAGGCTCAAGTGGACCACTTGAAAACCGGAAAGTACCGTCAGTTTTCGCGCGAACGAATCCAAATAAGTTTTTGGTATATCTTTTTAATATCATAACAATACGAGAATAATAGGGCAATGTGATACTGCGTTGAAGAGGGGATGGTAAAACGCAAATGTATGCAGAGATATATGAAGTACATACATCTACAAAAAAATGCAAAATTGATCAATTTATTTATTAAAAGTGCGACTCAGAAGACACGGGCTACCAGTACCTAAAGTAAAAGCCATCACTAACAAGGAATAAGTTTTTCATATTTACATATTACGGTGGTATGTAAAGAGGTAACTTAATTAATTAATTTTGGTAAGCAAAATTTGTCTCTCAAAGAAACCTTTCGTGTGTAGATAATAAGTAAGACTCAAACCCACAATCACTCCGCTGGCTTTGCAACCCAATGTAATGTGGACTCAGTTTCCGCACTTAGAGGCTCATTTGGTCTATTGTGCGTAAAGTCCTGGCTAATTAAGCCAGCCTAGCTCCTTTCAGACGCTCAGAAGTTTCCTGGACACTTCTCAGCGACCTCACTCTGCAACCCAACAGTGTCTTGGCCTCTGAAACTTAACACTTGCCCCGAGAATTAATAAAGCTAATTTAATTTATTATTTGATTTACTTTGACATACTGTCCTATAAACCCAAGATGGGGCAGAGGGCGTCCACAGAGAGTTTCCGTCGCGTTCGGTCTTGAGCCTCGTATTTCCCCTCGCTCCAAGTCTTCCAGCACTCTTTGCCTTATGTGCATCTATACGATGCCAGGTTTACTTGAGACGGCCACGCTTCCGCTTTCCTTGCTGATTCCAATCCAGCGCCTGCTTATATATAATTGGAATCTTTTCGGAGTGTATGGCCTTATCCATTTCTCGTTAGAGATCTTTTCGGGCTAGGTACTAAATGCCCAGAATACGGCGAAGACAGCGGTTGACGAAGAAGACACGTTTCACACACATAGAGCAGCACAGATTTGACGTTGGATTCGAATATTTTAACCTTGATTTGACGCGTCAACTTATTATATTATTTATAAGTTAATAATTGTACTGTTGTACCTATTTCAGCCACTTACATCGTGAGATTCACAAAACATCTTACCTCCCTCGACGTCAGACCGTAATTAATCGATAACTCAATGTCAATTAATGAACGGGTAACGATATTTGTTCGATTGTTCATTTATTCGATTGTTCATTTAACCCGCTAACGACGGGGGACCAAATTGTTCCGGCTGACTTCTCTTCGAGTGCTGAACACCAGCCCTTCAGTAAACGACTTCTTAAAATACGGGTTTTCAAAGTTACGTTTAACTACATAATACTTAACTGTAGTGTACGTATAAATAACCCTGGCGAGATTTATTTATATATTTATAAGTAATCTTACAGCTACACATGTACAATTGTACATATTATAAAAAGACAATAAACAAGGCCAGAACAGATTACATTCATGAACAAAATATACGAAATATTTGTCTAAGCAACCTTTTGCTTTCTGTGTTACCAACCACGATCAGTTTCAACAAGTTCTGTCGCCTCTGCGCGTCGTATAGCCGAAATATAATATATGTAAATGGTACTATGGTCTTTTCTTTCTTATCAATTGCGTACTTTTTCTGTCATGTTTTGCGTATTTAATTAGGTACTAGCTGAATCGGCGAACTCAGTACCGCCCAAAAATCAGTTAAAGTCGTGTTACAGATTTAAGCTGAATCTTATTTATCATTTTATGAAAATAATACAATGAATATAAAATAAATATTAAGTTCACTACATTAAAATACGACATTATCCGAATATTGAGGATATATTTTGTTTATTCGAAAACATTTTTAAGCCTTCTTTGATTTGAGGGAAGAGTTTATCGTATCGACGTAATATTAAATATTCCTTACGAATCGAAACATTTTATTTTTCGTTTTTGTGTAATTATATATGTGCAGTCATTCTCGAGTTATAAGTATTCGAATATATCCGACATTCAAACTCAAACTCAAAACAACTATGTATGTATATTCAAATTGATTCTAAAATTATGTATTATTTTTCCAGTTCGCAAGTCACTTGACTGTGTGACTTGAGTGTTTCTTTTTAACCGATAAGTTTTGAGTTATACAAATTGTAGGAACTGGAGGTTTATGCATTAAATTACATTACATTGTTTTATATTAAGCTCATTTAGTATTGTTTTGCAAACAATATTATTGTTAGATATCAATCTTAAACCGTAAGTATATCATAAATACATTTGGCTCAATAAAATCAGCTTAAATAAAACGCAATTTGACAAATAAACAAGACAATTTACATATGGAGGGTCATATAATAGGCATGCAAATTAATTCCTCAAACAGAGGGTCCATACTTGTGTTAAAATCGCAATAAATTTAGCGATTATGCAATAAACGCACGCTCCTTTATTCGCACGCACGTGGATTAGCTGGTCGAAACGTGTTGTTGAACAATAATTACAATTCATAACTATATAGTAATAATAATTATTATTAAAATATGATAAATAGAAAATTAAGACAAATTTAAAAAGTTTGGTCCCTGTGGCAGGTCCGATGCGTAACATTTCCTCGCTGTATTGGTCACCGGTACTGTCTACTAGGCACAAACTTAAATCTTTAATTAGCGTCTGTGCACTTGAACCTCACTTCCCAAGACTCTCTGCTCCAATGGTAACAAAATCAAAGTTGGAGGATATATATTTGAGCCGATTATTATTTTCCTCCTGCTCTGCTGCTATGCTTGTCTCAGGGAGGTAAGACGGGGCATCATCAGCATCATTCATAATTTATTTTTGTAAGCGGTGGTATCTCGCCTCCCAAAACCAAACCAACTTTTATCGCCAGCCATTATCAACAGACTTCCGTGCCTGACACACATACCTACTACCATTTGGGTCTTACAGAAAGATTTAGTGCTAGTCACTCACGTGTGTCAGAAACGTATATGATCATTCTTAGCACGAAGTCTCAAGACAGGATACAACATGGTAAATTTTCTCATGACGTCAACCTTTCACTTAATCATCAGGCAAATACTGCTCTTTACATTGGTGTTTTGATTTAGCAGAGATATACAATATACATACATTTGTCTGTTCTAAAGAGATCTTACTTATAAAAGAGGAGTTAAATCATGGGACAGTGGATGTTGTATAAATTAAAATACGTGCTTTGATATTCATTACGTTCTATTATTATAACAATCATTAGGCATCAGCCTTTATCAAAGTATTGTATCGAAAAGCGTTATTGATTTCAATACAATATACAGTTCTTTCGAACCGAAATACGAGTACAATTTGTAATAAAACCATTGTAATTGATACCACAATGGAATACACATAAAAATATAATACATATTTCGCATACAAATGATATAATACAACCACTCGAAACACATTGAAAAGAAAAACAAAATTAATGATTGCGACTAATTCGTAATAAAAATGCCACATGCGAGCAAATACAGGGGACAATTATAACAAATTAATAACGCATACTACCCTCAAAACTCCAGTTGAGATTTGCATTCATACTATTCACGCTTTTGTATGGGACCCATTGAAAACGTACGAAAAACTCACCCTTATAGCATTCAAAACAAGGATTGTATTACTGCGATATTTCACGTGTACATACGCCGTTGCCAATTCGCGTTTCTCATCAAGGGTCATCTGAAACAATCAGAACAATATAGACATTAGTTACCTAAACATAAAGGCTATAACTGTATGCACACAAATCACTTGAATATTAAAAGTCTTGGTAATTATTCAGGAATCTATCCATCATTAATCACAGGAGGGGAAAGCTGTAAAAATGATTGTTGTTAAGATAAATTGCGCAAGAAACGCGGATGACATTTATTCGCGAAACCACGTGTGATGGGTTTTTGTGGTTTTTATTAGTATTGTTAGTGGTTTATAGAGCGCGGGTGATTTTTGAATGGCAATTAGTGTGTCCCTCTTGTAATTGATACGTTTTGGGAGGAGTTGTTGTAATATGGGACGGATTTCAATTACACTATTTTATTGCATGATATACTAAAACTACGTGAGTTCATGCATTTAGCTAATATGTTACATATATATATATATATATATACGTTAACAGTAGAAGTTAGAATACGTTAATGGAGCTTAGGCAAGCAGGAAGCTTGCAAAACTTAGATGAAAGCCTTTATTGGCATAATGATTTGTCTTAACTAATATTAGGAAAGATTTGATTTTTTGTTTGGTTCGAAAACTACAGAACTAGAAGTGATTAAAAATTATTTCACCATTAGAACCCTTCGTTATCGCTGATTAGTAAAGTATATTTTCAAAAACGTTAGGGTTCTGTATGATGGTAACCCAAGGTGTGAAACAGCCTAATAAATATTCCTAAATCGTGTACGCTACGGAAACTATTGACAATAGAGCAAAGAGATGCTTTTTACAGTAAACTACAGTTTTATATAGATTCCAGGCTCCAGCAATATCTACAGTCCTATGTGTTCAAAAAAATATATTTTTCTATTTAAAAGTCTATTAAAAGGCTATAAAACATCGTTTTACGACCGAATTAATGCGGGTGACACCGCAGAGCACAGCTAGTATATTATAAATCTAAAGTTACGCCCTTAAGCGTACGAAGCAGACACATTTCTGAGTCTGTTTATTCACTAACGACTACTGAATGTTATCTCCCTTTGATTTTAGATCTAAGTTTTCCATACGAGCGTTTTAGTTGCATACAGAAGGAAAAATCGCACGCTTAAGTGTGCCAACAATATGTTAAAATAATACGCTATTAAAAATAACTAAACGTAAACTGTATCGTCTGTAGAAATTGTGTTGTTACCTAAATAAGTTGAATGAACTCCAACATCCAAGTTAATATACCAAAGTTCAAACAATACATTTGAACCGTTTTTCGGCCTAAAAGGGTTTACAATTCAACCTATGTAACTGACAGAAGTTTAACAATTAACCTACTAATAATAGAGGAATCGCCACTACATTAGTATATTCATACATTGTTTCGAGAGCATGAAATCATCATTTATATTTAAACTCTAATTACATACAAATAGAGTAGATATTGCCATAACATAAATAACTGTCACACAAAATTTATATTGTACAGATACAGTGCGAATCAAGCGTTCGAATGTTTTGTTACAGGACATTGTTATTATTATGTTTATAGTTTGAAACTAATATTAACCACGACACATTTTAGTTGATATATGCAAGCGTATCATTTCAGGTAAAACAAGGTTCGAATCTATATTGATCAATCTTGTGTCTTAGTTATTAATATTGTTCTGATCACTGTTTAGGTACATAATATGTTTTAATTGCTTTGATTTGATCCATTAGTTTTGTCTAAATAACTATATGTCTTATGTATGTTTGCTCTCCTTGCACACACAGTGGTTGTCTGGGAGAGATTACTCGAAAGCGATAAGGCGATTTTTATTTAATCATGTCAACTGTATTAAATAGTAACTGTAGTACATGCAGCGAAATTTTGATAAATAAATAAATATATTTGTTTTATCGTCTTTAGTCTACCAACTTTTGCTAACTAGCTAGCTAGGGTAGCATTTACTAGCTAGGGTAGAAAGTCGATATTATAATTTCTTTTTCCATTACAAAATATGTACAAAATACTGTGATATCAATAGAGGAATCGTACAAATTGTTTACCGTCTATGGTTATTTAGAGTTATATTTATAAGACCTAAAGAACATGTATCTATTTTACACACATACACATCAATTATATTAGAACATAAAAATTTCAACTAGCAAGGAAATAATTCGGAATAACTACACAGCAAACCAAAACTAAATAGAAACTTAAACCTCATTACGCGTAACATATAATTACTGTAAGTAGAAGATTATTGTAACATTATCATTAATGTTAATTAAGTTGTAAGAGCGAGATAGCGTTTTATCTATTGGACAATTTAGAAAAAAAAACTTTTTAAGAACATTTTTAGAAAATAAGATTTTATAATTACAGGAAGAATAATTTACTGGCACGCTACAAGAAGAGAGAATTTTTAACATATAACTCAACACACAACGCATAATACCTAAATACATGTAGTTTGCGACGAATATATAAGAATATTCTTTAATATCGATTAATTGGTGACTTGTGCTTTACCACTAATAGTTTAACAAAGCCAGTGCTGGAATTTTTTATTAAATAAAATCTTAAAAAGTTTATCTAAAAATTTTGTATCCAAAGCTATCCCCAACATCCGATCCAGTCAGGGTTGTCGATTAGTTGATAATGGCGTCGCCAGCGGGGGCGTCTCAACATGGGATTCAATTTAATAATTACGCACCCCTTGTTCCGGTGGGGATCACCTTTGTTTTATTTTATTTCACCGCCGGGCCACTAAAATGTCTTCATTTATCTATTATTTATCACTTTTTTAAAGGACTTTTTAACGTCGACGTTTCAATTAAACGAGAAACGGCTAGTTAATATTATTATGTAGTCGGCTCGAATTAATTAAAAATTATTTAAATTTACATTTTAATAACTTATCTTTTAGTAATAGACAAAGGGATAAAACACCCTATTACCGAATCAAGGTAGAACATATATACATAGTTTTATTATTTTACTTTTATTTGATTATTGTATGTTAGCAGTATGTACAAACGTCAATATCTCAAGGTTGTATTGTTGTTTTACGAGGATACACAACGCGATTTTCTACAACACGGTCCGCGTTATATATATTGCTCGCCCGAAAGTCATAAAGCACTACTACGACTGTTTGAATGTTTTCTCATATTTGTCTTCTTTGGGTGATTTACTATAACTGTAAGATTTTCAAAACATTTTATAATTAAAACCACGACAAAATCTTTATTTTACGAAAATTATTTTGTGCACAATGGTAGTAATACTCGTTTACCTAATTTTACTTTCCTGAAATTGATAGCAACAACATAAAGATAGTTTTAGTTTAGATTGTGATTCTACCTAATATTATATTCTAGGGGTAATATATCTCTGTTCCACCAAGGTCATAATATTTCCGCGAAAGGAGTGGTAATACGTTATTACGTACTGTACATTCGTCAAAATTACCGTCGTAATGTGTGGTTAATGTGTCGTTTGTATTTAAGTTTAAACAGAGAAACAGTCGTAAAACGCTTTTGTTCTTAAGTTTGATTAGATAAATTACTGTAATGTACATTTAGTTATATTTTTAATACATAAAAAACAATGTTCAAACGTCGAATAAGAAATTAGCTTTCATTTGATATCTCTATCTATCTTCTTTTATTATTCCTGATAAAAATTGATTTGTTCTTACGACTTGGTACAAGCGATGTATACCGCGGATATACTTTCGTGGCTCTACAGGAGATTCAACTTTTGCATTATTAATCATTAGTTCGTTAGGTCATTGTTTGAAATTGTTTGAAAGGATTTCGGCGATTTCTTCAATTCGCCAAGTGGATTTGTCTGTTTGAGAGTAATCTATTCATGACGTCTTTGTTTTAACTTCGCAGGGAATTAAGAAACTTTTCACTGAAATACCAATAATTTATTTAAGGCATAATTTATACAATTTTGTAGCTTTAAGCATTACTAAACAGATCATTGTCGTTACATTGACAGAGACATAAACAGTCCTGGGTTCGGATTTCGGATAAATACGGAAATCAGATTGATAGAGCTGTTTGCTTACTACTCAGAAAAGTGATCAATAATTTCATGCTAAAATGTGTGACATGTTATTTAAAAAATACGAAACCACCCAATTTGGTGAGGTAATAGATTGCTGCTAGTAGGTAACCTAGATTTTGTTTCTTTAAGGCCGGCAACGCACTCGCGACCAATCCTATAATCTCTAGGGTACAATTATTATTCTAAAAAGAATACCTAAAACATAAAAACTAGTATAATAAAAATATAAACATAGATACATATACAAATCTCTGGTTGATAATTAGTCTAAATGTATATTTGTTCAATAAATGTTATTTAAACATTAAAGTTAGTGTAATCAAGAAGGGGTAGAAGATAGAAAGAAGATATAGTTAGCAGGAAGCGAATGGAAAAATAAAGCCGTGGACAGAGCGGTTCCGATCAATAGTTATGAAAGAAGTTAGGTTAGATTAAATTTAAACTGTAAAGATAATTAAAAATTAATAAAAATAAAATTTAAAACAATTTAAAAGTTTGGTCCCTGTGGCAGCCCCGTTGGTCAGCATTTCCTCGCTGTATTGTCCTGTATACTGTATAGCTCTGGTACTATCTACCAGGTGCCAATTTCAATCTTTAATCAGCGCCTGTGCACTTGAACCTCACGGCCCAAGTCTCTACTCCAAATGGAAATCTCTCTCCTTCTTAATTTAATATTTCTTGAAATATATTTCTAGTGTTTTATATTTTTGTCTATAACAGCGTGCTTTAAGTTAAATTGTACCTCGGTGTTATATTGTTAAATAAATACCTAATTAAACGAATATTGACTTTAAATTTTCCAAACATTTAAAATGATGAATGATCACCCAGAAGACGTCAAGATTAATTAATAGCTAAGTGTAAATGGAATCAAAACCTTCGATTTCTATCGCTCTTTAACCTTACTAAGTCCATTGTATGATATTGTACATCTGATGAGTGCATTCTTTGAATTCGTTGAAAGAAGTTTTCGTAATAAACAAATAGTTTATATCTTACTATAAGAAATCACACCGCACAATACTTTCATTCAACAATGCTAATTGCGAACATAGTACGTTAACATTTCAACCAAAATGCTAACACTGCCGATATATTTCTTAAAATCATTCCACAATATATAACTACTTATCTATGTATTCTTAAAACTGAAATTTAGTAACTCAAAACACAGTTAATCTCATTATAAATAATAGTCACTCTAAAGTACAATTTTAATAATTTCTGGCAAGAGCCAAAAGCACGTTCCATTTCCTGAATCATAACTTCGCGTGCTGCCATCTAGTGGTGAAGTTTGTAACCTGTATTTGCCTTCTTGAAAAATGAAACTGTACCTATACATATTATAATATTATGTATATATGTAGTTGAATCTATTAATAAATGTTTTCTTTGCACAATAAACAATTCAAACTCTGTGTGATAGAAAAATATAGTCAAGTCTTTCTTTAACTGACTAAGCGGTTTTAAAAATTTACTAATCTTGATAATTTATATATAATTTAATTATTTTCAATTGCATTTAGTTATTTAGTTATGTATGTAGTTATTACTTACGTGGACTTCAAAATAGGAAATAGTCATATCTTTAATTATAAATTTATTCTCTATTTTATCAGTTTTTTTAAACAGATAAAGTCAGCATCAATTTATCAAGATATTATAAACTAACATTGAAGCGCTAAGTGATTTCTTTAATGGTTTTAGAATTAATTGTTTTCCTAGTTTTTTCTTAAATTCAGTCAGGCAAAAATATCTAGTTTATTTAAAATTACTAATTTATTAATTAGATAAATATCTAGTTTATTAATTAGAGAAGACGAAAAGTCTTGTCTCTTAAGTTTTAAGATATAAATAAGAAAAATAGAATGTTTAGCCATCGTTTAGTAAACGTGGAATATTTATCTATTTTTCTATTAGTTTGATAAAGGAAAGAAAACGAAATATATAAAATAAAAACAATTTTGTTTATTTATGGCGTTAACAAAGTTCTTTACTCTATAATACATCGTTGGTAATGACATCGATTCAGATTTAACACTAGTATTTACAAAGAAACATGCTAACCTTACAGTACGATCAACTATTTTACAAATAAATTCTTCACAATAACTGGTCGTAATAAATAATTTACAACTTACAGACAAACTTCGCGGTCTAAACGATAAAACTTAACAAAGGGAAGCTAGTGACAAGAAGTATCTCGACAGTCTTACTCCTATCTACAAGATAATCTCTTTTTGGTACAAATCTCACTTTGCTGACGGCGGCTAGTCTACAGAATGCGTCGAAACAAAATCACAGTTAACTTAAACCGCTCACTAACTACTCCAACATATTTACAGAACACTTGATATGACGCACTTTAAGCTTTAATCTAAAACAATAAATAATCACGTCTTAATTGTCTATAACACTCCACTGATGTTCACTTCAGGGAAGAGACAGCGGTCTTCAATAGATTACGGAGACCGGCCGCCTTAGCTGGTCATCATGCGGGCTGTGTTGTGTCGGAGGAGACACGGGGGACGATGGAGCAACTCCGTACTGGTGGAACAGAGGTGATGAAAACGGCTTAGGTGGTCCCGTCGGAGTGGTATACAGAGACGAATAGAACGATGAAACGACCGCCGCCGCTGATGATGCCGTCGGCAACTTTTCCGCCGTTGGAGCCATTAGTTTTGAAAACTGCAGATGGTCCAATTGATGAGGGAAGTAAGGTGACACTGCTGGGTATGATAACGGGTCAAATTGTCCAACATTTGGGGCCGGGCCAGCGAAATAGGGCAGCGGGAAGCTTGGAAAACCGCCAGCGCCGGGCGCGCTGCCGGGTGTCGAGGGCTTGGGCTTCCTGCGCGGCCTGTATTTGTAGTCTGGGTGCTCCTTCATATGCAATGCACGGAGCCTCTTCGCTTCATCAATAAACGGTCTCTTCTGCATTTCAGACAGCAACTTCCACTCAGCTCCGAGTCGCTTTGATATCTCTGAATTGTGCATCTTCGGGTTGTCCTTAGCAATTTGTCGTCGTTGTAGTCTGGACCACACCATGAATGCGTTCATGGGTCTTTTGATGTGTCCTTCTGACTGAGGCGAAGAAGCCGGCAAGGGCTGTGGAGCGCTCGGGTATTCCGGGAGCATACCGGGATGCATGGAAAACGCGTACGGGTGATGACTAAGTGTCGACATTGTCGAAGACAATTATAGCATTAGCTGTATGGCACAAAGGTAAATGGGCACTGAGAAGGCGATTGTTTCGCTTCGAAGTCGGGCGATAGACTGAGGAGCCTGTGTGGTGCTCGCGTGGGTATCGGGTCGGCGCGGGACGGGAAAGGGGCGGGGTGGGACCCGCCAATGGGGGCCGTTCAGTTCGGCCCACCTTGCGCTTATCGCTCTCTCTGTCTGTCGTGTGACGGGCCGTATATCCGGCTCCCTCGCAACAATACCCCATGCTGTACAAGCGAGGCATATCGCCTCAACACGACTTCATGCATGATATAACCGCTGGAATAGAAGCGAGCTTTGCTTCACACTTCTATTTCGAAGTTTCTTTAGTGCTTCAATCAAAGACCTTTTTATTGCTACTTATTGAAGTTTATGAAATATGCAATTGATGTTTTTAATGTTATACTTTTTGATATGAGTTCTGTGAGTTTGAATCGTGACAATCTGACTTTAATATTTATTTAACGAATTATGCCACTTATGCGTTCAAGACGTTTTTCCTAAAAAATCTGCTTTTAAGTAAATTCAGAGTGGATATTCAAATATGAGAGGTGCTCAGTTCTGTATATTGGGACCTAGTGTAAACATTATCGTGAATTTGTATGGATAGACGTTTTATTTGTATTAGGATTAATCTTTTGATACCCCGACTTCGGTATCTGCTCGAACATTATTTATATAAATACTTTTTAGAAGACCAGTACTTTTATTACATATAATATTAAAGATACACACGCGTGACGAACGCGTAATTTGATTTCAGATTTTATCAGTTCTATCTTTTTACAGTCCAGTTAATTGTTTAATTAAATGTTGCGTAAAATTAGTTATTTATTTCCAACACACAAATATACAGTATTTAACATATTCCTCACCCATATACTATAATAATAAATAATGAAAATTAATAAATAGAAGAATAAAACAAATTTAAAAAGTTTGGTCCCTGTGGCAGTGTACCTTTAACGCTGGCAGTATTTCCTCGTTGTATTGCGATACTTATTCGTTGAGCGAGGAAAGCACCAGCTCTGGGGTGCAACCAGGCGCCAACTTAAGTCTTTATTCAAGTAACTTTATAATAATATAACTTTTTCTATATATGCAGGTATGATTAAATATGTAGCGTTTCTAATAAGACGCAATACCTACCGGAATACAAAATCATATAAGAAGGTGTGACCAATATCTATATAATATGATATCGCATATCTGTTTAAACTGTCATTTATAGACAAAAGATGAGCAGCCTTTTGTTCCTGACACACTCTCGAATATTGGGTGTATCTCACAATGATTTTCCGAGCCCATGTTAATTGAGCAGGTGGAAAAATCACGCCGGAGTTCAAACACCGAACTCAGGTTGAATAGTTTAACACATTTATTAATGAGTTTAATTTTACTATTGTTAATTTCATGTTTAACATAAAAATTATAAGACAATTAAAAAAATACAAATGTTCAAAACATTTTTTTTATGTAGGTATTAACTAGAACAATGACGCATAGTATATTGTGATTATCGATTAAATAAATGCTAATAATAACATTTAAAAAATAGAGTTTTTATTTGAATTTCGATTTATAATACACACAATATTTTTTTAACAGTAGTCTTGGGTTCGATGTAAAGCAATTGTTTACAATTCAAAGTAATTTATAGTAAATACTGCTTTTTGATAAGTATAAAAGTAAAATTCTATGATTACTCCATAATCTTAAATCTCTCTTAGATCTTAGATCTTAAAAGTATAAGCGCCGAAGCATCAAATGAATAGCAAAAAATACATAACTTGTTCTGTTTCAAACAATTAATCTCATTTAGTAAACTTATATATTTTATTTAAGCATAAGGGACTCGTATCTCTTAATATTATGGTTGAATTTACATTGCAGTATTTTTCAACAGCCTAGAGTATTGCCGTTTTTAGAATTGTTAGTGCAATAAAATAATTATAGATTTTTTGTTTTAAAATAATTATAGCGTTTTCAAAAATATTATTTTTACTACAAATACTTATGGTTCGTATTATTAGATATGTACTTATTTATTGTAAATATTATTACCTTCCTTAGGAACGGCAGGATCATACCTAATTTAATGAAACAAATAGGTACTTCTAGATACTTCTGTTGAACCAGTGACGTTTCCTAGATTAACATAACTAGATATGTTTTTGTAACCATTTAGATTTGTGCGGCATGGTTGTAAAGCCTGTATGCTAATTTATGTATCTAATTACAAACAATTGTTCATGATCCATATAGAAATATACAAAATATGTTGCTAAGCGCCAAACTCGAAGACAGCTGGACCAATTCAAGTGTTTTTTTATCTATCCTGGAGGAACGTTTTTATGGAGAGAGAAACAGGAAATATATAAAAATATAGTTTTATTTAGTACTTAGGGGTAGCATAGCAAAATGTTCCATATGTATGCAGCTACTAAAAAGGTAGGCTTACAAATGATTTTAAGCGACACGAAGTTCGCAGGGGCATTCTTTAATAAAATCTACGAATTGTTGCTATAACGACTGGCACCGAAAATACCTCGGGCTTGATACACTTAACCACGAACGTCGCGGTCAGCATTTCACTAATATAGGTTTCTTAAATAATTATTAATTATTTAAACTAGGGGAAAAGCCGGATAGTTGCCCCACTTTTCGAAAAAGCTTTATATTTTTTAAATATGAACTTGCTGAAAATTATTTAGTATGTATCTCGCTACATTGGTCTTTTATCTTCTATAAAAGCCTATTTTTGTATACATAATTAACAATGGTTTTGAATAAATACTGTTTTATTTCACCTCTCAGAAAAGGGATAGTTGCCTACTATGGCGGATAGTAGCCTAGCGTAGAAAATGCTTCGGGGGATACTTGCCTCGTGCGTTTTTATTTTGGATAGAAATAAATTTATATCAATTAGAGTAATCTTTATTGTTTATTTAACAGTCTTTATAATTTACTGAGATATTTTATTAAGTATAATTTGAAATATTAAGAAACAACAGTAATTTTTCTCCTTTTTCACCGGAAGTAACTGATTTAACTGCTTTAGCACCTTTCTTAGCTAATACTTTACCAATTTTATTATTGAGTTGGACACCGCTTTCATCCATGTTAAATATTTTATCTGGCTTATCCAGAAAATTATTCTCAGTTAAAATAGTTGTCAAGAGTTTGAAAAAAATTTGCAACTTCTGTTCTGTTGAGACCCTTCGCTCTTTCAATTGATAAACCCTCAGCTTGTCTCAAAGTTATATCAGGATTTTAGCCATTGAGGTCCAGCCATTTTACTCTCATTAATAAAGTTGTGCTTTAATCCCAACTTTGTCTCAATTTTTCGAAGGCAAGTGTTAAGCTATCTTCTGTCCAGTTGATGTTGATGAGGCATTTTACTTATCTATAATAAATATATAAAACTGTGAAGTAGATATATATTTAATTTACAACAAGTTAGAGACAAAGTAAATTCGAATAAACACCAAAAAAACAGCAAAAAAATAAAATCCGTCTTTGCTTGTTAAGAAATGTTTAGTCACTCTAGGGGCAACTATCCGCGACAGTAAGCAGGGCGACTATCCTTTTTGATGCGGATACTTGCCCTTTTTATTTGCGTAATTAATAAAAATTATTTAGCAATAAAACATGATAAACAGTGTAATTTAAACTCTAATGCATGCAAAGAAACAAAAAGTTGACTGAAACCACGATCAGTAATAAAAATATTCAATAGAAATTACTTACCAATATAAATATAACGCCCGTCAAAGTTTCGGCGCGGAAGATTTTTGCTTACACGTACAAAACACTTGGGCCTATTCCGATGGCTTATGTGGCATTTAGGCCTGAAGGGCAGTCACTACTTATTGTAGTAAAGCGCCAATACAAATTATAATCTTAACATAGTTTTTTAAACACCGGGGCATGTATCCCACCGAGGCAACTATCCGGCTTTTACCCTATTCACTGTTAGTATTTATAATAGTTTAGGTTATATTATTAGGGTTTGTTAAATTTAATTGACATACATCCAAATTTTTAAAAATTCAAGTACATAAACAAATTATGTAAGTTTAGTATTCTAAGACCAGTGGCGCCATCTAGGTGACGTAAAGTAAAACTGAATGTTACACTTACATGACATGCCTCTCAGACGAATAAACGGTTAAAGTTTGTAACAGTGAAATTAACGATTGATTTAACTTGACAAAGACAGTATATGGAATAAAATAAATACCAAAACCTTTTAGGGTTGGACCTCAGAATTATGTATCTGTTCCGTAATAATTTCTTATAGACAAGTAGGTGATCAATCTTACTGTGGCTGACACACACCGTAATTTTTTTGGGTCTAAGGCATGCCGGTTTCCTCAGGTTGTGTTAAATGCATTCTTAGGAGTCCATTGGTGCAAAGCCGGGGTTCGAACCAACGACCCCAGAGATGACAGTCGCACGTTAAAACTATTAGGTGTTATGGAACTATTATAAACTATGAATATATTGGGAGTCCACAGACTGTCATAGGTACCGCCTTTGTTGGTTGATACAATGAAAGCTTTTTATTAAACAAATTAATAACAAACATTAAAATGTAATTATTAACATTTCATAGAATTTGGGTAATTTTTTGCATATAATTAAAATGAATGTTCAAATCTTAAAAAAAGGTAAAAAGCGCGTGCCGCTTTAGTATTTAGACTTCATTTTTATTATAATTACTTAATAGATCTATTGTTCAAAATGTTCGCGTGTCCTTTTTAAGTTTTTATGGCAGATTATAAAATTGTTTTTGTATTTTTTACCGGCATTGAACCGGGTTTTTGCTCTGTAACAGGCCAAAAGAGAATCAAGAGAGCGGCGTTTAGTTTGAGGAAAAGCTGTTTACCAACTTCTCCTTCTAAACTATGAGACTAAACTATCTCCTAGAACAATTTTTTTCATCAAAAATGTATAGAATAATGTTCTAGAACTATAATGCATATTATGTCATAAGACGAACTCCATAACCTGTACCCCAGGGGCATGGGGTGAGGGGTAGGTGGGGTCAGCCTGTGTATGGAGTACGAAAGTTATTTCCTTTCAAGAATTGGTACGCTCTTTTCTTGAAGGACCCTAAGTCGAATTGGTTCGGAAATACTTCAGTGGGCAGCTGGTTCCACATACCTAGTGGTGGTGCGCGGCAAAAACTGCCTTAGAAAACGTTCAGTAAAATAATTATTTTAATATATTATTCCTGTAATAAAATCACATGTTTCTCTGTCATACGAAACTTCAACCGGTTTTATGGAAAAAATATTTTTCTGGAACATCGTTTTATACGTAACCACGCTCTCCTTATTAATTAAAAATTTAATTTGCAATTTTTGAAAATTCCCTTAGTTGCATTAAGTTAATTGGATAATATAAAAAATGTATAGACAATACGTACATTATTGAGATTGCCCTCCGCGAGACGACCTGTATTATCATTTAGCCGTTAACCGGGTGCATTCTTGCTGAAAAATAATAGCCCTGCGTAGACGTAGAGATGGTTGCACTGACAGGTTAAACGGGATGTCAAAAGTGACATTTGACATATGCGATCTTTTTTATGCAAAATTTCACGATTTTATAGTCTGTGGCTCTCGCAAAAACTAAACATAACTGATTAAGTTAGATAATAGATAGATTGATTTGTGTTTTTAGGTTTTTTATATCGTAGCTCACACCAATAAGGCCACTTAAAAATTGAATTTAAAATTATTTATTTATAAGTAACATTACAGCTTATAATAGAAAAAAAAATAAACAAAGCCAAAACAGATCACATTATTAAACAAATATACGAATCAGAAAACATAAGTAGATAAATAGACAAAATAAACTGAAATTAAACATACTACAACTTAATGTTTTAAAGAAAAAAGAAATTGTTACTACTGCTAAATAAAGATAAATTCTTAACGGTTAGTTATAATCTAACTCCAATAAAATATAATTTTCCAGTTAATACATGATACAAGCCTCAGTTAAAAGCCTCCATCAGCTGTCAAGTTAACCCCAAGTTAACATAACCACAACCCTCCTGCCTGCGGCTCAAAAAACTATAATGATATGTCGAGTGAGGTGTCAAGGGAAATTTGAGTAAATTAAAATAGGAAGATATAGCGAATAACGCTGCAACTCGCATTGTTCCCGACGCGAACTGAGCGAAAAACTAACTAGCTTTTCATTCCACCTCTCGCTCTGTTTACATGCATTTTGTGAGGGACAGAAATATATAATTGTGGCTTATAGACGCCCTCTCGCATTGTGGTGGAGTAAGTAATTAGGTGTGGTGCTCATTTATATGAGATATAATGTTATTTTATGCTACGTAATGCTCTTACTATATTACTTGGGGGACATTGTTTTGTGCGGCGTGAAAAAACATTGGCTGATAATTAATATCTAAATGGAAATGTCTGATTTTAAGATAAAAACTAAGCCTGTATGGTCACGTCATAGCATAAAGTACACATTTAGATTTTAAACCCAACACCCTACTTTATATATTTAAACAGATAAATATGTAGGAATACAAATATGTAATTATATTAAGTTGTTGTATTTATATCTGTCGAGAACAAAGTATTACAACAATGATTATAAAAGATATATGTTATATGATATAATATCGTTTATTATAACCTAAACATATACTGTTCAAATATAAATTAGTCTTTGCTCCAACTTCGATTTTGTTCCCTTTGGAGTATAGACTCTTGGGCCGTGAGGTTCAAGTGCACAGGCGCTAATTACTTATTTAAGTTGGCGTCTGGTAAATAGTACCGGTGTCCTCAGAGCTGGTGCGTTTCTTGTACAACGAATAAGTACCGCAATACAGCGAGGAAATGCTCCCATTAATGGCAGCCGTGGCTACAGGGACCAAACTTTGTAAATTTGTTTTAATTGTCTATTTATCAATTTCTAATTATTACTATTACTATGTTAAGAATATTGTAAATACTGCATATTTGTGTTGGAAACATTTATTATAGGTAAAAAATATTTATTTATTAAAGCATGTATTAATAAATAACCTTGTCACATAAGTCTAACGCCACAAACTTTCGTATAAAACCAAGAATCGGTTTCGGATAAAAATACAATGGTATTCTTTCTTGGCTATCGATACGATATAATCGTTCTCCTATCGAAAAAGTTGGACATTAAAAGATGCAACTGGCACCAAAACGATATTAGGTACGTATCAATAGGTTTTATTTGTAGTCTCTATATATCTAGCCATCGAGGAATATGCTTTAAAGGAGTATTAAGAATATCCATAGCGCTAAAACCCTACATCATAAGCACACCCCACATATACACTTTGACACCATCACACAACACAGCCGAATTTATTACTTAGTACATATTTAATAATTGTTGAATCCATTTTTGGCTATATCTTTATTATAACTGCTTTTCGGTATATATAATTTATGATAGCTTACTTATTACGAAATAAATAAATATGTGATCCTATTACTATAATAAGTAAACTCCCATAGGTACCTACTGGGACATACACTCTCTACTTGATATTACAGTAAACTCGAAACAATTATAGTTACGCTGTGAAAACACCTCAGCACTGCCTTAACAGTAACCACTAAACAGCGGGGGTGTAAGTAATTCCTTAGGAGATAAATCGTAAATTGTAACTAAGTAGAAACACTTGTTAGCTACGGCAAAATTGTACCTCAATAAAACTATTGTTTAAAACAAATACTTCTATAAAGAGACAAACGAAATGTAGCTTTTGAGAAATCTTGTACACAATGGTAAGCTTACAACCGCAATAAAAATAACGGTCGTTTAACGATAGTTTCAAAAACAATTGCTTATTACGACTATAATGTCCGAATATTGTTTGAAAATAATATTTTTATAGATATTATTGTTCTTGTTCTTTGAGCAGAAGCCGAGCCTAAAATGGTATTAACTATATAAAAAAAGCCTTGGCACAATCCACAGTTTTCTCGTTCTTAGAGTAACGTTATGTTAACAAATTATGCCCAGGTATTGTAAATTCCCTTTATTAAATGCGTAAAACAATGCGGTACAGTTAAAAGATCTTCCTTGTAAAACACGTGAAACCTAGACGCGATTAAATCTACAGTTAAAATTAACTTTTAACCTTTGCTTAAAAGTTATGCCCTCAATTCTATTCACTCATGTATTTCTTGTAATACATATAACGATTATAAAACTCAATACTTTAACAATCGCCAGATGACTTTCCAAACTTCTCTTTTGCCTATTACACATCATTCAAGTGCAAAATCGCATACATAACAGCGGAGTCCAGTGCCAGAAGATTTATATTATTAATCTTATTAAATTACTAGCAGACCGGCCAAGCGTTGCTGTGGCTAAGGTTTTAGTTATACTACATACCACCATGCTTTTTGGTGGTAATGCCATTAAATTGTAGCTTATGTAAAAACGTCGGTACTTTCAACACAGCGCCATCTGTTAGAATTGTGACTATCAAATAATAAACAAATATTTTGCAATAAAATAATATTGCGGGTATAAATTGAGATGTAAGCTATCCTATCTTTTAAGTTAGATCAAACTGCACACGGTGTGCAAATTTGATTGAAATCGGTTCGGTAGTTTAGGAGTCCATAGCAGACAAACAACGTGACACATAATTTATATATATTAAGATGTAATACTCATCAAATGCAACTCTGCAAAACCCAGAGACTGAGATCTTGATGAGATGAGAGGCAAGCCACTTGAAGCAAATGCCGGAGACGAAGTCACGAAATACCAAGACTCAGAAGAGAAAGTTTACTAACTAGAAGGAGGTTGCTAAGAGTAGAGAACGGAGCAGGATTTGTAGAAGACAGGACCCATAAAGGGGAGAGTCACTGGATGTATTACCAATGTAGGTTAAGGCTACAACAGATAGCAGTCTATTAATTCAAAAAAGTTTCCTCATTTCTAGTTTTAAATAGACATTTGCAAAGACGAAACCAACAGTGCTCATTACCAATTATAAAAACTTACCAACATTACACTAACTTTCTAATTAACTCGACTTAACAAAAGTGCATATGAGGGTGGCAAGAATTGCTACTTTAACAATTATATGTGTAAACAAAATTGGACTTTAAAACTCACCAGTTACAACCCTAATTTCGAACGAGAACTTCATGTAGACCATAACGAGTAGATGTTTTAAAGAAAAATTAACTTTGTTCGGTGGTTTTAAGGTCAATTTTAGAGTTCGGGTATAAGATAGGGTTGTCTCAAACAAGTTCATTATGCACTTAGACAATTAGTGTACGCCCGCGGCCAGTGCAGTCATTGTCAGCCCTGAGCCCTTCCGTTTCGCGCCTTCCTTCTTTGATTATGCTCATTAGACGGTAAGATTTTGTATACTTTCAAGTTCCTAGTTGACGATACATTTCAGCGCATTGAATTTTCTCGCTATTATTTCGAATTATTTAAATGAAAATTACATTTAACTAGAGCGAGGGACTAAAGATTTTCAATGGCCTGACAATATAACATTCAGTAGTATCTCTATCTTCTATTCTATCTTTAAAGGAGAAGAAGACGTGTGTTATAGACATACTCGTATTTGATGGTTCACAAACGAAATTTTTTATCGACATTGAAAATAATTCGTCTCAATCTTTTTTTTACGTCACAGGAGGCAGTCTTGATTCGGAAATACTTCAGTGGGTAGCTAGTTCCACATAGTGGTAGTGGAACAACGGACATCGGTAATCATCATCATCTTAAAACTTCTAAACATTTATTTCATTCCGTGTTACAGTTTAATCTTAGCTCCGAGTTATATTAATTAGTTCAAAAATAATGAACGAATGCAGGCATATCTTATAATATATCTAAAAATGTGCCTGAAAAAATTGCAAAGCAAAACATGTTTTGTCTCTAAAATAATAATCTATTAATTACTAACATTTAACACTAATTCGGCTTCTAAATTGAACGTAATTATATAAAAAAGAGTATACTCCTTCCTCAAAGGCCGGTAACACATCCACTAAAATGGGCGTCCTGGCTCGTTTGCCTGTATTATTATTATATTTAAAAAAATGAAGTTAAGATAAGAAATAATGCTTGAACATACAAAACAAGTTATTTATTTAACGAAATACATACGGACTGAGAAAACACAACATACAAGAAACACATGATGTATAAAAACACGAAATCATTATATATAAAAGAAAAGATGAATCAAAATGACAATAAACTAGATTAATAAATACAAATATTAAATCAAATATGCAATTTAAAAATTTAATAAATTTCTTTTTTGTAATTGTTATCAGTTGAGAACAGTGTCGTTAGAAGCTTCAGCCTTCTAGCTCCCTCCTTATCAGAATGCCAAATCGTAAAATCACTGCTTCACGACTGATTTGAGCGCGACCGCCGCTGCGAAAACCGCTGTGAGAGTTCGAAAAGTGAATTACAGAATCGCAAGGCAGTTCTCATCCGTGAGGACGTAGGTTCGATCCCCTTCTGTGCACCAACGGACTTTCTATGTGCGCATTTAACATTCACTCGGGGACGAAAAACGTGAGCAAACCGGCTTGCCTTGACCTAAAAAGTCGACGGCGTGTCAGGCACAGGAGGCTGATCACTTGCCTACTAGATTGACAAACGATTATGAAACAGATACAGAAATCTGAGGCCCAAACTTAAAAAGGTTGTAGCGCCACTGATTTATTTTTAATTGTTATTAATAACGGAACCATGGCTGCAGCATCTTACGCCTGAAGACATGTAAAATAGATCAGCCTTGCATGTCCTCTAAGAGTTGTTAACAATAAGAGGACAATTATTTATAAAACCGAAGACACATAATACAAATGAGTATTAAACACCATTAATATATACAAAACATTGTGGTTAAACCAAAAACTGTTTTCGACATAATAGCTGTTAAAACCAGTAATTATGGAGTGATGTGTGTTGCTAAACATCGTCACACCCACCGCGCTAATCAGCCTCATTATACGCGCAAATCGATTACACCCATCGAAATTGGATGTTTTCACACGGACTGATTACACGTTGTGTCGGTCCTGTTATATGGAGTTTTATCATATTTTCCGGGGAAAATATAACCATGTTTAAAATTGGTATTTCGTATTCTGTCTTGACGTCCGATGAAGAACCCTTTAAAGCATATTCATAAATACATATAAAAAACTTATCTATGGAGTTTTAGTAAACAATTTTGTTATTACGGCAACATAAAATATTATTTTCTTTTTTACTGACTAAAGAACTTGTACCTATCTATGGCCATGTAATAAATTAAAAAAGAAATTTCTTGATCTTTATGTATGTACTCTTAAATTTGTTTGTCTATGTCTTTAGCCATCTAAAATACCTATCACACAAAAATCTATAGGAAAACAATGTCAGTTTATTACAAAACTTTATTAACTACGTTTTTTCAACAGAGAGAATAGAAACGTAGCTGCTTTGTAGATATAATTACGAGTTTTCCTTACGCCATTATTGGTTTGGAATCTATATCATCATATATATGTTTGGTATGAAAAATTTCAAGTCGATATTTTGTCTTCACCAAATACGTTCGAAATATATTTCGAATTTCTCATACGAATCGCCAACCGCAAATCGTATCCGCGGCGTTGATCCGTTAACCGGATTTGCCCGGCTCTGCCCGGTTTTGACTCGCATCGCCGGATATACCGCGGTCACATGCACTAGCCGTGAATTTCGCTGGCTAAATCTAATTCTAGAATATCGCTTATTCTTCCAGAACTAGAAATAGAATTAGAATGTCAGTTCATTTTCATGAAATTCATATAAATATATTAATTATTTGTGTCACCTTACCCAAATTTCAAATATCCTTTTAAGGGTTTAACGTCACAATGTTAGTCACAATTAGTCACCCGCAGTCCACGAAAACTTAGGTATATGGTATTGGTTCGAAAAAAATTCAGTGGGCAGCTGGATGGCAGCAAATAGTGGTGGTGCGTGGCAAAAAGTGCCTTAAGAATCGTTCAGTTGTGGAACGATGGACGTTGAGGTGATACGAGTGGTATTTTGTATTCTGCCTTAACGTCCGATGATAAAACTCAGCTGCAGGTCCGAACAATTCCCTAAACACTCTCCGTGGTAAATGCGGTAGAAGATGCAGAGAGACCCCACATGTCTACGCAACGCCAAGGGTTCAAGCCGCTCGGAAAGTGACTGGTCGTCGACGATCCGAATTGCTCTTCGTTGAATACGGTCAAGCGGTGAGAACTCAGAGGTGAGATATTTTATGTAAGCTAAACAACATTAAAGGTTCTACCAAATTTGATAGCCTAATCATTAATTAATAATAGGCTATATATATAGTATAAAAGTCTCAATATATGATAATTATAACAAACAAAACAAATTTCGCTTAATCACATTAGGTAAACGACGCTTTGAGTGCTTATCAGAAATTGTGATCTTAATGTAATACATTAAAAAAGGGTAAGTTTTTATTAAATAGAATCTTGGTAAATAGCAAAATGCCAAAAGAGAGAATCTGAAATTCAATACACAATTCCCTACTACCTATTACCATCCAAAACGTAACGTCTGTGTAAGTCGTATAGTTTTTATAAATTTAATTTAACAGTCAAACTTCAAAGGAATAATCTTGAAATCAGATCTCAATTTACCACAGCGTATAAATGTTATCACGAAATACACAATAGGTGTTAAACAATACCCCGCCGAGAACTCTTGACTCGAGTGAGCTCGAATAATCGTGTAATCGATATTTATTATTTTCGATTATGACGTTTCACTACGAACTTGTAGCGGGTCTACGGCGTAGCATATGCGTAATCTGAAACAAAAGAAAAATGGCCAAACTCTATATATATTTTAAGAACGGTGCTACGAAAGTTAACATTAATGCGTAACAAACTAATGGTGAAGCATAGGTATTTATTTGTTTATTTCGTAATCCTACAGCTAACATAAATTATTTATAAACAATTATACTAAAGATGTAGCCGAAGATGGAATACATAATATTTGTACAAAGATCCAAGACTTACAAAAGGAAACTATAAAAATTATTCAATATGTATAGTTAACTGAGTAAAACCAAACTTTTTAAACATGTTATAACTTTCTATTTTTTTAATTTTTAATTATTTTTATTATTACTATGTACATATGTAGGTTAAGGAAATTATAAATACTGTATTAATATTTGGTTGTTATGATTACTAATAAACATTATTTTTTATATAAGCGACTTTATTATTGAATAAAAGATTTACTTAAGACGTTTGCAGCTACGATCGTTCTAGGTTCAATTCCTGCTAAAACATTTCTGGTTGGTAGGTGAGAAAAAATTCTACAAAATAAACAACATACCTATCCTACATGGGATCAAACGACAAACGCGCTGTTCAGCAGTAACACGCGAAACGGAATAATACAATATTGTGTAAAATATTTAAAATTAAAGCTATTGCCTTGGAGACAATGGAAATAAATGGAATACCTAATCTTACACCTACTTAGCTCACATTAAGTGGTCAGTTCGCACCAGATCGAAGGGCACAAATCGAATTATTTCGCGTAATTGAGTGCTAATCCTTAGGGCAGCCGGCGCCCGTGGGAGCCAACGCCACGGGCTGCAGTATACTCGTAGGGTGACAAGCTTTTGTGTATAATATTAACATGGTAAAGGCGAGGTTATAATTCACGCACGCTATAGTATAGACTATGTAACGTACCTCAGAGCCATTAATGTGGTAGGTTTATATATAAAAACAAAAACGCTTTCAGTTCACTCCGATGATTTAATCAGATACGATAAAAATCAGTGGCGCTACAACCTTTTTAGGTCTGGGTCTCAGATTTATGTATGTGTTTAATGATCATTTTTGGCAAGTAAGGTAAGGTGATCAGCCTAATGTGCTTGACACACGCCGTTGACTTCCTCGCGATGTTTTGGTTGTTGTTAAATGCGCACATAGAAAGAAAGTGTTGCTGCATAGCTGGGGATCGAAGATACGACCTCAGGAATGAGAGCACGCTGAAGCCACTAGGCCAACTATGCTCTTTTCTTTCTTTATTTATAGATTTACACACAATAAAATCTCGCCATATTGCGGAAAACTTATTAAATAAAATATTATTTAAAAAAACTTAATCTAAATAATTTTATTGAATTAACCTTTAAATAAACCTTATAATGAACCTAAATTGAATAACAAATTAATAAACTGAAATGAATGTATTCAGTTATATATCATATCTTTTCAGTCTAAGAACACATTATTGTATCTAGCCATCACTATAGAACAAGTATTTTATATCAAAATAAATTTGAAAAATTCCATAAAAAGGGTCACCCCACACCCAGGCTCCCTTTAGCGTTGCGACCAAAACAACGCCCCATGAGAAACCACGGCCACTCCACACTTCAAGATGTAATCGCACCTTTTTTGTTTTCTCCATACAAATTTCATTTCCAATTGTTTCTATACAAGTTTGCCCTGTTAGGGTCGTCAAGTGTTTTTGTGCAATTGAGACACTTGAAAATGTAATGAAACTCATTATTAACGCGACTTTAGAGTCGTGTGAGTTCCTTCGGCTCTCGACGATTTAATTCTTAGAAAGTTTATATATTATACCCACTTATGCTACCGATATTAATAACGAGTATTAAAGTTATTGAATGAATTCTTAAAGAATACTTTTAAAACTTTTGTTTATCCCTACATACCATAACATACCTATATACTGTTATATAGTCACATAAGTTATATCTAGACATTTTTATGTAGGAGGCCGTGTTAAGGACACTCACATTGCCAGAATTCTCGCAAGTGCGTTGCCGGCCTTTTGAGAATTGTTACGCTCTTTTCTTGAAGGACCCTAAGTCGAATTCGTTCTGAAATACTTCAGTAGGCAGCTGGTTCTACATAGCGGTGTTGCGCGGCAAAAACTTAAAAACGCTCAGTTGTGGAATCGAAGTGATACGGATGGTATTTTGTATTCTATGCAGACTGTGCTTGGGTGATGGGTCTTTGTTGATTCTTTAAATTTTACTATTTTAAAAATATATATAGATGGTCCAAGATTTCCAGAATGTGTTACGAGGTGGCAGACAGCTGTATATTTCACTGTCTATAAAACAGTGAACCGGCTGCTGTGAAATAATAGCGCCTTACATATTTCATCGAGCAATTTCTTTAAAATGTAATTTTGACCAGAATGAATGAGTATATTGAAACTATTTAGTCCACTTTGTTATAAGTTTTATAGTTCTAACTATTAGTTATCTATATTGTGTAAACCTAAGCTAATAGTTGTTTTGGAGCCAACAGGCATTGCAAGAGACGATGGCAAGCGGCCAGATGGGATGTCGTTGATCCCTTGGAAGATGGGACAGGCATTATGGGATGCTACTTGTGTGGACACGTTTGTCCCGTCTTACCTCCCTTGGGAAAGCAAAAAGTTGGGGCGGAGCAGCGGGAAGCTCTGCGGGCAGAGCAGCTCGGGCCGTGGGGTTCAAGAGCAAGGCGCTAATTAAAGATTTAAGTTGGCGCCTGGTATATAGTACCGGTTACCCCAGATCTGGCGCTTTCTTCGCTCAACGAATAAGTATCGCAATACAGCGAAGAAATGCCAGCTGCCAGCGTTAAAAGTACACTGCCACAGGGACCCAACTTTTTAGATTTGTTTTTATTAACTTTTAAACATTTTTATTATTAGGTACTATGTAAGTTAAGAAAATTGTAAATATTTGATTGTTATATTATTATTATAACATAAATTTACTAACTTAAAGGCACGCAATCTAGGACACTTTTAACTATAAGTACTTTCATAGAATGAGAAATACATATATTATGTGATATTGACTTTTCCTTAACAAAGAACACGGGTATCCACATTTTAGCAACAAAACTTAAAAAGCTTTATCCCATTCATCCATTATCGTCGACAATATTAATTTGCTGTCTTTTTGTCAATTGTCACTCGTATTCCATACTATTAGGGGCTTTAAGAAATGTTTTGACATTAGCCATATTCAGTAACGGATGCAGGTTTTTTGACAAATGACCAGCTATGATTTGTCTCGCGAAGGGCGGATTTGGCAAAGAATAAAATGTTAGATATTTATTATATCATAGCTCTCTAAATATACTAAACTAAACTCTCTCGTATGAGAGATAAGATATTTTTTTATTTTTAGTATAGAACTTATGTTATGCGGATAGAATTATAGTTATTATGAACAGACTATATCTTATATTAGACTCTTTTAAGATGAACAAAATGGTTTTAAAATTAAATGTAAATGGAAATTGATATGAAATGCGGATTATAATGTAACTGTATAAAGTACCCTTATTTATAGAAACTAATCAGAATAAATTCAACGTTTTTAGTAAACACGATTTAACAGAATGACACGAAACATCGTGTTGATTGTTTATGTATTCAATATTTATCTGATGTATCCAATGCTTAAATATTTTGAGTTCGCGCAATCATAATTCATAATTAATATAATTTAATTCAAAAAATCCACGAACAGTATACATAAAGATACTTTGCGCATCTTAGTACCTAGTATTAGTGTTAATTCTTAAGAGATACATAAATTTTACTTACATTAAATGTAATGTAAACTAAATTTGTTGACTACCAAAGTTAATATAAGACTAAAGGTATATCCCCAATATTAATAAAAACTAAATCAGTTCTTCTGTCAAATAATGTTTACGCTGTGATCAAAAGTGACAGATGTTACTTTACTTAAGTTAAAACGGTGTAATTATACTACTTAAGTTGTTATACTAGAGATAATATTTAATTAAGACATAATTTTAAAGATATATCCAAATAAACTCGTTTATACATTGATAAATAGCATTTAAATGTTGAATGTTACACAAATAATTACGCCACGATCGTTGGCACAGATAACGAATTTGTTACTCTATGGCAGGGGTGGGCTAGCGTGGTCATAAAGGATGTTATGATATTATGTCATTTTTCCCGCCACAATGCCACGCGTACCATTTCCTGTCTCTAATGCCTTGCTCCTTCCATTACTTTCATTGCCATTATTTTTCTACCGTTTTTCACTGGCCTTGTGTTACTTTAATATGTTGTGATGACTAGTGTCAAATAAAGATGTGATTTATTGTATCAAGAATGTGTATCTATGACTTGATTATTCGTAATATATCTTATGTCCATAGACAACACATGGATGTAGACGTATAGTGCTTTTCATGAAAGAAGTCCCGCGGTGATTTTTGGAACTAAATTTGACAGGTCGGCAATGTTGTCATTAGTCGATGTTATCGAGTTCGTTTGTTGTGGTAGATTTTTGTGAATTTTTAACTAGCTTAGTGCATTTTGAAGATTGATTACAATGCCAAAAGTTGTAAAAAGTTCGCCTCGAGAAATTATATTAAAGGTGAAAGAGTTCTGTGAAGCTTAACATAAGAATCAAGATGTTTTAATACCAATAAACAATGTTCGGAAGAGAGTTGCCTCCATAACAGGTGCTTTTTAGAGTTGCCATTTAATTTTTTTTGCTGTATTGATGGGACTTTTATGATATAAATTCGTTTTTGCGACAAAATTGAACAAATACATATCGTGATGAAACTAGGTAACTGAAATTAAAACATATATTACATAAGCATTATAAACTTAAAGTTACTATTATTTTTAAATGTTCATAATTTAATTGCAGGTGTGTCAGAGAAAACTGTAACAAGAATTACAAACGAATACAGCGGCGTGTATTTCGAAAAAAATTGTAACCCAACAATTATTAAAAACAAAAAAAAACAAAAAATTTCTTTATTAAGTAAATAGTCTTAAATCTATATTTTAGTACATCCCTTTTAAGTTCAAGAACCTGTGTTAGGGATGAACGCTCTTTCCTATATGTTAATACTTAATCTACTTAACAAATAAAACAGTAAAGGTACTTAAATAGTTAATTAATTATATTACATAATTATGCATTAAAACTCTGAATAAAAAATTGTATTGTTTTTCTTTACCCTATTTTCTCATCTTTTCCCTGTAAGTAGGTAGAACACCGCTAAAATAAGTAAATAAAAACATACTTTTTACATAACAGAAATATTGTTTCATCGAAGTATGCAGAAAATAGTATTATTTGATAAATTACATCAGCTAAATGTAAATAAAATAGGTAAATTTTTTACTCATAAATGGCAACATTACGTAATGCGATTGCAGCGCCGCGTCTGGGGGACTTCTTTCATGAAAAGGACTATAAAATAAAAACTGCTAAACGTCATAGAGAATAATTAGTTTGGTAGATTAGTCTCACTATCATATACAGAATATGGGATTTGAGAACTGAAATAAAAAAATAAAAATGGGTAAAGCCTTTATATTTTTTTAATAATATGTACTTCTTTGATTGAAATAAACGCGCATCGATCACATTACTTACAGAACGGTGTTAATATAGCAATAACTCACTAGAGACTAGACTAATCGTAAGATTCAGAAACAAAACCTATGACTCTCGTCAAAATACAATAAACCTTTGACGTATGGGAATATCAAATATACAACTGTCAACTTGACAGTGTACTCTGCTGACCTTGGTGAATCGCGCTCGAAACGTCAGTTATTTAAATATAATTAATTTGCGTACTTATAATAAGCAGTGCTCGTACTCGACAATATTATGGGTGATGTATTTTGACTATTAAATACGATTGAACCAAGTTATAAAGATCTATTCAACATCCATACAATATGTGTAATGGGACTTCATGCTTACAAATTTATTTAAAACGTCGCAAAATGTTTTATTTTCAAACTGAATGTAAACTGAACGAACATAGGAAATAATGATATGTTTTTGCCGTTATTTTAAAATATGAGCGATGATATGAAATATGAATGATATTTCATTTTATATGTTTTATCATTCCAAGCGTTTATAACATTCCGTTTCACGTCTGGTTGTTTTACTTTATTGATATTGTTTTTGGTGTTTTAAAATCTTATATATTTATAAATATATTATAATACTAACTAGCGGGTTAGCATGTTTCATCGCAGCACCACTGATTGGTGGTTTATTAAATTAAACTGAGAACTGAGATGGTACTGTAACTAGGATAGGCAAGTAATGAAACGTCATCGATCCAAGTAATTTGCCTAGCTGTTTGATGAACTGGCTGAATATCTTTCAGGCCGCTAGTTAAACGGCGCTGTTTAGTTAAAAGGCTAGGCTGTTAATTGAAGGGCTTATTAAGCTAGTTGGCTGCGACATATCCACCTTCTAAATTGTCTTCCTCTTTTGCGTTTATTGTACCTTCACGTAATTTCTAAACGAATCATAAACATTAGACAGTAAACATCACGATAAATCGTAGTAAACAGCGCGTGAAGTTAATGTCAATAAGGGCCCTTACCCCATTGTCCCGTTTTGGGACCACCCCGGCCCGGGACGATGGCAAACATACGTTCCGTACCATTTGACACGTCAGCTAGTGTTGCTAATATGTTTCCGGCTATAGTCCAAGAGATAGAGTATACTTTAAGCTCGAAATATAAATCTATGTATATTGTATAGTTTATAATATGACTCCATCATTAATTCGTCTCTATCTGTTTAAGTGTGTTTACGCTGTGATGAAAAAAGATGCTATAGAATTAGTTTCCCATGTGTTTTTATTCCTTTTTTTATAGAAAAGAGGGCAGTCATCGCAGCCCATAGACACCTATTTCGTGGGTGCGTTGCCGGCTTTTGTAGGATGAGTAGGCTCTTTTTTTAAACAATTGAAGGTCGTATCTCCGCTATAAACAATTAACTTTGGAACTCTTCTATACCTAATATACAGAAGAGTATTTCTTGATTAGCGTGCTTTCTACTGATTGTTTTATACAAAGCCGTGCCGAGGCTACATTGAAGAAAACAAAGAAACATTAAACTTAACTGTGCACAAAACAAGATGTCCCATGTATTGCACTTCTTACCCACTGAAGTATTTCCGAATCAACTCGACGTTGGGTCATTTAAGAAAAGAACGTACCTACCTACATTTTTCTTCGCAATCGCGAGCACTCTGGCATTGAGAGTCCATAGGCGGTGGTATCACTTACCATCAGGTGAACCCGTTTGCCTCCTGTTACATAAAAAAGTATTTAATTGGAATTTTCGCTCTAACACTACACGACCGTTTCGCGAGAGAGACCATTGTATAATCCATTTGCTTTTATTTAGGGGATATTTAGAAGATATCCGAAAACTTTATTCCGCCATTATGTCAGACAAATTGTCCTTGATGAGTCTATTATGGTAATATCTTAATGGATACGCGATATTGTAACAAATTTACCTAAATTGATATTTATTTATTTTACGAAAAATAACAATAATATTTTATGGCAATACTTAGAGATACTTTTTATAGACTAACTTTTATCTATGGATACAAATATATCAGTGGCGCTTCAACCTTTTAAGGGATGGGCCTCAGTTTTATGCATCTGTTTTATGATCATTTTTCAGTCTAATAGGCAAATAGGTTTTTATGATCATTTTTCAGTCTAATTTCGTCACGATGTTTTCCATCACAGTTCGAGCGAATGTTAAATGCGCACATAGAAAGAAAATCCATCGGCGCACATCCGGGGATCGAAACTACGACCTCAAGGATGAGAGTCGCACGCTGAAGTGACTAGGCTAGATTTACAAGCAATAAAATTAAAATCTAGACATATTGCGAAAAACTATTAATTTAATATTTTTTCTGGTATAATTTTTAATTCTTGTATGTGCAATATAAAACCTACAAATACATTCGTAAATACAAATATTTCAGCCAAACGAACCTTACACTAAAACTGTATTTATATTCGTATAAAAATGAAACCTGTACATTGAATATTTTTACAAAGCACACCATTTTCACCCTTTTAGACACAAGATCACAATCGAATTCATTTTTCAAGCCTGGAAACGTTTCATACAGAAATGCACACGATTCATCCATCATTCATCCTATGTGGAAGACGCTTGACGTGTCCGCGAATGTATATAAAGCAGTTTATATATACCTTAATACGATAACATAAGGTTCATATTCCTATACACAAGCGCAAAACAGGCAAATTTAAGCATACCTTCACTTGATTGCATACAACCCACTATGTACAGATTTGAATTAGGAAAAA
Organism: Pieris napi; assembly: GCF_905475465.1. Classification (NCBI taxonomy): domain Eukaryota; kingdom Metazoa; phylum Arthropoda; class Insecta; order Lepidoptera; family Pieridae; genus Pieris; species Pieris napi. The sequence continues at coordinate 745,684 of NC_062247.1, forward strand.
TGAACCTTCGCTCATTACGACAAGGCATACAAAGGTGTCTGTAAATAAAGCACATATGCTCTTTTAGAATACACAACTGTAACTAAGCCATAAACAATGGGAAGCATTTGATAAAACACTGTAATGAATTTTTGGCCTCTATACCCAGGGAATACGGTTCATATCTGCGTGCAGCGACGGCTTTTGTTTAAATCTGAATGCGAGATGATAACGATATAAGCTGACGCTGACGTGTCGTGACGTGTAAACTTAGATATACGTCACTTTGCATACCAGGAATCCAGGAATTCATTGGAGACAGAGGCTGTAACTATTCTGTTACGCACTGAATATATTACAGCTTATTATTTATTTTAAATAAATATTTTTCGGTGTGGGCCTCAGATTTCTGTATCTGCTTCATGATCATTTGTCAATCAAATAGGCAAGTAGGTGACCAGCCTCCTGTGCATGACACACATCGACTTTTTGGGTCTAAGGCAAGCCGGTTTCCTCACGATGTTTTGCTTCACTGTACCTAGCAGTGGTGGCCTAGTAGCTTCAGCGTAAGACTCTGAGGTCGTAGGTTCGATCCCTGTCTGTCACCAATGGACTTTCTGTTTATGTGCGTATTTAACATTCGCTCGAACGGTGACATAAAACATCGTGAGAAAATTTTCTTGCCTTAGACACAAAAAATCCACGGCATGTGTCAGGCACAGGAGGCTGATCACCAACTTGCCTATTATATTGACAAATGATTATTAAACAAATACATATATAGAGTTCTAGCTGAAGCTCTGATTTTTTTTAAATCAATATTTATTTAACCATTACACATAGAAGGTTAGTTGCCTAAAAAATATGGCTGAAACAATGCAATGCCTAACGCTGCGTTAACTTTTTTTTATGTTACAGGAGGCAGACGGGCAGGAGGCTCACCTGATGTTAAGTAATACCGCCGCCCATGGACACTCGCACTGCCAGAAGGCTCGCAAGCGCGCTGCTGGCTTTTTAAGAAATGGTACGCTCTTTTCTTGAAGGACTCTAAGTCGAATTGGTTCGGAAATACTTCAGTGGGCAGCTGGTTCCACATAGTGATGGTGCGCGGCAGAAATTGCCTTAAGAAGCGTACAGTTGTGGAACGACGGACGTCAAGGTGATACAGATGATATTTTGTATTGTGCCTTGTATTGTGCCATCCGATGATGAAACTCAGCTGCAAGTATTAGTCTGAACAACTCCTCTGAACACTCTCCATGGTAAATGCTGTAGAAGATGCAGAGAGATCCCACATCTCATGACTTACTTTACTTAATGTCCTAAAACCCCTGGATGGGGCAGAGGGCGTCCACAGTGTGTCTCCATCGCGTTCGATCTTGAGCCTCGTATTTTACCTCGCTCCTAGTCTTTCCGGCTCTCTTTGTCTCTCTCTCCTCGCCTGCGACTGTACTGCGCCCCATCTCATAACTATTACCTATATATTGTTTGCATTAATTATATAAACATACAAAACAGCCACTCCTTAACCCCATATAAAATAGAAATTCTCAAATTTAGTCACAACAATGTGAACAACTTCAAACAGTGAAGGGTTAGATTGCTTAATAAATAGCAATTTGCAAGAAACGCAGTGAGGTTTCTTTAATTAGTGAAACAAAGTTTGAAAAGGGACATCTACAGAGCTGTTTACGTATAGGAAAGCTTTTAAAATCAACGCAAATACAGAGTACCGACAGTGGTACCTCGACATGCGAGTGCCCTATACGAGTGTATTGAGAAAAGAGCAGCCGAGATATATTTTACTTTGGATTGAGAGCAAAGTTTGAGATACGAGGAATCGCACACTACAAACAACTCTAACAGTTTTTCCCACCTCAGTTTTTGAAGCATTTTTTGCTTTTTGTACATGTTCACATTTATATTTATAAATGTGTTGATCGCTTCAAGTTCAGGAGTTTTCCTTTGATATTATTAATACTTAGTACTAATCAACTCTCTATAGATATCTGTAATTATTTATATAAAAACATCGTAAGGGACTAATAACGAACTTAATTAAAGCAGCCTTTTCGATTAAGCCAATAGTTACGAAGGGATTGACATTTAATTACAAATTTACAGTCCAATATGCATTTCTGTGATTTCTTGTTACATAATATAGAGTGGAACTCCTTGCCCCTTCCACCTTCCCTAGACAGTTTAATTAATCAATAAAGCTTTTTTATAAATTTGACGAATATTTAAATGATCCTAATCTTTGCGATTGATTTGCTCCAGTTCAAAGAATTTTGTATGACTCAAAATTCTTGCCAGTTATTCTTGCCCGCTCTACGCCCTCGACTTGCGAGTTGCGACTTGGTAGTAAATGTAAATTTAGAATTGATTAAACTACTTTTGTCACGTTCATAAGTGTACTCGTTGAATATGAATAAAGTTATTTTGACTTTGAATTGGGTTCATTCATGGCGGTTAAACTAGCATCTCCTGGATAAGCGTGCTCTCCAATAGGCCATATCTCACTTAACATCAGGTGTTCAGTTCTATATGAAAAAAGTAAATCTAAATTGAATCATGATAACGCAGTACAGTTTGTGAAAACGAAAACCCGTAGTAAACATTCAATCAATTACATCTGTCTATCAATCTGTCTGGATCCCTTCGTCATGGCGAACACATTATTTCCCAACGTTTCAGATCATCGGGGAAATGACAGTGTTTAATGTTTTCATCTTTTACCGGATGTAACATTTTTTTCTTATAATGAGTTGCTGTTTTTTAAGTGATTTCTAATCTCTATGTAAAAAATAAGTTTAAATAAAATGGTATATTTAAAAAAATCTGTGGCGCTACAATCTTTTCAGATTTTTGTTTGTCAATCTAATAGGCAAGTAGGTGATCAGCCTCCTGTGCCTGACACACGCCGTGGACTCTTTGAGTCTAGGCAAGCCGGTTTCCGAAATTTTCCTTCAACGTTCAAGCGAATGTTAAATACGCACATAGAAAAAAAGTCCATTGGTGAACGGCTGGGGATAAAACCTAAAACCTTAGGGATGACAGTCGCACGCTGAAAGCACTAGACCAACACTGCTCTAAAATAGTATGGCGTTACAAAAGAACATAAGTATTAAGCTTTTTGTTTAGGTGAAGCTTATTTTAAAGCCTTAATTGAAATATGAATAACAAAAAATGTGTTATAATTTAATTAATTATTGATTTTTTATTAAAGCTATCCCAAGTTACCTAACTGTTTAAAATAATATAAGAATTTTATTGGCTTCCATGTGTACCTTGTATGATAACAAGTTCATAGCATAGCAGTTTCGCAATATCGATCGTGTAGGTACATATTATATGTATTTTGGAACACTACCAATTTTTAGTTAAGTATTTATTTTGTCACGAGAATATTACTGATTACACTACTTTTATTCTTTTTGCACAAAATCGGTATTTGAAAAATTTTAATATGGCAAAAAGTCACGGGTGTGCTGTGTGAGTTGTAATTCATTATTGAATACTGTTATTTCTTATACAAAGGATTTACAGAAATGTTTTGTTTCCCCCTTCCAGGTGGTACTAAATCTTCCATTCTCTAAGCGTTACATTATCCTGGTCTTACGACTTACCATCATTAACATTGTAATCGTATTATTATTAACTTTTAAATTTTATGTGTACTGCACTCGAAAACATTTCGATAACACGATTCGATCTATCGAATGTTCGATTAAATTATAAATTCGATTTGAGTCGATGATTGGTCTCAGTGTTACTGTACTTAATATTTGTCTTAATTTTGTTGTATATTGTCTAATGTTTACTTGTTATAAGTAAAAGTATGCGCTACAATTGTTAGATTGTAGTACCTACTGACACATTAACTGTTGGATAATTTTGATTCATAAAAACCAAATTGCGATAATATTACAGCCCTGGTACGACAGCTGTCTTCTAGTTGTGAACACTGACCCGAGGTGGAAATACGCAGCTACTACCCGAAAGCAGCTGTAGAAATTGGACTCGACTCGTACCAGAATCTCTTTTTTTAGAGACTGGATGAACAATATCGACCGAGAAAGAATTTAGAAGAGAAAAGAAATAACTTTACAAAATTATATTTCCTAAAACTACAAATAACATGTTTAAAATATGAAAATGAACAACATTTATAACTAATTAAATTAAAATGAGTATTGCGCTCTGACTACCACTGACTCTACTGAACACTAAATGGGTAATAAGATATCCTAGCCACATCTTCTGGCACATAGTGTAAATTCTGGTACGCTTTCACCATCATCTGCTGGTTGACGACGAAAGGTCGCGGAGAGATGCTCTCGATAGATGGTAGTGGCCTGATATCCAAGGGTATTTCATCTTTTCTTATTGGCACAAAGGAAGGTTGAGTTATCGGCGTATATATCATGTTGTTGTACATGTATTGGGTGTCAGGGTAACTGATTGGTGGGTAAGGTTCTGGACGAGGTTCCATTTCAACAAAATCCCTGGTGTACATGGGCGTTCCGTATGGCGCATCTAATCTGTTCTTTCTTCTGGGCCTGTATTTGTAGTCTGGATAATCGTGCATGTGTTTCAACCTTAGCCTCTTGGCCTCGTCTATGTAGGGACGTTTCTCTGCTTCACCCAGACTCTTCCACTCCAAGCCCAGGCGCTTAGAGATTTCAGAATTGTGGAGCTTCGGGTTCATCATTGATATCTTCTTCCTTTGCAGTCTCGACCAGACCATGAAGGCGTTCATCGGACGCTTTATGTGGTATGGGTTGTTTTTAATCTTCTGAACTGGTTTTATTTGATCAACGTATTCCATAGTTTTACCGTGGTAGCAGCATGTCGACCGTTAAACTGATCACTGAGGCGCACCAATGTGAACTGATGCTGCCAGCAACATAATCCGAGCGATCATTAAAGTAACAAAAGCCGACACACAATAGCAATGACAATTTTCATGTATTATCTGGATCGGAATAAAGAGCGGCGACAATGCAGTGATTGCCCGCGAATTGTCAAATGATACTTGTATGTTTTGTTAGGCGCGCCTGCGCATTGATCTATTAAACAGTGAGCTTTAACAGATGATTGAAAGGAAGTCTTCGATATTGACTACCTCAAAGTATACAGTTGCTCTGTTTTACCAGGTTACACAGCACAAGTTTTTGAAATGTACACGATGGAGTGGTGATTTAAAACATAACAAAACATTTATTACTAACGAAACACACACACAGAAACACACAAAATAATAATAATAAAAATCAAAAAAGAAAAATAACAAAAAATTATGGAAAGAAAAAAAGGAATAACGTACATTTTAAGTGTGTAATGTGTGTGTGTTGTGGTAGTAACTGGCCCTGGCTCAGCATTATACTGTGGAGCAGACGTGTTGCTCAGTACTGGTCATTCTACAAGAGACCAAAAGTTAACTGTGGTCTGTGTGGGGAAACTTGTTCATGTCAAGTCACATACAATATCAAGTATATTACTTTTACAGAGCTCATATATTAACAAGTGTAGTAGGGTGCATAATTTTGATATATTCGGTTAATATATATTAAGTTACAGCTGTATAATAAAAATACGAAGACCTCACGCTAGCTTACAAATTCTGGATATAGAACCTTTTTTTTACTGAGGTGGAAAAACAATTGCGCATTACACAAACCCCTGCAACTTTTGGGGCCCCCCTGCTGGTATGTGGGACTCCCACACCAGAAGATCTGCTGTTCAGAGACTAAGCCGCGTTACAGAGGCTCCGGGGTTGCTCTTGCATTCTACCGGGACCAACTGGATATAGAACCTAACCATGACGAATGAGATCGAACACAGTATCAGATTATGTTCATTTTTTTAACCAAATAATGACTGCGATCTCACACAGCTACCTAAGCTGTGTGAGATCTTAAAATATAATATAAATAGTTTTATTTATTCAATACAGAAATACATCTCCTTCATCCTTACAGACTATGCCAATACGATAATGTCGAGAAAAATAAAATAAAATATAATGAAGTAGGTATATAATATTAAACACATAACATCGCTACTGTGAATTCACTCTGTGAACATATAAATATTTCGCTCGTAGTGTCGGAGACGGCATTCAGTAGGCGCAACGTCTTTTATAACGGGGATCTGTGCAACAGACTGGTTCTTGCTCTTGGTATCGCAAATAATAAAGCCTTTGCCGACGCACATATCCCATAGGTACAAAGAAACCCAGTTCTTTGAGTACTTGGGTTGCACACTACACCCCTCAAGACACAAGATAATTCAATCGGAGTCATTGCACCGTTTCAACTAAAGTACTTATGTCTCTTTTCAGCACAGCGTCATCGTAATTTGTTAGAAAGAAATGTTGAGTGCTTTACATATTAAAATAGTTTGACTAATTTAATTATATTTACTGCCAGTTCATGGGCGTTCAACGGACAAGAAGAACTGGCAATCAACTCTCCGCCACTATTTTTTGTTTTACAAAATGTATGTAAGGAGCTGCAACCATTACACCATGTTATACATTGTCTCTTTACTAAGACATCATAGAACATTACGATCTAGCCTAACTTAAGACTAATAAGTAATTTAAGTCTAACCTAATTTACTAAAGGATATTTAACAATAAGAAAGTGTCCAATGACACTTACAGTCTCTATTAACGGAAAGACACTTTTCTTCTCTTCTATTTTTACTTACCACTGTTTAGTTTAGTTTTGTCCTATCCAATTTTTGCAGTAGGCCCGTGGTGTCAAGTTGAATAGCCTCGACATTCACATGATAGTGGAGCCTTTGTTTCTCCAGCAATCTGTTTATTACTCTGGCGACTTTCTACTAAAAAAAGAAAAATCTCACCTGAATGAAATTGCGTCGGTAGCTACGGATACGAGACATTGGCGCGTAAGTGCACAGGTAGTATCTGCTCAAATCAATATCGGGCCAGACTTTCTATAGACTCACGTGATTTAGATATTATTGTGGTAGGACTTGAGGTGTGGCGTAATCTATGACTCCATAATGGGTGTATTCATAGAATTGATCGGGACTAATGTTGCCATTGCTGATGTTTTGATACAATGATTTGAATGGATTTGATATGTGTGTTTGATAAGAATTTATTGTTGCTTAGCATGCTATTCAGTATTACTGTAGTACTACTATTTAATAATAAAATTGTTTGAATCTCTTTGAATGTTATTTTGATATTTAAAAAGTTTTTACGTAGTATTTGCTGTAAAATGGTGTATAGGTCACCGGATGATAATAAAATCCGCAAGATTATTACAAACTTTTGTAAGTTCCAAACGAGAGATTGTTTTATTTTACGCCCACATTTTCGCAAATTCATAAACTTAGCGAACTCACGCGTAAAATAATAAGTAAATAGTACCTAGGAAATTTACAAACTTGCGGATTTTGTTATATTCCGAAATATAATTATATTATATTGGACATTTTTCATTTGTTTTTCTTAAGATAACGGTAATAACGTGTCTAATAATATTTTATTAAATAATTATCGATTACGAAAATCAACAACATGTATTGATATTTTTTTTAATTTAAAAATATAAAAACAATAAAACAAAATATTGAGGTTAATAACAATATATGTTGTTGATCCCTTGAAAGATAGCACGGGCTTTGGTATGGGATGCTATCTTTGTAAACGCCATCTATGTCATACAACAAATACTAACTTCCATACAGAGTAAGTTTATTCGCCTTCGCTTTTGGAACTTGTTGTACTTTAAATATATTTCAATAGATGGCGCTGTGAAAAATAAATAGTTGTGCGTAACCAATACAGATGGTAGCTCTGCGTTCTCCCGAATTCACGCGTTTAAAGCCAAGTTATTGTTACATTACTGTAATTAATTTTAATTGAAATATAATTAATATATTGATAACCTTAGAAAATAATTACAATCCTATTTTACTATGTATGTAATAATAAATATGTTTACTAATGGAATGTTTTGAGAAATTAAATTAATGTTTATTGTAAAATGGAAACATCCGTCTGATCATCATGTATGTGACTTGTCTCTATGTTTAACCGACTTAAAAAAAACCTATTGACTCCTCTTACGTGAACTTATTATTTGTAAATAAATAAAGTCTTTATAAGACCTTTCAATTCACTACACTACATAAGTCAAAACACAATAAAAATCTACTCAATTCAAGCGCGGAAAGTGGCTAAAAACCACAAAATTTATGCGTACAATCGTAAACTCTCGGAGGCTGGCAACACTTTGTAAATCACGGCGGACATAAAGGGGGTATTTAAACCGCTATATTTATGAAAATAAGATCCTATAAAGCTATAATGTGAGATACAAAAACCTCCCTTCCCTCGTGTCGTCGCGCGGTGGAGGACCTTCACGAGCTACGACACGACTCCTACGATTATAATAATTTCAGATAGTCGGCTATAATAACGTATAATATAGATCAATGGAGATTGGCAATAGCCAGTTAAGCAGCACTACACTGATAAATTTATGCCACATTTCACTTCAACGATTCCAAAACAAAGTGCTCAGGGGAATAGTCAATGCATTCGCAATAAAACACTTTCTTATGTTAAATATCCTTTTAAGTAAATTTGCTTAGACTTAAATTACTTTAAAGTGGCGCAGAATTTCTTGCCCGCTCTACGGCCTTGACTTGCGAACTGGTAGTAAATGTAAAGTTAGAATCAATTTAACATCTTTTTTGTTGACGTTAATTATTAGTATACTTGTTTACCTATATGAATACAGTTATTTTGCGTTTGGTATTTTGACGAATGTATAGAACGTTATAATTGATTACCACTCTATTCGCGAAAATATAATGACCTTGGTGAAACAGTATATTATTACCACTCTTTATTTGTTTTTAAACTGTCGCGTTAACTTTTGTCTATTTGTAACGAAATCTATGGTTATGTATTTTGCTATCTATTTCAGGAAATTAAAAATAGTTAAACGAGTATTACTAATTGTGCATAAATTAATTTCCATAGAATAAAGAATATATCCTCGTGTTTTTTCATAGTAAAACGTTCTGTCTAAATACAGTTATACCTAGTACATCTTCAAAGGAAGTCAAAAATAAGAAAACATTAATACAGTCGTAATAGTGCTTTACGACTTTGATTCCCGAGCCAAACGATGTTTAAGAATGAAAATGGAATAAATCATACGACACAAAACAGTCTAAAAATCGTATCAAGTAAAAGCGACATAAGCCGTAACTTATTGTTATTGCGAATTTTAAGCCTGAGTTTTATGTTTCAAATCGCACTGACTCACAGACTCCGGCGTCTATGTTTACGACTTTATACTTCTGAAATACCAATTTTCAAAGCTATTCACATTAATTGACATTTAATAACTGGAAATTAAAGCTACACAAATACAAAATAGACAAACATGTGTGACATATGTTAAAAACATAGACTGCAGACTCTCACCGGAGAAAAACACTCTCTTGGTCCCTTCATTTTCCCGTTAATTAAAGGTTTTTCGTGAGTTTTCCGGGAAATTTGTCAAGGATGCATAGAATGCAAAGTTAAAAATAATTAAATGTTTTTTAATAATAAAGAGTTAATAATACATAATAATAACTAGCAATAGAAATTATTAAACATATTAATTCATGATTTTTAATTATACAAATGATTAAAATTATCTTTTATGTATTCAATTATTAAATAATACATTAAAACCTAAGTGAATGAATCACTTAAACCTTCCTACAGAATTACACTATCTATTAGTGAAACCGTACCAAAATCCGTTCGGTAGTTTTTGAGTTATCAGCTCATACGTACGTTCATATGAGTCTAATAAGATGCATGATATCGTATGCAGAGAAAAAAATAGATATACAAAAATATATGTAATAAGACCTAACGATTTTAGGACTATGTTTGTGACAGCTGTCTCTTATGATTTCTATTTCTTAAATCATAATTGTTATTATGGAACCTAAATGAAAATGTTAACTGTCAATACAAATTTATATAATAAAAAAAAACAAAAAGAAGAAAAGCCACAAAATTAACTTTTCTTTTTTAACATAATGGTCTACGTTTGTTTATTCTAAACCAAATTTTAAAAAAATACTTGTAAAAGTCGGTTTATGACATAATTTATAAAACCAAAGACTTAAGTGTGTCGTATTTATTCACAAACAAATAAGGCTATCATAGAGTATCGGTATGAATAGAATAAATGTCCCGCCTCGTATAATAAAACCTCCTTGTGTTGCCACCCGGCGTACGAGTGTACACGCACGGGTTTATAAATAAAATATCTGAAGATGTATTATTTTCTAGATATATAAGAGACTTAAATATAAAGAAAATAAAATAAAAAGTCTTTATTGTTGTTAACAAGTTTTACACAGAGTAGTTTCGTGTGCCTAAAATTAATTTACTTATGACTACTATCTAAATAACACATTTTGACTATTAACTAGAGTTTTACTAATATACTAACAATTTTAATCGGCAAACGATAGTTCGGTTACACCTTGTCTTCCGACAAAGGCCTCCTCTAAAGCTCTCCAATCTTTTTTCTTTTTTGCAGTGCGAGTCCATGTTGAACCCGCTATTTTCTTAACGTCATCCTCCCATCTCTTAGCCTGTCTTCCTCTATGTCTCTTTCCGTCTAAAGGGTACCATTCTGTGGTAAGTTTTGTCCATTTTTCTTGCTTTTCTCTCATCATCTCAGAGACTTATATACAGTATATATAAATACTAAACGGGACTGAAATGTGTCAGCCTTTGATGTTGACGTTAATTTGAGAGAGCAGTGTTGGCTTGAGCTTACGACTCCCATCCCTGAGGTCAAGGTTCGATCCCCGGCTGTGCACCAATGGACATTCTTTCTATGTGCGCATTTAACATTTGCTCGAACGGTGAAGGAAAACATCGTGAGGAAATTTAGTTGGACCCAAAAAGTCGACGGCGTGTGTCAGGCACAGGAGGCTGATCAGCTACTTGCCTATTAGATTGACAAATGATCATGCAACAGATACAGGAATCTGATTCATGATTGATTTTACATTTGTTTGTCGTAATTAAGCGTACTAAAAGTATGAAGAGTACAAAAACAGAAGTGGCAATGGGCAGGGCATATAGCAAGATGCACAGATCGAAGATGGACTTTACAGATAACTACATATATGAAAAGGACCAAAAGGAAGAAGGAGAAGAGAACAAAAAAAAGGTGGATAGAAGCGTTAGCAGGAGGCGAATGGAGAAAGAAACCCGTGGATAGAGAAATTTTAGAACAGCTGGAATTATTATTATGATGTCGTAACCCGCCTAAACATTGATGATTTAGATCAAGCAAGAATTGGCACTATCCTCACACATTCACACAGGTGTATAAGTAGTCCATTTTTGACTCTTGTTAGTACCAATGGCCCCAGAGCTGGTGCTTTTCTCGCTCAACGCAATCGCAATTTTTTTTTTGAGTTTATGGCCCAGGCCATAAACCTAAAAGGTCTTACCAGTATCTAGACCTTTAGGCCAATACGCAATCGCAATACAGCGAGGAAATGTTGCCAGCATTAAAGGTTAAAGGTACAAGGCCACAGGGTCCAAACATTTTTAATTTGTTTTAATTTTCTATTTTTAATTACTAAAATTCAAAAATTCGAAAATCATTTAATCATATAACATTTAACACTTATTTGTACACTTATGACATGTCAGTAAAGAAATACATATTAATACTTCTAATTTTACATTTAGTGCCCGTTATTTTATTACTACTATATTATTATTACTATGTAGGTTAAGAAAATTGTAAATACAGTATATTTGTGTGTTGGAAATAAATATTAGTGTTCTATACAAACATTATCGTGGCAAATATACTGAAATACCGATTCCTACCGTTTCTTACTACGATACACACTTTTTAACCAGACTATCTTAAGATGTATTGTATGTTAAACGAGCATGTGTGGTAATCGTATTGATACAGGACTTTTATTTCCACCCGTTCAATACAGCCATTCAGCTCTGCGCTTTGTCAAAACTCACTTAAGAAAGGCTGCTTTGGTTTATATTATTATGCATCCAAAATAATCACGGAACAATTTAGCACGCTAATAGTAATAATCGATTTATATACCTTTACTGTATACCTATATAACCGATCGATACAATTATGTTTCTTATTTTTTCGTAGCAGGAAGTCTGATGTTAAGTGATACGGCCGCCCATGGACAATCACGTTTCCAGAAGGCTCACATGCGTTGCCGGTCTTTTAAGAATTGGTACGCTTTTTTCAAGAAGGAGCCTAAGTCGAATTGGTTTGGAAATACTTGAGAGGGCAGCTGGTTCCACATAGTGGTGGTGCGCGGATAAACAGCCTTAAAAAGCGCTCAGTTGTGGAACGACGGACGTCGGAATACGGGTGATATTTAACTCAATTTCAGGTCTCTCACAACTCCTCACACTCATGGTAAATACGGTAGAAGATGCAGAGGGACCACTACGCAACGCCAAGGGATCAAGCCGCCCAGAAACTGACTGTGGCTTATTCATTAATAATAATGATAATGTCATGATATAGGTCAAGGTAGGTAGATACGGTCATTGCAACGAGTCGGAGACTAATGCTATTCTTTTGACCCAGTCTAATATTAGAGGGGAAAAATCAATTACGTGGACCTCCTTACAATACTAACAAAGAGTGACAGCGGCGCCGGAAGGCAGAAAACAAGCGCCCAATAAGGGATATTTGACACGTCATGTCACGTAGGACTTCGAGGCTCGATTGTACACGCCTAAATTCAATAACCTAGTTCAGAGTTCGATTTTCAAATTATTGTTTTAGAATCCACAAATGTTTCAACGGGCCATGAAAGTATGGAACTCGATCCATTTTTGAAATTTTGACGTTTGAGACAATTTATTACGGGCTATAAAAACTATAAAAAAAAACAAAACATAGTCAATGCGTAGACTCTCGTTAACAACGCATAATAATGTCCCGTTAATTAGTATTGTTCCTAACCTAAAATAAGAACAAAAAAAAAGAATTATGTCGATTTTGTAAACAGTTTAAATGGAAATGTAAATTGGATAATAGTAAATATACACAGTTATTTCTTCAAGTTTAACAATCAAGAATAGATTTTAACTAAGACGTAACGTAAATAATCATTTATTTACGCCTTTTCCACGAAGGGGTAGACAGAGACCACGGATCTACATTCACTCATGAAATACCTCTCTCGCTTCATCCACTTTCATGACATTCATTCCTTCCTTCCTAGAACTTATATTCATATTAAGATATGTAAACTAGCCAATTGTTGTATGGATTCATTAATAAAGCTTTAATAACTTTTTTTTACTTTACGTTACTATTATTAATTTTCGCCTATTATTATTATAACATCCTTTTTTATTAGTCTGAGGCGCAAACTAACTGTTGTGGTCTCTGGCAGAATGACCAGCGCTGTTACACAGCATAATGCTGAGCCAGGGCCAGTTACCACAGCACGTACACACACATAAAATGTACCTTTTTTCCTTTTCATATTTTTTTCTTATTTTTCTTTTTTGATTATTATTTGGAGTGTTTTTGTGTGTGTGTTACGTTAGTTATAAATGTTATCAAACCGTCTGTTAAATATCCTAAATTACATGTTAAAATTAATTTTAAATTTCGTAAACCTTACTTAAATTTAAAATTGGAAACCTAATAACGCGAAAATCCCTAGGTAAATATATAATACAATCAAAAACACATCAACAAGACTAATAGAGCATTTTACATAACCAATATAAAGGCCGTATACAATGTAGATACACCACACAAGTGTAAAAAACGTATTAATTCCACACCTTGGCATTGCAAAATCAATCTTATATATATGAAATACGGTATACTTTTCTAGCTTTATCTGTATGGATGTCGTATGATGTTATTGAGGTGTCAGAAATCGCCCGCGGTGCCGCACTGAAGCGCGAAAACGCTTCGTAATGTGATATTGTCGACGCGTTGTAGCGACGTTGTTTCATGTACGGACAGGTAAACTGTATTATAACATACTGTATGTGTTTATTTGTGTATATATTAGTATATTATTGAATACTGAAGATATTTGGTTGATACTATTAACAGAAAAAAAATCATAAGCATTAAATTAACGAGCCCACAATCGACGCGTAGTTTGTCAATTAGAAGATGGTCATATCTGTATCACACATATATTTATCAGTCATACTGAAAGTGACTTAGGTCACTCTGCATCTACTACCGAATTTACCATGGAGAGTGTTCAGAGGAGTTGTTCCGATTAATAACCTTCATAATCGGACGTCGTGGCACAATACGAAAAAAAAAATCGTGAGCCCTCTATCATTGAGAGTGTCCATGGGCGGTGGTACCACTTAACATCAGGTGAGCCCATTTGCTCCATTTTTTATAAAAATATTTCACATCCTGGTGGCAAGAGAAAGACTAGTAGACCGAGGTTGCGTTGGTTGGATGGAGTTGTCAAAGACCTCGAAACAATAGCTGTTTGAAGTTGGACCCAAGAAGCACGAGATAGATTGCGATGGTGAAAGATACTAGCGGAGCCTATGAAGAGTTCAGCTATTGATGATGATGATTGGGTCTCTATTCTTGTATTAGAGGAATGGGTATAGAAAGTATTTTCAAATTTAATAAAGTTTTCTAATCTGACGAATTAAGTAGGTGTTTCTATAGACATTTAATTAATATTTTATAAAACGATCTCCCGGCCGCATCTTCGAGTATGTGTATAATAGCGATATACAACTCAAAAACTATTGAACAGTTTGATTGAAGTTACATTAAAATTGATTCAGTAGTTTGAGATATAAATTGTTTTACCAATTGTTTGTTTGTTACCACTGGTCAGAGAAGGCTTCGTTTATTTTATTATTATGTTTTTAAAATGTTTAATGTTCAAAAAACTTTTTTCTCGTTACTAAATACAAATTTTAGTCTTCTGGGCTAAATTTTAAACTTTTTAACGCATATGCGTCCGTTTTCGGTTAAAAAGTCAAAAGAAAAGTTTGTTTTTAACTACTTTTATAATTCAATCATAATAATGACGAGTGGCGCTACAATGTAGGATTTGAGGTAAGATTTCTGCCCTGCGATTCTGTAACTCACTTTTCGAACTCACACAGCGGTTTTCGCATCGGCGGTCGCTCTCAGTCATTTTATGATTTGACATTCTGAAAAGGTGGAAGCTTGTAGTTTATTGTTCATTAAGCATTCTGATGCTTCGCGACTGATTTGAGAGCGACCGCCGAAAACCGCTGTGTGAGTTCGAAAAGTGAGTTACAGAATCGCAGGGCTGTTTAGTGATAGTTTTATTCTGACATGACATACACCGTCGCCGCCGTAATTTTATATCTAAATCAAGACGGTCTCCTCACGATATTTTTCTTCATAGTAGCAAGTGTTACATATATAAAAAGTTGCAGAGCGATTCGAACACAGGACCTCAGTGTTGGGAGGTGCACGCCTTGGCCAATACTGCTAATGTCATAAAACTTTTTCATGAAAAATAAATATTGACATATTAACAGATGTATTATAAGAGAACTAACGTGGAAATAAATAAATCGTGTATAGCCAAAGAAAGTGGTACATTCAGATTGATTATGTATACAAAAACCGCACAATCAGCCATATATAGTGGAAATCCTTACAAGTAATTAATCTGTATGGAGAATATTTGCATAAGACCGCAAACTCCCTTAATAGCGAGTACTAATGCCTTAATAAAACCTTTCTAATTGGCCTTATACGTTCACTTTGTTTATACAATTGGCTAGTTTCGCTCTGCGTTTGTACATTGTTCAATACTCCTAAATACCCCTCTAGTGGTGTAATTTTAAATCATTCCATACCTCTAATAATAAATGCTTTTGGATTAATTTATCTATTAGTAAATACTATCCAGATATGAAATGGCTTAAAAATAAAAAAAGCTTTATTATTATTATAGTAAATGTTTATTTTTGAGTCATGATAATTTTTAGTTTCTTAAAAGCAGATAATTTTTTTTTTAGAATTTCTGGTAGAAGCAGCAAAAAAAAGAGTAGTCTAAAGGAGTCAAGTTTTAAGATTATTCCGTGAGTTTCGCAATGCAGTCCTAAACCTCTCGAAATTCCACCCGTTTTAAGGCAAGCTTTTTGCCGCGCACCTCTGTTATGTGGAACCAGCTGCCCACTGAAGTATTTCCGAACCAATGCAACTTAGGGTCTTTCAAGAAAAGATGGTACTATTTCTTAAAAGGCCGGCAACGCACTCTCAGCCGTATCACTTAACATCAGGTGAGCCTGACTTGAGATTCTGTAACTAACTTTTCGAACTCGCACAGCGGTTTTCACAGCGGCGGTCGCGCTCAAATCAGTCGTAAAGCAGTCATTTTACGATTTGGCATTCTGATAAACAATAAACTACAAGCTTCCTCCTTATCAGAATGTCTACAGAATCGCAAGGCTGTTCTAAAAAAAAGATTATTATATCAAAAATATGTTGCAGACAAATTATAAATGCGGTTACAATATCAATAAACACAAAATTTTCTTCGATAAATTTCTCGAAAAATAGTGCGTTCAATTGTGTGTAATTACGAATTTTCCGACAATAATTAATATAACTAATTTATAAAATACAGCATCAGCATCAAAACAATAGTGTAGATCTTGCTAGTATCTAAAAAAATATCTGATGGAAAATTCTGATTAATATTATGTTTAGATACCATTGATTTACCGAAAATTATCTTTATTTAATTATAATTTTCAGTTAAAATATAGGAAATTGAAGATTTTTTTTTAATTGGTTTGAATATATTAGTTGAGAAGAATTTTAATAACAATTGTTCATTTACATTTTTTTAGTAAAGTGTTTTGCTTTTACACCATGGATTCGTTCGGAACACAACAAAATAGGAAAGTGCATACTTAACAATGAAAACGATGGCAAAACTCCATGAGTTGGGTTTCAAATTGCTATCGCATCCACCATATTCACCAAATTTAGCTCCCAGCTACTTTTTCCTGTTCTATTATTAAAAATTCTATAAAAGATTTTTCTACGTACGAACTTCTCAGCCCACCTAATATTCTTAAAGGTTCTTGAATTAATAAATTCTACATAACACTTTATATAATGACAGGTCTAGAAAATGTTGCTAATGATTGTAAGTGTAAAGTAGGAATTGTCGATTAAAATAACAATAACTTACTAAATAGTCTTGGGTAAAATCGTTAGTAATACACACATACACAACGCTACTTTTCAAATAGTTACATTAATGTTTGCCTGTACATCGAATATAACATGTTACAATAAAATCATACGAGGCTACGTACCTACGTAATATGCAAATTAATGTCCTAAAGTCCTATTACGGTTTAGAGTTAAAAACAATAACGTCCGTTTGCTCTTCATAATAAATCTACGAAAGTTGGTATGATCCTAAACATCTCAGTAATTAAACAACAAACGCCACTTACGCCATAATTACGGCTTTGTGAAAAATCGATTCGGCCAAGATTTAAAAAGAAACCAACTAATAAACATGCTAACAAGCACGTCACCTGTTGCAAGTTTGAGAAGGACAGCACCTCAGCCAATCAGACACCAGCGTCCGCCCACGTCGCCCCCCAATTGGCCGGCGGGCGCGGGGCAAAGGGGCGCCTCACAATCAGCCCGTTAAACACGACAGAACGAAGAAAAGCGCCGCATTGAGCTTTTGGAAGCTTTTCGCGCGGGAACAGAAACATTCAAACATTTAATTCGAAATTCAAATATCGTGTAATATGGACTTTGTGCGTTTAATTTAAATAAAAATTAAAATGAATATGTCGCTGGGGAAACAACCTACGGACCATATTAAAAGGCCCATGAACGCCTTCATGGTCTGGTCCAGGGGTCAGAGGCGGAAAATGGCACAAGATAACCCGAAAATGCATAATTCTGAAATTTCTAAGCGGCTGGGTGCTGAGTGGAAGTTGCTTTCTGAAATGGAAAAACGGCCTTTTATCGACGAAGCGAAACGATTGAGGTAAGTTTTTAAAAGAAGAGGCTTTTAAATGCTAAATTCCTGACAAATATTTATGTTAGGTATACATAGATACTTCTGCTACTTTCGTGAATATTAAAATGCAGACAAAACTTTATTGCGGCCCATAAGAGGCAATACTTAATTGACTAAATACATTTAGCATTAACAGCTGTTGTCTGTGCTATTTTCAAAGAAGCATTTCAAAACCGTATTTTTTTTTAATGTTCCAAAATAACAGGCTATCCCCTAGATTTTTAAAATATATCTATAACTCTTATTCGTGTAATACTGCCGTATATCAATCCAAAAAAATATTTAGTTGTAATGGGCGTATTTCAAAGCCAATTAAAAAGAAACTTATTATGTAAAACGTTCATGCTGTAAATTATGTTTTAAATAACAATCTTAACCTAAGCTAACATTAAAAACATACTTTATTAAATTTAAAATAGGTATTTGATAATTTTTAAGCCAATTTTTATAAAAACCAAAAGATTCTTTTTATTTTTTGGTATCTTTATTTCCAACTGTGTTTAGGTCTGATAAAAATAGATAGAAAAGTACTTTAGTAAACGGTCGTTTCGTCTAAATACATAGACTCATTTTATAAGGGATAACTCTCTTATTTACTTTCTAAAATGTATATTTACTGACATATATATTATATGTTATAGTTGAATTATAACATTTCTAAGGAGCTTATTGTTAAATAAATCTTTAAGTTATTTAAGTTACAGAATATTCTGACATGACTCATACTAATCCAGTGGAGACATTTTATGTAGAATTATTAACTTTATGTGTGCGTGGTATAGTTTTGTAACATATTTTTCGAATTATTTATTGCTGCATGGGCAGCATACTATTTAAGATATGCGTGTTCTTTATGAACACATTCAGGATATCATTGGTGCTATGCCAACGATGCGTCAAGAATATCCTTTTCCGAATGATAGCATTAAAACGATCAGTTCGGGTCTAATCAAACATACCTAAACAGGCCACGAGTAAAATAAATGACAATACACCTGGAAAATAATAACATCAACTTCTGTTGAGCTTCGTGAAAACCTCCGGGCCGTTAATCCATCCTTTATCAAACACTGACAAACAAGCTGGGAGTTCTTATATTAATAATTATTTACACAAACAAAGGCTCTCTCAAACACAAAATATCACCCGTTTATTATTTAATTAGACGCTATCTGGGTACAAATAGAGAAACAAACATCATTATCGTAAGACAGTTTGATAAGCCCCTTGTTCTTGGCTTTTATAAAGGATCACATTGTAGATTATAAAAAACTTAAAATAGTGCTAGAAAGATGAATCCAAGGATTTTATTTAATTTAAATTTTATTAAACCATAATATAACTAAATAGACCAAAGACAGTAAATTTATTTGTTCTTTAAAACGGTGTCTTTGTTGGAAGTTATTGCACATCAGAGGTTCTGGGTTCATTCCCGGTGAAGTAAGTAGTAGGCACCGCAAACTCAGCTAGAACTGGGTTGGAACTTAATTAAATATTTATGGGTTCATTTGTTTCATGATACACAAAAATGAACACAAAACTGTTTATATACAGATTTATTTGATATGTACTAAAATTTGAAAAAAAAAGGTTTCATCAAAAGACTGCCAGAACTGAACTTAAACAAAGATAAAGTATTTATTATTTTCCTAATCTACATAGTAATAATTAAACATTATTAAATAGAAAATTGAAACAAACCTTTAAAGCTGGCAGCATTTCCTGCTGCTATACTTATTCGTTGAGCAAGGAACGCTCTTGGGTCACTACTACTACTATCTACCAGGCGCCAACTTAAATCTTTAATAAACGCCTGTGCACTTGAACCCCACGGCCCAAGAGTCTCAAGGGAACAAAGTCGAAGATTATAAATGAAATTTAAAAATATGTATTTACTATTTTATTTAAAAATAAATCATAAACTTCAATCAAATCGAATCTATAAAAAAACACTTATATGATCTATACCTAATCTATGATAAGTAGCTGGATTGAGTTTGATGACATTTTTGATTATTGATAATAAAATGTAATTTCACGTTGGTATAACTTTATTAGTGAAGGTCATGGGTTCGAATTTCGTTAATAATGATGTAGATTAATAGAAAAATCTGTCGTGTTGTTGTATCTTACTATAAATATCGATAGAGATTTAATATCTCTGTATCATTATTATAATAGTCAAAATAATACCGAAAGATTTTGTTTATAAGGTTATAAAAATATTTAATACCTATATATTTAAAAACATTATGAACCACTTTTAGAAAGGTTTTATTAATAAATCACGCAACTTATTCTAATCATTCGAATAAGAGATTGGCACAACTTTCAATAGGGATTATGAGTCCGACGTATGAAATTTCGATGTAGCCCTCTTAATGTCCGTAGCGCTAACACCACCTTTGGTTCGCGCCTTGCAATTATTATTTTTATGCTGTATTTACTAACAAGAATTGATCTTTAAAAGTATATAAAGTATTATTATGTATTTCTAGTTATTATCGGGTCATTACGTAGGTATACAGGTCCAACACGCAGAGGCCGTTTCGAGACTCACAGTTTTTTTATGAGCACGCCTGATGGATGATGTTTGCAATAATATAGGTCTATCGGAATGGTTTGGTGAACTGAATTATTATTATTAAAAAATCATCAATGAATAGAATTGTCTATGTATTGTGTATAAACGTAATCAAATTTAAAGTCACCTTAAGAATACAGTATTATCTTGTACAGTGGATAAAAACGCCGGCCGGATGTGTATATTTCTTATCCTATTTTTATTATTTGAATTAGGTTTTGATTGTCAGCTTTTTTATTTGCAATACTATCGTGTTTATTTACGACACTTATGGGTTTGGTTTTTAACTACAAATAACTATATACAACACAATACTAGGTACTCTGCAGAGGAGGAAATTTTTAGTTCTACGTGAAACATAGAGTATGTGTTCTGATTACGTAAATATTTTTTATAGATCCAAATGACTGGTTTGCGGTACTTTAATACTTATTTTTTAATTACCATTAGCTATGAAATAGACGAGTCTACTTCCTAAAGTAAAAGGGTGTAACATATCATTTTACTGTAGTACCTAATCTTTAGATTATAAGTATAACTGAAATTTATTACTATTATTATTTTACTTAAATTAAATAAAACGTCTTCAACATCTTCGTACTTGCGTAAACCAAAGACTAATGATTTACATAAAATGTAAATAGTGAGATATATTTAGAAAGAAATATAATACCTGATTATTGACTGTGATTTTAAGAAGGGTTTATTAGTATTTGTGATTCAATGCGGATTGGTTTAATGTGCAAATAAAAGACTAAAAATTCATCTTTAACTTTTATATTTGTATATAAAATAATAATGCTTTGAATAAATAATAATAATAATATTGTTTTATTAAAAGATAATTAAGACAAATCGAATAGCTAATCTACTAGTTGTGAGATAATGCTAACATGTCAGCTCTTAATAATGGTTTTCTATTAAGTTTGGGATCTACTCTTGCTCACATCTTGAACGTATAAGAATTACGACAGTGCTACAGCATCCAAAGTGATGTAAATTTATAGATATAAAAGCAAGTACTTAATCAGGTGGATTGGTACAAATAAAATCATTTTCATCCAGGCTAACTGGTAAAAAGAAAACAATAAACAAACTAAATTAGTTGAAGAACACTTAGGCAGTAACTTATGATACAATATTTATTTCACGAAAGAATTCAGATGTGAGAGCTCTCCTTGCTGACACCATACTAGAGGCGAACAGGTCATTATCAATAGTCTAATAGTCAAATTATTTTAAATATATTTTTACATAGACTAAACTTGCCTTAGACAGATAACATGGAGAGTTCCTGAAACACATGTTCATGAACAATATTGTGTGCTATTTCATTTGTTGTTCGGCGCAGAAGTTAAAAGC
Source organism: Pieris napi (assembly GCF_905475465.1). NCBI lineage: Eukaryota > Metazoa > Arthropoda > Insecta > Lepidoptera > Pieridae > Pieris > Pieris napi. The sequence continues at coordinate 767,738 of NC_062247.1, forward strand.
TTACCACTACCGTATATCGCCTCCGTGGTATCAGTTTCTCAGTCCAATGTACGCGTCAACATACCCGGAAGATACTATGAGATTCAATGACATAGATTTTTTTTTAAAGACAGTTCACACCAATTGACCTAGTCCCATGCCAAGCTGGTGAAGCTTGTGTTATGAGTACTAGGCAACGGATAAACGTACATATTATAGATAGATAGACATATAAATACATATTTAAACACCCAAGACCTAAGCACAACACCTAAGCTCATCACATCGATGTTCGTCTCAGCCGGGGAACGAACCCGGGTCCCATGGATTCGCAGTCAGGGGTACTAACAACTAGACCAATGAGTCGTCAAGAGAAACATATTTGCTTCCGTCTCTAGGAATCTTTACAAACGAGATCCAAAAATTATTAACCAATATTTAAAAGTGTTAATACGTTTGCATTTCATTTGATAATTGGCTCGTCGTTTATTATAATCTAAAGCAAATCAATTGTACAAAAAGCACCCCAGAAGACAATTATCTAGCATTGAGGCTATAATATCTGGCATTGTTGGGGGCGGGACGTTATCGCCCGCCAGCAGGGCTATAAAAACAAGCTTATGCTCGTCTGCAGTGGTAGGGTTACGCCTTTGTTTTTCTCGTACATCTTTGCTTTTTATTCTTACAATCTCTGTAAGGGATAAGTACTAAGCGCATTACAATTACATCATTTGTATTCGATTTTAGTTTGATTAGAATATTAATTAAATTTTTTGTTAAATTTTTATTTAAAGTAGTATATGATTTAAAAAAACAGTCTAAAAGTTTACTCCCTTCAGTAAGTTACTACTGTTTCGCCCCTCTCAGTCAGATTGTGTTTTCACCTTAATGCAAAAGAGATAGATTTTAGTTAAAAGTGAATTGGCTTTTTTAATTTCTATAAATAAGGGGTTAATGTTTTTATGCAATTAATACTTTACAATTATTTATGTAATTTATTACCTAAACAAGTATTAAATTAGGATCACACTTTTATTATGATTTGTAACTTCAATCAAACAAATCGAAAATTATAACTTTTTTATTAAAAATCTAATAAAGTTTGGCCAAATTAAGAATACTTTTTGTTTGTTCATACACTATCCTTATTATTAAGGATACATCCAATACGATAATGTCGATTAAAATAAAGTATATAATTTTAAATTCATAGGATAATATCGCTACTGTAAACTCGCTCCGCGAACATATAAAGATCTCTGTTGTGTCTGAGAGACCATTTAGTAGAATATAACCACTCAAACCATTCATTCCCAATAAGTGGTCCCAGTATGACCCACGTGTTTCCCTATCGGTCACACAATGGTCAAAAAGCCGCTCCCCTATTTACTTATTTTTATCAGTTATGTTTGATCAAACACAATTCCAATGCGATACAAATAACAATGTCTTAGTTTTTTATGGAATCTGTCGAGTATTTGATAATTGTTATCGCCCTATTTTGTTTCCTTGTGAGACGTAGAATAAAATATTTTTGTAATAAGTTATTGTAATAATGTGTCAAAATTCAAAATCATTTCTTCATATAGGTAACACAATGTACACTTATGAACGTCAATAAAGAAATACATATTAAATGCTTCTAATTTTACATTTACTGCCAGTTCTCAAATCAAGGGCGTAGAACGGAAGAGAATAACTGGCAATAAACTCTTCGCCACTCTTTTTTGTGTATTTTTGTTATTAAAATAGTAAACTATAAAATTATAATAATCTTTTAACAGTTAAATATTTGGCGACACTTCGTGGTAACTTAAAATCATAAACTTGCTAGACCCGTTACTACGACTTAGTCATTAATTGAATTATATCAATGCGTTATAATTCATTCTACGCATATTTTTTTTAAAATAGCTCAACTGTATCTAGAGAATATGTAATAGCCATCGCCGATAATTAATTAACTAAAAATGCATAGACAAATAATTTAAATGTATAATAATTGCTAATTGTGCTACGGCGTAGCACGGCGCTACGCCGAGCGAAAATTACACTAATTGTATGTTGTTTTATTAAATAACATACTGCACATCCAATAATAAAAGTGATAAAAGCCTGCCACTGTATCCAAAAATCGTGGGTCAGTGACCGACGCTATCAATTCGCTCATTACTTTGTTTGCGGAACAAACACGATATCCTCAAGAAAAACACACGAATATCGATAGAAAAAGATAAGGCAAGTGCGACTTCGGTATGTCTATTTTGGGTTCAGTATATTTACTAATTCTAGTAAAATTATTAGCGTCTTTTATTTTGTATTTAAATACTAATAGCTTATATGCTAAGGAAAATAAGAAGCTTTAGCTTTAAAATATAAAATAAATGCGAATATTTAAAAATAGTAGATTTTGGCTCTTGAACAAACCGCTCCCTTTTTTATGTCTGGGCCTCAGATTTCTGTATCTGTTTCACGATCATTTATCAACCTAATAGGCAAGTAGGTGATCAGCCTGTGCCTGACACACGCCGTCGATTCGCCATGATGCGTTCACCGTTCAAGCGCACGTTGAAATTCCATTGGCGTAACGATCGAACCTCTGCACTGGGATGAGAGTCTCTCTGCTCTATCTTTACCTACTTAAAAATTAATCATTAGTATTTATTTAATGGACATGAGGTGTGTTTTTTGTATACTTATTGGATTATCAACTGTCAATATTTGCGTTTATAAAGAAGCAACTTAAAATACTGTTTAATTCTCTTACGGTACCCAAAAAGACGATATTATTTATCGTACAGTTTTTTGGCGGAGTTTAATCGAATTGTGTAAACATTGATACGATTCTCGATATGAAAGGCGATTTCTTTCCCTATGTCGAAATGTTGGTATAAGAGGTTGTTGAGGGCAGTGGAGGTCATACATGTTTACTTCGAAGCACTCACACTTGACTGGAGTTAATTAAATAATAAGTATCCATTGACAATTATCGTATTTAATAATTTTTGACAATGCAGAAAATAAATTAATGGGAAAAATAAATGTTATTATAAGACAGTTAAGTAATTTATAAAAGAGTTTAACAATATTATTAAGCTTAGTAATAACAATCATAGCTAAATACATACTTCTATTCTTGAGATTTTTTAAAAGTAATTTTATGTTCCGTAAATTAAATGTAATTTTTTTACGGAACTTTTTAACACACAAATATACAATATTTACAATTTTTTATCCCAAATAGTATAGTAACGATAATAAAAAAAATTCAAAATAGAAAATTCAAACAAAGTCAAAAATTTTGTACCTATGTGATTCGAGTTAGGGTCCTACAAGAAAAGAGCGCTCGCAAGCCCTCTGGCATTGAGAGTGTCCATGGGCGCTATTACTTAACATCAAATAGGCTGCCCGTTTGCCCAATGTTTCATAAAAAAAAACTTTAATGCTGGCAGCATTTCCTCGCTGTATTGCTATATTTATTCGTTGAGCGAGGAAAGCACCAGCTCTGGGGTCACCGGTATTATCTATCAGGCGCCAACTTAAATCTTTAAGCGTCTCTGCATTTGAACCCCACGACCAAGGATAATAATAGTAATTGAAAATGGAAAAATAGTAATTTACTTGTTTCTTACATAAATTGGATACGCAAAAGATAAATCAAATTTGTTTTTCAGAAATACGTTGAAGAATTAATTTGCGTTTCGTTTTACATAGATTTTTTTTTAAATTGTTGTAATTTTATCTAAATGGTTATTTTTTTACTATTGTAATGTACTTATAAGCGTAATATTGCTAGTATTATATTTTATGAAAGTTAATTTCTTCATGGTCAAAAATATTCATGTCATTAAATGATTCCAACAAAATTATTGCTTCAGAGTTATTATTGAAAGTTAATTAATTTTAACGTTCTTAATGAGAAATAAATATCTTTAACCGTAATTTATCACAGCTTTAAATAATGTTAGATTTAATTAATTGATTATTACATATAAATAAATAAGTAGGAAAAAAATAAAAATAAAAACTAATACGAAACACATTTGAATATATGTACAATTTTTAAGCTATATATTTGATACCTGAGATCGTATGAGCACTATTATCCATAATTAAAATATAAGAATTGAAATTAGTTTTAATAAAAAAGAACAAGTAACCAAAGCATTCGATAACCTCAACTATCAACCCTCAGTTCCATTCGAATAATTACAATCGACTCGCTGACAATCGCGATTCTATCACAAAGCTTGCATAATCGGACACTCCGTCGACAATCCGCCCACCACTTAAAGTCACAACCACCAGCCGCATCTAACAAATCGTATCTTTATCCCGCATAAATAGGGTTGCAATTCGAACGGCCCGTCACTCGGACATAGTGATGGGCGCTGAACAACATCGATTCTGACAGGACAATGCAATAATCCACGTATTGTTCGATTGACATTGTTGTTTTAAGGGCGGCGGGTGACAATTGTACGCTTTATTGCATAAATAATAATGTTATTCGGGCCGGTGCCGTTTCATTGTGCCGTTTTGTCGACTTATGTATAAGTTATAAAGTTAAAACTCGATCGAATTGAATTACATCGCTGAATCGTACAAATTGGGTGCGCTGCGTGTATCCGCATTCTAAAAGAGCTTTTGCCATTTTATATTCAAACTAGCGTTGGTAGTTTTTTGTTTATGCATATAACTGTTATATTGATTTGTATTTGCTATATTATAATGAATTTCATTTATTATTAACAACCACTATGTGGAACCCGCTGCCCTAGGGCCTTTAGAATAAAGATACCAATTCTTAAAAGGCAACGCACTTGCGAGCCTTCTGGCAATGTGCCCATGAGCGGCGGTATTAATTAACATCAGATGAACCTCCTGCCTGTTTGTTACTAATAAAAAAATATTATTACTCTGAAATTAATATTTATATAAAAAACTAACATCTACTTAACAAAGTCAATAAAGACAATAAAATAATTAATTAAATAAAAGCTTTTTTCTATTTGAATTACGGAAAGATTTATTACATATATTATAGCACATAGAACTTTTTCGTTTTTAATCTGGATTTATTAGAAGAATTGAGATAATTAAATTTAAAAATGGAAAACATTTCAGCGTCATTAAATGTTTATATGTACCTATATTACTGAAATTGGATTTTTAACATAGCTCAAGAAACAAAATATATATTTATTTCTCACGATAAACATACTGATCTACACTGCGTAATATCGACCATGAATAAATGATTTGACACATTTTAATTACTAAATATTGTTTTAACTAAAACGTCTTACATTTTTATCAAAGGTTACATAAAATTATATACTTACATAATATCAAGTATTAACACATTATAATAAGGTTGCATAAGCATTTTTTTTTTCATTTAAGTTAAATTTTACCACATATGACTTAAAGAGTAAAGTTGGCATCTGGTAGAAGGACAATCATAGAGCCAGGACAAAATCAAATTGGTTGCTGATTTTTTGCTTTAACATATTTTTGTTGTTATTATTATTTTTTTAAATTTATAATGCTACAAATGTCATTATTTTTTTTTTTTGTATCTCACACACTGTTTTGTTGTGTTTTTTTAATATTTTTATTACTCTTTAATGTTAATATTCTACGGTTTCGATATTTGTAAATATGTGAGGAACATGTATACTAACTTTTTTAGTATAGTAGTTTATTCTAAGAGTACATTGTCTTCACATATAATTATTTAACAAATGTAACAAAATATTGTAAACCTATTTTAAAAGAGTAAGTGTGGAGTTTCTTGCCCATTCTTCTCCACACGAAACTACCTTTTGGAAGAGGCAACTAGAATCTTCTTTATATATTTTTTTTGACGTTCAAAAGTGCTATTTTAGATGGTCTAATTGAAATAAATGATTTGACTTTGATGGTATCGGTGACCCCAGAGTTGGTGCTTTGATCAACAAATAAGTATCACAATACAGCGAGTAAATGCCGGCGTTAAAGGTACACTGGCCACAGGGACAAAACATTTTAATTATCTATTATAAACTTATTTATATTTTAATTATATATAATAAAAATATATTTACTTATATTTTTATTATAATTAGTACCTACATAAGGTTAACAATATTGTAAATATGTACTGTAAAATTGTATAAGTTTACTAAATTATACGTTCAAAAAAAATATAACTATGAAAAACCTAAATATTATACAATGAGTAATACTTATTACAAATTACTTCTTTAAAATAATTACGTTAAAACATTTTGCGTATGGCATTTTATATTTGATAATTAAAATTTCCAATTGTATATAAACTTCCGACTTAAAATTAAATAAATTTCCAGAGCCCTGCACATGAAAGAACACCCAGATTACAAATACAGACCTCGCCGGAAACCAAAGGCTCTTGTGAAGAAAGAACCCAAATTCGGTTTCAATATCTCCGGTCTAATGGCACCAGTCCCTCGTCTGGTCACTCCGCTCCCACAGCCAGTGCCACAATTGCCCGTTCCACATCACTTTGACAAGCCGGACCTTGGAAGACTGTTCCCACCACTGCCTTATCCGTTTTATCCCTTTGCGAAGTTACCGGATGACGGGAAATTGGCTGCAGAACTCGCACACTTACAGGTATGTGTTTCCGCTTATAAATCTATATAAATTACCAAATAATATATTAGCCTAACCATAAACCGCTATAGATGGGATATCAACCCATCTGACCCTCCTTTCAAAAGAACTCGTTTTGGCCAAAACTTACCGATATCCAGATTGATATATCTCATTGATTGCATTCTGATAAAGGAGCTAGTTCTAGATATACATAGTTCACTCTTTGTAATCAATTTTCCTCTAGTTTATATAATTTATTTTTTGGTTTAATATTTTTTATTACTTGGTTATGTTTGCCTATAACTGCTTGTCACATTAAAAACTGTATCTTATTTTTGTTGTGCCAATGTATCAGCGATGTCAAGCTTATATTAATAACTAACCGCTTATAAAGGTTGACTAAAACCTGCACAGCGTACAGGTGTATCGTCAGTGCCCCTTAAGAAAATGGCAGGCCCCATTTATAATTGTAGTCTATGTATTGGCCGTGTTCTGTAGTGTAGTGGTTCAATGTAATCTGTCTGTGTACCCTGATCTTCCTAAATATAATCTTTATTATTATGCATATCTCATAATTTTAATTAATAATAGTAATGATGAACTGGCGATACAACCTCTTTTAACCCATGACCTCAGACATTACGGGTTCCTCTCTATGTTCCTTTAATGATGAGCAAGTATGCGCACATTGAAAGATCAATCCAAGTACACAGCTAAGATTAGAACTCTCAATTTCAGGATCTCATATTTAACCAAAGGGCTAACATTTGCGCAACCCTTTCGCTCTTTTTAGATTCACCAATTAACCTCTGTTTTAATAGTGATTATGATTGATATTTAAACATAGGACTCGGACATAACAGTCCAATTATTTCCAGGCCCTTTACGGCGGTGCGTTATACAGCAGTGCACTATACAATAGTGCATTATCGCCTTGCGGATGTCCGCCACGAAGGACGCCGTCACCACCACCCGATGTGAAGCGTCCGGTAGCTTACATCCTCATGAAGAGTGATGAGGAACCTCCTCAGCATGTTATATGAAGGCCGGTTGCCCTCCCAGCGCGACCTTACCAGCACTGGGAGAGGCCGTCCACTTCGACAGAGAGAGATAGCAGCACTCCCGACAGTGTTTAAAGTGTCTCTTTCGCTCTTGAACAGTTTTCGTTTTAGTAACCTGCGTGGCCGGTGTAGTCGTTAATAAATTAATGTATAAATAAAACTAGTCTCTAAGCTTTTATCCTGTATAAAATCATATGTAATAAGTTGGTCTTTTACACGCAAAATTATTGCTGTAGATAGTTATTTAGACGCTTTATGAACTGAAGTAAGAAAAACAAGAAAATTTAAATATTAGTATTGAAAGCACTGGCAGACGAATAATATGGCATATAAATATATTATATAATTATTGTTAGTTACGCTAAAATTATCTTAAAGAAGCTCTCGATTTAAGAAAGACTGATAAATTTATTTTTACTGTAACGCGTTGCAAACAACCACTGTTGTGCAAAATTTTAATTTTGTTGCGTAAATTCAATATTATCTTGTGAGTTTAAGTTAACATATAGTAAACTAGTACTTTTTAGGATTAGATAACCATACTCTGAGTCATTCATTAATAGTAAACGGTTATTTAAGCTACATATAAAATAATGTATCTAACATATTAAATAATATGATGAGATATTTTAATGGACGACTCGGAGTAGAGAAATATATACCGCGGCGATGGCTAAACATTATTTTTATTATAAGCCAAAAATTTATATATTGTCTTCCTTATTTAGAATTGATTGTAAATAAATAGTAATTAACTATGTAGATTTGATGCAATATTATCGAGATATAGACTAAACTTTAAGAACTAAATCCTATTTAGTTAATTTAACTTTTCTGTTAAATTGTGTTTAAATGGAAATTATTCTTCAAAAAAGTTAAGATCAATAATAATTGTTAGGTTTAGTTTAGTGAGAGCATTATATGACATTATGTAAATATCTTAGGTAAAATAAGTAAGTATTTTTAAATTGTTTTTGTGAATACTGTTAATGTTTCTTATCGTTAAATATTAAGTAGTTATATTCAATTATTAATTGATATTTCTTTAATTCGTTTCTGGCTTTGGTTTAGAATTAAGAAACTGTAAGAGAATTCATACAGTCGCTTATTTTGTTTCTTTGTTTTAAATATTATAAAGAATAAACCATATCCAATAAAATTGTTTAAAATCTTCTATTTAAAATTTTAAGCCTCTTTTGTTAGCAATATGAATTGTAAAATACTATTGTTATTATGAATTATTACGTTTAATTTTTATACTTTTGTATCTATGTTTTAGTTATTAATAAAATGGAAATACTAAATTTTGTTATTATTTCTCGTTACGTTTGCATAAATAACAAAAATATCACTAGCATATTTTCAATCGATAAACAAGACGCACTCTGATGCCAAGAGACACCACCGCCTATGCACTCAACATAAATAAAATATGACACAAATTCAGTAAAATCTTTTCTTGAAATGGTGGAAGAAAAACACACTTACAGAGAGGTGTTCGACAGGTGCGACTAGCCTTAGTGGCTTTAGATTAGAAGTTGTATATATCCTTTCTATATGATTTGATCCAAACAACATATATATATAGGTATATATATCTCGCATAAGAAGATAAAAGAAAAGTAGGCTTGACCTCGTAGCCCATCCCTAGATCTCTATAGTATGTAAGTATGTATATTGTATACACATATACATATGTGTATACAATATACATACTTACATATTTGAGCATTGTTAATAACCTTGAATTAAAGCTTTTTATCGGAGATCTAAACTGGTGTATAGGGGTAGTATTCTCGTGAAATTAAAAGTAATAGAAATCGACATGTGTGCGAGTCTCGAGCCACTTGAACGTTACTTCAGGGAAGGGTTGCCAACACAGAGAATCCAAAAATATTTTCCATAAATAAAATAATATCATTCTATTTTTTTAAAGAACACCACATTATATATAAGACTTTACTTAATAGTATACAATTATTACAATCTATCTATCTCGTGCATGAAATTTACAGAAAATATTACACTCAAATCTCATATGAATTTAGTTTTATTTATTATATATGAAACGAGGTATGTTAATAAAAATGTTTAAGCAGCTACAGATCTTTATCTGACTTTAAAGATTATGTTAAAAATAATATTAAACATTTTAATCTATACTGTAATAATAATAAAAATAAATTTAAAATGTTAGGTCCCCGTGGCAGTGCACATGATGACAGCATTAAATTATAAATCATTTTTTAATTATCATTATTACAGATACCGGCAAACTTCTTGAGCATTAAACAAGGGAGTGGGGGAAAGTTTGCGCATCGTACACATACGAGCAAAAAAAGTGTCTAACTATTTTATTTAACTGTAGAATACTTTTTACGTAGATAACTTTTAAAAATAGTTAGTTTTAATTTTTGTAGACTGTTAGTGTATATCAGATATTATTGTGAGTTGTTAAATATAATTTTTACTACCTTCTAAAATATGATGACGAGAAATGAAAACCGGCCAGGTGCGATTCAAGCCATACAAGGAAAAAAAATGAAAGAATATATTTATTTATGTATTTATAAATACCCAAATACATCCCAGCCTATAAATGTCACACAGTGTACTTAGGAGGCAAAGGAACGTGGAAAGAAACGTCAACTGATTTACCAATCACGCAATCGACACGTCACTCTCCAACAGTGATACCTAAAATTCGCTTCAGCGCAGGCAAGGACATTTGTTCAAGTTGTTTGCCGGTATCTGTACTATGTAGTTTAAGAAAATTGTAAATACTGTATATTTGTGTGTTGGAAATAAATAATATATACTGTTTCTTAAAATCATTTTGCTCACAATTTTATAACGCAAATTTCCTATAGATCATCAATTCATAGAAAACACAAGACTTGACAATTTAACGTTTTAGCGGCAAGGTTTGACATTTTACAATTTTGAGATAATACTGTATCCGTACTGACAATTCTGCAGTCAAATTGCTTGTAAATAATTATTATTCTACGTTTCTCGGCGACAACCCTAGGAGTAGGACACTCGAAAGTCACTCGTCTGAAAACAACAGGGGAGACACTAATCCGATCCTCAATTATAACCGAATAAATACTGAACAATGAACACCATGTGTCTGTGAGGGCTTGTATCTTTATTCACTACAATCATGACCCTATATTTATGTTTGACGTTGTTTGCTTACAAAGAATTCACTTTCGCACGCTGAAGCCAGTAGTTAACTTCTATTCTCGGTCAGGCAAAGAATTGAGATATGAACTTACCGACTTACTTACACACATTACACACATTACACACACTACACACATTACACACATTACACACATTACACACACTACACACATTACACACATTACACACATTACATACATCTTCTGGGTATGATGCATGACAGCTTTCCAATTAATTTGAAACATATTGCCTAATGTTTGAAATTTCAACTTATTTTTATTTAAACCTTTACCATAGCTGACATTAAGGTAGTTTTTTCAAAGGTATAGAATAATTTTGACATTTACTGACAAGTTTATATTTTTTTAGTAAAAAAAAGTTTCTTGATAATTTCTAGGGTACCGTATTGGTGGAAATTATGCAAATGTTTGAGTCATGTTACCTTAAGTTAAGCGACCTTAACTCTCTTACTTCCTGCTATGAACACTTGCTTGTACGGTGAAGGAAAACATCGTGAGGAAATCGGCTTGTCTTAGACCCGAAAAATCGCCTAAGTTGCCTATCTAATAAGATTGGCAAATGATCATGAAACAGAAACAAAGATCTCAATCCACACCTAAAAATATTGTAGCACCACTGATTTTCTTTAATTACGTTCGCGTTAAATTTAAAAAAATATATTTAGAAATAGAACCGCTAGTTCAATACCACAATACCATGAATTAAAAAGAATCACGATGACCCTCATACCAAATCGATTTGTTGCGAGAGTGCCGCGCACCCACTGCGGTTTCCAAAGACAATTTTATTATCTCACAATAAAAAAACAATAATGCGAGTTTATGTACGAAATCGGTTAAGCGATTAGAGCAGGGGATGCCTCGGGCACTTCACACCCCGAGTGGGGTGACCATTAATAACGTGCAATAGAGAATGTAAGTAACTCGTGATCCACATGCTCATGAATTCGTTTTCAATACGTCCGGAGCCTGGCATAGGTGCCGTGGAAAAGGTAAACAGACACTTTTTTTAAATTAAAAATGGGTTATTTTTTATTGTGATGGCAAAAAAAACGGTACTATGCGTAGTCCACGTCTTAAGATAAGGTTGATTATAAAGTCAAAAAGTCAAATCATTTATTTCAATTATTAGACCATCTAAAATGGCACTTTTGAACGTCAAAAAAAAATACAAAGAAGTAGTTGCCCCTTCCAAAAGGTAGTTTCGTGTGGAAAGTATAATAAAAATATCCCAAAAACTGTAGACATATAACGAAATCATCTTGGCTTTTATATGACATAATATATGTCTGAGTAATTGCGCTACTGACAGCTGCCATTGCTGACGTTGCTGTCAGTTATTACAGAAATTTTTTTTCATACATAACACACCTGATGTTAAGTGATACCGCCGCCCACAGACACTGCCAGAGGGCTCGCGAGTTTGTTGCCGACCTTTTAATTGGTACGCCCCTGAAATACCCTAATTCGAATTGGTTCGGAAGTACTTTAGTAAGCAGCTGGTTCCACATAGTGGTGGTGCGCGGCAAAAACTGCCTTGAAAAACCCTCAGTTGTGGAACGACGGAGGTATTAATCCGAACAACTCTAAACACTCTCCGTGGGAAAATGCGGTAGTAGATGCAGAGAGATCAAATCTCTACGTATTGTCACGAGAACTATTAAAATCATGGTCATGCTAGGGTGGTCCCTCTAAATAAACACCCTTTAGCTACTAATTGTGGAGGCGGCAACCGATCGGCGTTTATTGTGCACCATAACTCCACGGATTTCGTGATCTTTATTGGGAAGCCTAAAAATCAGTACTTCGCACCTCGAAACACATTAAAAATTTTACTGACTTGCAATTAAGTATTTCAGTACTTTTTTATTACGTCAAAACGTACTATAATAATTTGTTGCCATGGTTACGACGGAATGAAAATGATTTTGTCATCTATTCATATTTATTTGAATTAGTGCAAATTAGTCTTATGTGCTAAACAATGTTAAGTGAAAAAATTGAACACAAGAACAGAGTTTTCCCTTTAATAGAGACTGTAAGTGACATTCGACACTTTCTTATGTTAAATATCCTTATTAGTAAATTAAGTTAGACGTAATTTACTTATTAGTACATATTAAGTTAGGCTAGATCGTTTTGTTCCAGTCTCATTAAAGACACATACATACATATTTTATTATATTTAAAAAAATATTGGATCAAATAGCAAGCGCCTGACAGTCTTGACATGAGAAAAATGATGGAGATTGAGCAGTGATCACTCAAGCTAGCCAGCTTTAGGTTTGAACCCAGGGTTTACATCAATGTACTTTTATTTCTGTACTCATTCGTACGGTGAGGAAAACCAAGAAAAAGTCTATGGTACGTGGCAGGCATAGAAGGTTGATTACCTTCTTGCCGATTAGAAAATAATGATCACGAACTAGTTACAGGAATCTGAGGCTAACACCACAGACCCTTTTTTCTAGTCTTAAATTACTAATGAAAAACATTTTTGTTAAACTTATTTTATTTGTACGCACCAATGTTTGTTTGTAAACAAATTTAATAAAACAGAATACTAATTTAAAATTAATACCGTTTTATTTATATATTACTTTCACCGTAATGACAGATACATATACAGGCATTTTGATTAAAAACCTCTTAAAAATAATGACGTTCCAAAGCTGAGTAAGCCGTTGGATGAAATAGAAATAAAAAGATCGTTTGGCCTGCAACGTCCCTCTAATTGAAATTTGCTTGCGGTCACAGACAGATTGAAATTTACACCAAAGCTAAACAGGTTTTTTAAATTATTCCCTGATTGTATGAAATATAAATTATATTCATCCAAATATTATGACTAAATTCCACGAGGTTTCGGTTGATACTATAATATTAGAAAGAGTGACGTAGAGGTTATTGCCTGAAAAGGTGGGAGCTTGTAGTTTATTGTTTATCAGAATGCAAAATCATAAAATGACTGCTTCACGACTGATTTGAGAGCGACCGCCGATGCGAAAACCGCTGTGTGAGTTCGAAAAGTGAGTTACAGAATCGCAGGGCAGTTCTTCTCATCCGTTCTGCGCCCTTGATTTGAGAACTGGCAGAAAATGTAAATTCAGAAACATTGAATTTATTACTGCAGAGAAGTTTCAGCTTCCGAGTGCGACTCTCATCTCTGAGGTTGAAGGATCATTCCCGGCTGTGCACTAATGGAGTTTTTGTCTATGTGCTAATTTAACATTCGCTCGGACGATGAAGGAAAATTCGCGAGGAAACCTTACCTTAGACCCAAAAAGTCAACGGCGTATGTCAGGCACAGGAGAATGATCACCTACTTGCCTATTAGGTTGATAAATGATCATAACAGATACAGAAATCTGAGGCGCAGACCTAAATAGGTTGTAGCGCCATTAATTTATTTTATATCCTTTCTTTATACATATTTTTATAATCTTATTATTCTCCTTTAAACGTGTGATGTTTGAGAGCAAAAATAAAATATCAGATAATTAACAAACTAAAAGAATTATTATTTCTTTACATATAATTATACTTGATCCTAATAACAAAGGTAAAGGTGACCCGCAGTTGATAGCACAAATAATAATGGTGATAATATTACGTGTTAATATACAATAGTATATGTAGCGTAAATTTCTGCAATAGGCCACTGAATAAAATGACGGACGTTCAATTTCATGTAAATCCCTGAAGACATACGTATCGTGCAATTTCTCGGTTCGATCAGTGTAATTTTGTGCCAACCATTGTCCGGCTGAGATTATGGAGTCGACTGCATATCGGGAATCCTCTAGTAAAATACCTTCGGAAATCTTTTCAACAATTCAGATTTTATAGAAAATGTAAATAGTTTATAGTACAGTGCCTTATCAAGTGTTTCATGTTTTGTTTTATAGAACAGGGGGCAAACGGGCAAGAGGCTCATCTGATGTTAAGTGAAACACTCCCATGGACAGCCGGTTCATATACATATACATATCACATAGTGGTGGTGCGCGGTGAAAAAGTGCCTTAAAAAACGTTCAGTTGTGGAACGAGAGACGTCGCGATGAAGGGATTGCTTGTCAACGATTCGAACCGCTCTTCGTTCGTATGCCGACCCTCGCTGTTTAAGAAGAGTGTTTTCAAAAAGAGGAGTACACTCACTTTTATGTCTTCTTAAAATTAAATAGGACTAAATTTAGACGACCCCAGTCTGAGACTCCACAAATGTAACCATGGTAACAAACACGGCAGTATTTACTATGGCCAGAAGTATATAATAAACAATTGTCTTGTTTACATTTCAAAAATTTTAAAATAATGGAAAAAAATCCGTAGTAATATTTTAAAAATTAAAAAAAAGCACACATTTTACGAAGTCTTAATCGTAAAAAGATAACTACACAATATAGAATATTGGCCAGTAATTCTGGGTCGCACATACCCTGGGGCCAACAAATATCGCACCAAATAGAATCTCTGTGATTGACTGATTCGAAACCTATAAGTGCTAATAAAGCCATAGATTTTCTAATTAATATCGGTCTGCGAAATTATTTTATACACTTAGCTGTAATTTGAAAGCTTTAGAATATAATTTGTTTAAAGTATAGCGGTTAACCGAAATTATTAAAATACAGTATAGGGTAGGGTAGTAGTATTACTTGCCTTAGTATTACCTTTCTGGGCCTAAGGCAAGTTTTCCTCACGATGAATGCAAGAAAGTATGAACAGCCGGGGATTGAATGGGATGAGAGTCGCACGCTGTAGCCAACAGGCCAACACTGCTCTCGTAGTAAGTATTAATAGTATATATTACGTATAGTAATAAAAATTAAATGTCTGTGACTTCGTTTTTAAATTACAGATACCTTCGCGACCTGACCGAACCAAACCGTTTCTCGAATAATGCGCAATTAACATTTGCTAATTCAGTGAAGGAACACCTCTAGCCCAAAAATCGACGTGTGTCAGTCACAGACGCTATGACAAACCTGTAGAAATTTATATCATAGTTACATATATATAATTTTTACTCAATTATAATAATAATAAATCGTTTATTTGCAAAGAAATTGGTACATTCAGATTGATTATAAAAATCGCACAATCAGCCATATAAAAATAGGCTTGCAAATGTTATGACATTTAATAATCATGATGTCATAATAATAATAACAGTTATTATCAAAATTCATGGTCTAAATACTCTTCCACGCCATAAAGGCACTTTGCCTTTAAAAATTTCACCACCTTCCCCTTAAACTCACACGGCAGTGAATAGTTATATTTAAAAACACCGTTCTAATTCCTCTATTCCTAAGTCTGTCCATTGAATACGCATGAGAGTTTATTCTTTATGCTCTTTGACAATCAGCAAAACCTTTCAAATATTCAGGATTGTATCCATCGCTTGCCATCAAAGTCTATAATAAGGCTGATAGTGTATGCAGATCACGTGTCTCGCACAAAGGCGTCAAATTTGGCCGACGCGGCGTTTATACGACATCTCACATTCATGCGATGTATATGAAAAATTGCCGTTATTCTACACTATGACACCTATACGATGAGTTTTGTTATAACGTTTGATGTAAAGAATAAATAAATACCTTAATTATGAAAGATTTTCAAAAGAAAAAAGCCCACAGGAGCTGCTACGCAAGAGAAATAAGTACTCTCCAACCCAGATGCCTACTGAAGTATTTCCGAACCAATACGACTTACGCCCGAACCCAATAATCAATCCACAATCTCATATTAAAAACAATCTGAGATCAGACCGTGACAGTCGATCGATCTCCTATCTGCATCTCAATAACCAAACCCTACGAAGAAAAACCATTTTAGGCGACGTATAAAATGCTCTTCGTCGTTCCATTTTACCGAGTTTCCACTCATAATTAATAATCAATGTAAACCAAATAAAGTAAATAAAACCGTACAAATAACATTAAAATATACATGTGTATGTTTAAAACATAACAAATAGTTTTTTAATAATTAAAAAAAACTGGTTTAGGTTAAAATCTGTTTAAATAATTAACTGTTAAAATCGAGCTTTCGTCAACTGTCATTTTCATACAAAGGTCTATCCACAGATACCGATAGGACCTCCCATGGATAGCTTGTATCGACAGATGGCTATTACAATCCGTCGATTGGTTATTGGCACACTTGTTACAACATTTCGATTAATATTACTATCTCAGATGGTGTATTATGAATTGAGATAGGTTATTGGGTTCGGGCGTTAGTGTCCTGGCGAGCAATCGCTTCTATTATGTGATCTTAAATATAATTGAACGTAGCAGGTGTCATTCGTAAAATTTTCATTCATCATTTACTAGCATTTCATGAGAAACATAAAATGTTCCTGTTAGGCACCTGTTCCTCAACAGATGATGTACCCAACAACTCTTATTTCTTCCTTGTCTTCGAACGTATAACAATATCGCTAAAAGTTGTTGGCGATTAAAGGCAGGACTCATTGTGAATCGTAAAACCGAGGAATTTTAATAAAGCCTCACGTCCGTTGCGACGGGTTGACTAATTTTTACTGGTCGATTATTGTCGGATAAAGTGGAGAAGCATAATACGGCCTGCCGATATATTTCTTAGGACTGATTCCGGTTTCCTACGCCGGACCGGAGAAGTGGAGAAAAGGCCTTAGGGTCCTTCAAGAAAAGAGCGTACCAAAACTTAAAAAAGCCGGCAATGCACTCGCGACCCCTCTGGAATTGAGAGTGCCCATGGGCTCTATATCAATCACTAAATATCGGACTAGTGTTCTGCCCGTTTGCCTCCAGTTTGTGTTAAAAATAAAAAAGCCCTAATGCACACCTAACTACGGATAATCATTTGTTGAACTTAATTTGTGTCGCAGAGTTTGTCAATGCTGAAATGACTGCACATTCAGTAGGTATTCTTGGTTTTATTATTAAAAAAACTTTGTCAAATTGTCGTTTTGTGCATTCGTCTAGGTGATGGTGGTTAATAATTATTATTAAGAATTAATTCAGGCATAGGTAATGAATAAAATTGGAGGCAATGGTACTATCTACCAGACAACTTATTTCAATTATGATCCCATTTTTATATATGATATCAATTTTTTTAATATTTTAATTAAATCTTATACTTGAAAAATAAACCTATTTATCACGATGGGAAATTTACACTGTTAACTCAGTGACTATAATAATAAAAACTTAACAAATTCTTGGGTGAACGAGCCAAGAGTTGAAAGCCGTTTTTTTCTCTCTCCAATTTTACATTAACTTAACACTATTACACTAATACAATAGATAATTATAATAATTATAATATCTTGCGACACATGCTGCAGCTCTCCCACAGTCAACTCCATTGGCAGCCATAACTCTTCTGGTTTCTCACCTGTTTTCAAGTAATTGTTCTGAAGATGGTAGCGATTATGGCGCAAAGTTTCTAGTTATAGATATAATATTAAATCTAAATCACTGTCAGTGTCAGTGAGGTCAAAAAATAGGTTTTATTTGTAGTATAATCTGTAGAAAGGAAACCCTCCACGATCCGATACGATAGTGTCACAAAGGAGCTTATTTCCGCCCGACCCCGCCATAAAAGACATTATATTTTCTTCACAAACAAAATCAATACAAAACCCGACCTTATGAGCTTCGTAAAAAGGCCAAATTGGTTATTTATCAACGAAATAAAAACTACAAATGTTGATAAGGTTTTGTAAGGGCGCGTGGTGTCATTGGATATGCATTTAATTATAATTCATAAATACTAAACTTTGGTGAGCCTCAGAGAGGCGTAATGACATTACTAAACAATAGTATTATGTTGAAACAACTTTTATAATTCAACAAATGCATGGTGTAACTACAGTATATTAAAGAACTCTAAGGCAGTTTTGCATAAAAACATTTAATGAAGTGGTTTAGTAGTTTCACATGTTTGATAACAATCCGACGTGATGTTAAGTAAGATACGGCCTATTTCAGAGTCTTTAGGCCGGCTACACGCTTACAAGCCCTCTGTCATTGACAGTGTCTATGGGCGGCGGTATCACTTAACATCAGCAGAACCTCCACCCCGTTTGCACCTATTAAAATATGGCACGCCTGTCCAGAAGATGCCTGTTTAAGCGGCCATATTAAACTGTATAGGAAAGATGGATGGGGTTCCATTCCTTTGCTGGTTTTACAAGAGTGTCAGTAGTGTAAATACAGACAAAAATCTGTACACTCTAATCTAAATTAAAGATACGTCATTGTATCTAATTTTAAATTAACTTTGCACACTTTTGCACATCTACATTAATAATCTTTGCAGAACGGAAGAGTGCAAGCAAAAAGCGAGGTAGGGTGATAACAACAGACAATGGCAGCTAGTGTAGTTAACAATGGTTCGTTTGTGACAATTCTTCGCATAATATCGGGGCGCAAAACGTTGTAATTCGATAAAAGACGCCTTTATGAGTTGTGGGCGTGACTTACTTACTGATTACAACTTCTGTTTGTTGAGTTATCAATGACGTACATCTTTTGTTTTTTGTTTGAATCTATGGTTAATTTAGTTTTAATTTTCATCAGCTCATAATGGGAAAGTTGTTTTTTTTTTATAAATCATTTAAAGTTCACGCCATCTATGGCTTTAACCCTTTTTTAGGTCTGGGCCTCAGATTTCTGTTCATGATCATTTGTCAATCTAATAGGCAAGTAGGTGATCAGCCTTCTGTGCTTAAGGCAAGTTTTCCTCACGAAGTTTTCCTTGACAGCCGGAGCACGAACTCCAGTGATGAGAGTCGCATGCTGAAACCACTAGGCCAACCTTGCTCTTAGGTATACCTCGAATATATTATAGTCCGAAAATATTAGTATTCCAATGAATACTTGGACCTTCAATCGAAATATTGTTGAGTTTCAAAAATTTCACGTCGTTAATATTGTCATTTCTACATTGAGAGCCAACCAGCAGGCCAAAACATTTTTAAAACAGGGCTGTGCTTGATTAAGTGGACAAAAGGCGGTAAACTCCGCTCTTACTTTAAAGCGGGATTTGCACCTCTTCGACAGAAGATATGTGTCATTTTATGTAAGAATTTGAATACAATGAAAACATCTTTTTAAAGTCGCTTAATATAAAATCGATACAGTGGGAGTGATTCGCGCACAATGCCGCTGCAACAAACCCTCAAAGAGCTTATAAGCTAGCGTCCTAATCGGATAACGTGTTCGTATAAAAGTCGCGCATACTCTTATACAGATAGCCAATGATATAAAGACATAGATGAATTTCCTTTTATTTCACCGGTGACCCCAGAACTGGCAGGGAGGGAATGCTGCCAGCATTAAAGGTACACAGGGCAAAACTTTTTAAATTTGTTTTAATTTTCTATTTATTAATATTTTTATTACTGTTTAGGTTAAAAAAATTGTAAATACTGTACATTTGTGTTGAAAATAAATACTGAAAATTATCTTTAATGTTTACATGTTTCGCATTTAACTTTTTTGATAAGACAGAGATGAAGATACAAGAGCAGTGTTGGTCTATTTTTTCTTTGTTTAGAACAGAGAGCAAATGGAGCAAATTAAAAAAAAAACGCTCATATATGCCGGATGTCGAGGTGGTATGGGTGGAATCTCGTACTCTGCCTCGACGGAGCTGCACCCATTACACCATGTTCAACATGACATCTTAAGTAACCAATCATAATAAAATAACGACGCCGATCATGAAACAGAGCTGGAGGTTTTAAACCGAACAACTCCTCAGAACACTCACCTTCCTTCAGCTTGTGCCTCTCAACTCTGAGGTCATGCTTTTGAATAATAATAATAATAATAACATGCTGTGCACTTATGGATTTTTCTTATTAAGTGCGCAAGACTAGCTCCTTCGGTGAAGAAAAACATCGCGAGGAATACATCCAGGTGCAAAACACGTGGGTAAAGTGGGAACATAATTAACTATAATTACGAAATAAATAAATAAAATTATCATGAAACCGATGAAGAAGTCTAAGCCCAAGGCCAAAAGCCACTGGATTTTTTACTAACAACAAACATTCTTCTTATAAGGGAAGTCGAGTCGAGTAAAGAGTACCGAGAGTTTTTTACGCCGGCTTTTTCTCTCGGCCACCCTCTGTCTTCTTTGCCAGTGAGTAGGGATGCCTTCAAATTTAATGACGTGGAATAAGTGTATCTAATACATGTATCTTATGTTCCATAATAAACATATTTTATTTTATTTTTTATTTTAGAAGGTGAAATACCACGCCTGTTTAGAAGGAACGATTTTCTTCTATTTTGAGTGCATTTTTTTATAGAACAGGGGACAAACGGGCACACGTGATGTTAAGTGACACCGCCGACTATAGACACCCACGTTGACAGAGAGGTCGCAAGTGCGTTGCCTTTTAAATTATATTTAACATTAAAGTGAAACGCACTACTTAATTATAACAACTAATTCTCTCTAAAACGTAACATTTAGTCCCCCAATAGTCCGTGACTATAGCGTCATTATGCTTATTTAGCCACAAAACCGCTTAAATCACATCACAAACCGCGATTATGCACGCCATTCAGTGCCTACAATGGATACAGTAGACCGTTGACTAGATAATTATCGACAATTGTTAATATTACATAAAATACACTGATTTATACTAAATCATCTAATTTTTTTGAAGTGAAACTTCTTTAGGTATGAGGGTAAATTTTTTACGGAACGTCACGAAGATGTGCAGCGTTTGTGTCGAAGAAAAGGGAGAGAGCGATTGAGACTTGAACACCGATGGTGTTCAATAATTAATTTACGAAGAAGTTTCGCTTCTGACATGTGAGCTTTGTACGCACGCAATTTTTATTTTTATTTATCGGGGAAACGGGCTCTAGGCTGATGTCAAGTGACATGGGCACTTTTAATGCCAGAGGGCTCGAGAGTACGTTGCCGGCCTTTTAAGAAAACGCTCTCAATATTAAATTGGCAATGGATAACTGATGACTTTATAATTATTTCAGTTCTTCGCCACTCATTTGTTTGCCCTTTCATCTACCTATAATAATCATCATCAATAGTCTAAAAAGTTTGTAATGCCACAATTTTTTTAATATAGTATAGAATGACTAGCATAATAAAAGCTTCAAATCATAGGTTTTAATTAATAATTAAGTAAGACAAAGTTAAAAAAATATGATTAGAAATTGGTCTCTTCTAGTGTATCAAGTATCTTCCAGAGTGATTCACAAAGTGACCGACACGGTTAGGTGGATACGAAAGAGTTTATTTGAATAAAGCCAGCTTCCGCCTTTCATGCTCTATATTGTGACGTAATCTAAATCATTTCGAAAATTCCACAAAAACCCTCGAAAGGGTTTATAAGAATGAAAATAATATCTTTCGTCTGTTCTGTTATCTAAAAAATCAAACACATTTTAATTTATAACAAATCTATTTGAATTCAAACTTTAAAAGATCTAGAATTCTAGAGGCTTGCGTGTCAACGTACTGTCAGGTTGCTATACATAATTAAGTTTATTAGAATATCGTTTACTAAAACCTAAACATAACAATTTAATTATTATATAATTGGCATTTTTTTTAGTAAAAAGTTTGGTCTCCGTGGCAGTGTACCTTTAAATCTGGCAGTATTTATTTTCACGCTGATACTTATTCGTTGACCGAGGAAAGCACCAGCTCTAGGGTCACAGGTACCATCCAACTTAATTAAATCTTTAATTAGCGCCTGTGCACATAAACCCACGGCCCAAGAGTCTCTACTCCAAAGGGAACAAAATCGAAGTTGAAGGAAAGACTCTTATATTTTCCGCCTACTCTACGGCCGCCCCAGCTTTCTTGCTTGTTCGAGGGAGGTGAAACGGGGCTAACGGACATACAAATAGCATCCCAAAACATCCAGTCTATTTAAGTTACGGATTTTTTATAATATCTACATAAATAGATCACTATCTATAGTTTTTTATTAAAACGTCAATAATTAACGAAAAACACCATAGACAAAAGGCAACGGGCTACCGTGGAGTGATCTCTCTTAACTTAAAAAAAACGTAGGTACGTCGAATACATATCGTTAGTACATACTGATCTATTTAGATTTTATAAAATAAAATTATACAATTGTTATTCATTCAATTTACGATATAGCTTACACTTTCTTCGTGAAGAATGAGGACCATAAATAATAGCAGTAAATAAGTGTAAAAATATTGAAAACTGTCAGAGCGGGTGAAAAGGCGCGAAACTGAATATCCTCAGGTTTCCGGTCGCGTTCATAACAAAATACTAAAACGGATATTTTGTATAGCAATGCCATTGACAACATAGACAAAAGACAATTTGTTTTTTTTTGCATAAACAGAAGAGATTTTGTGATGTAGATTTAGTTAAACTGATATTTTATTATCGCAATTTTATAAACGCAATAGTGATATTTTTAAGTCTCTCATAATAAATTTTATGTTTGCTTTGCTGATTAAAAAAATATTTATGCGTGCATCTGTACGGCTTCAAAATTCGTTATATTTACCGGTTTTTCACTGCGTTTGTTTTATTCCCTTTTTCATATTCCTGACTCAAAGAGTTTATCTCAACCTTATTGTAAAAAGATACGACATTTTCATTAAAAATTCAATTTATTTTGTAACAGCTTTTTGGCAAAGCTTACTTAGTATACCTTAAATCTATGATTTTTTAATAAGAAGTAAAATGTTTACTACAAAACAAAACACTATTATTCTACATTATCTATGGGTCGTGGTACCCAAGCTGGGGAAGCGCGAGATTTGAAATTGGA
Source organism: Pieris napi (assembly GCF_905475465.1). Lineage (NCBI taxonomy): Eukaryota > Metazoa > Arthropoda > Insecta > Lepidoptera > Pieridae > Pieris > Pieris napi. Next base: position 791,416 of record NC_062247.1, read on the forward strand.
AGCAAATAGGCGTTAAATGGCGGCGTGCGCTGTCATAACGTCATTTCGCGTTCATCAGTGAGCGAGACAGCATCGTTGCAGGTTTTATTAGCGTAAGAAATGGCAGGCCATTTGACTACAAAATTGGGATTTGCATCGAGGTAGCTGATTGCATTTTCTGAGCACTGCACCGTCATTAAATCTCGCTTGAAGACTGGGGCTAAATTTTGCTGTAACCCGTACCTGGATATAACCTTCGCAAATTCAATTACTTGGCCAGCTTGCAGTGGACAATTTATGCAGTACTTGTCCTAGCCTTTAGTATTTAATTTAGAACGACTATAAGGCAGTAGATCTTCTATTTTTACGCTCCAGTAACTACAACGCTCTTACAACTTAACTACTAACATCAATGAAAATATTAATATATTTTACAAAAATCCTCTACTTTAACTGTAAATTATTGTTTCGCGTAATGAGGTTTAAGTTTCTATTTAGTTTTTTTGTGCTGTTTGCTTGTTTAATTTTTTCCTTGCTAGTTTGAAATTTTTATGCTCTTATATAATTATATATTTTTTTTTATGTTCCTCCTGTTTACAGGAGGCAAATGGGCAGGCGGCTCACCTAATTCTACGTTCCGGTACTTATGGACAACTGCCCGAGAAATACTTGCCCGGCTAGTGTAGAGTGCCCAGTGCGTCTTCCGCATAGCAAGTGCTGAGTTGCGACATATCATGTATTCAAGCGGTCTTCCAGCATTTACACTTTAAATAAATAGGTAGAAAATGGGAATATCTTATTATATAATATGTTAATTGAAAAGTCACTTCACTTTATTTATAATGGCGACATCTGTGTAAATCACAATTCCGCCAATTGAAAAGTCAATTAGTGCAGAGCTTACGGCACTACTACATGTTTGACAGTTGCACTCTAAATATCATTATTATTGACACTAATATATAATCTTTATCAGAGAACAAAAAACTATTTTAAGTAGAATTGAAATCGTAAAGCAGCACGTTAGGTAAAAGCGACATTTTCTTATAAATTTGATTCAGATTGAATCGTTTCTTCGCTTCAATCCAGCTATAAGTCAACCCGAATGTTATTTCAATGTAAATAAATTGATTTATTTTGAAAGGTTGTCTGACTTTTTTATGTTTAAGGTTAAACATTAGATCGATTATATTACTCATGTGACCGGCGCTATATCTATTTTTTATTTAACAGGGGGCAAAGTGGGGGTGAGGCAGTTAAGTGATAGCTCATAGAGAGATTTCCAGAGAGCTCGCGAGTGTGCTACCGGCCTTTTACGAATTAGTACGCTCTTAGGTTTATTGATTAAGATAAAAAAAGGTTTTTGTTTTCCAAAGACAGAAATCGTTAATGCAAATGTGGTGGTACTTGTATTGTATTCGTAAAACGTAATTCCTAAAACGGTTCATAAAAAAATATAAATAAAATGTATGTTGTCTTATTTCTGAGAAACGAGAACCATAACCAGGGTGATTTTTTGAATACAGAAATATCTTTTTTTAATTTTGGACTATCATTATATTTTTCAGGTAGGTAGGAATATTATACGAAGAGCAGTGTTGGCACTAGGCTTCAGCGAGTCTCATCCTTGAGGTCGTAGATTCGATCCCCGGGTGAACAATGAACTATCTTTCTATATATGCGCATTGAACATTCGCTCGAACGGTGAAGGAAAACATCGTGAGGAAACCGGCTTGCCTTAGACCCAAAGAGTCGATGGCGTCTGTCAGGCAGAGGAGGCTGACCACCTACTCAGAGGAGAGGTGGAGGCAGAGGAGGCTGACATGAAACAGATACAGAGATCTGAGGCCCAGAACTAAAAAGTTGTGGCGTCACTGGATTAGTTTTTTTTAGGAATATTATACAAATATGTAAGTAGCTTTGATATGTGCTTTGTACTTTGGATTTAGTGGTGCCTATTTTAAAGAATTTTACAAAAGAAGTAGAAACTTTTGTTTCAGTAGACGCTTTATGACAATTTAAATGTTAAGTACATACTCTCTTGTCGTAACGTGATTCACGCAAATATAATAAATAAATAATGTATCTACTCATAATATTAAAAATGTAAAAGAATATAATGAACTATAAAAAGCATGCCCTCTCACAATATTGCTGTGCCTAACCAAGGTCCCTATTGTAAAAAAAATTATAGCATACCTGTAAAGTATGAACATATGGAATTTAGTAAAGATTTGACTTTGACTTATAATCAGACATTATTAAAAAGTCTGTAAATCTACTTAAAAACCAAATTAATATATCTATGTTACTTTAATAATGAAGAGTAAAACAATTTGAACCTTATAAAATCTCCACAATTACACTTGACAATAATAAATAACTGTGACGCCCCTTTAATCCTCGCAACAAAGCGTATAATTTCCTCAGTCTGTTTGTCTAACCGCGAGCACAGATTAAACACCGATAAATAAATACTTAACGTTCTAATTCGTTTACTTCGCGCTCCTTGAATAAAAATTATTTAGTCTATGGTTTGCCATTCAATTTACTTAAAATGGATAAACTTGTTTAATTTTCGATAAATGTAGGTATAGCATCTTCCCGTGTTTGCTTTCGCAGTAAATGTGTCGAATTTTAAAACAGTTATTTACGTTTACAGCCTTTCGTTAATAGCAAAACAGCTTGAATACAAGAGAAAAAATATTTGTTTTAAATTTCATATTTTTCGTAGGAAGAAATCTTAGTCTGTAATAATAGGCAAGAGTTAACCGCCCCATTTTCTCTTCAAGCCTCCATTTTCACTATAAAACGTTCACAAACGCGTTCAAGAATAAGAAGTAATAAGCAGTTTTCTTTCGCGCCAAAATTGTCTTCCATAATAGCGTCTCGAGATACCGCGCCCGCCATAAAAAGAGATAAACGACCTGGCTCTATTATTTTTGCTCTTTAACAATAGCAATGTGTGCATGTACTGTTGTCTCGTTCTGGCACGCGACGCGCTCAGTCGTCCGTTTCGCGAACAAGAGAAAACAAAAATTTGTCGTACGCCCCCACTTCACCCGCTAATGTTCAGGGAGACAAGGAAAATGTTCCCCCTCTTTTGTAATTTACTCGAAAAACTTAATATGAGTCAATTAAAATTTTATTAAAACATCAAATTGAGTGCTCTTCAGTATGTAATATAAGCTGTATTTTAATAACGTTTGAGAAGTTAATTGCGTGAGAAGATATTTTAAGAAAAGCTTTTCATTTGTTATTCCAAGATGAAAATGATGAAAAATATGAAAAAAATTTCTTATGTCACATATATATGTGGGGTAATATATAAAACTTCGATAATCTTTGAAGAATTTATGACTTAAGTGTGGGTTCAACCTATATTGTTCGCTTTTGTGTTGCTATTCTGTGGCGACAATAGCGCGATGTTTTGGCGGGAGAAAAGGCGGGAACGTTATCAGCGGGTGCCATTATGGCAGCTTATCAAAGAAACTCGCTTCCGCAACTCCGTTTTTCTTTTACGGTCACGTCTGGGCGGCTGACTTTAAGATAGCAGAATGCATAACATGTTTGAAACAATACTAAAGGAACTTGGCACTTAGCTGTCATATTCGCCGCTTAATTACGTATATTAAGACAGACACCATAAATTAGCTCTCTAATGTTTACTTTATCTGTTTTATACTATATTTATTTATATAAATTAATGTCGTAAATAATTAAGTATTACAAAAAGTTCAGCGTTGAGAATTTCATCGATCGCTTCGATGACTGCCCTTTTTGGGCGTTCTTGTTAGCTCGGAGGCTCGTTTGCCTATATCCCATAAAAAAAACAACTTTTGAAATAAATTAAATATACACGTAGATATCTCTGCCCTATTGAGTCATTATGTTACTTCGCTTTCAACGAATTTTAAACGTTTTTTATTATATAATAAAAATAATGAAATATAAAAAGGCCGTTGACTGCGTGGAGTGAGGGCGGGCGACGATGAATGAGCTAATTAGGACGCCAAACGAAAGAAAACGGGAAGAAAAGATGAGAAAACTCAGAGAAAACAAGAATACTTCGCGAAACAGGGATGGATTTGAAATCATCTTATAAATAAATAAATCAGTTGCGCTACAACCTTTTTAGGTCTGGGCCTCAGATTTCTGTATCTGTTTTATTATAATTTATCAATCTTATAGGCAAGTAGGTGATCAGCCTTCTGCGCCTGACACATACCGTCCACTTTTTTGGAAGTCAAGCCGATTTCCTTCTTATAGAACAAGGGGTGAACGGGCAGGAGGTTAATCTAATGTGAAGTTGACACCGCCGTCCATTGCCACTCAGACTTCGCGATTGCGTTGCCGGCCTGTTATAAAATAAAAATAAAATAAAATATGTTTATTATGGAACATAAGATACATGTATCACTTATTCCACGTCATTAAATTTGAAGGCATCCCTACTCATCGGCAAAGAAGACAGAGGGTGTAGGCCGAGAGAAAAAGCCGGCGTAAAAAACTCTCGGTACTCTTTTAAAACAGCAAATCATCAAACAACACTTATTTAAAACAAATATCGCAAATTAATTAGAAGTAGCCTGTCTAGCACTAGTCCCAGGCCCTTTTATCAACTAGATAATCGTTGACTTTATAGTAAGCCTTTTTAAACAGCTTTTCTTTAATACATTTCTTAAATTTATTGAAAGGCAGTGATAAAGACTTGATACTCTCTTATCTTAAAGGAAACTAAGTCGAATTAGTTCGGAAATACTTCAGTGGGCAGCTGGTTCCACATAGCGGTGGTGCGTGGCAAAAACTGCCTTAAAAATCGCTCAGTTGTGGAACAATGGACGTGGAGGTGATACGGATGGTATTTTGTGTTCTGCCTTGAAGTCCGATTATGAACTGCAGGTTCGAATAATTGCTCTGAACACTCTTCATGGTATATGCGGTAGACCCTTTTTATTTGTGTTTAGTGAACTGACAAACGATTTGCTCTATGTGTCAGCCTCCTGAAAACGAGAGTAACTGTATGCTAATTAAAATTTTCTGGATAGAGCCTCTTCTGAAACGGCCATAAATCACATTTCAGCTTAATATTGTCTTTGATTGACATAACCTTTACACATTTAAAGAAAAAACTGTTTTTGGTGGTCCGTGACCACGCACGCTGTAAAGCACGCGAAACGTCGGATAAATTTAAAATTATGTTAAATAATAACATAATTTTAAATATAATATAAAAATATAAATAAAAACAGTTTTTTCTTTACATTTCAGCTTGTTGAAAACGTTTGTAACTCGTGGTAATATCGAGAAACATTTCAGTCAACCCATCTTCGAAATAATATACTCGTATATTGTTTTGTGATAGTTAAATCCAGCATTGGGGTGACATGACATCATTTAGTTGAATAAACAATTCCTTAATCCGTCCCCGTCGCAACGTCCGTGTCCTTCGTGAATGGACCGCTAACAAACTCTTTCACAAAAATACAATAATTACTTTAAGTCGAATAAAAACCGCTTTCTTTCGACACAAGGCGCCTAATTCACCTTCGCTCCCTCAAGTCCTTTCTTTAAACGAATTACAAATGTTTAGAAGCGATGATTGCAAGGGTTTTAGACCAAAGTAGGCAAGTTAATAAAATCTATTTGTGTTGATTACTTAGCAAAAGTTATAAGTTTTTATCGGACCATCGGTTACGCTTAGAATATAGTGCGGTCCGCTGCCCTTAAACACCTGTCAACGCCAGGACGCTTACAGGTGTGTTTGTATTATCTTACTGGCCAGGATATATGTAGAAGGAGTATGAGAACTCTCACTCCCTTTTATTGTAGCTGAGTTCAATAAATTATTTATAATACAAAATAAACCCGCGTTACTTTGTTCCTTTACTTTTCTACAGCAAATATGATTGCTGCGGTAAAAGGATATACGAGTTTTTTATATAAATATATAATTTTACAATATTCTTAACCTACATATTATTAATACTAATAATTAAAACTTGATAAGTAGAAAATTATAACAAATTTAAAAAGTTTTGTCTTTGTGGCAGTGAACCTTTAACGCTGGCAGCATTTCCTCGCTGTATTGCGATACTTATTCGTTGAGTGAGGAAAGTACCAGCTCTGGGGTCACCGGTACTATCTACCAGGCACCAACTTAAATCTTTAATTAGCGCTTATACACTTGAACCACGGCCCAAGAGTCTCTACTCCAAAGGGAACTAAATCAAAAAGTTTCATACTTTCAAAGAAAATTTTTTTTATTAGATTCCAATGCAAATAAGCACACATATATGTATTGAAGAAAACCTATTTAATTATAGTTAGGACGAAATAGCCACTAAAACGCAATCCTGAAGACCTAAGTTCACCTAAACCCCAATTCAATTATCATTTAAATAAGAAGGAAAGATAAAAATTCAAATAGCTGCTTGAATGTGGCTCATTACTGCATTTTCCTATCGCGTAGTCAAACTTTTGAGTGTTGGAACTAAAAAATAACCTGAATTTCAATGAAAATTTACTTTCGGAATACTATTGAAAATTCTCGATTTAGTTCGTATTAGAAACTATAGTGAAGGAAACGCTTGGAAGGTTCTATTGGGAAACATTATTGTATTAATAAATGTTATTGTTAAAATATTGTTATTAAAATAAACATAGTATGTCAGAAATATAGTTACGTAATGAGAGATGCAATTTAACTGTAAATCATCTGCGTTTAAAATAATACAGTGTATTTACTTTAGATTAGATTTATAAAATAGGGGGGCAAACGAGCCTACGGCACGCCCAAAATGAGAGGTCATCGCGGCCCATGAATACCCAATTTTAGCAGGTGCGTTGCCGGTCTTTTAGGAAGGAGTATACTCTTACTTAAACGATTTTTTTTTTTTTATAGAATAGGGGGGCAAACGAGCTTGCGGGACGACCAAAAAGGGCAGTCCACGCAGCCCATAGACACCCATTTTTAGTGGGTGCGTTGCCGGCCTTTGAGGGAGGAGTAGGCTCGTTTTTTAAAAATTTGGAGGTCGTATCTCTGAGGGAAGACCCCTCCCGGGAGCCGATTCCACAGTTCGCTAGTTCGCAAAAGAAAATGCCTTGTGAAGCGGACCGTGGAAGACCTCCAACCATCAAGATGATGCTGGTGAAATTTAGAGGTCGTTCGGCTCGTACGGTGATGAAAAGAGGCAGGAGGGATCAACCCAAACAATTCTTCCGAACACTCTCCGTGATAAACTTTGTAAAAAACGCAAAGAGACGCAATGTCTAAATTGTTAAACGGAGTTGCTAAAAATATCCACCGAGTAATTTTTCATCAGAGTATCAAAACTGTCGAACTATAATGACGTAATGGATAATTTTAATAAAAGATAATTGTTCTCCTCAAATCCATATGTAAAATTCAAAGATATTATTTTTAATAAATAAATAATATATAAAATTATATATAAAAGTGTTTTAATTTCCTTTTTTATTACATCTGTTCGTTCTGATACACTTCATTAATTAATAAATTATCGTTAAAAACGTGTACAAATTAAACGTAACTTAAATCGATTAGGAGATTATATCACTCAATCTCCTGCGCGAAGTTTGTCGATTAATCTCTGCAAACTTATGTCATCAGCATTTATAATTAATTAACTGATCGTAAATGAACCACAATAAAGAAGTTTTCCACAGATTATAATAAAACACATTATTCAATGATTATAGAGCTTATATATCAAATAAAATATAGGTACGTAAATCTTCATCTTCTTCTCTTTTTTTGAAGGACCCTAAGTGGAATTGGTTTAGAAATACTTCAGTAGGTAGCTGGTTCCGAAAACGCTTAGTTGGAACGACAGACGCCGAGGTGATACGGGTGGAATTTCAAATTCTGCCGATGATGTAACTCAGCTGCAGGTATTGATCCGACTCTCCGTGGTAAATGCGGTAGAAGATGCAGAGAGACCCCACATTTCTATGGAACGCCAAGGGATCTAGCAGTATGGTAAGGTATTGGTCGTCGACGATTCGGACCGCTCTTCGTTGTATGAAGTGGAAGGTCAGGGTCAAGTGGAATGAGCTGGTACGGGGGAGCTTAATACAAACAAACAAAAAACTAGCGATTTATTTAGGAACTTGATTCCAGCTGAAATAATCGCGCCATGTAAGTTACAATATAAAATGATTTAAGCGTTGCATAATTAATACGCGATAATGATGTTTTATTGAAAAACTTTGTGTTCTGATTAAGATTAGTTCAGAACTTGCATAATAATTCAGATGTAGAGATTTCACCATGCACGCGAGGCGGGACTCGCGGTACATTGATCCAAATAACTGGATGAACCGAATTAATTATTACAAAAAGGGATTAACGTTAGGGTCTTTCAAGAAAGGAGCGTACCAATACTTAAAGGTCAGCTACGCACTTGCGAGCCTTCTGTGTCCATGGGCGGTGGTATCACTCAACATCAGGTGAGCCTTCTGTCCGTTTGCCTCCTGTTTTATAAAATAAATACATACAATACTTTTCAACCATACCAAAAAAGAAAATATAATCACTAAACAACGAAAAAAAGGTTTTTGTCAAAGTCAAAATCATTTATTCATATAGGTAACACAATGTAGGTACACTTATGATGCCCAAAGAAAAATACATATTAAATGCTTTTAATTTTACATTTACTGCCAGTATATTATTACTTCGCTTTATGTAAAGATTTCAAGAAATAAACAAACAAAAAATCAGACATTACACATTTAGTAATACATTTTATTTGTACGCACCATCCAGTCTCTTCAATAAAACAATCCTACATCTTTGTAAACATCTTGTTAGTTGAAGCACTTAATATCTTAATACGCGTTTGTAACGAGTTGGTTAATGAATTAGATCTGAATTTAGTACCTACGCTAATTATTAAACTTAGCCGCGAGCTTTTAATTAAATTGTTGGTGTATATCGACTTTATTATATTTTAGGTTTATCTTTAACATCTAAACAACTTTTGTTTGGTATTTAGTCATAAACTCAAAATAACTTTATTCATATAGCTAACCAAGTACACTTATGAACGTCAACAGAAAAGATGGACAATTTATTCTAAATTACATTTACTACTAGTTCGCAAGTCAAGTTTCTTGCAAGAAGAACTGGCAAGAAACTCTCCGCCACTCTTTTTAGTCATACAAATTATTTGAACTGGAGCAAATCAATCCCAAGGACTAGGATCATTAAATCGTAAAATTTATAAAAAGCTTTATTGATTAACGAAATAAGAGATTTATCACTAAATAAAATCAAAGCCCTCATTAAACAAAAATTTATCAATAAAGCTTTTTATAAATTTTACGATTTAATGATCCTAGTCCTTGGGATTGATTTGCTCCAGTTCAAACAATTTGTATGACGCAATACTTGGCGATTAAAAACAGTGGCGGAAAGTTTCTTGCCAGTTCTTCTTGCCCGCTCTACGCCCTTGACTTGCGAACTGGTAGTAAATATAAATTTACAATTAATTTAACTCTTTTTTATGTCGTTAATTAAATAAATAAAAAATAAATAAGTGACGCTACCTTTTTAGGTCTGGGCTTCAGATTTGTATATCTGTTTCATGATCATTTGTCAATCTATGATCCGGCAACGCACTCGCGAGCCCTCTAGCATTGAGAGTGTCCATGGACGGTGATATCACTTAACATCAGGTAAGCCTCCTGCAGGTTTGCCCCGTTCTAAAGAAAAAAGCAAGTAGGTGATCAGCCTTATGTGCCTGACACACGCCGTCGACTTTTTGGGTTTAAGACAAACCGGTTTCCTCACGATGTTCTCCTTCACCATTCGAGCGAATGTTAAATGCGCACATAGAGAGAAAGTCCATTGAAGCACAGCCGGGGATCGAACCTACGACCTCAGGAATGAGAGTCGCACGCTAAATCCACTAGGCCAACACTGCTCGAAGTAACAGGGGTCGAAAATTGGATGCAATTACTTTTTGTTTCCGAACTTTCGATGTGAGGGTAGGAATAAAAAAATATCAACAGTGACCAATATATATTTAATGAAACAATCCATTATAAAAATAGCAACAAAATATACACTTAAGCCTCTACTAACCTAATGTTAACATTTTCTCTTACCATTTAAATTCTTTTTAATGTCACAAAATTTCACACATCAATTTTTTTTCATATTAGGCGCATAGTTCATTTTAAGTTTTTGTAATCGTAACTATTTAATAAAAAAAATATTCTTTTTTAACGTATCATACGCGTCAAAATTAAATATGTCGTCTTTATAACTCACGTTGCACATCGAAAAGAAAAAAAGGTGACAAAACATTCTTGGCGATATAAAAAATTGTATGGTTTCCATTTTTAATATTTTATAATAACCGGACTATATATTATTAATTTTTATAATAAGTACTCAATGTACGTTTCTAAATACACGCCCAAATCGCTGTTTTAGTCACCCATGACCAAAGTCTACACCAAAACAGTAAAGTGGCAGGTTGAGATTTGGAAGCTAGACTTAAGCGTGGACTATAACTCACGTACTATGTCATCATTCAATTCATATTTGACGTATGCGAGTCAGTTTCTAAAGGCCCATTTACATGATGCCATTTTCTTGTACATACCAGAGCAATAATTGAATGCAATAAATGAAGCGCAATAATTGCCGTTCAAGGATTGTATGCAACTGTTTACACTTGAAAACTTGAATGCAAGTATTGTATTCAAGTATTGACAAGGAAATAATTGCACATGCCTTTTGTTTACACCAATGCAACTATTTTAAGGAGATTATTGCTTTCAAGTATTGTCTTGTCTAAACACAGACTTGTACGTGCCTATACCATTTAATGGCGCTTTCGTGCAAGTATTGCACGTATTTGCATTGACAAATTTTTCATTCAAGTCTTAAATATTTTAGAAGAGTGTTGGAGTTTGAATATGTTAATATTAATGTAATAAAGGCAGGTAACACTTGTCACATGTAAAGAAAAAGTTTTAGTTTAGAATATAAAGAATACCTGTTTGAATTTTATATAAAAAGATAGTTTCTGTTTTTTGTCTTTAGTACTTCTATTCTAGACGCAGATAGTGTAACATCTTTGGCTCTTTATAAACATAAATTATTGTTTTTTTTAAAATAGACCCTCACCACCAGAGCTCAGTCTTCTTAAAAGATTAGAACCATCCAACAGAGAGGTATGAATATGAGTAAAAAGGTGTTTAAATTCAGTTCTGCTGATATAATAAAGTTCATTGAGATTTATCGCAGTCATGAGTGTTTATGGGATACCGAAAATGTAAATTATAAGAACCGATGCGCTAGCAGCATTTTCACAGGAATTTGAAGTTGACGGTTTCGGACCGAAGGAAGACAAACAAAATAAAGAATTTAAACTAAATTAATTTTTAATTTATTTAATTTTTATTTAATTTAATTTAACACACCCTCACTCACTGTACTCATGTTTGTAAATGAAGAGATAATTGCGTACAAGAATTGCGTAAGAAATTATTGTACGTGCTGTTTACATCAATAATAGTTTTGAAAGGAAACTTTTCCCATTGATCAAGAATGTTACGTTTTGTTTAGACTATGCAATTCATTTATTGCGTTGATATAATTGTATGCTACAGGCAAGAAAATGGCATCATGTAAATGGGCCTTTAATCTTATGGTGGCTGTACACACTCGTCGAGACACCCCGAGACAGGCCTAGTGCGAGAGTGTACAATAGAGCTCTCGTCTCGTCTCGCTTCCTCGCAGTTGGTCTCGCCTCTCTCGGTTGCCTGTTGGTTTTTTGCGCACGAGTCAAAGGGTCTCGCGAGTAAAACGAGAACAACCTGTACACACTCGTTCAATCACTCAATTTTGGATAATATTAAAACTTTATGATCCTAATTACCAATTTCTGTTGCGGTGAATATTATTCACCATCTTCTTCGCCATGGCTTCGTATTTTTTTTAAATGGTAAACGTGAAGAAGATTATAATAACTTATTGCACAAAGACAAACAGCAGCAGCGGTTTCCACGTCCATTATTAACGGTGTTTTAAATACAATTAACGTAACGAGTGTGTACAGGCTGCGCTCTTCTCTCGGTCCTCTCGGTCGAGACTCTCGTCGAGAGGCTCTCGCCGAGTGTGTACAGCCACCATTACACTTAGTCACTCGTGAACTACATACCTTGTATAGAAAATTACGTATTTAAAACCAATAAAAACCCGACTTTACAATTACAATTTACCCACTAAAAGTCCGTGGGCTTTGGGCGTCCAATAGACTCGTTTGCCCCAATGTACTATAAAAAAAAAGTTTTTTTACCTGTCTTTTATTAAGTATGTCTGGAAGATATCGCTCAAACTACCCGATGTAGTATTTTCTATTTATTAAATAAATATGAACAGTTTGAGACATCTTCAATATATAAAAACTTAAGCAAAAAATACTCTCACCACGATGCCTATAAAGCACAAAATTATACATAAATTAAAAACCGATAACCATTAAGGTCTCTGCCCACTATCCCGTAGCATACCATGACCGTGCTAGGAACGTATCAGGCACGGAAAGCAATCCGGTACGCTCTATTTCGCCCACTGAAGCGGGCCGACAGCGTTCTGAACCCGTTTACAACCCGTATGTAACCCGTATTTAATCTGTATGATGCCCGTATGTGACACGGCAGAAATCTTTTCAATACACTCGTAAGGCATCGGTTCATTCTCGTACAAATATCAGTGTTAATATTGGACATTATTCAGGCACTTAGTTGATGACGGAGAAAAGTTTTTTCAGTACTTCTGAATGTGTACATTCAAATTTAACGCATTTAAAACGGGTTTGTAACGGTCATACTCCCCGCTCAGTCACCGGTCTAGCAACGTCGCGTGCCATGCACGTAGCGTGTCCGCACCGGCAAAATATTCCCTCCGACGAATAGTTGACGGCCCGTGCATGGCACGCTACGGTGTCGGCCGGTGACGGAACGGTCTAGTGGGCATGGTCTCATACTTCTCCATACAAAGAATAGTTTTTTGTCTGAAACGGTCCTAGTACGGTCATGGTATGCTACGGGATAGTGGGCAGAGAGCTTTAGTAATCTTCATGAACAAAACCGAAACAATCAGGCGAGCGTGACCCTCTGTTTTAGCATCTGTTGCGATATCATTTTTTGTTCGGACGAAAGAGGGTCGCCTCGGAATCTTTTGTATCTGAAACAGAGGAATTAATTTTTGAAGTGAAACTTCTTTATCGGGGTTGGAAAAAAATTTACAGACATTTGTCACATTTTTCGGTTACGCGCCATCTTTTTCTTGTCCCTACCACGGTTGATCCGAAGCCATTAATAACAAAAATATATAATAACGATAACAATGATAGTAATCATTCTATTACAATTAATGAAATTCTGTAATAATCTTAGTAGTAATAAGGTAAAATGAAATAATTGTATTTGTATTCATGTCTATGATAATAAAAGCCTTTTGTTAAACTTTATTTAACCAATTTCGTTAAGTTGCATATAGTAGATCATTTTTCGAAAAATAAGGTCATAAGAAGTTTCACTTCTAACGTGTGTACACTAGTACACGCACATTTTTTTTTTTTATAGAAACTTACATCATATCATAGAAACTTCTCTGTTCCATTGAAAGCGAGGGTTTGGTTTCCTTCAGTGCAACTTCAATGTCTTCTCCATTGACTGTCACACTCTCCATACGACGATTTTCGCTGCTCATCTGAAATGTCAATTAATATTTTTCTTAGACAGGTCCTGATGGAGACTGTCAACCCTGTAATGTAATATGTTTTAAGTAATAGATATAATATGTCAGACACAGTCTGAACATCTATAAAATTATTTCATGAGGGTTTTAGCGCCACTGAGTATAATAATAATCTTATTTCTGTGTTATAACTGTTCTAAATAAAACCCATACAACTGCCAACCTTTTGACGTGATAACGTCTTTAAAATCGTTTTAGTCGGGTGACTTTTTCAGAAACTTGTGTCACACCAAAACCTCACGAGCGCGATCGCAGGTATAACGAGAGAGAGACGGACCGATCTCCCGTCTCATCTCGAGCGCTGCCAGTCATTCCGTGAATGTATGAAGAAAAATGTATATCATAGTCGAATAAGTAAACTTGTCATTTTACACCCGAAATTTATCATCAAAAGTGTGAATAAAACGATAGATGTAATTTAAAATTTGAAAAAATTGTTATCTTCATTAATTCCTTACTTCCCAAAAACTTATATCACCAATAAGACGTTATCACGTAAACATCTCGATCGTAAACCTACTTTACAAACAACCAATATTTTTTTGAGTAGAAATTTTGTTTATCCATTTTTTTTCAGCCATATATGGCGGCCTTTAATTTTTTTTGCATGTAATAAGGAGGGACACAGTAAGCAGTTTTGGCCTAGTGGCTTCAGCGTGCGACTCTCATCCCTGAGGTCGTAGGTTCGATCCCCAGCTGTGCACCAATAGACTTTCTTTCTTTCTATGTGCGCATTTAACACTCGCTCGAACGGTAAAGGAAAACATCATGAGGAAACCGACATGTCTTAGACCCAAAAAGTCGATGGCGTGTGTCAGGCACTGGAGGCTGATCACCTACATGCCTATTATTGAAAAATGATCATGAAACAGATTCAAAAATCTGAGACCTAGACCTAAAAGAGGTTGTAGCGCCACTGATTTATTTTTAATAGGAGGCACACGGGCAAGTGACTTATCTAATGTGATACAGCCGCCCATGTACACTCACTGAAAGAATTTATTAACAACCATTTTCGTTAGCCTTTAAGTAATGTAACTCACCAGCTGAGTCTCCAACCTTCCAAGTTGCGCAGTCACCAGCAGAGACTTCAGATCGGCCGGTGAGAAGCCCTCAGTCTTTTCCGCTATCAGCCGGAAGTCTACGCTTTCGTCTACTGTCACGTTCTGTGCCAGCGTCTTTAGCACTTCTTGGCGATCATTCTATAAATTATATATTATACAAGCTGACCCGGCAAACGCATTTTACCATGTGTATTATATATAGGAAACATTTTTTTTGTTTAATAAAAATAACTATCAACAATAATACAAAAATAGGGGTTCATCGTAGAGGGGAGAAAATTAAGGGATGTATGTATTTTTGTATGCTGAATCAATAAAAAAAAGTTATCCAAAAAATAAAAACAATTATTTTGGTGTGGACACCCCTCATCACTTAGGGGTTTGAAAGATAGATAGTAGCTAAAAAATTTCATAAGAATCGGTTTCGGAGGAGTATGGGAACGAACACTGTGACACGAGAGTTTTATATATTAAGATGTATAGCATATCTCAGCTTTTGTCGTTTGAAAGACCACAGAAGACCTTGAAACTTGGTAATACGTGGGCATATTTCTATTTCAAGTAGACACAGGGCAAGACAGATTCTACAAGAGTCTATACAAATTTATAAATGAAACAGACATATTATGTTTTGTCTTCATTATAATGTAAGTGGGCGCTCCTATTTCGCCATAACTCTTTCCATGTCATATGGAGCAAGATAATAGTTGCAACATATCATTTCATCAGGGGGCTCATTTGATGTTAAGTGATACCATGGACTCTCAATGCCAGACGGCTCGCAAGTGCGTTGCCGGCATTATAAGAATTGTTCTTTTTTTTATATAGAACAGGGGGCAAACGGTCAGGAGGCTCACCTGATGTTATGTGATACCACCGCCAAGGCTACTCAATGCCAGACGGCTCGCAAGTGCGTTGCCGGCCTTTTAAGAATTGGTACGCCCTTTTCTTGAACGATCCTAAGTAGTGTTGCCCAAAATCGGTCTTGGTCTTGCAGTCTTGGTCTTGTTCTTGCGTTTCCGCGAGACCAAGACCAATACCAAGACCGCCTTATTATAGCAAGACCAATACCAAGACTGAACCCTGCAAGACTTGAGCAAGACAATACTTAAGCCTGCAAGACTCTTGCGTCTTGCAGTTAAGACAAACTGAGATTTGGGCGTTATTAAGTAGGTATTTGGTTTCAATCCCGATTTTGAGAAACGTTCCCCAGTATCAAAACCGTAGGTATCACATATCCTAACACTAAACTAAGGGCTGCAGTTGGCAACGTGCCGCTCGTCTGAAAGCACCCTGAAACGTATTGTATTGATTGGGTAGGTAAGTACTTATTATATTTCAACAATTTATTAAGTAGCGTGTTAATACTCACAAATCTGTTCCCACCATCCCATGTGATAAAATTTACCTAGAATAACTTTATAGCAAAGTTCATTACTTGTAGGTAGCTTGTATCTACCTATAATATGTTATGCTTGTTTATGTCTAATGTGCAGATCTAACGTTAGTACTCGTAGGTTGGTATGTGCTTAAAATTATAGCTAACAAAATTATATAAACATCATGTAGGTTAAATTAAAACTAACAGCGAGTCGAGTAGGTCTAGTAACAGTTTCTACAGCACCCAATATTATGGTACAGACGCCAGCACATCAAGCTACTAATAAAAATAACCTATCAAATTTCTTCAACAGATTTTCAAGTTTATCGCTAAGGAATTAAGGTTCAAAGTTGATTGGGGAAATGTGACGTTCTGCGAATAAACTGTTGGTCGGTCGGTGTATTATATACCTACTTATTTGATAATTTACCGACAAAGACGCCGTGGTTTGCAACAAGTGTATCACAGCATTTGACACTGTTTGAGCGCCGCATTCGCCGACAAAGAGTACGGACAGAGGCACACAAATTTTTACCTATTTTGGTAGGGTTGGTTGGCCTTAAATGACCTTGAAGATGTCCCAGCAGTAGGTAGGTATAAATTGAATGCTCTGAGTTTCTTTTATTTAAATACATTCTCACACTGGCTTGAATTCGAACACTACAGCGTTAAAAGCTGTCGGGCGAGATGATAATTAATAACTAAGTAGGTATTGCATCTATTGAATTGCGAATATTTTGATTTCGAAATAATCATTGTTAATATCGGTAAATGTGTGTGATATACCTAGGTACTAAAATGTGAGCAGTAAGATTGAAAAATGTATATGCCATGTCAGTGCTTTCAATAAATTTATTTTAAAAAAGCTCTCTAGTAAGATTTAGAGTTTTCCATTCAATTACACACAAAAAATTATTGAAAAACAAAAATTATGAAAAAGATATTTAGACTGAGTACTTAGGAAATAAGTAGAAAAAATATTCTATCGTGGATACCGAGTTATTAAAAAGTGGATAAACGTTTTGTTTACTTAATTTTATTTTTCTGTGCTAATGCCAACATTGACAACCCCACCAAAATAGGTAAAAATTTAGTCCGCTTCTAGACTTTGTGTTGCCGCCGTCGCTTTCATGTCAAAGGTCGCCGCCACTGCCCATGTTCTAAAGAATAAAATAAGTTTCCGGGTGCTCAGAACGTACGCAAATAGATTATGTTGTCCTCGCAAGGAAGAATGTAGTCGTAAGGATAGGTAAATTTTATAAAAATTGTTGTAAGTAATAAAAATATACCTAGTTTATATTATTATTACCTATTATACCTTTTTAAAGGAAATTGCACTGCAAAATTGGAAGTGGGTGATTTTAACAAACTTGAAACGTGGAAAAGCTCCAAATATGAGCGACGTTATATTGCTTTACGCATTTTGTTTTAAAATCACACATTTCCAAAAATCGAGATTTGCAGTGTCGGTTTATCAACTTCTATCGTACCTACTCTAGTAGCGACTATTGTCTTCAGCGATGATTTACTAAATAAATAAAAATAATCGTCGTGTAGGTACGACGATTATTTTTCTAAGGAATACAATTTCGTTGTAGTAGGTACCTACATCATTTCTTACTTACACATACTTTAACGACAGTACCTACGTAGCAAAGCGCGCTAGTCACGAGTAGGTACGCCAAATTGCCTAAAAAATGTACCTACGCACACTGTAATGAAATCTGCTAATCTCAACACACTGCCTGTAGCCTGCCTGCTATTATTGGTTGATGAACATTGTACATTGGTGAATGCTCCAGGATAGCCCGCAAGCCCCCACAAATAGCAATAGGCTAATAAGTATTTGCAAGTCTTGCGAGACTTGCGAGACTCTTGCTGCAAGATCAAGACCAAGACCAAGACGGAGAGCGCAATACCAATACCAAGACCAAGACCAGGTGTATTGACGCAAGACAATACCAAGACTGGCCTAAGTCTCGTCTTGGTCTTGCATTTGGGCAACACTAATCCTAAGTCGAAATGGTACTGAAAAACATCAGTGGGCAGCTGGTTCCATATAGTGATGATTAAATAACGCTCAGTTGTGGAATGAAGGACGTCGAGGTTATACAGGTGGAATTTCGTTTTCTACACTCTTTTCTTGATTTCGCGATTAATTTTCTTATTGACGTTCATAAGTGTACATTCTTCTTATAGTGCCATCTCCTTTCGAAGGTTGGCAATCATCATAACTTCTTTAATTTTGAATGCCGCTTCTCAACAATGACTTGCTGCTATGCATGATCATAGCACCAAGTCATTGTTGAGAAGCGGCCCTTCATCCATCTAAGGTTCTTCATCCATCACGTGCGTCTGCGGCCAGGTCTCCGTCTGCCCTTCGCCGTATATGATTAGTTGAAGGAGCTCGTATTTTACCTAAATGAAATCGCCCACGAAGACTCTAAGAACTCACCAAATCCGGCAAAGCACAGTAAATATGGCGTTCGATCCTTCCAGCTCTCAACAAAGCCGGGTCCACCAGGTCCGGTCGAGAAGTGGCAACTACAACTGGACCCTTCGCACCCCCTTCGGCCCCATCGAGCCTCGCCAGTAATTGGTTTACCACTCGGTCGGTTACGCCGGTTGAGTCGTGACCACGTCTGGACAAAGCATTGTAGTTGACATATTTATATATTTCTAGCTGCCCACGCGAACTTAGTTTCTCCTTAATGTGATTTTACTTAGCCTAAGAGTTGATTTACACAGGGTCAGTAACTGACTACAAATTCGAGGCAAGTCAGTGCTGACCCGAAAAAACCCTGTGTAAACTGATTTGAAGTCAGTACAGTGGCTTGAAGTCAGCGCTGACTTGAATATTCGGACACGAATATTTTAAAGTCAGTTGGCGCCCCCCGCCACCCGCGCACCCCCGCGCCAGCCAAATAAACCCCGTGTAAACAGACAAGTCAGTGCGTGGTTAGTCACTGCCACTGCGTTGTAGAGTGACCACGTTTTTTTCGCTGGCGATAAAAATGAAGTTTAGCGAAGACGAAACCATAAAATTGGTGCAATTATATGGCCAGTTTGTACTCCTCAGGATCATCAAATCGCAATTGCTGCAGCAACTAAGCAGAGCCACCAGTTTCGTTTCTATCGTCAATCCATTTTCTTACCCATTGTCGTTCATTTTTAGTTATCTCATTTTCTACCATTTCTATTAACTCATTCAACAGCAAAATTGATAAATTTTTCAACAAATAATTAAATCGTCGTTTCAGTTGTTTTCGCGCGCGTCGATTCATTTTTCCCACTGACTTCACACACGTGTGGTCATCGTGAGAAACGCACCACTACTACTTACTTCATGTAAACAGTTAAAGTCAGTCGCGGCGCCGACTTTGGCGCTGCGACTGACTTGTCTACTTACCCTGTGTAAATCAGCCATAACTTTCTAGTACATACCAACATGGAACATTTTGCTATGCTACCCAGAGACTGTTCGGTTTTTCGGAATAAAAACTTTTTAGGTTGTTCTGTGAATTTTTCTCTATATAACTCAGGGTTCTAGACAAATTAACAAATAAAACATAGGGGTTGATCGTATAGGGGTGAAAATTAAGGGTTTTATGTATTTTCATTTAAAAAAAAAGTTTTGTCTAAAAAATAAAAATAAAAATTTAAGGGTTTGAAAGATAGATAGTAGCCGATACTCAGACTTACAGAATATATATATAAAAAAATCATAAAAATGGGTCTAGCCGTTTCAGAGAAGTATGGGAACGGACATTGTGACACAAGAATTTTATATATTAGAATACCATAAACAGACATTGATAGAGAATAATGTACATATTATTTTAGTTATAGCTATTATGGAATACATTTTATTTCACCGTCTATTGTATATAAAATGGTTGTATGTAAAGTCGGTTTACGGACGATCGTTTAACGTGACAACGTCATAACAAAACATTGATGAAATGATTGCATACTTAAGTCTTCGAGTGGAAGAGAGATAGATGCGACGCAAGCGTATTATGACCGTAATTTATTAAGAATAAATAAAATCTTAAAGTAGGGACCGCTAATCGACAAAGAAATACTTGAGAAATAAATATGAGCGCCTAATTAACTAATCATAAAATGTTCAATTAAATTTGCATAAAAATGAAGTGTTCGTGAAGGTACTTACAATAAAACTTACTTGGGCGCGAGACTGTCGAATTCGTCAAAGAAGAGAATACACGGACGCTGCAACTCCGCTCTGCATGATAATTCATGATTAAATAACACTTTATTTATGTGTAAACATAAATATCCTTACTCTAAATAAAAATATGTCTATTTTCTCAGATTTTTGGAGTTTACTCCTTAAGAAACCATTTTAGGTTATAAGGCCCGGTACGGAAATTTTATGAGGAGTAAAATCAAGTGTAACACGAAAAGTTGAGGCGTTATGTAGAAAGAGACAAACATATATATCTGTAGGATTGAACGTGTAAAAAAATGAGATGGAATACATTACACAGACTTTTATATTTTGAATTCACGTTTTGACAGCCACGTTACAACATTGTCAGTGTTTACAGGTGTAAAATATAAAAGTAGATTGTTTAGCGTGCCAAAGAGTTTTGTCAATAGTAATGGTCAGTGAAATTAAAACTAAAAAGATTGTTCATTCTTATTCTTCTCTTACTATAAAGGTATCTTTGGTCACAGAAAGAAAATCCTATTTGGGCATAGATGATGTAGGTACGTTTTATTACTACTACAAACATTTATATTATAAAAACATATATTCTTACCACCTTTAGTATGAAAATATGGTCGACAGCCACAGAACATTATCGCCATTTTATCGTTCGTAAGGAGTAAACTCCAATCGTGGCGTCGTAGCTGACACAATATACATACTACAAAAGTACATATATGAACTTTTCCGTTTGACACTCCCGACAAGATCGCTCTTACATTACTATAAACCAGTGGTTTCATATATATATATATATATATATATAAACGTGTACACTGTACATATAAAATATATATTGAGAAATAATAAAATACTAACTTGTCAAAAATATCCCTAACAGCCTTTTCGCTTTGTCCAATATATTTGGAAAGTAGTTCCGGCCCCTTCACAGTGAGCATTCGCATATTAGCGGCCCGGGCCAAACAAGACCCCAAATGGGATTTGCCCGTCCCAGGCGGGCCATACAGCATGACCCCACATCGTTTAGAGGGGAATAACACTGGATACATGATTGGCCAGAAAATGGCTTCCGTGAGCTGCCGCTTAACGTCCTCCAAGCCTCCCACTGGAGTCCAGATATCTAGTTCTTTGGGTGTTTCTTTTGTTGCTTCGTTGAGACGTGGTTTATCTGTTGATGATTCTGTAAAGGTATTTCTTTTTCTAACTTTTTAAATTTAAAATTGAGCAGTGTTGGTCTAGTGGCTTCAGCGTGCGACTCTCATCCCTGAGGTTGTAGGTTCGATCCCCGTTGATGTTAAGTGAGAAGTGGCCTTTTGGAGGACACGCCTACAGGAGATGCCTGTTTAAACGCCGTTTAAATGAACCCATATTCAACTTTCTAGGAAAGATAATTTTAATTAATTTAATTTTAATTATATAGTGGGCAGTAAAATTATTGCTTATTGTAAAGTTTCACACCAGGGGTTTATTTTATTTTAACTATTAAGAATATGGAGAAGGGGTAAGGACTTCCACTCCATTGCTACAAGAAATGACGATCCAAATTGTGCAGTGCGGTAAAAAAATAAAATGTTTATTATGGAACACAAGATACAGGTATCACTTATTCCACGTCATTAAATTAGTCCCTACTCATCGGCAAAGAAGACAGAGGGTGTAGGCCGAGAGAAAAAGCCGGCGTAAATCATTTAAAATAGCAAATCATCATACAAAATGACTATGTTAAACATCACTTATTTTAAAACCAGTACCAGCCCTGCGATTCTGTAACTCACTTTTCGAACTCACACAGCGGTTTTCGCATCGGCGGTCGCTCTGAAAAGGTGGGAGCTTATTGTTTATTGTTTATCAGAATGCCAAATCATAAAATGACTGCTTCACGACTGATTTCATAGCGACCGCCGATGCGAAAACCGCTGTGTGAGTTCGAAAAGTGAGTTACAGAATCGCAGGGCTGATGTCAACGACGAAGAGATCAAACTCCAGCATCCTTCTATATAAGCGTTGTTTGAAAGGGGATGAGTCAGGTATCAGAATACGCATGACTTCACCAATAGTAGAAACTTACTTTTCTTCTTGATAGCTTTGAATATCTTCTTATTGAGGTAGTCCACGACATCTCGCACGCTGGAGCCGGCCGTATCCATCGCCATCCTGATGACGTCATCGTCTTCAACAACGAACGACTCGCGTACTTTGTTATTTAGTAAGTGCTTGAACAACTCCACCCTCTCGTCCTAAAATTAAAAATCACAGTAATAAGTAAAATGATTAATTATATAGAACAAACGCAAAATATGTAAACAGACAGGACGGATTAGCTCTCGAGTGTGTTGCCGGCCTTTTTAATTAATTTCAGTTAGTCAATACACACATTTCAATCAGTAAGTATTGTTGTGTGTATATGGTTACACCTTCAGCTGTTAAAAGTTGACTGATTATACCATAGAGAGCCATATTCTAGAAAGTCAATCAAACTTAATCTCGTATCAGAAGCAGTCAAACCATATTTATGAATGAATATGTATGTTGTTTTATAAATATAATAAATTTGCGATAGAGTAGATCCATATAAAAACTAAAACTTACTTGATCAAGTTCAGGAACGTCAAAATGGCTGGTGAACAGAGGTTTCCCGCCAAACTCTCTCAATACCGGATGCAAGGAATGCATACTGAGTGATGTCATTATTACACAGACTCCAGAACACGACTGCAGCATGTTCTTAATACAAATTGCCAGTCTGTAATATCAAAAAAAATTAACTGAAAATTTATTATGAAAGTTATTAACTTTGATTGTGCACAGGGCCAGTTGGCAGTATGACTCCTATGTCATCTGTGTCGTTATATTTCGTCATAGTCGTAGAATAGTGACAGATTTGACTAATAGTAAAGTTTTTTGTCATAACTTTTTGAAGTGAAACTTCTTTATCGACGTATGGGTGAAATTTTGTAGCAAATCGTCACGTTTTTCGGTTACGCGCCATGTTGCTTTTTGAAGTCAAACTTCTTTATCGGCGTTGGAAAAATTACCGTCACATTTTTCGGTTACGCGCCATCTTTTTCTTGTCCCTACCACGGTTGATCCGACGAGATTAAAAGGCATTAATAACAAAAATATATAATAACGATAATTGTAATACACGCACACATTTTTTTAATTCATATTGTTATTATGAATACAATAGGCATACAAGCAAACAAAAGGTTTTGTTTTGAAAAAATATAATAACATTATGATATAATAACATGAGCGTCTATTAAATCCGTCACTTTACGGACTGATTAATTTGAAATTTAAAACACATGATTTTTTTTTTATGTAGCCGTAATATTTAGTCAATGTAGTATCCAAATATGATAAAATTGGATTTTGGATTTTTATCAAAACTGACATTCTTTCATTTTTTCAACAACAAGATTTCGGTCAAACTTTATTAAAATAAAAAATAAAATATGTTTATTATGGAACATAAGATACCGACAGATATTGTCAGTCCAGTCAACATAAAAAAGGTAATTAAGGAACTAAGCGTCACCATCAATATCATCCGATAAAGCATTAACAAAAATTTACCTTTGATAAAACGCAATATCTTGCGGCGAATCGCCTTCCATATTAGGCGATACCAACGCATCAAAGTCATCACAAATCAATACAGATGGACTATGCTCCTGGCAAATTAGTATTGCCTTGCTCAATACTTCTGGAATATCTTTCCGGCCCTTTAGAGGCCGACAATGAAGTACATGGGACCATAGAGTAAGGTCCTTTTGGACTATATGACAAAGAGATGTCTTTCCACTGCCGCTAGCACCTAAAATGTAATTTGTTTTTGTTATTATTTATAAGAAAACTCAATTTTTTTTTTTCAGATTGAAAGATACGAAATGCCTAAACTGTAAATGACACATTACTTTAACTTCCTTTAACATGCCCAACTGTTGACATAGTATAATGTATGGAGAAGGTGCTCAAGCTAAGAGCTCAAACCAATCAAATTATTGACTGGCCCGCTTCTATTCCACTTGTGTTAAGTTTAGACTATTATTTTTATAGAGTTAAAATATTTAGTTAACTAACAATTTTGTTCTATTTTCTAAATTAAAATGATAAATTAAAAATGTATGTTCAATACAATAAATTTAAATTCAACACAAATAGACATATATTAAACATTTCTGTGTCATAAACTCTACATAGACAAAATATTGACTGATGACTAAAATATTGTTTTTTATCTATACTGATAAAAAAAATTTTGTATACCCCACAAGCATAATTTCAGCCTATTTTAGAAATTATTAAATATGTAATGTCTTACCTACCAGTAATTAAAATATTACTCTTTATTTCAGATACTCCTTTAAAACATGCCTCCCGATGAATTTCAAAATATATATTTGCAACTACTTTTTCAACAATATTTTGCATTGATCTCATAGATCTACAATAATTTTTGAAATCATATTCTAATTTTGAGGGCACATGTTTTGGTAATTCCAATTCAGCATCTGTCAAACTTTTCGCAGACACAGAACAATGTCTGAATGATTCTGAATTTAACATTGTGTATTTCAATTTCTCTGGTTTTAGCTTGAATCTTAAAAATCCATTTGTTATTTGATTATTTTGCTTCACTATGTTGTTGTTTATTAAAAACTGTTTCCCTGAATGTGTGTTATCAACAACACATTTTTTAAACTTCTCAATAATATCAATTTCTGTTTGAGTATTGTCTGTGTATGTAATGACATCAATATGTTCGGGTTGTTCTGCCTTGTCACCAATTAAGGTAAATATGATCTTCATACCATTTTCTATATTAATTATTGCATTTAATGACTTAGGTATTAAAACAGAAGGTATATTTTTGTTATATACTTCATGAGAAAGGCTTCTGAATATCACATTATCTACTGGAACTATTTCCACACACAAATCATCAATTGTATTTGTGGTTTCATTTTCATCTTCATTACGATTTGATAAATGGCTTATAGATGGAATATTCTGCATTGTTGCTAGTATTACTGTCAAATCTTTGTAGATACTACCTATTAAGTTCTCATGTATGAAAACTGTATATGGATGAATTAAGTTCTTGCCTTTTTTACCATCACTATCAATAGCAAGAGCTCGTAAAACCAGTCTGCTTGGTACAAACAAATAAGGCCGAAGTATACCCTGATTAATAAGACCAATATTGTTAAAGGCCTGTTTATTGTTTTGAGTTGAAGCACCTAAGGTATTGCTCTGATTTTGAACTTTATTGAAAACATCTACCTTTACTATAATTTTACTATGATTGACCAAAAGGCCTGTTTGCTTTGGTGTAAAAACAATTGGAAGTGATGTTGAAATCCATACTACTGCTTTTTGATGAGAGACAACCAGCCTTAATTGATCAAGGATTCTATACTGAAGAATATCAGCATTATGCTCCTAGAATTAAATTTATTATTTGTAGTGTACAAAAATCTCTAAAACTAAATTTAGACTATTAAAATGTATTTTACCAATATTTCTTGGTCATCAGGACTTTCTGTGTCAATATACAGTTCATCCAAGACTGGAACATCTCCATATGGAGACACAAAAACTTCAGCACCCTCATCTAAACCTAGTAGCTTACTGTGAGTTGGATTGCATGATATGTAACCTTCCGAAACATTGCTGCTGAATACTGCCCATAATAATATATGTTTTTCCTTATACAAGATTTGTATACATTGTGACTAAAAAATAAAATAAAGTATATAAATGTCGTATAAACAAACATTAACATGATAAAGCAATTTAAGCAAATAACCTTGACCCTATCTTATCATTTAAACGAAAACATAACCTATTCTGCACAAAAATCAACGAAATATATAAAAACATAGAACAACTGAATTCGGCATTCATTGGCTTACATCTGATGTAATTTCAGAATAAATTGAGACATTCTACTTACTTGTTCTTTGTTGGCGCTGTATTTAGGACTTATGTATGCAAAACAAGTTCGTTCGTGGGTTAATGACACTTTTAATCTTACACCGCCTAACATTTTTCAAAAATGAAGTTAAACATCAATATGTTTAGCTGTTTCTAATTATAAATTATATAATACCTATTAATTGATATGGTTAACATTATATTTTGAAAACGGTATTAGTTTTTATAAACAACACGACAGCTGATAATGACACTTCATAACCGTTTGTTTTACTGACAGAGAGTCCTATGTCATTGACCGTGAAGGAGCATTCCGATTTACGTTGTTATACAAGGCGAGATACTTTTTTTTACCAAAAATCCAGCTTTTCTTAATATTAACATGAATTTACTAGTATATAACACAAGTCATATATAGTATACTTATTTTTGAAGATAAAATTTAACGCTTACTTCTAATCGTGAAAAGAAAAATAAGCAAATGTAATATTTCAACTTATGAGTTCTTCTAAAATGGAACGAAAGCTTCCCCCTCTCCTGATTGGTACATCTTTGCCAATAGAAATTTGATTTCATCCAACGGTTTTTGTTAAAATTGCTCTATTCGGTTGCGAGTTGAACAAACGTTACAATATTTTTCAAACAATTAAATATTGGTTATTTGTGGTTGACATTATTTATAATACTGTGCAAATTAAACGGAAACAAGGGTACAAATCAAACGGCCATCGCCGTTTGTTAATATGTAAGTTATTTTTTTTACAGGACGCTACCGTTTGTACTTCATTTGTTTTGCCTCCATTTTTGACCGTTAGACGTTAGAAGATTATTGAATTTATAATAAGTGTTAACGTTGAAACATGAAATAAGAGTTAAAATATAACATACTTATGTAAAGTACACGTGATAAGTGTTGGTTATTTTCAGTAACTTGTAATGGCGCCAACAAGGTTGGCATCTAAGTCTGTAAATATTAGTCAGAATATGAACGGCATCATGAGCCATGGCATCACGACGAGGAGTAAGCAATTAGCTACTCTGAAATCTTACAAAGACAGCTTGAAGGCGCCAAACAAGAGAAAAGCTGATAGCCCTTTAAAAGATGTTACTGCTAAAAGAGCTGCTTTTGGAGACTTAACAAACGCATTCAACAAATCCTCGGGTAACGAAAAATGCATGACACTTAAAAAGGTGACCGTGGAAGGCAAAATGCTTCCAGCTGTTAAGGTAAATCTCCTCATTTTAATTGTTACATCTGCATGAGGGTATTTTTATTTAACATTGCCTACTAAGTCTTATATTTATAGTACAACATACATTATGAATAAAGTGTGGTTGTAGATGTGTTACAACTTTCCCCCCTTTTTTTTCATTTTTGCAAACAGAACACTAATGTTTTAACACAGTAATACTCTTACACACACTTTTCTTTTTATATACTATGAGTAACTTGATGCTCTTACACTATAAAATACTTTTGTTAAGTAGAAAGGTCATTAAAAAATGTGTATTGGAGAAACCTCATCAACCCTAAGCTCTGAACTAAATTTCACTAAAGTGTTCTAAAGCTTTTATACTATTCCATTCAATTAATATAAGACTTATTCTAGACTATCAAACCACACACAGCAGTCAATGGCAAGACATTAAAAGGTAGACAGTTGCAAAAAGTAGCTGCAAATGCCATAGAGAGTGTGCAGAAACACTTTATTAAGGATCTACCCAAACCGATTGCCACTCGGGCACAAAATGGTATTCTTAAGAATATTGTTCGTAAGTCATTGGACAAGGAAAATCAGAATCAAAGTCAGAGTTCTTCAGCTAAATCTGCTAGAAGTGATGTTTCAGAGGCTTCACTTTATACCACGGCTTTGGAGAATAAGTAAGTTATCTTAATTTATGTTTGCCTAAAATTTTTTGGGACTTCTTTCAGTGAATTGTGTTAATCAATGTATCATGATTGCCTATTTTAAATAATTGCTTTAAAATATTATCTTGGCTTAATCAAATTATGTTCTAATGTAGATGAATGACTATGAGGTTTTTTATATTTATGGTTCATGCACATGCATGATGAGTGTTGTGCCTTTGAATTTGGCAAACAATTTAACCATTATGTAATGTCTCTCATTTCCTCCACTAAAACTCTGTTAGCAGTAGCACATACGAAACAAAGGAGGAATATAAGGCAATCAGCGAGAAACTAGACAAAGTAAATTTGGATGACTCGGACTGCAGGTCTCTGGATGAGGAGGTGGACATCCCACACCGAGTGCCTGCTGGTGTTATTGACTTTGACAAGGAAAACTGGAATGACCCCTACCAAGTATCATGCTATGCTATGGACATCTTCAACTACTTGCAAAGCAGAGAAGTGAGTGATGTTTTAGTATTTGTAGTGAAAAAAAATGTATGCTATTTGATCACTAGCCACTATTAACAATGTCTTCCTCAATTTTATTAATAATTTTAAAATCATCATAGTCATAGAATAGTAACGGATCTGACAAATAGTAAACTTTGCAGCCATTTCTAAATAATATAATCATGTTAGTTTTTGTCATAACTATTTTAATTCATATTCTGTTATCATGAAAATTGGCATACATACAAAATAAAAATATTAAATTACACAGTTTTCTAGAAAAATCACATGTTTCTATGAAATCCTTCACTTTACCAACTGATTAATTTGAAATTCAAAACACATGGATTTTTTTTTTCAAACAATCCAAAATCTACTTTTTATCATATTTGGATCTTCGACATAGTTCTACGATCATGACGAAATATTTAATTTGACCTTTTGTAATAGAATTTCGCTAGAAAGCCTACCACAGGTCGGGGTTTTAACTATAATGTTCACTACAATTTGCAATATTTCCTATATTGCATTTAGTTATCTAATTCAAGGTTATAGACCCATATAATTTTTCCTTCTGTTCCTGTCCCCCATGAATTATATTGACCATTTATCTAAAATGGCCAACCTATATTCTTATTTAACCAAAATTATAGGCATTTGTCAATGCATTACTTGTTATCACTTATCATTATTGTTGAGTGTGTTTTTGTTAAAATGGACACAAGGCTAATATGTTACTTTATTTGATTCTGCTTCCTGTTGTTTTTATGATCATTATAAATGAATCATCCTAACTTTAAAAATATTTAAATCTACTTGAAATCTCCGACAAAATACATGTTTACAATACAGATAATCTTGATTTTTTTAATTGATTTCGTTAATAAAGTATATTAATCTTTTCGTGCTCCACATCTTTAAAATATTTTTTTATCAATATTATTTTTATTCTTACAAGTTTCACTTTTCTTTTATAAATTCATAACTGTATATGAGCGACGCAATATTGACAGAGGAACTAAATTGTAATGATAAGTCTATGCAAGTAATGAAACGTCATCGATTCAAGTCATTTGATCAAATGGCTGAATATCATTCAGATTTTATGCCGCCAATGAAACGGCGCTGTTTAGTAAAGAGGCTAGGCTGTTGATAGAACGGTTAATTAAGCTAGTTGGCTGCGGCATATATACTAGCGGCATGTCCCAGCTTCGTACGGCTATGCATATATTTTAGAAAAGAATATGATAGGAAAAAATAAAAGTACTTAATCTAGTATTTTTCGTGATTATTGATTAAAAACATAACAAAAATTCCCTGTTTATAATATTATAGTATAGATATATGTAGTATGATATCACTACGTTTGTTTTATTGATAAATTAAGTAAGTTTTCAAGTTCTCGCGTTCTTAACACGTAGATTTGTGCATCCTATTAGTTTCAATGTTTTATATGATTATCTTAAGAAGCTATGGTTTATTCAAGGAAAAATATCGTTAATCTTTTATATTACACAAGGAAAAAATACTATGAGTTCAGTGAGGGAAGACTGGCTACTTGAAACATTGTCATTCCTTACGGGGCAACCAATGATTTAATTTTATCTATGCTCTATTATTTAATACAAAGAGTTCCCTTGGGAGATGTGTTCTGCGATATTGCTGCCTACGGGATTGTGAAGAAGATAATGCCTAATGGCCTCATCTCATTTTATCTATTTATCAGTCCTAAACATGCTTTCCTAAAATATGCAAGAAAATATGACTTCACTTATATTATACACACAAACACATCAACACTATTAAAACATAAAACTTCAAAGTATTTGATTGTCCTCATTTTAACATGTTTTAGATGTTTGAGAGCATAAAATTAAAGATCATTATTCCTCACACAGCCTCTCTTCCCCATCGATGACTATCTTACGCGGATAAAGGGAATCACAGCGTGGATGCGAGCCCTACTCGTTGACTGGATGGTGGAAGTTCAGGAGAGCTTTGAACTGAACCATGAGACGTTATACCTCGCCGTTAAACTTGTTGACTTATTCTTGACTCGTTCAAGTCGGAAATTGCCAGAAAGGGAACATTTGAATAAGGAAGAGCTACAGCTGTTGGGTGCATCTGCCCTATTTATCGCTTCTAAGTTTGACGTAAGTATTGTATCGTGTAGAATTGTCTGTTTTTTTGTTCAGTTCTTGAGGTCGTGATTCAAACTTAACTTAGGGGAGTTCACACCTTAAGTAAAAGTATCTACATAATTTGTATTTGTTTATTTACGCAGTTTAAATGTATACATTTTAATTAGAAGACATTTTTAATTAGCATAATTTTATGTTTGTGTAAATAAAATGGTTTCTATCGTGGATGGTTTACAGTTTCAAACAAAACTTTATTCCTATATTTCATAACATACATCCACTAACTTAATCTTTCATACTTTTTCAAAAGCTTTGAGTCAAACTGTTGGCTTAAGGCAGCTATTACTGACAAATCTCATTGATATTCTCATATATAATCCTAAAATTGATTTTTGATCCTCCTTAATCATTATTGAACTGTCAAACACTTTTTTCGCAATATTTTAACATATTTTTGAGTTGTTTTCGATAACTATTACCGCAGACACAAGTTATTTATGTTATGTTAAAATAGTATATAATTAAACTGATGTTTCTGTTTGTTACTAATATCATTATATAAGACC
This sequence comes from Pieris napi, assembly GCF_905475465.1. Lineage (NCBI taxonomy): Eukaryota > Metazoa > Arthropoda > Insecta > Lepidoptera > Pieridae > Pieris > Pieris napi. Next base: position 822,854 of record NC_062247.1, read on the forward strand.
CACTTGTAATTTTTAATGTGTATTTCAATATCACTGTTGGTTGGTTGACTGTATATTATATTTTTTCAATATATGTATTTAATTATATAAAACAAATGTTATAGGAACGGATCCCGCCACTTGTGGACGACTTTCTGTACATCTGTGACGGTGCCTACACGCTGAATCAATTAATCAAGATGGAGATCAAAATTGTGAAGACGATCGACTTCGACCTCGGCATTCCTCTCTCCTACAGGTTCCTGAGAAGATACGCTCGGGTGAGTCTTATTTTATTCAGGGTGGTGGGAAAATAGTTAATTTAAACTATTATCCAGTAGATGTCTTCTAGGTAAAACTGTTACAAGATTTAATTTATTTGATGTTAGCTTGTAACATAAGCTTAATCAAGTTTTCAGAAGTTGTTTTTAATTCCTAGTTTCTAATTTAATTAAAACATTGGTCTGATGGTTAATAAATTAGATCCTAGATACCTATATAGAATATTGTGCTTACATGAGTTATGTAACCTACCATTAGTTAAGTTACATATATATATTTTAGTTAATAATTAGATGCGGTAAAGAAATGTTAGCAATCATCGCACACTTGAAAATGAGTCCTTTAGTTACAGTCATAAATTTTAATTTAACATTCTGGTTTACGATAATATCCAATATCATGTGTTACTGAAATTTACGAACTCTTCAATAAGTCAAATTAATTTTATGTTTATCCAGCTCGCAACGCTAATGTTATCTTAGTTATAAGCTTATGTTTTAAACAATTAAAGCTAGTTGTTACCCAGCTTCAAACAAAGTGTTTAATTTAACATATATCTCAACATGCAAAAACAGCCACCGAACTTAACTCAGGGTTAGGCATTAAATTAAAACTTCGCTTATTGCATACATAATTCGATGTTTCGAATGCTTTAAACCAACAATGGACAATGACTGCCACATCAAGATTATTAATTAAATCCCATATTAAAACTCTTCATTGCCACAAAGTAGCTATTTCGTTACATCCGGATTTTTATTATTTTGAAGTTCTATAATGAATCTAATATATAAAATTCTCGTGTCACAGTTTTCGTTGCCATACTCCTCCGAAACGGCTTGACCGATTTTGATGAAATTTTTTGTGCTTATCCGGTATCTATGAGAATCGGCCAACATCTATTTTTCATCCCCCTAAATGTTAGGGGTAGTCCACCCCTAAATTTTTTATTTTATATTATAGACAAAATTTTAATTTCTATTTTTTTATGATACAGCATTAAAAAATACATATAAAGAAAGAAAGAAAGAAAAAACTTTATTATGCACATTATACAAGATATTTAGATAAAGTAAAGTGCACTGGCCCCCACACTAGGATTCCCTGTGTTGTGGGCAGCCAGTCTCTTCCTTTTGACATGAAAACAGTATTTTATAAGTTATATTAATTATTTCTACACAATTTATATTAAAACTATTTTTGTACAATAAGAATATTTTCAGTATCAGAATACGACAGGTTAACAAGATATCGTTTGAGATGTTTAGTAAATGTATGTAGTGTGATTTTTGAAATGTTAGTGATAATTTTGTTTTTAATGAAGTGGTTAAAGATGAAAGGGCCTCGGAAGGAGAAAAAGCGTTGGGCGAAGAAAGTGCGAGTTTTGGGTTGCTTAAATATGAGTTTGCGTTTTGTTTGATGCGGTGCGGTGGGTGTTTGTTTCCAAAAAAGTCTGCATATTGCTATTAAATATAATTGTCTCACAGTTAAAAGTTTTGTTTCATTGTACAATTTTGAAGTTGAGTAGCGGAAAGGTTTCTTATATGAGATCTTAAGAATGGCACGTTGGGTGCGCTCAATTTTCAGCATTGAAGACAATGCCGCTCCACCCCAAACCGATATGCAGTAAGACAATATCGACTGGCATAATGCAGTGTACACTATCTTGATTGTATGAGGATCAGCAGGCTTTCTAAGTCGTTTGAAAACATTTATAAGTTTGCGAACTCGAGAACATAGGTAGTTTATTTGAGGGCCCCAACAAAGCCTTGAGTCAATAATTAATCCCAGGTATTTGGTTGTTTTAGTGGGTTCCAGGAGAGGACAGTTGCAGTTGCTGTGAAGGTTCAAACATGAGTGTAATTTAATAGGCGGAACAGGGTTTGGTTTGCTGGATTTCGATATGTGAAAACATATGTATTTGGTCTTAGACGTATTTAAGGATAGGAGATTTTCTAAAAGCCATTGAGAGATTTGGCGAAGACCTAAATGAGCTAACCGTGTGGCTTGTTCCCAAGAGTGTGAGTAGAAGACTATAGCTGTGTCATCAGCGAATGAAAAGAGCTTAGCATTAGTGAGTGCGAGTGAACATAAATCGTTAATGTACACTAAAAAAAGCGTTGGACTAAGAACACTTCCCTGGGGCAAACCACATGAAACGTTTTCCAGTTGACTGCTATACCCATCAACTCGAACCCTCTGCTTTCTATTGAGTAGATAGGACTTAAACCAACAGAGGATGTTTCCACGAATTCCTTGTCTTTCTAATTTTTCGATTAGCAGTGGTCTGGAAACAGTGTCAAAAGCTTTGGCTAGATCAAGAAAAACACCAATACACCTTTGTCCTTCATCTAATTTGGAACTTATGGTCTCAACCAATCCAGCGGTTGCATCCTCTGTAGATCTATTATGTCTGAATCCGAATTGATTGTTCGCAAGGATAGATTCTTTTTCCAAATAATTCAGTAATCTGACGTTGATGATTTTTTCTGTAATTTTAGCGAGTGTTGGGAGTAGAGAAATGGGACGGTAGTTTGAAATTTCCATTTTATTGCCTGATTTATGGATGGGTGTGATATTGGCTATTTTCCATGATTCAGGGAATTCATTGGTTCTGCAATAATGTTTTTTAGTGAAATTACCACTCGGTTACTAATATTATCATCACCTGGGGCAGAATTAGGCTTAAGAGAGCTAATAATTTTTGTAACTTCTCGCTCGTCACAAGGAAGGAATAGAAAAGAATTCGAGTTAGCGGTAATCGAAACTTTATGGCAAAGGTCTCGTTCAGTCTGATTTGTCTTAGACAATATATCGGAAGCCAGTTTATTACCCACCGAACTGAAATAACCGTTAACAATATCGAGAGATTTTTCAGGGTTCTCTTGTAGATCAAGAAGTTTATTAGAATTGGATTTAGTTGGGTTTAAGTGGCATATATTTTTGATAGATTTCCATAATTTTTTACTATTATCTTTATTCTTAAGGATGGTGTCAGTCTCATGTAAATTTTTAAGGTTTTTAAGGATGTTATTACAGAAGTTTCGATATTGCGTGTATTCCTTTAGGAGTGGTTCGTTGTTAGGCTGTTTTCTTGATAAGATATGCAGATAGTCTCTTCGTCTAACACAACGTAGCAACCCAGGAGTTATCCATGGCTTTCTAATACTTTTAGAATTTATTTTATGTATGATTTTTGTGTTGGTATTAATTGCACTTGAAATTGCGCTTGTAAAAGCATCAACTGTTTCATTTATGTTTTTGATGTTATATAGAAAGCTCCAATCGACCCCTGCTAAATCTTTATATAGTTGGTCGTAGTCTATAGCTTTACTCATCATAGGGGAGGCTTTAACTAAATTATTGAGGTGTTTGGTCTGATCGATTCCTATAATAACAGACATATGATCACTCACTTGGGATGGGCAGACAGCCACGCGTGATTGCAAATGTGATCTTATGAGTGCATGATCTAGACAATTACCCCCACGGGTTGGTAAGAAATGACCTTGTATAAGACCGTAGAAGTTCACTAACTCAAGAAACTTATGAGCTCTGTGATCGTCGGTCGTCTCCTTAATGTCGATATTAAGATCCCCAACTATATAAATAGGGTGTCCATTGTACGATAAAATGAGGTTTTCGAGAGAGTCGAGAAAATTATCAACATTGTAAAAAGAAGGTGATCTGTAAATTGATATGATAACAGCATTATTATTTAAATGAGTAACTAAACAGTTTGCATCTGTAAAGGCTGGTTCTGTTATATTGAGGTTAATGTTATTTTTATAAAAAATTACGATTCCGTCGCATTTGTTAATAAATTTATGGGAGAAAGTACATAAATACCCATCTATGTGAATACCAGTAAAATTTTCATCAATCCAACACTCAGTCAAAACAATTAAATCAGGATTAAATTGCAGCCTACTAAGAAACACTAGAAAACTATCAAAGTTTTTATTAATGCTGCGGATGTTTTGTGTTACAATAGTGAGGTTTGAGGATTCGAAAAACACTTTGCAGTCTTCCGGATAATTCAAATATTGGTTCGTAATGAAATTTGTATTATCAATATCTCGAATTAAACTTAAATTATCGAATTTTAGAATATATAGAATAGAAGACATGAAAAACATTAAAATTGTACCTAAATATGTGAAAGATTGCGTAACGGATTGGGTGATATTGGTCTTGTGGTTTGGTTATTGTACTGTCGTATCTGTGGAGTGGTTCAGTATAGGATATTTGTTTGTAGAACGTGTTAAACTTTGTGTAGAATTTTAAAAAAGTGAGGAATTTAAATATAAACAAGAACATTAAAAAACATAAAACTACAATTAACACCAGTCATGCTTTGTTTAGCGAGTTAAGGTGATCTTCAATTTTTATTAGAATGTAAGGAAAGCCGTTCTTCTTCCTAAGATATACGTTACCATTAACAGACCAGCAGTACTCGTACTGTTCTGACTTCGCAATTTCCCTTGCAAGAAAATAGAGGCGCTTTGCTTTAGGTGTTAAATATTCTGATACATATATAGGTGTGTTACCTCCTAGTCCCAAATGGCTGGCGCTCAGCTTTTTAGATCTATTCTCAATGTTATACTTGCGTGTCGCACTTAAAATGTTGTTCTTTAGGAGGGTGTTCGACAGTTCAACGGTGAGGTTCCAACTCATGTTATCTTTCCTGTTGGTAAAACGGCTAACATCTCTTATATCACCGGAGTGTAACTCAATACTAAGCCCAGAACAAAGTTTCAATATGAGATCGAAAAGCTCCGACTTCGTTGGGGTCGGTGATTGTTTGGGAACATTTCGGATTTCGATGCATGTCTTGTTCATAGCTCGAGCTAAGGTTTCGTGTTTGTCCTCCAGGTCACTTATTTGAGATGACATTGCCGTCACGTCGGAACGACCGCAGCCACTCCCTAATTTCGTTTTTTAGAACGAGGAACTCGTCCTTCTCGTCGCGCGCAGCTCTTCGCTTTTGCCGCGATTTAGTATTGACGTAATCGCTCTCCTGTGTTGAGCTATCACCTGCATCGCGTTCCAACTGAACATTTCCTTGTGTCGGAGAAGATTTTTTCATTTTGTACTGCGGTTCTCAAAGCTAAGGTTCAATATCCGTTGAAACAGATAGAAGTCTTAGCAACAGGTGTCCTTGTCCTGATTGGCGACCGCCCTTCCAGTATTGCGTAAGATGATTTGCGTATGCGCACAGAGGGACAGGGCAACGTAAAATGGGAGGAGCCAGCGCACCGGTGGAGGGGCCTACGGTTGTCTGATAGAGGCACGGTACCAGGATCACAGCATTTAATGGAGACACACAGAGAATCTAATGCTTCTCGCGCTTCATGCGAGCCGGGTAGCGTAATATAATTTTTTGGTACTAAATTTTATTTAAATTTTGAAAATAAATATTATTTAAACTGCACTTTCACTAAAAACACGTCCAAACTGTACGGCGCCGGAGGGGAACCCCTAACTTTCACCCCTCTACGATCATCCCCTATTTGTTATGATAAACATGGCAAAACGACGTTTGCCGGATCAGCTAGTAATTATATAATTTTGCTGTTTCCAGTGCGCCCGAGTCTCAATGCCGACCCTGACCCTGGCTCGGTTCATCTTGGAGCAATGCCTATTGGAATACAGCTTGGTGTCTCTGTCGGATAGCAAGATGGCGGCTGCTGCGCTCTATGTGGCGCTGCGGATGAAGAACGTCTCCCAGTGGACTCCCACGCTGCAGCATTACACCGGTATGTATGATGAAATAAAATAGTGTATTGGTACTACATAGTTCCCAAATATGGTTGCAATTTTTTTAATTTTCCCCGCTGTTGGCAACAATTGAAAGATTCTTTAGAATATAAAATTTATAAATCAGTCCAATGGTTTCTATATTTGACGGCTTAATTGTACAGGCATTTAATAAATTATTATTAATATTTTTATTAGTAATAGAGCAGTGTTGGCCTAGTGACTTCAGCGTGCGACTCTCATACCTGAGATCGTAGGTTCGAACCCCGCCTGAGCACCAATGGCCAAAAAGTCGACGGCGGGTGTCAGGCACTGGAGGCTGATCCATTTACTTGCCTATTAAATTTAAAAATGATCATGAAACAGATTTAGAAATCTGAGGCCCAGACCTAAAGAGGTTGTAGCGCCACTGATTTTTTTAAATATTTAAATTGAGTCGGTTACATAACGATATATGTAGAAAATGTTTGTCAAGTTTCTTTGCTGAGTGACGTGTTATAATTCCTCAGGCTACTCCCTCTCTGAGATTCTTCCGATCGCTCTCCTCCAAAACGCAGTTCTGCACAAGAAGCCAAAGTCCGCGATCAGCACGGTACGGAACAAGTACTCGCACTCGATATTCTTCGAAGTGGCCAAGTTGCCCTTAGTTGACGATGCTCTTTTGACCAGCTGAGAAGGAAAGCCTCGCATTATACAAGCGGTGGGTATTTTTAAGGGTTGTCAGGTCGCTTTCAGGTCAGATATTAGTTAGGTCGAAGCCAACATGTTGATCAAAAGTCATAATTTGGAACCAGTGCTACTTTTTAAAAGACTGTCTTTTGGTCAATTCTTCTTTCTTTCTTTAAAAAGCGCCTTACTTATAAACGTCTCTCAATTTTTTAGCACTTTGCAATAATCAATATCTCCGGCTCAACGGTTAGGTTAATTAAAGTTTTAAGTAAGGAGCTTTGATGTTTAATTCCAGTACATTAGTATTTCCCTACCTTGACAACCCTACGGTGACTTATAAAATGTTGTAACTGTAATAAATTTGTTAAACGGTTTTGTGAGGTGCCACGAGGCATTAGGCGACGTATACGCGAGCTAGACAAATTAAAATATCGCCTATCGGCCCGTGAATGAGACGCTTAATTTAATCGTCAATCGTATGAAGCTAAAATTTGATTGACTTTTAAATATTTGGATTAGATTAATAAAAGACTAACGTGCGACGTTTTTATTTCCGACATTGTACTTATTTGTTTTTTCAACAAATTCTGTACTTTTAATTTATTAGTGTATTCAGGCCTTCGGCGGCCTCTTGGCTGATTTTGAGGCCGATTTTACGCTTCATAAACAGATTTATGTAAAATTTGTTATACTTATGTAAGTAACAGGGATGCGTGCCAGTTGCATTTATTTTAAGACTGATGACGTGGATAGCCTCTAAGCCAACATTTGACACTAAAATATTTAAGTCTTTTAATAACATTGAATTTAGATTTTAAAAAATGGGAATGATTTAATTATCACAGATTTTGTTTTAATTTTTAAGATGGTTAATAATCGCATTGGATTCGTAAGAAAATAGAGTTAAATCTTAAATATTTTAGTGTCGTGTAATAGTGCTACAAACTTATCTGAACCGGTGGCATATCAAGAGCGAAGCGGGTTTAGCTATGGGTAAAATAAGTGAGGGCACTACGAGCGCTTGTGCCATATTAATGTATGGCTCCATTACCACCGTTAAACTTGAGATCTTGAAACCAAGTTTCTTCGGCTATGATCTCCGTGTTTTTGTTTGAAAATAAAAATAACCAAAATCGCGAAACACAGTGTACGCCCGTTTGAACGCTTCGAGATCGTCTTCCTATAGTCAATTATAGGTAATCGGTTTATTGGAATATTTAGTGTTAATTGTATTGTAATACGCGGAATACGAGTTTTATTTATTAGTTTTTTTCGGTTCAATTGTGAGACCATGTTTTATTTTAAATTGATATCGACGGATGTACGGAATGAGAATCGGCAATTTTTATGAAATGAATATCTTTTGGATGGTATTGTACATACGCTGACGTTTGGACCGATCTTCGACGAATGAACTCAACTTGCCACCGAGAGCAATTGATTTTTATAAAGGTTATGTATTGTAATTAGCAGAATTTGCTAATATTATTATAATGAATGGATTTTGTAATGTTTTAATTATAATTTACATAGTAATTATTGTGAGTTTTGCAGCGGTGTCGTGTTTTGTAATTTATCACATTTTAAAGAGTACAAAATATTGGAATGTTATAATGTTGTTCATTAATGGTAAGTTTTAGACTAGTTCGTTTTAAAACTGTTTTCATATCATTTGTCATTATACACGTTAATTTTAATGTAAACTGTGAAATGTAAATAAAAAGTGATTTTGGTTTGATTAACCGTTTTATTGACCATCCTTAAGGTCAAAGCACACATCAACTCGGAAAGGGAACGCCACCGCATCACCTCGAGCCGTTCAGTATTGTTTGTATGAAACTCCCTACTGCAACGCACACTAATCGTAACGTAATCGCCTCGCCTCGGAACTGGCTCCGAACTGCGATGCGGTGCGTGGTCAACTTGCAGTTCCCGCGCTTACTTCTCTCCTTACCCGAACTCACCTCTCTTCGTCCACCCTTGCCCCTGTCCACTCCCGCGAAATTCCTTGCTCTTTTCTCTTTCCTCACGTATTGTAAACCGGGACATAACCATGCGCTACCCTTAACTGATCTGGTGCCAACTGGTGTTGCCTAGCCGAGTTGACGTACAGGAGCTGCTGATACGCTTTGGTTACGTGCATACATTGATTGACGCCTGATTGACAGCGAGGCGAAGGGCGATACGATGACGATCCCTTTCAGAGTTGATATGTGTGCTGCGACCTTTAGTATGTAGTAAGGCTATTGTCTAAACTTAATTGAAAAATAAAAAATGTTATAAGTTTCATTTACGTCAATAACAAGAAGAAATCTCACCATACATGAAATAGATTGACAGTTGTCAAGACAAGTTTCACTTGCAATTTCAATTATAATATGGGGCATATCACGTAAAGCTGACAGCGAAAAAAAATATTATGTAGAATTTGTTTATATATTCGGTTTAAATGTACGAAAAAAAAATGTTTATTTTTCAAGTTAGCCTTTAAAAAATAACGATAATTGAAATTCGGATTTTTTTTAATATTACGCTTTGCAACTCATATCTTTCTTTTCCCTTTTTAATTCAGCAGTCACTTCAGGAACTAAAAAAATATATTAAAAGGACTAGTTTCAGCCTTCAGGATAGATTATTTTTAATATGATATGATATTTCATTATGTTATGATGTAACAATGAAATATCATTATTAAGACAAAACACGAGCGTTAAGCTTTCATTACTTTTGCTGCCAATTGGTTTATAATATGTAATCTCATCTTATTATCCGAATCCAAAATGGTGAAATCACTCCTTCACGAGTGAATTGAGAGCGGCATCCGCAGAGATGTTATGAGTTACACAATCGCAAGGCAGTTGTGCCACAGAACAACGATCTCACTTGACATGGAAAAGTAATATGTTATTTCGATCCAACATGAAATTTTTTATCTGTTAACGTAACAACTTCATTTGAAGTATAAATTTCACTGCCAGTGCCTTCCACAGGAAGCAGCAGCCTCTTGTAGCATCCTGGTAAAATTGTTGCACTGGGAAACGAACCCCCAAGGCCAACTAGCCATTCTACACTACCTTATAGGAATAAAAAAATAAAATACTTGTATTTGATAATGTGATTTAATCACTTCAATGAGATGATATAAGTCGCAATGACTGTACATACAAAAATTACAAAATATACCTACATAGGTAAAGTGGGATTAAGGTTTGATATGAAACAAACTCTGGGAAAATTGCGTTTTAATTTAGCATTAAATGTTTTGTGCATTTGAAACTTATAATCAGCTCCTCTGATAAATTATATTGCAAATAATCTAATCAATAAACAAACAACAGGGCAGAGAATTATGCATGAGTTACAAAGATGCTCTTCTTTATTAAGCGATCACCAGTTTTATCTTAGGAAACATATCGTCGGAAATCGAACCCAGGTCCTTCAGGTTAATAGCATTAACCAGCGCTTGAGCAGCCTAAGATGGTGTCAATTGATGCGTTATACATCTTTACACATACAGAGGATCCAAATTAGATTTGTGAATTCAGATTGTCACGCACAGGGCGACCGCCTTAAAAGAACCAGCAGAAATTTGTCTTTTGCTTAATAAAGCCGGCCGTAGGCTCGTTTTCTCTATTATAAAAAAATAAGAAATAATAATAATCGAATTAATGATAAAATTTTCCCAGAGTTTTAAATTGATACTTTCACTTACTACCTAATATTATACAGATAAAAAATGCACGTTAACAGCTCATACTTCACGTTGAGGTATTTTCTCGTGACGAGAATTCTACTTATTACAAAAATAATTCAAATATATCACAATTATATTTTCTATTGAATATTGTTATAGAATTTGTGCTTTCGACGTCGGCCATCTACAGTTTCACGTTGCCACAAAGTTTTTAGTTTTTTTTAATATAACAACATTCAACAGAATTTACCAATATGGTACAATCAAAACAATAATGTTCAGGCGAATAATGAACACAACAAACAAATATACAATGGGTTATGGCGCTAGTGTGGGTTTAAATTAACTATGTTCGTATAACAGTATTATATCAATGTTAATTTTATTTAGTCAATATTCGAAATTCTTTATTGTGTCTCTATCTACTGTTTATGATTTAGCCGTTGACTTATAAGTAAAAATCTAAATTACCATATAATATCCAAGTTTTTCACCATATAGAAAAAAACTTGAATAGTGAAATTTGTCATAATTGTTGGCACTCGGTACTTTGTTAGAGAACATATCGCTTGCCACTGAGAAGAAAGTCGCCGTTTTTTTTTTCATTTTTGACTTCCTTGGGTGGTATTCTTATAACTGTAATTTTTTTCAGAACTTTTGCAAAACATTTTATTACAAAAAACCACGAGGATGTCTTTATTCAACGGAAATAAGAGAATTTTAATATTTATTCCATGGAATAGAGTAGTAATAAATTATTTAGACTTTTGTAATTTTTTAAAACTATTTAGGCTAAATATGCAACAATGTTTAATAATGTTGACTAGGATATAGCTTTCATTTGATATATATATTGTATATGTTATGTACTTAGTATGCTAGTAATAATAGCATTACCTTTTATTTTTCATGAAAAATAAATAGATTTTGCTTTTACTACTTTGTTCCCCGGGGCTAGCGAAATTTCATCTTTGTAAAATAAAAAACCACTTGAATTTGAAATAATACCGTTACATCATACTACATTCTTGTCTCGTATTAAAACTTCAGGTATTTGACAAAAACATTGAATTTTTAATAACTACAATTTTAAATGCTTATGCACCAGTACATTAATTTTATTGTCTAATTTTCAATTTTTTATATAGCGTTAAAATATAATTGCCGGCCACTGGTTAGTTTTCAATCCAGTTTTACTTACAAGACGCTATCACTCCTACACATAAACGTTTACGTATACGCGTATTCCAAACGTATACACGTATACGAACCGCGTACGCGTGTGGCAAGTTTTTTTCGAAAGCTGCCCAATGTTTTCTATTACAAGCGCCATATTATAATGAAAGGCGGGATGACATGAGCGAATTGGCCCAAAAAAAAACTTAAATAATGGCTATAATACTTAACACTACCGCTATGTACAAGCTTTATATACTATTTACAATAAAGTTTTTGATGCTTTGGCTATAAATGGGCACTCGCTTACATTCCTACTACGTTTTATTAGGAACTTAACGCCACGAGGGGTGAATTGATGCGATGTGGGTTAAAGTCCAAGACTTTTGATTTGCCGTCTACCATTAAAACTGTTAATTAATTACACTGGGATAGTATATATCTAATTTGGCTTGGAGTCTCATACAAGTCAACATTTCTGACCTGTATTTAGTGGAGATTATTAGTATTTTTTTTAAATGTATCAAAATTTACAACCCTTACAACTTCAATTCACCATCAAATGCACCAGAAAGTTCACAAACCATTTAGGCCTCCAAAATTTCTCCAAGGTCGAGCTTCCAGTATTGCACTTGTCAGAGTCCTATCAAAATTTCTAAAGCTACAGTACCGACCCATCGGAATTTTATGGTTCTACCTTTCCATAGAGACCTTTCCAATAAAACCATACATTGTCCTATTAGGTATTAGCTAGGGCTCGCTTTATGATTTGTGTGCTCCGATTCACTCATCGGCTGCCCCCGGGGAGAGACCGGTCGGAAGGTGCACTCGGAGGAGTCTGAATCTGGTGTTCCTGAAAGATACATAAAGAGGTTTAGGAAGCAATATTCAAATTAATTAAATGATTCTAAACTAAAACAAACTGTTATTATTTCGTTCTGAAATTTTGATTCGCAGAATATGAGGTAACATAATATACACAAAAAAAATAATCTTAAATTTTCCCACATAAATGTTATGTTAAAAAAAACAAAAAGAAAGATGACCCTCTTCCCCATATTTCACCTGGAAAATAATTTAAAAAAAAAAATCTGCTGCAGCAAGGTCAAGTCTTTGGATCCAATATTGTCATTCTGCTTGTCAGCTGATATTAGGACAAAAATGCAAATATTTCTTTTTTTTTTAATTACATCTATGTGAGAAAATTAAAATTATTATTTTGTGTTTAATGATACCGCCCGCGCATGGACACTCACACTGCCAGAAGGCTCACAAGTGGTTTGCCGCTTTTAAGCTAGCAACAAAATCATAATATGGCTATTATGATTTTGTTGCTTAAATAATAAATAGAATATTTAAATATTTTTACCGGGAGTAGAAGGCGTTAACCGGTCAGTGCACATTCGTTTCGACAGCGACTGTTCCCCGTCGTCGCAGCGACGTTTGCCAATGAGTGCATTGGGCCGGATGGGGCTGAAACTCGACGCTCTGATGGGGTTCGGGGATAAACTGCGGCGAGTCGTGTATTTCCGGGGCGGCGATGGGGATACCACTGTGGAAAACCTATAACAAAGATTGTTTTTGAGATAGTAAGGATTTAGTTGACTTAGCATAATTTACATATATGTATAGCTAAATCATGGCTGGAAAGATATATTCAGTGCAGCTACTTGGAGATATACAAAACAAATAAATAAATAAAGCTATTCAATTGATATAATATATAGATATATCATTATAGGCATTTAGTTTAACTAACAAGGCCGACGTTTAACTTTTATTACAAATAGACATTATAAAAACTTGGCCACATAGAAAAGAATAGATAGAATTTTCTTTTGAAGCTTCCGTGAAATGTAAATAGCGTTTCAGGATACATATTATCTGTATAAAAATGTCATCTGCTATCAAAACAGATGACATTTTTTATTATACTTAGTAATGAACATACATAGTTTGCTTGATTGTTATTTTTAAAAAGACTGTTATTAAAGCCTTTTTTGCAACATAATTTTTAATTGATGGACAAATATTTCAATTTTCAACCAACTTCAAAAAGGATGTTATAAGCTTGACCTGTGACCTGTATGTGTGTGATATTATTGAAACGTTATCCATATTTCAGTACAATAATTTACATGTATGTTTCTATGTTTGTCCACTTATTTCATGGAAACTACAAATAATACCGAAATGATCCAAATATTCTCCATCATAGGAAACAGTATAAGTTTAATCAATCGGTTCCATTTTTATAAAGGAGTATCAATGGATATTTGGTTGACAGGCATATATCTATGTTTATTGTATACTTTGACTAAAGCTTTAGCAATCATACATAAATACTATTGTATTCTTACCTTGGGACCCGTGTAGGTGAATTCGCTGGTCCACCGACAAGAGTAAGATCTTCATATGACTGTCCCATTTGCATTGCACTGTGCACTTCACGCTCGTGCGCAACTTCACGCTGATTGCTGACATCAGCACATTCTTCAGCACGCAGTTGATTCACTCGGGGTGTTAATCGCCGCGCACACGATCCCTGAAATATCTAACAGTGAAGTTAATTGTTAATTCATAACCAAGAGTATTTTAAGATATAGTTGACATTATATATAGATTATATACAGAGGCCTTACTATGTATCTTGGCATGACTTTGAGATGCCAAAAACTAACACAGACACAGCACACGCTCTTAGCTACGCTCTCAAATACCTGCTCTCAATTTCAAAAGGTTACAATAAAAGAACGAACTAAGTCAAATTTAGTATACGTTTTTACATAAATTTTAATGAAACACATGATATGCACTGCACTTACATCCAATTCATTCTTTTAATTTAATGATGTCTTCAATTATATTATTTTACCGTTCCTTTTTGTAGCTTATTAGATAGTCTAGGTACTCACTGGTATATTAATAGCCGCTGAAAGTGGGCTGCAACTGATGCTGTTGCTACGCGTCCGAGGGAGGCTGTTATTGGAGAACATTCCGAAAAATGATGTACTCCTGAAAGAATAACTCTTTATTAATACTGTAATAAGAGATTTAAGGATAAAATTAATATAATATGATCTAAGGCAAGATACAGGATTCTGCCAAATAAATAAAATTTGATAATAATATATACACTGATTGCTTACTGCACACATATTTTAGAATAGATACTACAACCTACAATTGCCTTGCAACATACCATTCAACAATTCATTATACCTATGCCATATTTTTGTTTTAATAAAGTAATTAATTATCCTTTATTATCATTACCTTGTCAGCTGGAAGTCTTGAAACTACTGATTATGTAATACGGCTATGAATTTCTTATGATTATTTACAAAGCAAACACTTAGGGAAAAATGCATTATTCTTAGATTTAAAGTAAATAAAGTTATACTTACACACACATACACTACTGAATTTAATTACTATTAGTTAAGTATTTAAAACCAAGTTGAAAGTTAGTTTCAGTGACAACATTTTTATTAAAATACTAAACTTCAATTATCAAAACATTCAACAGAACAAAATCACAGCTATATGGCATAAATATCTATATACAACATTTTTATTGTTTGTAAACTGTCTTCAGTAGAGATAATATGTTTTAATAACAATAGTTAACAAGTTCATGAGTTGTAATCAAAAGATGTTTTAGTTTTATTACATCTTCAACTGCTGTGTGTGGGTATAATTAAAATTACTGTTGTTACATATTATAGAATTCCATTGATTAAAATACAACAAACATATTTACCAAGTTCAAGGGTTTAAATACTCTAGAGAAATTGTGAAAACTTATGAAAAGTTTTATCAATTTAATGACCCATGCCAATGATTGCCTTATCAACATATCACAAACAATTTCATTTTTATCAAACTTAATTTTGCATACTATATACATGAATATATAATGCATGGAACATGCAGCGACTAATTGCAAGGCTAAATACGTACATGTCACCCATAAGCTCGCATAGCAGGTGTCAAAAATAGGCAAGTAGCTTAGCGACTGATTCCGACGTGGGAGGCATATTTCTATTACATTACCTGGGTGCAGTACTGGTCGTAGGTGAAGTTGCTGTCGTTGATGCAGCCTCATTGATCAAAGGTGCACTACTACACCTCTTCAATATGTTAGGAGTATCCACATCCATTATCTATCAGCCAACATTAATTTACTGACGTATTGTTGTAGACATGGATTGCCGACTCAATTACCACTCTACTATTTATGTAACACTGTAAGTGCACTTAAGTATAAACTAAGAAACTACATACTCTAATTTTACTACGAAATACATGTTATTTCTCATACGTTTATCAAAAGATATTACAAAATAAAATTATTACATACGCGATCTCAGAAAGCTTACAAGAGGCACGGTGTTGAGCTGTCAAACCGCCACAGTATTATAAAAAGAGTATATAAACATTAAACGCTAACATAGTCTAACGTAGTACAGATGCGAAGAAATATATAATTTAGAGAACAAAATATTACCTATTAATACTAATTAAACTAGTAATAATCCATCAAATTTGTATTTTGAACCATAAAAAACTTAACAGTATGCTTTATATTATAGTATACAATCTATGTTAAAAATATATATATGTATATTATTTTAACTTTATCATACCTAACTCAGAGATTAGAGACAAAATTTAATAGATTTAAAGAATATTCTTTTAATTCACCAAAACAAAACATATTATTAAAATTTGTTGGTATCTATGTATCTGATAACTGCTGGCACGATGCTTTCAAACTTTTTGGTTATTTATTTATTTATTTCGTAATCCTACAGCTAACAAAATTTTTTTATACAAAACCAATAACATTAACTAAGTGGTACCTAATTTGGCTGTGTTGTGTGATGGTGAAAAAGTGAGGGTAAGTACGTGAAGGTGTGTATGTGGGTGAGGCTCATGATGCAGGTGATTTTGCGCTATGGATATTCTTAATACTTACTTCTTTTAACCGTATTCCACGATAGCATAAAAAAAATGCCTTAAAAATTGGTTGTTGTATGTCTGGGCTGCGCAATGCAAAACTGAGTTTTTTGAATAGTTATTGTTGATGTGAGGAACAAGAAACAAAGCACGAGTCTGGTAGGCGGGAACAAGGAAGGGCAACTTTCCTTTCTAGGAGCTGCAATTAATATTATTTGAGATGCTGTCATAAATCGTATTGTTTTCGTCGAGAGTCTAAAATATACATTTTAAAATATTTTATAGGAGATAAATTTTATAAAGTCGTTTTGCATCTTTTCAATTTTTTCTTTGTGTACTGTGTAACTTGGTGACCACACCGAGAAACCATTTAAGAATTTTAATTAAATTTTACTAAATTTTTTTCTCTTTTCATAGCTCTACTGCCGCACTAGCCGCAGGCATTATTATTATTATGTGTTCCGTTTGACGTCCGAGGTCCATTATGAGAGTACATCGTTTCCTTTTCCGCCCAAATCGCTAGAATCCGACCTTTTCCCACCACGTGACACCGCCGCCAGCGCCCAGCGTTTGAAACTGGAACTAACTTTTTATCGCGCTAAAGCAAGCCGCCAGAGTTCTTGTTCATTGTTGCGTCGTTTTTCGTCTTGCACAGTCGCTAGTGCACACTTAAAAACGAATCCGTATATTCAAAGTTATATCGACCTAAAATTTATTTTCAAAGTGGAAATAATTATTTCGTAAAATGGTTAACTCGGTTTTCACGTTAAAAATATAAAATGGCTAATGAAAGTGCTAAAATCGGTGTAAATGTGTTGGCTACGCGGTCAAACGTGCCTCACCCGCGCTTTACAAGGCCGTCTCATATCACGGGAGATATTGTCTCTGCAAGTTCTGACAAGCCGAGTTCTTCGCAAAGTTCGAGTACGAGTGAAGAGGATGAAGAACCGCCGCCACAGCAGTAATTCACGTGATTAATCTCAGGTTTGAGCAATTGTCGCAGTAATTGGTGAGTCACCTTAATAATACTTTTTTACAATTATGCTGCGTCGTCTAGCATGTTACATAAAGTGACCGAATCTAATAATGCAAACCTACACGACCCTTTTTTGAACTATGCGGCTGTAGTTAATGATATTGCTCATTTAGACGTGTCGGTTCAAGAACCTCCGAGTTATAAATTAATTATAATATTAATTTCAATGCAGAGGTTTTTACATTTCTGATTTGAACTGTGTACGTTATATTGATATACAAAAGAAATACGTTGCTTTTCCTGCTTTTACCGATTTAAAAATGAGTTTATCAATAAAGCGTTACGTAGCTTTTTAGTGGTCTTCAGTCGAACGCGGTTCTTAATTTAAATTCTATACATAATAAATTGCAAGAATGTTTTGGTCAAACTTTAAAAACATGTTATAGAAGATTTAGATAAAATTCCCACCCCTCTTCGGAGTACATGTTTAATCCTGAAAAATTATCTAAATATTTACAAAATGTTGGTAGTATTGTCAAAATTGACAGAATTCGCGGGTACCAATCTAAAACAATACGCGTTAAATCACGCATACGTTTTTAATCGCCTGTAGCTTCAACGTCTCAGGTTAGTCAAAAGCCCTTTCTTGGTAACCGATACAACTCAAAACAAGGACAACAGAGTCACAACTTCGATAATCACGAAAATAAAAAAATGTGAGCCGTCACGGGACGCCTGGCAGATGTGAAACATCGACATTATTTTGATAAAATAACGATGACTATTTATTGAATAAACATTTATTTTCATTTAAATACAAAAAATTTACGAATTTATTTCAAAACGTGACTACTTAATTCGTTTAATCAGTGACTTCGAAATACACCGTACACACTACTGCATATAGACTGTATATATACCATCATATAGCGTGGCATCGCCACGGCATTTGCCGCCACACCAGAAATCGGTTTTACGTGCGGTTATAGATGTTTCACATCAAAAGGGGGGACGCAAATATAACAATCCAAATAAATACCAACATAAGTGACTCGATGGGCTTTTCGGGCGGATTTTTAAGGAACTATCACAAAAATTGGGTCAAATTAAAACCTCCTTTTTCCATTCTAAAATAATAACCTCCGCTCGAATAACTTTCAATCGAAAACCGCTATTAGTACTGTCCTAAATCCTAAAAAAGTTGCAAACACCTGTTTCAACTTCGATTTCCTTGGAAATACATACCATGATTCGAGACCATATACTGGAGCCAGCACCGCTGACTCCGTCGTTCATATCTATCATATCATATCGTTCATATTTCATAATAACGAAGAACGGAAAAATCGAGTCATTTTCAGCCTAAAATCTTTAAATCGGTTCATGAAACCAGAACCTTTTCATCTGTTTCATCACCACCAAATGCCAAATTTCCTACAAAAAGGCGATTGGATGGTGAAGCTGGATCACAGGCAATCCTACTATCATGTACCGATTTCCCTCGAACATCGTTGCTTTCTGCGTATCAGTTACGAGGGAAGGCTCCTTCAAATAACTTGTCTACCTATTGGGTTGGCCATAGCTCCGAAAATGTTTGCTTCGGTGACAAATTGGACAGCCGAGCTATAACGCCGTCAGGGCTTAAGAGTGATCGTTTTCTTGAACGATTACTTACTGGTCCACCAGGATAGAACAATTCTTAACTCCCAGGTTCTCGTAGCCATGACCTTTTTGAAGAACCTGGGCTGGACCATAAATCGAGAGAAGTCGATATGCACTCCAACGAGGTCGATCGATTTTCTGGGTATCACGTGGGACACACTATCAAATGCAAAGTCCTTACCCGTAAAAAGTTATCAAAATTCGTCAGTGCCTGATAACACGCTTGTCAGCCGGCAAATTGGACCCTCAAGCAGGCCCAACGCCTCTTAGGGTATCTCAATTTTGCGACCTTCATCACCCACCGGGGAAGGTTGCGTTGCCGAACGCTGGAGCGACACAGCAATGCATTTAGGAGAGCTCCTCTTTGCCCGAGTTCTCTTGCAGAGGTGAATCAGGACGTGGTATGGTGTTTGCACAACCTCAGTCACAAAACACCGATTCACTTCAAAACAAGGCATGTGAATTACATTGTCACCGATGCCTCGGATCTACAATGGGGAGCGCTAATCAACAACAAACCCCTGAATGGTTCTTGGACTCTTGAAGTCAGATTGAGTGGCATTGCAATTTAAAGGAGATGCACGCTGTGGTAGCAGCAATCTCTTTGACATCCGAAGTCCTAAAGAACTCGATGGTAATCCTGCAAAGCGACAGCAAAACTGTTGTATCGTACATAAAAAACGAAGGAGGAACAAGGTCCCAAATGCTGTTAAAATTGACAAAAGATCTTCTGGCACTGACGGATAGTTTGAATATTGTACTTATCCCTCACTTCCTTGCCGGGAATGTACAACGTGGAAGCCGATTACCTCTCGCGCAATCGCAGGGGCACCGAATGGCATCTCTTGAAAGAGGCAACCACGGACATATTCAGACGATGGAGAACCCCCGAAATAGATCTTTTCGCGTCACGAGAGGCTCTTGTCGTGGCAAGTTATGTGTCGCTAGACTTATTAGACTCCAACACTTGCTTCACCACGCCTTCAGTAAATGCTGGCGATACGATCTAGCGTGGATATTTCCACCGCCAGTGCCTCTACCTCGAGTGCTGCACCATCTCAACTTATCCCATGGGAAGTTCATAATAATAGCACCCAGGTGGAGGAAGCCTTTTTGGCGCCCGGATTTGAAAGGCCGAGCACTTGCACCCTCGCTACCAATACGGAATCTAAACAAAACCCTGATAAATACCGTAACGGGTCAACCTCCTCCTCAAGGGCAGAAATTACAGTTGGAAGCGTGGCTGATTTTGGCTGGAAAACACGAGACGAAAAACAACTTATTTCGTCGTGTTTGAGAGCTTCAACAAGGAAAACATATGCCCCTATTTGGTATAAATGGGTAAATTGGTGTCAACATAGTAATATAAACTGTCGATTCCCGGCTCCTCCTGATGTAGCTAGATTCTTAGCAAACCTATTTATAAAGGATCATCTGGCATAGATATCTATATATCTAAATCTATTATCTAAATAGATCTATATCTATTTTAGTTCACAAATCTGACATAGCATCAATTTGTGAGGCTCTAAGCGATGTTAAAATTTTATCTAATAAATTAGTAAAACATATCCTTAAAGCGCTAGCTCAATCCTATCTATAGCTAGACCAATCGCGCAGTAATTGCCAGTATGGGAAGCGGGGAAAGTTATAAATTATTTGAAAAGCCTAAAACTAGATGAGCAAAATTTATTTCATAGCTCGAAACACACAGCCACAATAATTTTATTGGCTTCTGGGCATAGAGTTCATGATTTGACTCTCTTGCTTTTTCGAGCCTCAGCATTTTATTGATAACGGTGATTCCATCACTTTGCATCCGGGTTTCGGTTTTAAAACAGATACAGGAACGTATAGACAGTCAAGTTGGACGTTTTTATCGTGCCCGGAGAAACATCTAAATCCCTTATTTTGGCTTAGGGCACTCATAACTGTCTCTAATAATAGATGAGGCTCCTTGACAAATTTGTTTATTACAACCATATATCCTGTAAGACCAGCTACGCCCACAATTTTTGGGGGCTGGGTCAAGAAACCCCTTTTGGAATCAGGTATCGAAGCATCTCGGGGTACTTGATCAGCTGTTGCTTCGCTAAATTGTTTTAGAAACATAAATGATATTCTTGGTTAGGCAAATTGGCGTCATGAAAGTACATTAAAGATATATTATTGTCGAAATCTAGATAATAATAGTCAGAATGCTGAGACTCAATCAGAAGTCTCTTTCTCAGTACTTTCGGCCGCTTAATGATTAGCCAAGTATTCTACTTCATTATAAACAATAAAAAAATTGTTATTATGTTTATTAGGCTTTAATTAGCTTGTATTGTTTATTTCATCATGATTCTATCGGATATAAATAATTCAAATCACATTGTTGCGTTTTTTAGTTATTAATATATAACTTTACAAGCCACCAGGAGATAACAAACACGTCTCTCATAATGGACCTCGGACGTCAAACGGAACACATAATATAGAAATTTTACCTAAAAATAAAATTTGTATTATGTTTCCTAAGACGTCCGAGGTCCAAACAAGCTCTTCCTGGACCCTGGTTCTCTTATTATGAGACAAACAATGAACAAGAACTCTGGCGGCTTGCTTTAGCGCGATAAAAAGTTAGTTCCAGTTTCAAACGCTGGGCGCTGGCGGCGGTGTCACGTGGTGGGAAAAGGTCGGATACTAGCGATTTGGGCGGAAAAGGAAACGATGTACTCTCATAATGGACCTCGGACGTCTTAGGAAACATAATACAAATTTTATTTTTAGGTAAAATTTCTATATTATAATTATGTACGCATTGCCGGGCACAGATGAATTAGAGCACTCGTCTGTGGCCCTAAATAAGTGCGTGACATTCACTAATGACATATATGATTTGTATGGATGCTGTACCTTTAAGTAATCTGTGATTTTTATCAAATACAATATATAGTGCTTTTCATGAAAGAAGTCCCGCGGTGATTTTTGGAACTAAATTTGACAGGTCGGCAATGTTGTCATTCGTCGATGTTATCAAGTTCGTTTGTTGTGGTAGATTTTTGTGAATTTTTAACTAGCTTAGTGCATTTTGAAGATTGATTACAATGCCAAAAGTTCAGCTCGAGAAATTATATTAAAGGTGAAAGAGTTCTGTGGAGCGGAATATAAGAATCAAGGTGTTTTAATACCACAAAGCAATGTTCGGAAGAGAGTTGCCGCCATAACAGGTATTTTTTAGAGTTGCCATTTAAAATTTTTTTGCTGTATTGATGGGACTTTTATGATATAAATTCGTTTTTGCAACAAAATTGAATAAATACATAACGTGATGAAACTAGGTGACTGAAATTATAACGTATATTACATAAGCATTATAAACTTAAAATTACTATTATTTTTAATTGTTCATAATTGAATTGCAGGTGTGTCAGAGAAAACTGTAACAAGAATTACAAACGAAGGTAGAACAGCGGCGTGTATTTCGAAAAAAATTGTAACCCAACAATTATGCATTAAAACTCTGAATAAAAAATTGTATTGCTTTTCTTTACCCTATTTTCTCATCTTTTCCCTGTAAGTAGGTAGAGCACCGCTAATATAAGTAAATAAAAATATGCTTTTTACATAACAGAAATATTGTTTCATCGAAGTATGCAGAAAATATGTAGTATTATTTGATAAATTACATCTGCTAAATGTAAATAATATAGGTAATTTTTTTACTCATAAATGGCAACATTACGTCATGCGATTGCAGCGCCGCGTCTGGGGGACTTCTTTCATGAAAAGGACTATATCTAATATACTCTATGCCGAAAAGCGACCGAGAACAGAAAGGTCTAAATTCCCAAATCAAATGTAAACAAATCAGCAAAAATATTTGTGATAGTTCATAGTAGATACTAGATAATATCTTATTCTTACTTTGATTTTAGTCACATGCCTAATTACATTATATTAGATAAAATTCCCCATGTATTTGCGAAGAAGGTAGAAAATATACTAAGGATATTTTCCATCTATCATCATCATATATTGGTTTAATTTATTAGTTTTTTTGTTATATATTTTCAGTTCTGTGCTAAAGTATCTACTAGCGTCATGTCTTGGAGGTGTTTTGTACAGTGAATGGTTTGCCTACAAGATACAGCCCCTTTTTTGGAAAAACTTGCAGTGTCAATCAGAGCAATCATGCACCAAAATATTATTTATCGCAGATCCACAAATACAGGGAGAGTTAGCTGTACCACCCCCACTTAGCTATCTTTTCAACTGGGATAGTGATAGGTATTTAATCATTTATAAATATAGATATTTTTAAAACTTTTGTAATACATACAATTAGCATTGGTAGGATCCAATAAAAAAATTCCAGGTTAAAAACTAACAACTACCACTGCAATTACTAATAGTCTCACTTCTTTTATTATATTTAAGTCTTAATTTTTTTAATACAATGTTATTTCAGATATTTAAAGTCTACATTTTCAATTGTCGAAAACTATTTTCGTCCTGATATCCTTGTTTACCTTGGAGATCTAATGGATGAAGGGAGTATTTCAACAAGGGCCCAGTTCCATGGCTATGTTAAAAGATTATCAGAAATCTTTGATTCACGTTACCCTGTTGTGGTAATGAACATTTTAGTATTACATTTTTCACGTAGAATGAATTTTTTATCTATCTGCATACACATATCTGTTACAGCAAGTCTGGATACCAGGAGACAATGATATTGGAGGTGAAAATGAGCCAATAAAACATGATAAAATTGAAGAATTTAGAACAGTGTATTCACAACCAAATGTCATAGTATTTAAAAACATTTCATTTTACAAAGTTAGCACAATCACATACTCTGTACCACAGCCTCTTGAGAATGATTTAAACTTTAAAATTGCTATCTCCCACTATCCAGTAATTGAAAGAACAGCATATGCTAAAAAGGTATGTGAAATCTGTTTTAGGGGCATGACTTTTAATTAATTAAATCTTAGTTTAATCATTAGTAAGGTAAATGGAAACCAACTTTCCATGATGTACTATTTTCAAATCTTACATTATGTATGAGTTACTTACATTGACTATGACAATCTAAATTACAGGTTATCGATTCTATACACCCTGACATATTTTTTTGTGCTCATGAGCATAAATCAAAATATGTAAAATTTAAAAGGGATTATGCATCAAAGGAGACACATTTACTTAGTTACAATGATCCAGTTTTGTCTATATCCTTTGATAACAATTGGCTTTATGAGATCTATGTACCTACATGCTCATATAGAATGGGGACAAGCAAGATTGGATATGGTGCTGCTGTAGTTGGTGAGTTGATATTATGGTCCTAGATGATACTTACTATATAAAGTATATTTGAGAATAGCAATTTGATGGAATTCTTTGGTAACTATATTTTCATGAGATGATTAAAACTGATAAATAATAATTTTAGAAACAGAAATTTTGTACTATATTTTGTTTGCTATTAAAATATTTCTTAATCTTATCTTTTAAAGTGTGTTTTTTATTTCCAGAAAAGAATAACCAGCAACTAAAGTATACTGTCTTCTGGTCTCCCGCTAGATTTCCCTATTTATTTTTTTATTTATTAATGCTTGTCATTCTCATTGGATATACCTTATTATGCTGCTTTATAAGAATATTATCGAAGTTGTCCAATATAGTAAAAACTGAAGATAAGCAGTTTTTACTACAGCACACTTAGTTATTTATAAGACTGATATGACAGCCTATTTTTATTTATTTCTTAGATATTATCCACATTTCAATAACAGGGTATTCATTTAAAATGTCATGTTTTAAGACTTGATTTCAGGACCAATTTATATATAGGTCAAAATATTTGTCCTAATTGATTAGGAAGCTAGCTTGTTTAAAATTTTATTTACCAGAAGAGTGATTATTTGCACCACAACTATCCAGTGAAACTGTGTTCTATTTTTACATTGCCTTTATTATTATATAAGACATTTCTGATTAATAATATTAAATGAAACATGGTTAATTAAAGTGTTTTAAATTTGAATGTCCAATTTATTCAATAAAACTGTAACAAATATTGTAGATACCATATAAATATTTAATATAACAAAAGTGTTGCCAGCTGACAACAATAATGTTTGGAACATTAAATTTACTAGCCCTGTGGATATATTACATATTAGAAAGTAAATCAAACCATTGTCATTTATAGCTGACACAATAAGTGGTGACTGAAAAACTTTTTTATTTTCTAGACATATTTCAAAAAATAACAAAAGGGATAGAATGACTAACAATACAGATATTAAAAATAGAATGTAACCTGCATTAGCTAAGGTTCTTGATGTTGGTCTGAATAAATTAACAAAATATGCTAGAAAAACTGAGGCTATGGCATAGCTGACCAATTTTTTTAAAGGGCTTTTATTTTCTTTGAGTAACAACTTTTTTATATGAACTGCAAATAAATATAAACAGACATAGCCCAGGTTAGATGAAATACCTTCACGATTAGCATCTATAAGTGTTAAACGAAGGGAACTATTGAATACCCATTCTTCCAAGCTGTTATACAATAAAATTTCATGAATAAAAATTGTAATAATACTCAACAACAAAGGTTTATTTGATGCTAGAAGGAACATGGTTGAGATAAGTTTACAAAAGGCTAAAGTAAAAAAGAAGTTCCAGTGAACACCGTACTCTGTCACATGCTCATGGTAATTCATTTGTTTTATTGAGACAAACCTCCCAATACCAAGTATTAAAAGTATTGAAATAACTTTGAAGTTACTTTTACCAATTTTTAATAAATTATCATTTTGAAAATCTCTATGTACCAGGCCACTCATTAAAACAAATAAACCAACACCTGTGTCCATCAAACTATAGCCATACATTTCCGTTTTTGCCAAATAGCGTGGGAAATGTTTGAAATCGACTGCTAATATAGCTACAGCAGTTATTAAATATGTTAACCCCCTCAAAGATGTTATAGTATGTAATCTTTTTCTAGATATTCTATTAGAATCATTAAAAATTTCTAACATTTTAGGAATGTTTAAGTTTACAACATTGTAAAGTAACACTATCATTATGATTATGTTAAGATGATAAATATATTCTGCCAGCAGAGTATGTGCTAAAATTAAAGGAAGAACTATTACAATATATTCATATAGATATTGCAAAGGCAACTGTTTCTTTTCTTGAATTGCACACAATAAAGTACACTGAACTGTAAAGAAAATGCAAAAGAACGTATGGACTGCATTAGAACCATTATTATTTTTCATCTGCGATTCATGGTATAGTTTGTACTCGGTAGAATTCATTTTCACTAACTTCTTCACATATTAAATATTTAAGGGATATTAAAGCCAATTACCGCCACTACTAAAGTACTAACGCGTTACATGATACGTCATACGATACGATAACAGAATACAGATTGACACTTGAAAGTTGTCAATTGTCATAAAATGTTATTTGATAAGTCGATAGCAAACATCAACGAAAATACATTTCCTTCATGGTTGATAGATCATCATCAGCATAGGACATACAGACTACTTGCAGAATACAGACTACATACAGAATACATTATATCAATATTAAGGATTTTTAGGAAGTTTTGTCTTTTAACCGAAGCAGTAAAACTCATATGATTTTTTAATAAACTTTTATTCCTTAGCTCTAGCAGACTAGCTTATATCTAATTTGTAATTTACAAAATATTATTACAAAAATACTTTATTGTACAGTGTCATAAATAAGTACGTAAACTATTAAATTATACTTAAAATAAGTATTTAAAAGTTGTAAATTATATCTTGAGCACCAAATAATATTTTGATAATAATTTAACTTTTTCCCAAATGCTCATGAAACGGTTACTTACGATTTTAAAAATCAATCCCTAATTTTATATGTTACTTAAGAATAGTGATTTTAAATAAAAATTGACCGTTTTAGGTTGGCTAATTTAGCATTTGGAAATAATTGAACAATTTTATTATACAAGAAATATAGTTTACTGTTCAAAGTCATAAGGACGTTGGGGACGTCTTTGGACTAAAGGTATATTGACTTCTTCAGCTGATCTGAACACCTGGGGCTGGAATTGCTGTCTCTGATGTGGTCTTTCTTGGATTTGTGCAGCTTGCTGTCTATTAGGGTCTTGTTCCTGTAATAGCAATTAATGTAATTTTTAAGTTTTATCTTCAAAATTTTTGCGCCTAATAAATATTTATAGCAACCGTAAAGCTGAATTATGTAGTTTACTATTTAATTTATATTCAGAAACCTGAAGTACAATGCATTACAATAGTTGCTTATTTGATTATTCATAACAAATTAACAAAGTTTTATGAGACACGAATGCTTTAATTTAAATATTATAGAATCTCACCTCTTCATCATCCTCCCTTTCATATCTGTCATCATTATAGACCTCGGAAGGGTAGTACCTCTCGGAGTAACGCAGAGGAGAGTTAGGTTTCCTTTGGACTTCCTCTTCGTTGATAGGCTTGTAAAGGTATTCATTGACAAAGTGGTACTTGGACGATCTTTGACAGATATTGTCGTGGTTTGGTGGCATGCAAATCAGGTGAACCTGTAAGATAGATTTTGTTGAGTTTATCATATTTTTAATTATATATTATACTAAAATTAAATTAGAGTTACATACTTGATGGAAAGTGAATCCATCTGGGCAAATCCAGGAGTGTTTAACATTATCCTGGCAGTAGTGGAACACTTCACAATTCAGCTCCTCATCTGCATAGTATCCTGACTTCCGAGTGCCACAGTCAAACTTTGACTGCTGTAAGAGAGTTGAAAGGCGGTCTGGCACTTCCTTTTCTTCTAATTCTTCCTCTTCTTCCAGAGATTGTTGGAACTTAGCTGGACGTTGGTCCAGAGGCTGAGAGATGGATGTTAAAATTTGAAGATATAGATTTATATAATTTTTATGTAGTCTGATGTGAACCGAAATGTGTTATAATAATATGTTAAGTATAAAAATTAATTTAAATATATACTTTAAAGTTTTTAATAAGAACTTTTGTAACATCAAAATATCTATGGCACAAAAAAAGATTAACAGCCGACGCGACGATAATACATATTAAATATTAATATGTTTTTGTAATCTAGCTCGGCGAAAATCTCACGTGATAAAGGTAAGAATAGCAAACTCGAGAACAAGCATTGAAGGGACCTACAATAAAAATTATTTGATTAAAAATACTTATAAAACGTTAGTATGCAATTCTGGTGTTCAAATGTATTCATTGCCTTAAAATATAATAAATAATATATACATATAGTGACATATGGCAGTTTAATTGGTAAACATAATTAAAATTTACACGAGGCGGTTTAATTACCTTCCTGTGAGGTGTCCTAATAGGTTGTCGTTGCTCTTCAATGTAGACTTGTTGCTGAGGTCTGGTGGGAACTATGTACTCCTGCTGCTCTTGGGCACGCTGATAGCCCGCAAGCTCAGCAAGAGATGGCGTTGGTCGAAAACCACTAGGCAGCGTGTTAGGGTAGGCCACGGGTGTGTTATATGCTCTCGGCCTTACATTTCGGGACTCCTAGATATGGAAAGAAACTGGATAAGAACATGATTCATATCAAATTTTAATACTTCAGGTTCGAGCCTTCAAACCCATACGTTTTATTTATTAAGTAAACTAAACAGATATCTACAGTTAAAATAAAATAAAAGTAAAACATAAAATAACCACATTGGACATATCCACAAAAAGTTTTACTGATAAAAAATATAATACAAAGTAAAACGAGAAAAAACATGACAGCACAAAATTTTTAAATTAGGGGAGCGACAAACACACTAGTAGCTATAAAAAACAAGGAAGAAACAAGGCTTAAGACATTAAGAGATTTAACTTATTCTTAAATGAAGCAGTAGGGGAGAGCGAAAAAGGGTCAATGTTAGTGGCAGAATGTTGGTTCCGGGAGTCGGAAGGTTAAAGGTTCTGTGCGAGCGTAGAGATCTGGCAGGAACATTAAATGTTATCAGTTCGCGAAGATGGGAACAAGTTATTTCATGTACGCATATTTTTCTTTATAATCTGTCAAATTACGCCTAGTACTCAAAGAAAGTAATTTATATTTTTTTTAAAGTTCCCTACCACCAACCATACGATAATTTAGAATACGTAAAAATTTCTTCTGTACAGCCTCCAGTTGTGTGACATATATAGAGTTATGGGGATTCCAGATTGGACAGGCGTACTCCAACTGTGACTGCACAAACGACTTATAGAGGTAAATGTGTGAAGGTCTGGTGACTCGCGTTATGAAACCTAACATACAGTAGGCTTTATTAATAATTATGTCTATGGTCTTATCTAAGGTTAATTTGGAGTTAAGATGATTTTGATTGTTTGTCATGATTTAGGAATCGAAAGTAATAATTATTCATATTTATTCTGTTGTTTTATTAAAAAGGACAGGAAACTAATTGTCTCGGAAGAGGAGAGTAAAAAATAACTTTTTCCAACCTTTCCTAAGATATAAATACAAAATTGAAAGGATTGTTGAACTAAACCTTCATTGTATTATTTGATTGCGTTTAATTTATGACTCACTTTACCGGGTGACAAATGTTTTACATAACTTCAGTTAACAATAGGCCTTAGGCCTGTTGAAACTCAGACTTTAAACTTACGAAATGATCTTATTTGATGAAGCCCACGTCTTGTTTAGGAATCATTGCCATGCATTTGTAATTAATCATTACGCGTAGGAAGGTTTGTAATTATGTTACCAGTTGTATTTATTTTATATTTGTTTATGGTCAATTAAATAACGATCATCGTACAGCTTGATTTCGATGTTTTGTATAAACTATGGTTAGTTTACACAATAATGAGTGAATATATATTAACAAGCGACGTTTTATTAGATTGTAGGTTAAGTATGACCAAGTAATGATTAAAATATTATAATCAAGCGATCGAGGCAACCACTGAGAAAACAAAATTAAATTGTGGTGAGCGCAAGAAGTGCAAAACTACATAAAAAAAATCAGTGGCGCTACAACCTCTAGGTCTTGGCCTCAAATTTCTGTATATGTTTCATGATCATGTGTTAATCTAATCGGCAAGTAGATGATCAGCCTCCAGTGCCTGACACACGCCGTCGACTTTTTGGTTCTAAGATATGTCGGTTTCCTCACGATGTTTTTCTTCACCGTTCGAGCAAATGAATGCGCACATAGAAAGAAAGTCCATTGGTGCACAGCCGGGGATCGAACCTACGACCTCAGGTATGAGAGTCGCACGCTGAAGCCACTAGACCAACACTGCTCAAAACTACATAAGACATTAGACAAAACTAATGGAACAAACCAGAGAAATTAAAACATATATAAATTATAATTCTAATACACATTAACCAATGTGAATGGTATTTTCCGATTCCGTAAAACTAGTTTATGTTGACTTTCCTTATGTGTATGTATATGTCCCAACACTGTGTCTGGTTTTTTGCATATATAAGAAAACTGTACATTCCTAGAATGTAGAGATTCAGTAGGATAGGTCAGGTAGTATTTTCCCACGCCAGTATTGACAAACGGACTTGTTTATTACGAATGTTAATTTACATAGCCTGTCTATTTTAATAACTAATGTAATGTAGTAAAATAAAACCTGTATAAATGCAAAGGAATTATGCGTGTGTTGGAAAAGAAATTTCAGACACATTCGGCAAAAGCGGCTTATCTTTGCGACTGACCGTTTATGGAGATAATACCCAAGTGTGTGAATAAATGCATTTTTATGTATACGACGCGATTGGAATATTACCAGAGAAGGCACTGGACAGCTGAACGCGCTGTTCCGAAATATGAGGGTATTCCCAACGTTTAGTAAAATTTCGCCTAGTAGTTGGACTGATGATATCACGGAGGTTGGATTCTAGTGGATACAGGGAGGCTAGAGCAGGGCGTAATGAGGAAAATGGAAAAGGTCTACGTCCAGAAATGGACCAAATAAAGAGGCTGACGATGAGTAAAATTTATTCAATATTATATATGGTTAAGAAATATTTGCAGGAAATATTGACCTATGATTAGGTTATGTTTGAAATTGAAGTTTTTGGTATCCGGAAACAGTATTAGCTTTAAATTAATCAATAAAGCTTTTTTTATACATTTGACGAATATTTAAATGATCCTAATCCTTGGGATTGATTTGCTCCAGTTCAAACAGTTTGTATGACTCAAAACAGCGATTAAAAAGAGTGGCGGAAAGTTTCTTGCCAGTTCTTCTTGCCCGCTACGCCCTTGACTTGCGAACTGGTAGTAAATGTAAATTTACAATCAATTTAACTTATTTTCTAACGTTCATAAGTGTTACC
Organism: Pieris napi; assembly: GCF_905475465.1. Taxonomy (NCBI): domain Eukaryota; kingdom Metazoa; phylum Arthropoda; class Insecta; order Lepidoptera; family Pieridae; genus Pieris; species Pieris napi. The sequence goes on from NC_062247.1 coordinate 854,401, forward strand.
ATAAGTGTTGTTGTTAAGTGTGTTGTGTTGTTAATGTTTAAACAAGTTTTAGTTTACCTATATAGTCCAGTCAGTCAAGACAATTAATTCATTATAATTCCAAAAGTTTTCAAATTTTGATGTAAGGTCGGGAGTGGTATTAAAACAAACTATAAAATTTTGCAACCTGCTCTGCGGTCCGGAACATTGTTAAAAATGCAATAAATGATAATTTGCTCAGTTCTTGAGACCAAAATTCCAAAAGTTCTGCAAAGTTGGAGTGGTGTTAAATATATTATTTTACATCACGTGTCAAATTTGCAACCAATTTAAGTGTACGGAACATTTTTTGTTATTAAAAATTAATGTTTTTCTTTATTAAACTGAAGGAAAACGTTCCAAAAGTTTTGCAAATTTGACAGATATATCGAAAATAAAATAAATAACAAAAAATGTTCCGTACACTTAGGTTGGTTTCAAATTTTATACGTGATATGAAATATTATATCGAAAACTTCCCCAAGTTTGCAGAACTTTTGGAATTTTTTTCACGACCATACAGCAAAAATTAATTAATAATTGCAATTTTAACAATGTTCCGGACTGCGGACAAGGTTGCAAAATGAGATTTATTGTCGTCCCAATGTACCATTCACTTGACCGAAGTTTGAAAACTTTTGGAATTATTATCAAATTTTCGATTTCGAATGTCTATAATGACTGGTCTAATATGTATAAAGTTATTTTGAGTTTGTAAAATATTTTTTTCACAAATTAAAGAAATAATAGGCCTTGAAAGCCTCCTCATCACTTCTAATCTATACGCGTGCTAAACCCCTAAACGTCCTAGCAATGTTACATTATATATAATTATTCGAAAGGAACAATTTACTAAAGTGAACGTTTACTTTCATTCGCTTTCGTGTGACAACTTGCATTAATAGCTTAGTAGCCGTAAAAAAATAAACAAAATTCGACACTTTCACTTTAGATATCGTGAGTGCAATTTCTTTTTTATGACATTGTAAAAAAGGCAAAGTTGAAATGTTCGGTAGGTCCAGCATAAATGTTTTTTATATGTAATAGGAGGAATGCGTTGCCGGCCTTTTAAGAATTGGTAAGCTCTTTTCGCGAAGGACCCTAGGTCGAATTGGTTTGGAAATACTTTAATGGGCAGCAAAAACTGCCTTAAGAAACGCTCAGTTGTGGAACGACGGATGTCGAACTGATACGGATGGTATTTTGTAGTCGAACCTTCTTGAAACATTGTTCATTCAGGATATGAGACCTATTTCAGGTTGTTTGTGATAATCTTAATCCTTTGCTGCTCCTTTATTATTTTAATAAATGATATTTGCGTAGCCTGAGATACTGGTCATTATATCTTTTACGTTAATAATAGTCAATAATATTGTAAATATATTAATAGCTACAGTTGACTTTAATGCCGTTGTGTATCTTAAGTAATTTACGTGTCATTTCCTCCTAAGCTATTGATTTATTTTTTTGTTATTAGTTCTGCCAATCTTGTCCAACTACGGCGCAATTTATAGAATTGTTTTGGTTCTCTACACAAAAAGTTATTCATATAATCAAACGCAACCACATATTATATATTTCCTTATTAATTTGTTTACCTCGCGATCAAATTGCAATTCTTCATCGTCTTCTTCAACTCCCGCATCAGGAACATTGTCTTCTTCTTCTGATGCGCATGCGACGCCGATAAGCATTAATCCAAATAAAATACTCCACCTGAAACAATATAATTCCTTTGTTAATAATATTCAGAATAGCAGTGTCGTTTTATTAAGGGAGGATTTAGCGTGCGACTCTCATCCCTGAGGTCATAGGTTCTAACCCCGGCTGTGCGATGAAGGAAAATATCACAAGGAAACTGGCACAGGAGGTTGATCACTTAGATGCCTAATATGAAAAAAACAACAAATAAATTATCATGAAACAGATACGAGGACAAGGCCAAGAATTAAATATATTCAAGATAACACTAATATATTCGATTATCCAACTCCTCTTACTCTGTTTTCCTTTAGATCTTTTAGATAGTTCTACTTAAGAGATCTATTTAAATGTGATGTATTTCTAGAATGTGTATTCAAAGTGAGTTGACAGTGTGCTTAAAACTTTGTTATTCAAGAAAAAAAACTGTGCAAATCATTCACTTCTCGCACACGCGCTACGCGAAAATTAGTATGACTTAATGATTATTTTTTGGATAGTATTGTAGATAAATAATAATAATTGACATATACACCAGCTCTGCGACCCGAAATATATAAAAATATTAATAATATTATTATTATTTATAATAGATAATTTCCGACGCATTCAACCGTTTGATTGGATTTACGTCAAACTTGTAAGTTTCTCCGACAAGACAATACTTACTGCATCATTAGATTACATTCATTCAGTGAAAATATTTATCAGTAAAATGAGTTTTCATAATAAAAATGTAGGTCAGAGTCTATTGCTATGTACATAATTCGCTTGCATCGCGGAACAATGTAGTAAAGCACTACGATCGTTTTATGTTTTCTCATTTTTAACTTCCTTGGGTGATGTAACTAATTTTTTCAGAATTTTTGCAAAACATGTTACGGATTTTTTTTGAAATAGATCGCAACAACCAAGTTTTAGTTTAGTTTGAAATTCTACCAAATAATCATAAAAAGTTAATGAGACTGTTTAAAAACGAATAAAGAGTTGTAGTAACATATCCCTGTTTCACCAAGGCATAATATTTTCGCGAAAAGAGTGGTAATAGCTTATTACGTCCGTATATTAATACAGTGAAAATAATCGTAAATGCTTTTGCTCTTCAGTCCAATTAGATGAATTACTGTATCATTTAGTTATACATTTAGTGATTTTTTAACTAATTAAAATAAATACAAAACAACAATGTTTTAATCGTCGAATAAGAAAAAAATAGCTTTCATTTCATTTATATATATATATATATATATATTAGTATATATTGTAATTTACTTAGTATCCTAGTACCTAGTAATAGCAATTTTATTTTTCCTGAACAAAATAGATTATGCAAGCAAATATGTAATCGTACCCTGTGAGATAAGTTATTTATAACACTACGTCTGGACAGGTTTGTTTAAGAAGGACTACAGAACTGTTTAATTATTATTAAATCCATTTACCACGTTCAGATTTTATTTTAAATAAATATAAAAAGAAAGTGTCACAAAATTTTAACTATTACGGGGACTTTGTAGCAAGACAAATAGCAAAGTTGCGTGAGGAAATACGCTACAACGTAACAACAAGAAATACCAAATTCCAAGCGCCAAGTCCAGTTGCGATGGCTGGCCATTAAAGAAGCTGGCTTCGAATTGATAGAACATTCTTCATATATACCGGACCTAGATCCTAGTGACCTACCTCCTTCAGAACATTTGAGAAATATTTTGTTAATCTTGAAAATATAAGTTCTACATATTGTAAATTTATTTTCGGTGCACCTACTCGATATATAATGTGTAATTGCTAAGGTGTGGTCGTATAATTATCACTACTGATGCTTTATTACCTATCGTAAGTGTTATATAATTATGACCCAAATCTTGTCAGATTTCGATATAAAACCAGTACAATAATGTCATAAATTGTGTTATGCAAATAAATTTACAACATATTTGTTAATTTGGTTATATTTACGTACAAGTAAGTTTAAAAAAAGCATAAGTCTGTTACAGACTATTTATTGTAAAAGAGTACGTTTTATTATAAAAAAGGGAAAAGAAGATGCTTGTCAATTAAAACCAATTGAAGTTATACGGAGAAATAAAAGGCTAACTAAAGTCGAAGCTGGAACGAAAGTTATTATCTAACAAGTCTAATATCTCGAAGATATTAAAGGAAGTGAAAGTTGCATAATATTTTGGTATTCACTTGTATCGTTTACTCAGTTGCATTACGAGTTTACGAGTATTAAAATATATAGATTCGGTTCGTGAGAATGTTTTTGTATGTTTATCAGCTGTCGCACCTTAAATAAAATTCTATAATATTTACGTGTTTTATTTATATTTAATACAAACACATTGAATGGCGAGTTAATGATCTTATGGCGGTACGAATATCAAAACACTATGACGGTTAAGATCCCTTTAAAAATTAAACTTTCTAGTAAATTTTTACAAAGGCATTGAATGCTTTTTGCATTTTGAGTTAATAACCTTATGGCGCCTATGAATGTTCAAAAAGACTGCTTTTTTTTGATCCCTTTTATACATAAATTAATTAAGCTTTCTAGTAAGTTTTAAAAGTATTTCTTAATGTATTGCAATATTATCTCACTGAGGTAAATGGAGTGCAACGGTGTTGGTGGTCAATCTACAATCATATTTACACACCTTTACAGTTATGAAATTTTTTCGATTACGTTTAATTACATAAATTGTAAGTGTCACTTATTATTTGGGACAGCTAAACTATTTGTAAAATGCATTAGTTTAAATTGCTATTAATGTACCTAAAGTGCTACGTACTAATGAATTAATACATTAAAGTATCGACAATTCACGTACTACGTTTTAGCGGCGCTTACGAATAAATTGCTTTAATTTTATTAAAACTAAAACGTGGTTTTATTATATGACATTTAGGGTCTGTTTCACAATGTATGGATAAAGTACCAAATAGCTATGCAACACATAAATTATTTGGAAGATAACTTGTGCTATTTGACTCTTCATCGGACTAACGTATGATTGGCTTAATGTGACTAATAGCGCTATTATATCTGACAGTCGTGACACGCAACAATAGTGTTTAACCTATCAATAAGTAATAAATAGCTAATTTGGAACGTATGTAGAACTTATCCGTACATTGTGAAACGGACCCTTAAAGTGTTATTTAAATATCTGGCGAAGACCAAATACATACAATATAAAATTGTACCTTACCTAATTACTAAAATTTTGGCGACAAATATTTATACCAAACGAATCTCAAATAATAAACAAATATTTTTAAAGAATCCTTATGCTCTAGTTATATGATGAAACAACAAATGTGATTTGATTGTGTGTTAAACTAATTTGTTAAACTCATATAACACGTCAAGTTGTAATTAAAGGTTTTGAAGTCCAGTGAGGCTAATGATCTTCAGTCTTGAACACAAAGATAGGGATGGACAAGTTTTTATATTGTTCTCTTCAAGTGTATCATAATTAACGAGCTTCTGTAGTACAGATTTACATTAAATCAGGTTAAGACATATACTGATACATAGGTATATATTTACAAAAACAAGATTTGTATACGAATACGCAGCATTTTCGGTAAGCAAAGCCTTGGGAAATGAAACAGTAAGAGCAGCATTTCGTCTCTATAACATAATATAATATTCTAAACATTATATAATTCATTCATATCTTTTAGATTTATTATACTTTATGACAATACTTGCACTGTTCGCTCATTATTTGTATTGTATGCTTAAATATATAAACATGGAAACTAATGTCTGCAAGAAGTACCTAGTTATCGTATATTATAATACAAATGAATATTGCAGTTGGACGCAATAGGACACTAGGAAATATAAGCAGTATTGATTAACCATAGAGTATCGCGCTCTATTTAAATTAATGTACAGTATCTATAAATATAATTTATAATATTACAGCGCTACATACTTTTGAAGCGAGAGCGACGCTTGAAATAATTTGAAGTCATCCAGACTTACTTAATAATTTATTGAAATGTCTTAATAAACTATGTACTAGTATGTAGAAAATACAGTTCTAGGTTTAAATACATGTGACACAAACTTAGGAACAACTGATATGATAGGTTTTTTTACCTGTACTATTAATATAATATCTTTTAAGATACCTAGCAATCAGAACCGTTCGATAATTAAAATTTTGCCATTGTAATTAGGCAAGGAAAAAAAAACAATGAATACATTTTATTATATGTTGGTAGATAGTAAAAATATTTATTATACGCACTATGAAACTGACAGTGTAATGACATTAATTATTATTAATTAATTATATTTTCTTTATTATTAGGTACTGTCACAAGCACATATCTAGTTCTGGTGCAATATATATCGGAATACGTATAAACTAAGTACACAAACCAAATGTGTACCAATTGAATTGTGAATGTGGCCTTAGAATGCCTCCGTGATTTAATTGCAAACTTATAGGAGCATATCATATAATCAGCAGCTGTAGTGAATTATGTTGACGCGAGAATATCAAGATTTCTCTTTCATTATGTAATTCTCTCCCGGTCACTGTGTGAGTTTAATGTTTTTTAATATGTGTCTTCAGTTTTATTGTATTATTTTAAAAAGGGGCCATTTTTCAGTAACAGGAGGCAAACGGGCTCACCTGGTGTTAAGTGCTACCGCCGCCCATGGACACATTGCCGGCCATTTAAGAATTGGTACGCTCTTTTCGACTCTACTTTCTTGAAGGACTCAGTCACATTGGTTCGAAAATACTTCAGTGGGCAGCTGGTTCCACATAGTGAATACCCGGCATAAACTGCCTTAAGAAACAATCAGTTGTGAAACGACGGACGTCTAGGTGATACGGATGGTGTTTTTTGCATTGACGTTTTTAGAGTTTTTTTTATATCTTAAGAAAATAATTTGAGAACATTTTAGTGTACAAATAAACATTTCTACTGCCCATAGATCCAAGAAATATAGATAGCAAATTCACGGATTCGGTACACAAGTTAAAGAAACAATCAATAACACTCATTTAAAGCTTATCATTACGCAATTGAAATGCGGCTAAGTAGCACGTGTTGAGACAGGTTATATGAGAGCGATGGGCGTGTCTTGATATGGCGCAGGAGTGCCCTTAGGACATATAAGTTGACTTGGAACTTAAAAAAATATGAAAAGTGACTTATAAAATAAATAAATCAGTGGCGCTACAATCTATTTGGGTCTGGTTCTCAGATTTCTGTATATGTTTCATTATCATTTGACTCGTATTCATATCAAAATTATAAGGATTTAATATGTATTTCTTTAGGGACTGTTTTTTTTTAAATTTGGCAATCTTATAGGCAAGTAGCTGATCAGGCTCCTGTGACTGACCCACACCGACGTTTTGTAAGGCAAGCCGGTTTTCTTACGATTTATGACACCGTTCGAGCGAATGTTAAATGCTCATATAGACAGAAAGTCCATTGGTGCGCAGCCGGTGATCGAACCTACGACCTCAGGGATGAGAGTCGCACGCTCGCTGAAGTCTGAAGGCCAACACTGGTTTTATAATAAAAAGTGACTTTTAGTAATAAACATATGTCAGTGATACATCTATTTAGTTTTGCTTGCTCTATTTATTTACAGTTGACATGCTGATGTTGAAACCCCAGCTGATTCCCTTTTCTCCTCTTATTTGTCCCTGAATCTTATGTATGGGGCGAACACTTGCCATGATTTCGGACGACTCTCCGTGGTCAATATTCTAGAAGCTACACAAGTACGTTTAACTTGTAGCGCCAGTGTAATCAAGAAAACTTTTTATAGTTTGTAACAATTAAAACTCTAATAATAAACAGATATATTAACGCATATATTATCATTCCCTTCTAGGAATGTTTATGGTGAATTGTTAATTCAATTTCGATTTAAAAAAGATTTGCTAATTACAGATTTAAGCTGGCGCCTGGTAGATAGTACCGGTGACCCCAGAGCTGGTGCGTTTCTCGCTCAACGAATAAGTATCGAAATACAGTCACAGAGACCAAACTTTGTTTTAATTTATTTTTATTATAACTTTGTAGGTTAAGAAAATTGTAAATACTTGATTGTTATAATTACTAATAATAATTATGATTTTAGTATCAGTCGATATATAAGCGTTTTCACTGTATGAATAAACTCAAGGGATTTAAATAGCACTTGATTACTATCATTCGTACGTGAATAACAAAAGAAAGTGTGTGCATATACGCACGCTTGCCCGTGAAATTGTCCTTGCAACTTAATACGGAGCGTAATTCAACATCTTCTATTCGTTTTATTAATCTAAGTTGTATTTGAAATCTTGTGTGAGCTTATTATAAAAATACGATTAAAAACAATGTAAAACAGTTTCTTGCCAGTTCTTCGCGCCCGTTCTAGATTTGGGAACTAGATTTTTTCTAAATATACGTATCTTGACGTTTGTAAGTACATAGTTACCAATATTTTGGTTTTGATACATTACTGAGATATCATGGAACATTATGATCCAGCCTTACTTAAGCCTAATAAGTAATTTAAGTCTAATTTACTAAAAAGGATATTTAACATAAGAAAGTGTGCAATAACACAACTTACAGTCTCTATTAAGGGGAAGACACTCTGTTCTTGTGTTCTATTTTTTCACTCACTGTTTAGCATTTAAGACATACGTGCACTAACAGAAATTCACTAATTCAAATGGTTTTGTCCTTTACAACTTTCCCACTAGGACCGTGGTGTCAAGAAGTTATAGTTACCAACATGAATAAATATCTTTTGATTTATTGTTTCGCCGGGAAACGAACACACACTTTATATATGTTCACACACACATTCTATAAAAATGTCATTGATTTTGGTGTAAAATTAATCTGACTTCGTAAATTGTATAACGACTATACATTATACAATCCTTCCTACCTAATTTCTAGGGCTATTGATATCTTCATCTTAAGGGAGTTCTAATGCCATTTTATAACTATTGGGACAGTCTCTGTGTTTGCTATTTAAGTTACCCATAGAAAGAGTGTTGTAATCCACTGTATACTTTGTACCATACAGACAATCAATTAGTTAGGGTTAGGTAACATCGTGACACTTATAGGTCCGGTTTGACCTGCACTAATCATTTAGCGATTTGGTACGGTTGGATTGACCTTCTAAACACTTTTCGAACAATGAAAGGAATGTACCCATTGGTAGATATAACACATAACTATAATTATATATGTTGTTGGCCTAGTGGCTCCAGCGTGCGACTCTCACCCATCGTAGGTTAGATTCCCGGCTGTGTATAAATGGGCTTTATTTCTATGTGCGCATTTAACATTCTCTCGAACGGTGAAGGAAAACATCGTGAGGAAACCGGCTTGCCTTAGTGTGTCAGGCACAGGAGACTGATCATCTGCTTGCCTATTAGATTGACAAATGATTATGAAACAGATACAGTAATCTGAGGCCTAAAAGAGTACACGTAGCATATGCGTACCTTAACCCTTTTGTTTCTTAAAATCAATATGTTATCTCTGGTTCATTATTTGGCACTCAATAAATAAATTAAATATAGGCGATTATTTTATTATACTGAAATTTGAGATGGCGTGTCTCCAAATTATCAGACTCACGCGAATGTCACATTGTCTAGGTTATATGATGCAATTTCTTATGTATTGTGTTTCTGACACGTGAAGGTTGTATAAGTTATCGTGTATTAATAAAATATTGACCATTCTAACTGTCAAAATATCACGATAACTGTATGCCGTCATTGTCTTTGGTTTTTTATTGTGAATTTATTTATTTCAATTGAGAAAAGTATTTCAACTCTCCATGACTACGATTACAGAAAATCATTCGAAAAGTCGATTAAATAATGTATTTATATCCAAATAATATTTTGTGACATTCCATGGTCGGATGATGGATTTGTAAATTGTAAATTCATTTTAAGACCATAATGGTAACACATTTTAGACGATTTGCGTATGGCTGTTTGTGACGGACTAAGAACTTTATAACATCCTTGACGACGCCAACATCGTCCAATTCATAAAATGCTAGGTGGTGGTACATGTGTACCGAATTGCGGACGACAAAACCCAGAATCCTTACTGTACTCACAACCTGATGCAAGAGAAAACCCAATAGACCAAGGCTGCATTGGTGGGATAGATTTGTCAATGACCTCGAAACAATAGATGTTGGACGCTAGCACTAAATAGCTTGCGATGGCGAAATATACTTGAGGAGTCTACCCACAAGGGGCTGTACATTGATGATGATGATTGCGTATGCTATGAGCCATCCTCAAAAAGAGTTAACGGTTATGCCAAGTCGTCTATTTATATTCGTTCAAAATACGATACAAAACATATATTTGTATACCTGTATATTTTACCCAAATTCTAATGAGGAGTATTTTTTGTATAGGTATATGTCCACGCTCTGCCAATCATTGGTTTTTAATGATTAGAAAACGAATTGGTCCATTCTATAATCTGTAATTATCAGGATATAAGGTATGTATTTAAAAAACACTCAAAATTTTACGCATAGTAGCTATTTGTTAAATAATCTCTTATGGACTTATATCGATAAATGTGTTGATTTAAATTTGGCTGTACTGATTTACAAAAGAACTAAAACTATTAAATAGAAAAAATTAACAAATTTAGATAGTTTGGTCCCTGCAACCGTACCTTTAATCCCGGCAGCATTTCCTCGCTGTGTTGGGATACAAGTATACCTTGAGCGGGGAAAGCACCAGCTCTGGGGTCACCCGTACTATCAACCGTACAACCAGGCGTCAAATTAAATCTTTAATGCAGCTCATGTGCATTGTGCAACCCCACGACCAAACTCTCTATTTCAAATAAAATATTTTCACTAGATGTGTTCCTAAGATTTATTTATACCGGAACGAGTGCAATTAATCGCTTTCTGATTTCCGAAAACAGCGAAACGAAAGCTAAATATAACAAACGCCTAATTCGTTAATGTTACGAAAATATTTACGTAATGTAACATCTTGTTTTAAATGAGTTATAGAACTTGCATCCGCTATAAAAACTAATTGAAGATTTATGTTAATTACTGTCACTAACTATATAATTGGATAATTACACGCGAATAAACTTTTAATTAAGTATAACAAAAATAGATTACATTGATAGTCAAAAAACGTTTTACAATGGCGTAAAATTGACAAATCTAATTATATTTATCGAGGTCCATGGAATCAAACTTAACAAAATCCCTTCCAACCCGTTATCACTAATTAATATAATAATAATCATTTGCCGGTTCCGACTTAACTAATTAATTGAATACTCAATTAGTTAAAGACTGATTTAGAGTAGCATAAAGATTTTAGCTCCCGTATGTATGTTTATTGTTTTATCTAAAATTACTATGAACTCTTAAACGACTATTTGTATCTTACTCCCTTATTTATAAAAAAAAACTAATTGCACCGTTAACTAAAGAACTTTTGTCTCTTTTTACGACAGCGTAAACACATTTTGGCTGTTCGAGGGTTTGTTGCGTTTCCCCTAGGGAGTCGGTATGGAATAAGTTAAAGGAATAAAATATTATGACACTATCTGGTTAATATATTCTTGAAGCCTTGTTGTATGTACAAAAAATTTAAATGATTTCAAGTCAAATGGTGACTTCTATGGAAATTGTATTCGGTTTTACAAGAAGCTCCCAAGCGACATAAGAGAATTATCACGAAATAAATTCAAAACTCCCGTTAAATGTAAATTAATCAATAAAGCTCTTTATAAATTTGACGAAAATTTAAAGGATCCTTGGGAGTGATTAGCTCAAGTTCAAACAATTTGTATGAATCACAACTTAGCGATTAAAAAAAAATGACGGAGTTTCTTGCCAACCTCTTGCCCACTCTACGTCCTTGACTTGCGAACTGGTAGTAAATGTAAATTTAGAATCAATTGAACATCTTTTCTGTTGACGTGTACTTGGTTACCTATATGAATAAAGTCGTTTTGAGTTTGAGTTAATAAATGTCGTTAATTACTTCAAAAGAATATTCATAAACGTGTCAATTATGTTATTTATGAACCGGACGATATTTTCATATTCCACGCAAACCACGAAAATTCCGACAAGCCGGCGACATTGCTCGACTTTCCTGTCGGCGTGCATTATCTAATTTTAATAACTATTACGCGTACGAACGTAATAATGATTAATTTAACGATACACGCAACGGTAAGGAAATCATTGACGATTAGCTGAAGAATGCTGATCGCGTGACAAACCGTTTCCTTCCAACGTGTTTCAAGGATGTGCGGTTTAATGTCACTTTCACTGAAGTAACAGCACTGAACTAACATTTTCTAACATCTCGAATAGAAACTCCAAAATGAATGTATAATTTAAGAATCAGACCATTTTTTTAGAAGTAACTTGATTCTAGGTTTTGATATCTCATCTTATTAATGACGCGGTTATCTATAAATCTAAAATCTATCTATCTATACATATAAATAAATCTATAAACGCTAATTTAACGAGGAAGTGTAGTTTCTATCAAATATTTCGTATTTATCCAGAATGCATAAGTCGTGTTTAATGAAATAACCCTACTAAAATTTTTCAACAAACGGTATTTTTACAATGTCAGGAACACCAACTTTTTACCGATCAAATTAAACAATTAAATTTCTGATTAGATAGTGCCATAGTATTTATTTATAAGTTTTAAAACAACATGTATGCTTAAAATGTACAAGAAAATATGACTTAAAAATTTTACACACATACACATAAATTAACACAAACACTTGAAACTATTAAGGAAAAAAATCTGACGAAACAGTAATAACTGAAAAGAAACTTAACCCTCATTAAGAGCGTAATACACAAAAATTCCGTAAGTATTCTAAAAATATATCAATATTTCCATTTATGTAATTAAGTTGTAAGAATGATATGCTAAATTCTTCATCTGCGTTATCCTCTAGAAGAAACATTCAGATACCTAAAAGTGCGTATTCTTGTGTACATTGCGTTGTGTAATCGACCCACCTGCGGTCGCGCGTGTGAACTATCATACCATTATGTATTCAGCTAAATGAACCATTATACTAAAATAATGAGGCTTTCATACGTAAACCTAGTACTATTTAAGTGGAGAAAAGGCTATGTCGATAGCTGCATGACCAAGACGGAATTCGATTGCACTCCAAAATTGTTTAAGTTAACATTACCTACATAGTAACTGTGCTTATTTATCAAGAAAAAATATTTTAACCAATTAGTGCTTCGTTTCATCCCAGCAGAAATAAAATTCGAAAAGACGAATGATAAGTGTGGTATTAAGTTAAAAATAATACTTGTATTTAGTTACTTTTAAATTACTATTACACAAAAACTGTTGCTAAATAATTAATTATGCAGTTGATCTCTGGTAATTGTTATTTTAAACTAAAATTTGAATTTTAATTACCAACATTTACTTAAATTATAATAATTTAACCAGCTCATTTTTAACGTAACCTAAAAAACTATTTATCTAATAAAGCAACATTATTTACAAATCATACTCGTATTAAAATGTTCATATTTGTAAGCAACCTTAAATTACGGCTTCTCCTTGTCAAAACTTGACACATAATTCGTATGCCGAAATGTCAAAACCGCTTGTCATGCAAATACATCTTATAACACCCGTATAACAAAAAGACAATTACAAGTAGCAAGCAGACGTAAATGAACACATGCTATGAATTTATTATCTTACATAACATGACTTACTTTTTCATGTTATTCGGGGCATTTTTCTTCATTACAATTTGTAAAGGTTTCATTGCATATGATAAACCTGTATTTGAGAGACGAATATTTTATATTTTGACATTTAAAACTTTCTCTTTGAGTAACTCCTTTAACGATCGGTTTTATTGAATATGTTAAAGACAACGTGAAGCATAATGATAAATTATAATTGTATGTAGTATTAAAATGGAAACCAATACGTATAAGTATATCAAAGTAATTAGTTTAGGTTTTAATTTAAAAAAAATAATACCTTTAAATTCCTATCTCATAAATTAAGTGAATTTAAAATTAGTAGGTACTGTTTACAATAAATTTATAAATTTTGCGGCGTTTAGTTAAATCCTTTACTTAGTTATTCAATAAAGAATGTTCCAACGAGATTGCATCGTATTTTCATCATAATATTTTAATTGTTTTCTAAATTATAGATATATAATTATAGCGATCTGAGAAGAAAATATCTATTGCAGTAGTCGAGTTCAAGACATCATTATTTCTTACTCGGCAAGGTGCTTGAACTAAGTACGTATTATTATTACGTTTCTTGCTCGCATAATTGCCATAATACTATGGGAGCATAGATTAAGTAGTTTAATAAATGCGACTCGAGAAAGTGATTGATTTGCCGTAGTTGAAATCAAAAGTCCGATGACATGCAAAATGTTTAGAAATTCACCTCGGGCATTCGGTTTTTATGTACATATTTTAAATGTGCAGTATTTGCAGAGCAATGGTTCATAGAAAGTAACTACCGTTTTGTTAGATTTAATCAAAAGATTAATACTAACTTACAATAGATATAATTACATTCTTATATCTATTGTAAGTTGGAATAGTATTAAAAAAAATAATACATTGCTGTACTTATAGTGTATACTTAATAAGTATAACATTTTGAGTAAAAAAAAATTACCACAAGAATAATTTCATAATTGTAATTACTAATTACATAAAAAAGTTTACATACCTCATTTTCATTTTTAATGCAGAGTATCCAAATTAATGACACTTGTCAAAAAGCGCGCGAAACTGGACGTAATGGCGCGATAGGACTGCGCGGTGGCCGGGCTTTCTCCCGCTTTATAACTTGTACGCCTGCCGGGGGAACTAAGAAAAGCAACCATTTGGCAATGTTACGCGAATCGAACGAATTCGATAAAAGTTAATTTAAGTTATAGATAAAATTAATTTATTTCGGATGTCATCATTGTGACTTAGAACTCTCTACAGTCTGTGGATTTAATAGGCTTTCCTTTTGATTGAGAATGAGTAATCGAAAAGCTTGTAATTATTAATAATAAATAGTCGTAACGTAGTCATAACATGAATTAATTGCTTCACCATATTTAAATGTAACTTAAAAACAACTTATTAAAAAAATCATTACGTACCTACATTGTACAGCTTATCGTTATTTTAGTGATTAAGCATTTTTTCTACGGAAACAAATTTAATTTACTATAAAATTTCGATGAATTAGTCAAGAAATCTCATCCAATGATTCCAATTGAATGTGTACTAATTACTATGAAAGAATATTATAAATAGCGAGCGACACAGTACGAGTATATATTATACACTGCAAAAAACGGACAGAATACCGTTCTATGTCGAAGAGGCGTTATATCTTACCATGGAAAAATTACCTCTACAAATAGTTTTTTTAAGGTTTTAAATCACATATTCCACAAAAGGATTTTGTGCTCAAAGCTTAAACAAAATCAAAATATCACCGTTATAATAATAATTAATTATATTTTTGCAGCGCACCACCACCACATTATGAAACCAGCTATCATTCCAGGTATTTCCAACTGTTCCGACTTAAGGGCCTTAAAGGTCGGCAACGCACTTAAAAACCTCCTGTTTTTGCGAGTGCCCATGAGCACCGGTAAATACTTAAAGTGCTCGTTTGCCTCCAGTGCCATAAAAAATCCTTCTTAATTTTCCATACTCAAATCAAGGCTGTTATACGGACGAGAAGAACTGGAAATTTCCGTCACCTACTTATATTCAAACTTTGTAGGGAGCAATGAGCCAAATCATAAAAATATCTATAGAGTATCATATATGTTGGTTATGTCCTATAGCATATAATATATGTAGTTGGACCGTTCTCGTGTTCGTTTTCTTTCGGTCATTGCACCGCAGCTAAAGGTTTATTTTTTCTTTATTAATATCATGTCTTGAATTGATCGATCGGAGATACATTGATATTTACGACCGTGAATAAATTTGGTATACTGTGAAATGGAGACAAATACATAAATTTGTTTATTTGTACGAGCGGTATTGATTTCTGGTAACGAGCTGGTATCTCGCTTGCTTGATTCGCTTCATCCTCTCCGGCACTTGACCGTACTACCAGCCACATTCTTATATGAATTAAATAAAACGATTTATTCCTCGAGTGAATGTTAAAATTAATGTATGTTCTCATACTAATCAAAAATAATAATATATATGAATACTGACATTTGATTATTTACAAATAAACAATATATTCATAATATTACGAATACTGGACAAAAGAAGAAAATTACAAATCGATTTATAATTAAAGTTTCGAAGCTTTCATTATAACCGGGGGTAAGTACAGTAATATGGAATTAAATATAAAACTAGCCTTCTATAATATCCACAACTGAGCGTTTTTTAAGGCAGCGTTGGCCACGCACCACCACTATGTGGAACGAGCTGCCCACCGAAGCATTTCCGAACCAATTCGACTTAGGGTCCTTTAGGGCTATGTGGGTATCTACTTAACATCAGGTGAGCCTCCTACCCGTTTTCCCCCTTTTCTATAAAAAAAAATAATTAGAGGCCAGTATGTCTTCGCATTCAATTATGGTAGGTACCCATATTTGTACCCAAAAAAGTTCTAGCATAGGCTCTGGCTGGGAATCCAACCCCATCACGGTCGCTTTTTTTATATCATAGTGGAGCAAACGAGCCTACGGGACGTCTAAAAAGTTAAGACATGGACACCCATTTTAGTGGGTGCGTTGGAGGTCGTCTCCCAGGTAAGCCCCCACCGGCCCCCACAGTTCGAGAGTTCGCAAAATAAAATATCTTGTGAAGCTGACCGTAGAAGACTTCCCTTTACGTAACGGGTAAGGAAACGTACAAGCCTATCGAAGGTACGCGGTACCTTACAGTGATTAAATAAAAGAAACGTACGCAAATAGATAATTATCAAAATTGTATAGGATGTTATTAAAAAATCTGTGTTATAGGTGTCCAATCATGTTTTGTTTATTCGTTTGGAGATTTTATTACGGAAGCAATAGTAATTAAGTTATGAAAACAAAGTTTCTAAAAATCTGCCAGGAAATTGTAATTATATTATTGCTATTCTGGCTTCTTAAAGATATTATGTCATTATTTACTTTATAGAAGTGCAAAGAACGGAACAGTTTAGATAAGATACTTAAAATTGGGAATTGAAAAGAGCGTGCGTCTCTCAATACTAAAGGTGTGCCTTTGAATTACGGTTGTGACCCTGGAGTTTACTTCTTTGTGTACATTTAACACATACGGAGAATATTATGTGCATGAGGAAACTGATATGACTTAGAAATTGACGGCGCATCCACTTGCCTATTAATAATTAATGATCAAGACATACAGATACAGAAATCTGAGGCCTAGATCAAGGTGTTTTACACTTCGTTACATTAATAGAAAAACAAATAACATAATAAAATTATAAGGGATGCAACGGGAGGCCTTATCGGCATCAAGCGATCACTTCCAGGCAACCCTAGTGAGGAAAAAAACTAAAAGAAATATGATGGGTAAACTTATAATGGCAGATGTGTCTACGTATCTGCGTTCCCAGCTCTATTAGCTAGGAAATTCTGCCAATATGGAAGCACCATGCCACAGGACGAAATTTAAAAAAAAATCATGTGTTTTAGATTTGCAATAACATATACTGTATATATAATGCTTACAGCTGTCCGGCTATTAAGGTAATTTATTTCATAGGTAACGTAACATATATCAAATTTAACTATAACGAAAGTATAATAATTATAATGTATTAAAGTTTAGGGGTGTGTCTGGCAGGGGGTGGCAACTGTCATACGACGAGATTTCTAAAGTTATCCCTAATAAAATATAAAAAATTGAGCTTTATACTTTAACTAATTTAAGGTTCTATTTTATATACATACCTGTTACTTGCCCAAGTAACCACAAATCACACTCTATAGACTCTGGACGTTCTTACCTGTGTAGGGGACATGCACAGAAAAACTTTTAGATTATATAAAATAACGAAGGTCTGGCCGTCGTGGGCTCTTGGTCTATTAGTATATTATTTCGTACTTTATTATAGTTATATTTTAAGTATACCTACTTTAGCATAAAATAAATTTTGACAAATATAAAATTAAAAATTATTTTTTCTTATTTTAGTTTGTAACGACGCCATTGTAGACCCCTAAACTGATATAAAGCTCACACTCGTGTTATGCGTTACATAAATACGCCTAAAGTTTATATTACCTGATACAGTAGGTTTTGACTAAAAGATAAATCTACTAAACGGTATGCCGTCATGTCCGGATGGGACATTTACAATAAGCGGACTGTTTCATAATTTTATTTTAGTTAAAATGATAATAGTTGTCTGCCGAGAATCGAAACTAGGATCTCTGGCTTACAGGCGTAGCCTCTAACTCTATGCCCTGCTTCTACTAGCGATAAATGTTCCAATTTTTTTTATTAGTCAAACGAGTATTATTGTGTACATGACTCGTGCTAGATATTTTCGTGATCGAAACACAAATTTAGAAACTATCATAATTTTGATAAAAACAATTGACTTTAAATTTAAGTGTGTGATTTTAATATTGTTTGAAGAACATAAGTTTATGTTATGTAGAGTGTTAGATTTAGACTCAATAATATGTTTCTCAGTAAAATATTCCTCAATAAGGCTGCGTGGTTCCGTAAATAGTCACTCAAGTAAGAATTGCTATCATATTTTAACAGGCGTTTATTTTTCTGAAAACTATTTGATGTCAAAACAAGATTCAAAAGCAAGAAAACAACAAATATTAAACGGAGTTTTTCGATTTATACGTTGACTCATCCCTCAATTTCTCAATATTATACAAACAGCTGCAACATGGGCAAAAATAGAGGCGGAAAAATCTTGCAATTTTTGATTTTGTGTCCAAATCAGTACAATTATTATTCTTTAAGAAATTTTTTCCCTCGATTTGACTGCATGATGTCATTAGAACTGTACTTTGATAGGAATAACTAGGTGATTTATATTCTTTCTTTACTTCTGATCCTTCCCAGGAAGACAACGGAAAAAGCATTTCTTCATGGATACTGTGTTTCGAATGCTGTGGCGACTGCAACATCAATGTTGCTAAGTTAACCATTGAAGAACTGTTTGTTTGGTGAAGGCCGTCACCAGGAATCGAGGTATTGTTGTTAATATTATTATCCAAACGCATCTTCATTCGCAAAACTGTTATGTCTGAATCACTCGGCCAAGATACAACATCGGGCAAAAGTGTTCGGCATGACTTTATTTTCTTTTGCAGTTTTTTAGAACGCTGCAGATCACATTTAGATCGAGACAGACCACTGTCCAAACTTTTAGCAATGTTTGCCGAAAGTGTACTCTCCGTATCGGACGGAAGACGAAATGAAACCTGGCGGGTGTTTATATTGCCAGAGGCTTTTTGTATTTCTATTACATCTTCAATTTCTCTTATTTTAGTTTTATCCGAAATTATTTGCAAATCCATTTTAATTATTTCCAAATGTTCATAGTTTTATTATTTTTTGTTTATAATTTATCGCGTTGGCTTATTTTTAGGACATTACCATAGATTATTGTCAAAATATATCAGTTGAAAATCAAACCATATAGATGCAATTAATAATATTAATCTATAACGTTTTATTGTTTTTGTATTATATACAAAACAATCATTACAATTTATAAACAAATTGGCAATTGGTTACTGTCACCTGTGTTCAGCCATGTTCATTATCATTTCAAATTACTCTTTAACTTTTTTAATGTTATAAAACGATAGTAAGTAAGATTAATATTCTCTTACCGTGTAAATATTCATATCATGTCTTTAAACACAAACAGCAGCTTATCTGTGGTGATCAAAACTCAACTGACAGTTCATATTGACACTAGTTAGTAGTTCATGACAAATCTGGATTAAAAATAAAAAAATATAGACGAAAATGTCAGCGGAATATTTGGGTTTGGGAGAAAGGATGGTGTAATGTTTTCGCTTGAATAATTAGTTATTTCCACAATGGATTCTTATGATTCTGATCCAGATAGTAGCGATAAATGTAATTTGAACGGTGATTGTTCGCCTTTATCGGATAAGTTACCAAACGACTTAAACCACACCAAAAATATTGATGACATAGCTACGCCTTCCGAACTTAATTTCGATCAGGGTATGTAGTGATATTTTAAATAATTTTAAGACTAGGGCGCATTTTAGTGAACTTAACAAGCTAAAGCCCTTGTAGTTTAAAATAAATGCATTAAATTTGTCGCTTTGATTCCATAAAGTAAAATTGGGTGAAAGGTGATATCTATATGCATATTTGTTTCAGAGTTTGCATTTGAGGACCCTGAAATAAAGGAGAAGAAGAAAGAAATAGAGGCATGTTTAGAAAATCCAGATGTTATTAATGTTAATCAATGGGAGACCTTTGCAAAGACGAAAGCAGGATTAATATCTGGTTTGTTGATTAAAATTTATAGTCACTAATTGCCATAAATGATAATATTTATATATAACTATTTAGGTGTTTTTCAGATGAGTATAGAAGAAAAATTTGGCCGTTACTAGTTGGTGTCACACAGGACGAGTTAACTGAACCACCTTCATTAGATGAGCTCTCTACACATCCTGAATATAATCAGGTATTATTGATAACTAACACATAACACACAAGTTTTTAACAGATTAAAAATTTATTAGGCCAATAGTATGTTTTGGTGTTAAGCTGTGCTGAACTATAAATAATTATATTCCGTAAAATTTTAGAGAAAAAAGATTAATTATATTGTTTAATGAAGGCTTAATTTAAATTTAGATTGATGATCATAAAATTAAGCACAGTGTTTTTCCTGTGCTTAATTTTATTGTATCAGATATCAAGAAATTTTTATTACATAAAAGTGTAATGTATGTTTTAAAAGTTAGAAGAAACTTTTATTATAATTTTAGAAAGCTGAGGCCAATATTACTTAGGCACTATATTCTAGAAATTAAGTTGGCCTGAATCATTAGCAGAACTTATTTTTAAAGTAATATTAAATGTAGCTAACATGCATAGTCAAAGTTAACTTAAAAAAAAATTATCATCATCACAAAGATCTATATTAATGCAAAATCCCTAATTAGGTAGGAGGGAGGGAGGGGTTTAATTAAACTGAATCAAACCTGCTTTCAGTTCACAATTTAACATTATTCATTGTTACAGGTTGTACTAGATGTAAATAGGTCATTGAAAAGGTTTCCTCCGGGCATTCCATATGAACAAAGAGTGGCCTTGCAGGACCAACTTACTGTACTCATTTTAAGGGTTATTATAAAGCACCCACATTTGAAATATTATCAGGTAATATTAACTAAATCACCTTCAAAATACTGCTTGTAATTGTCGTATTTTAAAGATTGTTTATTATACCAACCAAATTTTGCTGTTTTTGAAGTTATACTTCTTTTGGCACGTTAGGGAAAAATGATTAAAGTTTTATGATTCGTAACAAAAACCGACACGCTGAAAGTAAGCTGTAGTCATCATTAATATTTTGTGATATTTAAATAAACTTTATTTAACTAGTTAATGCGTTATAATAAAACTTTCCATGTATTAAATACTTTTTTCTATTGTTAGTGTCGTTTTTTCTACGAACATAGAATAAGATTTTAGAAAAGATTTTATCTTGTTATGCCAAAGAAGTATAACTTCCAATGTGTGTACATAAGTACACAAGTTTTTTTAACGTGGATGAGACATGAATCTCCGGAACCTTTTGTCATGCAAGTTTTTTAGAAAACAAAGTTTTGTTTTTGTTTTTTATATAAAATATTCTTTAAATTACACTAGCTGTGGAACAAGAAAGCAACAGTGGTGTATATCTTTAAACTGTTATTTTAAGTATCCTTTAAACTTGACATACAATTTTTGTCTCATAAAATGTATAGGTATAGGTTAGGTAATAGATTTTTTGAGGTAGAAATAAATAATAATAAGGCCACTATTGATAAAAATGTGTTTGTGGTTAAACAGAAAAAGTTATCACAACAAGTGCTATTGTTCTTTCATGTACTTGCAGTTATGAGTTCACAGCATTGATAACAATTGTGTTTATGTTGTACTACCTCAAGACTACTTTTACTGTTTCCTTAATGTTAGTTTCATGCTGATAAAATTTATGAGAATTTTTTTGAAAGATTTGTATTGAAGTAACTAAAAAAGTACTGAAACAATAACAAATATATTTTACGGTTAGAGTAGGTACTGCATTTTCATTACATATATATTAATGATATGATACATAAATATATTTGTAGTTGATTATTAAAAACAAAATCTGTTTTAAGTTGGTACAGACCGCTAGTAAAAATTGTATGTTTAGACTATATTTTTTATAAATTTTCTTAAAAATGGTTGATACAATGATATGTTTAGATTATTGAACTTAAAAAAATTCTTGTCATTTAAATTCAAATTACTTTAAATGTTATTATGATGAAGTGATTAGATTCTGTGTTGTCCTGTAGTTCTTCAATGAACACTTATGCAGTCCAAGACGAAAGTGCTGTCTCATGATATGTAGTTACCTTCATCATACAAACAGAGAAAACACTAGGCTAATAAACAGAGAAAATACTAGCTGATTATTGCCTTAATTTTGTTTGTATGGTCATGATGTCAAATCTAAACCTTTTTATCCATTTTAAATTGAAAGCATTCAATTAAATTTCCAGGGCTACCACGACGTAGCAATAACACTTCTTCTAGTGTGTGGTGACAGAGCGTCATTTCCCTTGCTATGTCGTCTGTCTTATGGCCCAAAGGCTCCCCTGGCTCCATTCATGCAACTAACAATGCAACCCACCCAGCATTTACTCAATTATATGCTCCCTGTCGTAAGGCGAGCTGATGATAGACTGGCTGAATGCTTGGACAAGTAAGTTAACTTTAAAGATATGGAAATAATATATTTTTGTAATTATTAGTTTTTATAGAATATTTTAAAAGAACATTAAAAAGTTTGCACAACCTTATCAGAAAATCTGGCTAAATCACATACTACAACCAAGTACATGCAAAAACCGTGAAACGTGTGTGTGTGTATAGCAACATAAAGTTTTATGTAGCTGCAATACACGAAGGCATTTTAAATACCAATAATATTGTTATGGTGTATGATATAGAACAATGACCTACTTATCAAGAAAATAACTGAAAAATGAAAAACTTAGACTTTAATATTTTGAATTAAATTAATGGTATTATAAAACAGGTAAAATTTTTTTCTGGAATATGACCCTATATGACAAAACGATTGAACCTATTTGATAATGCTTTTGTTTAAAAAATCAATATTGTAATTGAAAAAACAAACAAACAACAAAAACCCCTGACACAGGTATTTTTACTTAAAGTGACCCAAAATCTTGCACATTTAGGCTTAACTAGCCGTTTCCCGCCCGCTTTGTTGAGCGAATTAAAATAGGAAATAAATAAAATTTTATGTTTTATTATTTTTTTTTTCATATTTTTATTATTCTTCTTTTTCCTTCCTAACTTCCCGCTAAGAAAATTGAAAATTTTCGAAAATCGAGTTTTTAACAGATGTTGACGTTTTGAGGTTCTAGGAAGCCTCCCCGAATGTTTCCGCGGTGAAGGCCGTATGTATAAATTTTCATAAAAGTAAAATAGCAATAAAAAAAATGAAGGAACGTTGGAATTTAAAAAATAAATAGCCTTGAACCATCTAGGAAAAACTTCGCATCGAATGGCAGTAGTTTCATGTCGATACGATCAGTGGTTTAGGCGTGAATGAACCTCAAACGAATACCATTTTTCTTATATGTATATAGATAACACAATTTTACTATTTTTTATGTATTTTTCATTTGAAATAATTCCTAATAGCGATATCTAATAACGACCCCGACTGCAATACTGAGTTTTCGAAATTGGGTACAAAATCCCAATTTAATGAAGTCACAAAGTACCTTGGGACATTACTTTGTAAGAAGAAATATATTATCTCTTGCAGGTCCGGTGTAGGTACAATGTTTGCGCTACCCTGGTACCTTACCTGGTTCGGTCACAGCCTTAACCGATATAGCGATGTAGTAAGACTATATGACTACTTCC
This sequence comes from Pieris napi, assembly GCF_905475465.1. Lineage (NCBI taxonomy): Eukaryota > Metazoa > Arthropoda > Insecta > Lepidoptera > Pieridae > Pieris > Pieris napi. The sequence goes on from NC_062247.1 coordinate 878,348, forward strand.
TGTGTGCACCGCCCTTATTTCCTGTTTACGTCACGGCAGCGATAGTCTTACATCGAGCTCCGCAAGTGTTCTCTTGTGATGCAGATATGGCGATGATGCACTGTCTTCTGTCTAGGGTATGTGACATTTGACAATTTACTAAGCCATTATTCTTTTTAATACCAGACTAATTATCTTATTGTATAGAGATATATTGAAGAGGCTCCAAAACAGCAGGACTGATTTGAAAAAATCTTTCAGTCTTAGAAAAGTTGAAACCCGATGTGAAAAAGACCAAAAAAAATGACATCGTCATTTAGCGTAGTACTTTAAGAAAAAATCGGTGTATAAATATATATATTACTAGCAGACTCGGCCAAGCGTTGCTGTGGCTATGGTTGTTATATGACGTAGTAGGACCACCATGCTTATATTGCCATTAAATTGTAGCTTATGTGAAACGTTGGTACTTTCAACACAGCGCCATCTGTTAGAATATTTATTTATACTTCATTGCCATAATACACATAATTATACATATAGAAAAAAACCAAAAAGTAAGTAGGTTACATAAGTTATTAGGCAACAGGCGGTAAAATGGTGACTGTCATAAAATTTGCAATAAATTAATATTGCAGGTATAAATTGAGATTTAAGCTATCTTTTAAGTTAAATCAAACTGCACACGGTGTGCAAATTTGATTGAAATCGGTTAAGTAGTTTAGGAGTCCATAGCGGACAAACAACGTGACGCGTAATTTACATATATTTAGATTTATTACGAGCCATAAGTACACTGGTTGCAAACAACGTAAACGGTTATAACTACTACACACAAGTACAATATTATTATATGAGTGATTATGATACAATACTTTAGCTTAAATTTATGATATGTGACATATTCCAGTTACCAGATGACTTACCATTTGAAGACATCCTGGTGGTAGCTCAGAAGTTGTATGAGAAGAATGATCCAAGTGATTTGGAATCAGAAGTTGCCGCTCTTGAGAGGAGAGAGTAAGTTTTAATACATGTAAATTGTATATATTTATAAAACCAGTGGAGATACAACCTTTTAGGCCTATTATATTCGTGATAATTATGTTTAGTTATAGATAAGTAGACTTTTGAGGTCTAAGGCACGTCGGTTTCCTCGCGATGTTTTCCTTCGCTGAGCGAGTATCAATAGATATATTAAAATGAATATTTTTAATACTGTTACGTGATAGTAGTTAAAATATGTTGAAGTTTGCCATCAAAACTATGCGTTTGTCATGTCTTTAGATGGACAAACTAAAAATTTGGTTTGTTATTCCCAGAGAGGAGCAGCGAAAAGTCGATGACGAGCGCATGCGTCGGCGTAGAGCGGGTCGTGTGGTGCCGTCTCCCTCTCTCCCGTATCGCCTCGCGAGATACCTCCCCGCGCCCCTCCGCCGCACCCCGCGACGCACGCTCTTGGCCCTCACGGCGGCCATCTTGGCGGTCTACGTTTACTACAAACCGGAATTGTTCAGGTAGCGGCACGCATATCAGTTTGTCCTTTTCGCACTGTGAACTAAAAAGAGAGATGGATACTTTTTTTGTCCTTTAAGAGAAATTTTGGGTATGGTGGGTAATGTTAGACTTTGTTAGATTGTGTTAATGTTTTAAGGAAATATAAATTTATTATTTTTCTAATACTTTCTTGCACAAAACACTATTAATCGTTTGAATTTTTAAGTGCTATATTGTTCCTATAAATCTTATGTTTTAATTTGTTTGTGATCGTATTCATTCCTTAAACTTAAGCGCTTTATCATCTCACGGTGCTTCACGTTGCTTGGACAAACTGATATTGATCCTTTGTGGATCGTATTGTATTAGTGTAAGGAAATTTAGGGGTGTAATAAAACCTATTTATTCGAGTAGTGTTTAAATATTGTATAGTACTGTGGTACCGTTTTGCACTTTTGTAGGCAAGTAGACAGCGTCTGTACATTACATAGATAGCATTTTAAATGTCAATTGTCAAATAATAGGCAGTGCTGGTAAAAAGTATTATACATTTACACTGTTAAGTGGCATGTTAATTATGCGAGTTTAGTGTTTATCGACGTGGTTATAAAATACAAGCAAGCAACATGAACAATGATTTGGGGAAATGTATTTAAAATCAATAAAAAAATCCTCATATATTTTGCATATGAAATAAAATAATGGGAGTCAAAGTAAATAAAGTAAACCAGAAGACCTTACTTATCGAAGGATACAGTTTTACACATCTAGCATCGTCTCAATCTGTCATTTTATACAGTTGTTTGAATAGGACAACAATTTGACATCAACACAATAAAGTCTAAGATTTTAAAAATGGCCAATAGGTAATCAAAGTCCCAATAAATAGAAAAATTGGCTTTCAAAGTAAATGAACTGTGTTTTTCTCTTCTTTTAATATAGTATAAATTAACAAAGCTTTTTGTGTCTTCCATGCAATTATTACTTTGATGACCGCCATTTTAAGATCAGGTGATTGTATCAGTTTAATTCTAAGTCTCCTTTCATAACAGCGTAAATACCATTTGTCAGAGACAAAATTTTACAGTACAGATTGATTTATTTTGGATAATTAAGGTATTGGTTTCAAAAATATCAAGAATAAATGTTCCCCAAATGTTGTACAACTTATTAAATTATTTATTGGATTTATAAAATTAATCATCACTAATGTGTTAAAATGTGATATTATTTAAATATTTTCGTTACATTTAAGCTGTCATGCGATAAAGCGATTCTCATTGTGTAAATATTATTTTAATGCATTAAGTTTTAATATGTTAATGTTCTAGAGTCTTTGGGTAATGTAGAATTTACAAAACGGTGTAGAATTAAAAAAAAAATGTAATCGAAAAACTGTTATTGTAAAGGTTGCATTATAATGTATATTGACGGTTGTGTTTTATTTTCTTTCGTCGCTGAAACTGGGAATACCATAATCATACCTTTTAATAAATACTCCTTAAGGACATTTCATAAGTGTCTAATACTATTTAGAATAATAAGTGTCTAATACTATTTAGACATAATAAGTGGCAAGTACAGAATACTATACCAGTGCTTCCCAATTTACAAACCTTAGCCTTTCTTAGATTATTATGACCCAAACACATAATTTTTAATATAAAATGTTATATAAAGAAACTTAAATGATAGGTTTTAGGAAGAAATCACTAGAAAATTGCTAACGAAACACAGTAAGCAAATTTTCTAAAGATACTGAAAAACCGAAATTCATATTTCAAATAATTTTAATGAACTTCCGAATAGCCCCCTTATCCATCAGATTGCCCCCCTGTGGGGCGTGAGCTCCATGTTGGGAAACACTGTTAAGTGTCAAATACTATTTAGACATTTCATATGAGCCAATACTATCTAGACATTTCATAAGTGTACTGTGTAAACAATCTTGCTTTATGGGCCCTGGTTTTCAGCGCGAGGGTTCTAGGTTCGAAGCCGGAAAACAATATTTAGATTAAACAGCCAATGAATTAAACATAACTGCGTTAATGAAATTCACGCTATATGATGTCATTTTTTTACAGGTTTCGTGATAGCGAAGAGTGATTAGAAATAAAAGTCAATATTTGTTTATATTTTTATTTGAGTTCCGTTAACACGATGATTTTAACTGACGTAATTATTAGTATGAAATATATTTTCATACAGATATTGGACGCAGGCGCTTTGAGATCTTGAGGACCGTAAAAGGATTTTTTGATTTCGTTATTGCGATGTAAAATTATGACAGTTCATGCTTCATGCATGGTCACGCGATTAAGGTACATAGCATCGTCATGCTTCATGCATGGTCACACGTTAAGGTACATCGCATCGTCATGCTTCATGCATGGTCACGTTATTAAGGTACATCATATCGACATGATCGTAGAACAATGTCGGATTTGAAAAAAATCCACTTTTTATCATATTTGGATACTGCTTTGACTAAATATTACAAATTAAAAAAATCCATGTGTTTTAAATTTCAAACTAATCAGTCGGTAAAGTGACGGATTCGATAGGTACGCTCATAGTTATTATTTTTATTTTGTTTCAAAACAAACCCTTTTGTTTGCTTGTATGCCAATTTTCATAATTACAGAATATGAATTAAAAAAGTTATGACAAAAACTAAAATGATTATATTATTTTGAAATGGCTGCCCTGTAAAGTTTACTATTTGTCAGATCTGTCACTATTCTACGACTATGACGATATGTTTACTAATTTGTTTTATAAGTAGCGGAACCTAAAAACACTTTCAAGGCCCTCAATTCAAATGTTAGTACATTTTCATGTTTAAAACGTCTGAGGTCCAACAGACAACAGTGCTCAATGGACTGGAAAGACAGCATTTACATCACAGCCGAAAGAACTTAGATTAATATTACACGTAGTAGAGATTCATTTAATATTATTCCTTAGAGAGTATTTTTGAGAGAGCTTATTTAACGGTGAACATTCTTAAAATTATTTCAAAATTTCACCATACACTGAAATTGTTTTTCTATTCTATGTAATTATTATTTATTATTGACGAAACTTCAATTTACTTAGCATTTCGTTTTGGTGAGAAAATGGCATTATTTTGCTCTTCTACGATTTCATAAAATGAATACCCAAGAAAAAGAATTGCACGAAAATGAGTCGCCATGGTAACTATAAAATGAGTATTGACAGTTTTTATATTTATTATTATTTAAGAACAAACAAACAATCATATAAAATATTCTTAATATGATTGGAATATTTTCTGATCTTAATTCGCTAAGTTGTCATGGATAAAAACAAAATATAATTCGATGTTTACAATGCGTAAAGTACATGAATAATGACGGTACTTGTAGTACCTATGACTGAGGCAATTTTAAATCTTATAACTAATTGTATTTAGTTCTAATAAAATCTTCTAATCACTTATAAAATGAGGACTAAATTCAATTTCAATATGCTAAAATTAACTATGCACCATTACCTTAAATACTTTACAGGTGATTATTTATCTATTTTAATCATTCTTCATCACCGTAGTGATATAGTCCAGTACTCGTGGGTCGTGGAGTATCTTCAGATGTTCCGCTTGCTTTAAGGGCACAGATTTTATTGGCTTGTTCTTGTTGAGTGTTGTGAAGCCTCGCCGCTTCGCCCAGTGCTCGCAAGCGCTAAGAGATCGTAGATTGACGGTGCCGTCGCCGTCTCCCATTATCAGAGTTGGGTAGCCATCCAGCCACGTGCCAGGCTTGTATTCGAGTCTGTAAATTGTTATTAATGTTAAAAATGTGTGCGTGTACTAGTGTACACACGTAAGAAGTGAAACTTCTTTATGACCTTATTTATTATTTATGATTTATTATTTATTATGTGACGGTAATTTTTTTTCCAACGCCGATAAAGAAGTTTGACTTCAAAAAGGAACATGGCGCGTAACCGAAAAACGTGACGCGTAACGAAAAAATGTTACACTAAATTTTTTTCCAACCCCGATAAAGAAGTTTCACTTCAAAAATATTATTGGTAAGTAGTAGTACTTAGTGCCTGTGTACAAATGTTGTTTAAGCAATTAACACTCAGTTAAACGAATGTTAAAATCAATTTATGTAATAATAAAATAAACATACTTTTCAACTGTAGAGATGTTGTACCCATAGACGCAGTGTACTTCGACTCCTGGCGCTGAGAAGTCTTGAGTGAATTGTTGCGTGTCTTTTCGCATCTCCCACGCATTTGGAAGGTCCATGTCACTAAGATGTAGAATAATTTATTATCCAACAAACAAAGCAATATAATATTAAACATATACGCATACATTGATTGGCAAAGCAAAGTTATTGATTTCATGTGAAATTAAAAAAAAAATGGCGTAAATTTTAGGTAACAGCTGTCGTAGCCTGACGGATGTTTCTGACTATATCCGTTAAGAAACATGGATCAAAATCAAAGGTCAAGGTTCAATAAAGTCATTAAAAGATAATATAATATACATGTATAGCTATAATAAATTATTAATAATATTATAGTCTATATTATATAGTAGTTAAGACTTAAGACACTTACGTGAACAGCTTTTGTAAATCGTTGATAGTATAGTTGAACTTATCAGTCTGTACTAGCACTTCAGTAGGCTTCCAGAAGTTAGGCGAAGGCAGCAGCCACGCGAGTGAGGGACAGGTGATCTGCTCCGTACGCATTGTACTTTCGCGCAGCATGAGAGAACCCAGGTCGTCCCCTAAAGTAAATAACATTATAAGAGACTTCCAATAGTTTAATTTCCTCATTTATATAAAGAAAGATTTATTTAACAATCTATTCCAAACTGATAGGTAAGTCTACACATGAAATTATTCTTAATTGGTTTAAGTTTAATTGTAATTATTTAAGTTATTCATTTATACAAGAATATTAGAATTACATATTTAAATTTAGTTTTCCTTGCAATTAAAGTTATTACTTGTCTTATCATATTGTGATTATCTCATCAACATCAAGTGAAATTATGGTAATTGAAAATATATTATAGAAAAAGTTTATCTTATCATAATAATTCAGTGTTTATTTCATATAATATATGAGATATACAATCATGACCAACTAACCCAAATATACTATCGGAAGAAATTAACTTTTTTGATAATTATACTTAAGAAATAATTCAAGGACTTTTATTCTTTATTACTAATACACATAATTCAATGTCATATTAACCAAAAGTGGTTAAGCAGATTAAGCTTGAAAACAAAACAAACTCACTTAAAACGAGGAAAACCAAGTCAACAAAAGTTTGTGTAGGTATACACTACAGAAGGATATTGACTCTGCATGTTTTGAAAAGTATGATTAAGAACCTTTTGTTTGTGTCAAGTCATTGTTTACACATTTTGTTTTCCTTAAACTGCAATGAATGAAATGACTACAGGGAAAACTGGAATTTACATGAACATTTATCTAAATAAAAAGTATATTAGATTTTATGTAGAATTTTGTTATCAAAGACACAAACTGTATAATATTTATTTACAATCACTAAACCTATTTAAGCCAAATACACTTCAAGCAATTTCAATAAATAAATGAACTAAGTGACTATTTTATTATCTTTAAGTACCACAATGACATTCTTTTTTTTATTACTGAACTATATATTATTCTGAAAACTGTTTAAATTATACCTTACTGACTTCGTTAATTTAATAACACAAAACATATAATACCGAGAATCTTGTTTCCATTGAGACAAGTATTTTCAGGATGGATCTATTTATCTACAACAAAGATTTGGGTATTTGTATGTAGAACCCTAAATATTTGATTTTACTGTACTTAATGTAGTAATTTAATCCTTTTCTTTCAGCTAGTGAGTATGTATTTCTTCATGTAAAATATGTTATTGACTAAACTCACCAATAGCAAACACCTTCAATGCTTTCATAGCTCCACCCCACGGTGTGGACAAAGACAGCATTCTCCTTATATACTGATCCTTCCACGCCTGTGACTGCAGTCTCAGGAAATGTAGAGCCATTGACCCACCCATGCTATGTACCAGCAGAGTCACTTGCGACTTATTATTCATGTTATATGTTTCTTCAACAAGGGATTTTAATTTGACAAAAAATTCCCCATTCTCATCTAGAAAAAATAGTCATTTTAATTAAAAATTTTATCTGATAATCCTATATATATCCCCAGTGACTATCACGTATCAGTATCTCATGAATCCATGCTTTTTTAAATTAGTAAAACATAAAATTAAATACTTACTTGGTGCCCTCCTAAAATCATAAGGTGCACCACGAAGTGATTGGTTTCTTACATATCCTATTTTGACTAGAGCATCACCTATGCTATTAAAATAAGCACCCTCAGAATCATGGGACGGGTCCAACCATTCCACAGGCTCTGGGTATCCCCATCCCGGCACCCGTATGTCTACACCAGGAGGATTTTTTGTGGTCCTTGTTACATTATCATAATCTAATCTAGTGTTATCCACCCAACAATCAATCACAAATGGCACCAAAAGTTCTAAATTTAGCCAAATATTAAAATAATCATTGGATGTTTTTGCACATATATAATGGACAACCTCAGATTTATTTAATACAGCTTCCAGTTGACTACCCCCATCTCCTGGTACTGAAATAAATAAATAAAAATATCAGCAAAGAAGATGTTAGTAAATTGTAATTTAATAACTGCATAACATTGTCGCTTTCTAGAACATTGTATGTCTTATGAATTATGATAGTAAAATGTAACTTACTTAAAATAACTGGAGATAATCCCAAAGAGTTTCTTGCAAATAAACAAAACACAGTTAAAGCAAATACAACTAATTTAGTGCCCCGCATTGTCTTCAAGAATAACGCGAAATTCAAGAGTACTTTTCAAGAATGTATCCAAGTCCGATTATGTTTTCTTCGCCCAGTTTACGCAATTTATATAACTCGACCGAGTCGAACCGACGGCCGGGCACAACCGAAGAATCACAATAACTGGTGACGATATAATCGTCCGATGTAGTGTACGTGAACAATGATAACACACAAACAAGTAGCGAAACAATCAGCGATGTTTGTTTACAACAACATGTATATTGTTTTTGATTGTCTAGATATGCAATTATTAAATGGTACATACGAGGATGACTTATAGCATAATCATCAGTACGTAAGCAAGGTATTTAATAAATATTTGTAATTTAAAAACTATTTACGTTACGTGAAAATTACTTTTCATTTTATGATTACGAAACACAAATGACGACTATATCTAGTGTAGACTAGTCAGTGTCGCATAGTATCGCAATTCGCATTATTAAAATTTAAAAATTAAAATCTAAGTAACATTACATAGTTGATAGTACATACTGCTAAGTGCTAACTGTTTACTGTGCTATCAGTTTGTCGCCTGACATTGACGTTACTGTCTTCAATCTTCATGTTTTCATATGTAATTAGATTAAAAACATACCGGAATTATATTATAATACTTATGAAATTATACGTAATATTTACAAAAAAGTTTTATTTTTTTGCCAAATGTAATAATTATAATGATAAATGTTTGAACTCTGACAAAATACAACCTTTCAGAACGATCAGTTCACCGCGCAGCCGCAATCATTTAAAATCATGCAAGTGCAGAATAGTCTTTAGGAAAACCTTTATTAATATTAAATTTATTATAGTTTTAATTTAGATTTAGTTAGTAAAATAAATAAAATGATAAGAAAAACTATTATAAAGGGATCAAAAAGAAGCGTTATTCGCTATTGTGTTAGGAATTGAATAGGAATGTTTCAGCAGGTATGAGTGCAGCGAAAAAATCAATACTTAGTGAAGCTATTAATGCATTCTGGTGCATCTTTGGTTGCAGGGTCGAGTTATAATTGTTTGGTTATCTTGGCTTATTGGAGGGATCTGCGGCGTGGTTATTCTGTTAATTATTATTTGTTATTGCCGCCTAATGCCGCGACATCAGAAATCATTCGGTAAATACTAATATACATGATACTGAACAATTATAAATTACGTAGCCAATTGAATATGTTATTTTAAATTTCAGATGAACAGTATTTAAAAGAAAACTATACTATAAAGGAAGGACATAGCTATACATGCCATGAAAGTTATAGAGTTAAACACACAGAGGTAATTATTAAATGTATTTCTTTTTTCTCAACGACATTTAGTTGTACAGTGTTATTGTAATGTAACATCAGAATGATTGGATACACAAGGCTTTTATCCACAACTTACACTTTTTAAATTAAAAAAAAACTCTAGATAAAAATGGTTTGAGTGCCTGATTTACGAATTACCTAAGTATCTATTTATGTCATAGTATCCCTTGTTCTTTATTATTTATATATATATAATATATATATGGTTTCCAATCTTTTTTTGACTCATGTGGACAGATTTTGTATAAATTCCACATAGCATTGAGAATAAAGAATGCGAAATGAAAACCAATATTCCTTAATGTTATGATAATTCTTCTTAGACTGTGAGATGTTTACAAGTATGTTTTGTAAGGTTCAAGTCCAGAGGCACACGCGGCCCGCAAGCTATGCGGGTGACCCGGAATGTCGTGCGTCGCGTGCGCAGCCGCACTGCTACGTCAATCGGGTTCCAGAACCACAAAGAGATCAACAACAGTATGCTTCGAGTGGAAGTAAAGCTCTTTTTCATTCTAGACTACACTATTACCTTATAGGCTGCTAATGGAGCATGAGCATAACAAGACCAAACAATTTAAGTACATCAACTCACCAATTAACACAAAAACTAAGAGATCGCTCCGTATCATACAGTTTGGTTGTTTGTTTTTCGATTATCCTCCAAAATTAGTAGATAAGTTGTAATATTTGAGTTACAACATCAAAAATATTCACAAAATAAATGATTAACTAAATCATTTATTTATTTGTTTTACTGAAGACAGTGGTTTGACTTCACCATGTTCTACTAAGGGTGAGATCTATAGTGCGCACTTAGACTTTGCTCAGACTTAACTACAACCATTCTTTACTTTTTTAAAGGATAATAAAGAAGGTATTGCATGAAATGAAACATCAATTTATGTCTTAGCTTGAGCTTAGCTTAATCTCACCGTTAAAATGTCTATAAATATACTAAATCATAGTTTAACCTTAGTGTTTTTCGTAAGTAAAGTCTGAGCAAAGTCCAAGTGCGCACTATAGATCTCACCCTTAGAGTTTGTTTACGCAAATTGCAGACCGTGTCAAAATTAACATATTTTATAAATACATTGCCTTAGTTATTTCATTCAGATTAAAATTTTTTCAAAATGGGAAAATTTTATTTATCGTAAATATTTTTAGTGCTAGATGAGATAGAGGGCGCGGCAAGCATAGACGCGCTAAAGACGCGATCGTTGCCCGCCTTTCTGAGACCAAAACAACGACCACTATCAACTGAAGATGATTTACATCAATTATATGCCAAGGTATTTCTTTTCATAGTATTTTTTGTAAATTATTTTAATCCATACTTTTTCAAAACAAAGCTTTTACAAGTAATAAATATTATAAAAACACAATATATCTCAAAAATAATACAATTAGATTGCGATTGCCAAATCAATCTATTTATTTAAAACATTTATTTTTTAAATATTGATATGGTCACTATAAGATGTTGGTTAGCTAATTACCTAACTCAACTGATGAACTAACCGATTTGGTGTGGATCTCACAACATTTTACGGTAGATGAACTGAGTTGTGAGACTTGGTTTTTAATGGCATAATACTTTTTAATGGATTTAAATGCGAATTTATACATTATTTAGCCAACTTAACCAGTCTTATTAACCGTTAAGCATTCGACATGTCAAATAAATAATGCAATGAATTCGTATTTAAATCAGATTACCAAAGACTGAGCGTTTTGCTATACCGAAGGGGCTTCAGTAATTAATAAAGACTCTACGCGCAGGTGAATCTGAGCAAAAAATACAAAAATCGCATGCGAAGTGAGCACGCTGCCATCATAGCACTCAGCAAGTCTCACAGTCAGTTTTTGGACGCAGATGCCGTCATTGTTTACGACCAGAGGACTGCGCTTTAGACTTTAACACAGCTGACCGACTTCAAAAAGAGAAATTTCAAATAGATTTTGTATTATTCATGACAGTTATGATAAAATGTTGCCTAGGGAGCATTAAAGTATTAGGTACGTCATGCAATTTTTGGAGATTATTGACCCCCCTCCCCATGTAACGCGCTGTAACGTTTTTCTGTACCCAAAAGTAAAACATTTCGCGACCACCCAGTGACTCTTTAAATACCTAAAAGTTACCATTTTGTGGTGTAAAGTACTGGAAAGTCGAAAATAATATTAACAATAACGCGTAATTCAATCCCCGCCCCGCATCGTAACGTTTTACAAAAGGACTCCCCCAAAAATTCGTTCAAATTTCGAAATTCGTCCCTTAATCTGATAAATATAGTAAATAATGTTCTTTAGTGCTGACTGATGTGTGATAACACTTACCAACCGAAAAATAAAAGAAAGTTCACTAAAGGGTCTAATCGATGATTTGGTTGTTCTTCTATATTGATAACTTCCATGCGTCATTAAAAATGGAATAAAAAAAAACACTTGACTGTCAATTTATTCTTTTGCACGCTGGCAACACCAATTTCAGCCAGTGACAGATGTTAGCATCAGAATTCAGAGCATAAGATCTGTATCGTTTCTTGTATTTCATTGGTTCAATCAATAAAATTTCCTTTTTGAAGTCAGGTCAAAGTTAATCTATATATACACAACGCTGCAATATGTTTTTTATACGTAACATATTATGATGCAATTTTGCAATATTTACGCTGTTTGGTTGTTGATAATTATTTGCAATTAATGTAATGAAAGGCGTTTTATTTTAAATTGACATAAATGTAAAAAGCTCCATTTATTTACATATGTTATTAAATGGGTCCACGAAAATTCGTCTTTCATATAATTGGCTCAAGATTTACCTTCTAAGTATTATTGTTATATAAATTCTAGAATATTTTTGTACAGAGTTGAACACTCTTAGTAAATTCGAATTATACGCATACGAAAAGGTCATTTGAATTGCACATCGTTTCTATATAACTTCTGTTTGTAACATAAACAGAACCAAACTCGTACAGGATTTCTCAGTTGAGCTCTTGTTTGTCATAAATCTCAATAAACAAACATTTATTGGTGGTAAACACATATTTTAATTCATGGCGGTAAAGTAATTTAGAATTTTCAGACAAGGCCCAAAAATATTATCTTTTGATTAACGCTCAAATATGTCTCACTTTGATTTTGTCGTACAAGTTAATGTATAAGCATATTTCATAACGAAAGTGGTTTAAATTCACTGCTCAAAAATGGTTTGATAAATTTTGGGTGTCTTTTGTCTTATAATCTTCAATGTCTACCTACCCTACATATCAATACGATAGTTATAAGATTTTGTCATTATGTAAATTTACATCAAAACATATACTTAATCATACATAATATCTTGAAATCTCTAATAGTCTTAGCCACAATATTAAAACTTCTTTCCTTTCTGAGGTATTCCACATCATATTCAATATAAATGCTCGCCACTGCGAGCGGAACGGACCCATTACGGACTCCGCTATACTCGGAACGATGATTTTCATACATTTTCATTTTCACTACCGTGGGTAACTCGGTCAACTCGCTAACCTCATATGTCACTCTTTTAACTCGCTCTCTCCGATGCGCTCGTCTCTGCTTTGGTGAAAGCACATGTATGAAAATCATCGTTACGAGTATAGCGGAGTCCGTAATGGGTCCGTTCCGCTCGCAGTGGAAGGCAAGCAAAACGGTCTTTTAAAAAGTTAACTAATGTTTATAGGTATTCGTTACCATGGTTATTGTAATATGTAAATAACATCGTTACCATGGTAACATAGTTATGGCCGGAAATGTTTGCAACAATTTGCAGTGGGAAGATAGCTTTTAGATGAATGTTGCTTTGTGATATTTTGTATAATTTAGTAAACTGACTGTTCTTCTGTGATCTTTGATCATGGTTAGTATTAGTGTTTCACAATAGACTGCTAGCCATCCTAGGCATTAGTACATGATGAAAGAGTTGGTGTTAAATCTATTAGGCCTTGAACTTCGCACGTGTAGGTACATACCATGTCTTGGTTACGAGGGCCATGTAAAAAAGAGAAGTATTGCGTGATGTGATTACAAAAAGATGGTCAGGGTAAGCAATGTTCAACGGTCTATAGATTTAGCCTGTGCTTAATTTAATGCCCAAAATAAAATTTGTAGGAATTGTTATTATATATGTAGCATTTTATACGCAACTTTTGTATAAAACTAAAATTTATGTAGAGAAAGCGTACCTATTAATAAAAAAATGTGTTTTGATTATATAAAGGATATAAGTTTTTTTATTTAAATACATATATGAAATTGTTTTATGTACTGTTTAATATGCGAAATTTTTAACGTTTAGCTAGCATAATTGTTTAATAATTATATAATTGTTTTAATTACGATTTTATTCGACAAATGACAATACTTTTTGTCCTATAGCTAATTATTTTGCTCTTCCATTTATACAAGTATGGAATATATTTAGTATGCATTTATTTATTGTTTTGGAAATAAATGATTTTGGGCAAATAATTTCTTTCTTCCATTGTTACTTCTTTTTAAACTTTGGACATCCAAAGCTAGGATGAGTAGAACGATCGCTGAGTTATGTGGTCAAAGAAATAATATTAAAAAAAAATGGTTGTCTGTAAAGTCGGTTTACGGACGATAGTTTAAATGCATGCGTACAATGAGCGTAACGGGACAATGAGTCATGCTTTTTCGTCGTGCAGCCGGCGTTCATCGATTTATTACACGTTTTTACGTAAAGAAAAGCACGTTTAATTTCCAATATTTACAAAAGTAAAGCATACAGATTGGATATGTTATATTCATTTTTCTTGTTATCCTAATATCCTATCTAATAGCTATACGTAAGCGTTAGCAGGAAGGAAAACGAAAGCCATAGACAGAGTCAGTTGGAAAAAGCTGGAGAGGCCTTTACCCGTGACTCCTTCACGGGGTCAACAAATCTACTTCCGATCGACGGTAGGTACTGAAAGTAGGATATAAAGCTAGGTCGTAAAACTATACAACTAAATAAAATATCTCTTAGGTATAAAAACTTTATTGTAAAAACGAAACCATACAATTGTAGCACATTCAATAATGATTCAAAATATTTTAACTTAATGGCTTCTAGAATACCTTCATATTTAAATAAATAAATACCACACTTTATAAATTAAACTAAAATACTACTATAAGATTAACATAATATTTAGAATACTTTCTAAACTACGTATATCTAGTTATAGTTAATTGTGTTTAAACAACCTTATGTCACCATGGTAACGACATTTTTCGATGGTAGCCATATTAACACGTTGCGTCTACAATCTATGGTTCATTTATAACATTACGGCATGAGGTAAAGAAGCTTTAAATGCTTCAGTTTAAGCCATACAATATTTTTTGTATTCAGTCCAACTAAGATATAGTTAATAAAAGTACAAATGTCTGTCATGTTTCGCTACAACGTAATAATAACTTATTGAAAAATAAGTATTGTTCAATCCTTTGAATATAGTTAACCATCAATTTCAAGTTTTTTGTAAAGTTTGTATATTTCTGAACTAATTTCAAAACAATTAAAAAAATCAGTCTGGGCCTCAAATTTATGTATCTGTTTCATGATCATTTGTCAATCTAATAGGTATGTATATAGATCAGCCTTGTGTGTCTGACACACGTAGACTTTTTGAGTCTCAGGCAAGCCGGTTTTGCGTTTGAGCGAATGTTAGATGGGCACATAGATAGAAAGTCCATTGGTGCACAGCCGGAGATCGAAGCTACGACTTCAGAAAAGGGAGTCACATGGTGAAGCTACTAGGCCAACACTGTTCTTTTCGAAAGAATACCTATTTTACATATATGTATTAAGAAGAAAATTGTACGTTTATATGTAACAAATTCGTAAAAACTTTACCCATTACCCTCCATACATATTTAATTACAAAATACGTGAAAAGTGAATTACTCCAATGTCCTAAAGCTGGCCAGTGTTGGATAAGTCTTGAGTCTTAAAAGCTCCAACTCTGTTTGTAGGAGAACCACAGTTGTGTGATTCGCTTGAACTTCACGAATCAACTTACTGCGCATTACAAGCGTTTCCATACTGAAAATAAAATACAATTGAAAACACCGCCAATTAATATTTTTTATTGATTCCTTTCGTAAATATTTGAACCTTTTTATATTTTATGTTGCCATCTTTGGTTATATATTTAAATAGTTTTTTGTTATATATAATTTATATTTGCTGTAGTTTCACGAAATAAATATATTTAAATAAACAATATTACAATAGAAATTAAATTACAGGTGCAATACTTTTGAAGCAAATTTCTAAACATTTATTGGAAGAAACTATATTTCCCGGTTAAAATTTGAAATTGTTCCAAATGCCATCAATAAACGCTCTCTGCAGATTCTGTTGTCTGCTTGTCAGTCTGATCTTTAACTTAAACTCGAAATATCTTTATTCATATAGGTAAACGAGTACACTTATGAACGTCAAAAAAGAAGTTAAATTAATTGTAAATTTACATTTACTACCAGTTCGCAAGTTAAAGGCGTAGAGCGGGCAAGAAGAATAGGCAAGAAACTCTTCACCACTCTTTTTAATCGCTAAGTTTTGAGTCATACAAATTGTTTCAACTGGAGTAAATCAATCCCAAGGATTAGATAGAGAGGATTAGATTTATTTCTGACATGTATGAGCAATAATGTTGAAGTGTGGGTGGTAATTATTCAGCCTTATTTTTTGCCGTAGGTATGAGCAAGTGAGCCATCAGTTCATAGTAATGGTAGCAATGATGGGCGGCAGTAGTTCGATTCGATAGCTTTGGCAAGGGACCGAGATGAGAAAAGATGAGAGGGGAATTATTTAAATGTAAAAGAGATATACCGTTTCTTAAAGGTGCGTCGTATTCGTATAGGTTCCAATGGGTCTTCGTGGAGTCTCTTCTCAGACACCTTCACGTTGAGGCTGACTATCAGCTTCTCCAGGTCTTTGGCCTGGCCAACCAAATCGTTGATTTTTACCTGAAACATTTTAGCTTCAATACCAGATTATTAAGGGAGAAAACTATTTTGTGAATAGGTTTTTAAATTATCGTTTCCGTGATTATTGTTTTATTTTCGAACTAATTCGACATAGGGTTCTTCAAGAAAAGAACGTACCAATTCTTAAAAGGCCGGCAACGCGATCGCAAGCCCTCTGGCATTGAGAGTGTCCATGAGCGGCGGTATCACTTAACATCAGGTGAACCTCCTGCCCGTTTTCCCCCTGTTCTATAAAAAAAGATGCACAGTCTAATTTTAGCACATTTGAAAAAAAAAATGAAGTATTTTAATTTATTTTTATATCAAATGAGGCAGAATTTTCTAATTTCTGGAAAAAAAATCCAATTAGATTTTATATTTGGTATTATCCAATTCCGCCAAAATGGATCTTGGCCTCAGATTGCATGTTTTTGATCGTTTTTATTTTATAGACAAATCATGATCAGCTTTTTCTTCACCGTCCGAGCGACACACCGACTTTCTTTTTTCGAATATCGGTGGGAAAACCATACATAAAACTTGAATACCAATCTGAAGAACAAAGATCGTCTTTGAATTATGACATTTTATAGTTCATTTAGCTAACTTTTTCAAAGTTTAAAACTTCACTTCTATTTTAGAAAACATGAACAGACCTCCAACTCCTCAACCCTGCGAATTTGTTCGGTCAACACTTTGTTGACGGACACCTTCGAAGCCTCCATCTCCTTCTCCATTCGCACGTAGTCTTGCTCATCTGTGTACCCAAGCTCTTTGTTTTTCAGATATAGCTGGAGCTCTTTCGGGACCTTTAAATAATCATCAGATAAAACGAAAGTCCATTGGCACATAGTCAGGATTAGAACCTACGACCTCAGAGAATGAGAGTCGCAAGCTGAAGCCAACAATTCTCCTGCCCTTTGGCCCCCTGCTCTATAAAATAGAAGATTACCTTAAGCCTTTGATAAGAGTACAGCTCCTGCTCCATGTGCCGAAGTTTCATCTTCATCTGCGCGTGTTCCCACTCTTTAGCCAGGATGCCTTTACGGAACTCCATCTGCTTACGCATCATATTCAGCTTCCAATCGCCCACTTTCTATTATGAAATAGATTAAATCGGTTAATATATATCACAAAATTGTATTTATATTTTGAATGGAAGGAAGATGAAATAGGAACTTATTTTTTTTGTCTATTAACCTCCAAAGGAGACGATAAACCAATTTATTATAGCAATAAAATATTTAAAAAATATCTAGTACATTGTATATAAACTCGGCCTAGGAAATATTTTGAATCAGTTGCTAATAGTGTTTTTTCAAAATTCCGAGTAATTATATTAAAAAAATGACAACCTGACTATTGCGAAGTTGCAACTTAACTGTCTCGTGTTTATCGCAGCGCAATCACAATTCGACAGAATAATAAAACTTTAAAAATAAATCTGTGGCGCCACAACCTTTTTAGGTCTGGGCCTCAGACTTCTGTATCTGTTTTATGATCGATTATCAATCTAATAGGCAAGTTGGTGATAAGCCTTATGTGCCTAACAAACGCCGTCAATTTTATGGGTCTAAGGCAATGTAGCTTCCTCACGATGTTTTCCTTTACAGTTCGAGTGAATACTAAATGCCCACATAGAAATAATCTGCATTGGTGCAAGTCAGGGATCGAATCTACGACCTCAGATACCTAAATTAAAATATGTAAAATCCAGAATATATACCAATATAAGATTGTTGATTTGCTCAATATCCTGTCGCAGTAAGAGTGTGGCATCATCGTAGTCCTGCATGTGACCTGTGGTGGTGATCTCCACTTGTCCTGCTGGTAATACCAGCTGCAATGAACAACCTTGTTTTAGACAGAGTTATCACACACATACAACGACCACTAATTAAACCTTGACTTGTTTACGCTATCGCGGTACATGGTTAAAATGTGTATTAAGAATATCCATTGCGCTAAATCACCTGTATCATGAGCACAACCCATATACACACCTTCACGAACATACCCTCACTTTTACACCATCCCACAACACAGCCGAATTAGGTATTACTTAGTACCTATTTAATATTTTTTATAAATTTTTCCTTTCGTAAATATTTGAACCATATTGTATTCCATAAATTTTTTTATACAACAGGATAGACTAGAGGCTCACCTGATGTTAAGTGATACCACCGTCCAAGGCCAGTCAATACCAGAGGTCTCGCGAGCGCATTGCCGGCCTTTTAAGAATTGGTACGCTCTTTTCTAGAAGGATTCTTAGTCGAAATGGTACTGAAAAACATCAGTGGGAAGCTGGTTCCACATAGTGATGAAAAACTGCCTTAAATAACACTCAGTTGTGGAATGACGGACGTCGAGGTGATGCGGGTGGAATTTCGTATTCTATGCTTCGAAATCCGATGATGAAACACATACATACGCTTTAAAATGAGTGTAAGAGAATCATTAGATATGTTTACTGATTTTTTGACTGAGTCAACTGATTTATACAGTTTTTATTAAATTCATCTAACCTGTAAAGTCCTATTCTTAGCGGTAAATTCCACTTCATCTCGGTGCTGCCGTATCATTTCGTTGGTCTGGGCGAGGCGATGTCTCCGGGCCTGTATGGATGTTCGCCAAATATTTCCGGCACTCTCTACGTAGGACATTTCTTGGGCAACTGCTCGCATCTGACAGACAATATGCGAGAATATATAAATTTCATTTTTAATAATTTTAAATGTTTTTTTATTGTATAACTAAAGAAATTAAAATTGTATTTTCACCTTCGTCCGAGATTAGATATATCAAGAGTACGATCAAATTTGAATAGATTTACGATAGTATTATATAGACAAAGATACCTTTTAAGTAAAGTTGATCAAATCAGAAAATTTTCGAAAAATATGAGTTTAGTAGACAATGAATGATAAACACTCTTACCAAGTCACAAACATTTACACAAATAACAATTAGTTGAAGTGGTAAAAGGTATTGCATGGTATACTGATAAAAGATGGATCGCTAAATCCGGGTGCTGGTCCCCTCCAGAAAAAGGAAACGTGGGAAGACCACAAAAGCGATCAGCTGAGGACATAGTTAATGGGGTTTCTGGGAAGAAATGGAAGCACAGAACAGATCCAAATGGAAAGTTCAGGAAGCCTTTACTCAAAAGGAGTCGATACAACAGAACACGAAGTATTGAAAACAATAACGTGGCTATTGGCGTGAATCAAAGTGGCTTTAAAAAAATAAAAAAAAGTGCTAAGTAATACTGCAAAAGTATATACGACATCCTAGTATACAATACAATAATTTTTAAATGGTTATATTACATAGTTTATAGATAAGTAGATGTTCCTGAGGCTCACATTAATAAGATAAACATAGATAAAGCATGGAAAGCTTACCCTGATTTCATTCTCGATTTTAACTCTTCGCAATTTGCAGGTAGTGCCCCATAGAGCTTCGTCCATGACAGGCGGCATGTTACTGATTTGATCGAGTAGTTCCACGCTAAACGAAATATTGGAGTATTATTATTAATAATTTCGCAGTACTAACTGCAGAGTCTTGACGATGTCTAAGTATTTGGGCATAAGTGATCATTGTCGGTGGCTTTTTGTACCTACTAGGGTCAGGGTAGGGTTAGGGTAGTAGGACTCCTTTTCCGCAATTAGACTCCTAATTGGTCCGTTGTGCGTAAGGCTAGTACCTACTAAAAAAAATTAAAAAAGCGGGAAGGATTTGTCTTTTTTCAGCAGTAGTAACAATTTATTTTATCTTTAAAACATTAAGTTGTAGTTTGTTTAATGTTTAATTTATTTTTTTTTGTCTATTAATGTTTTATGTTTCGTATATTTTGTTTAACAATGTAATTTGTTTTATCTTTGTATATTGTTTGTTTGATGATTTGATATTTTAAAAGAGTACCGAGAGTTTTTTACGCCGGCTTTTTCTCTCGGCCTACACCCTCTGTCTTCTTTGCCGATGAGTAGGGATGCCTACAAATTCAAATTTAATGACGTGGAATAAGTGATACATGTATCTTATGTTCCGTAATAAACATATTTTATTTATTTTTATTGTCTAAGTGTTTTCTTTTATATGAATAGCTGTAAGATTACTTATAAATAAATTTAAAAGAAACTCCTAGGCTAAAAGGTATATTTATTTACAGATTTACAAACATTCTGATGTTCCTACGAATTGTTGTTCAACCCAAAAATATCCATGTCCGCTATATGTATTACATACCCTTTGAAAAAGTCGACGCAATCAGCGTGCAGTAACGGCGGCCTCACGCCGGTCAAGACAGCGTTCGCTAGGTCGTACAGCACGACGGGGATCATAGTTGCACGTTGATGCCATTTTGGACGCTTCCTGAATTAATTTTAATAAAAATCCCGACAGGTTTATGCTATATCTTAGTCATTGTTGCGTTTTTGTACAACGTAAATCCGTTTGAGATATACTACGAACACAGAAATTAGGTTTTGAGTATTCTGCCCTGCGATTCTGTAACTCACTTTTCGAACTTACACAGCGGTTTTCGCCGGCGGTCGCTCTCAAATCAGTCGTGAAGCAGTCATTTTATGATTTGGCATTCTAATAAACAATAAACTAAAAGCTCCCACCTTTTCAGAATGCCAAATCATAAAATGACGGCTTCACGACTGATTTGAGAGCGACCGCCGATGCGAAAACCGCTGTGTGAGGTCGAAAAGTGAGTTACAGAATAGCAGGGCTGATGAGGTCAAATTAAAATTAGAGGCTTTTAATATTAACCTTGCAAATGTTGCTTCAAAATAATATATTTGAACACTACTCATATTGATGCATGGCCCCACCAGGTGGCAATTTGATTGTAAAGGGCGGCAAAGCGGAAATAGACCCGACGTTTTTCATTGTATGTTTTGCTAATTAACTTACTGTGTTTCGTTAACAAATTTATAGTATTTTCTTCCTAAACCTTTAATTTAAGGTTTAAGTGAACATTTCAATTTTTAATGTTGATAATTTTGTAGTAAATATTACATAGCATGGCACGAAAAAGTTTGGGACACGTTTTTAGACCCAAAAATCGGCTGATCAGCTACCGATTAAGAAAAAATTATCACGAAATGCGTAAGCAGAAATCTTTAGCTAAGATCTAGAATATATAATAAAATACTTTCATATCAATATACTTAAAACGAAATGCACTATTTTAAGTGATAAACTGTCCTATCTTCGAACGAACGTTTTTTAAATTAGTTTTTCTTACTTGAAGTATTTATAACACTGGTCTACGATAATAGGAGACAAATCAGCGAAATGGTTCTTGAACGTTTTGTCCAAATGACGGTCCTTCTGTGATAAATTGTCATATGTGTTCTGACACTCTTCGCTCTGCTCCTGAATGAGCTGCAACTCTTGCTGTAAATTGTCTACGTCAAATTCTGTTTTACTTATGTCGTTTCTGTAAAGATATTGAAGATTACATTAAAATTTTTCTTAATTTTCAGTGTACAAGCCACATTTTTCCCTTAGACCGGACAGTTTAATATAGATAATCTTAATCGTATGTTTCGTTACGTTACGTAATATAAATCACGTCGTCTCGAAAAATATTTTAAATCATCATCTAAAGCTAACAAGAAGAAGAAAGGAAGAAGAGAGGACTAGCGACAAAGGGTGCTTTTTAGCGAAAAATGCGCAAACTTGTTGCTTCTTAGGGTTAACTTGGACTAGATTAAGTCAACCCCGATCCTAGGCTCCACGTAGCAGAGTTTCGACTGCAGACACAAGTTTTTCCGACTGATCGATAATGGCCCGAGAAATGACTGCGCGGCCAGTGCAAAGACTATCCCCAGTGCTGATGTCCACATATCAATGAATGTTGCGAATGCAATATTGAAATGTAAAAGAAACAGGGTCGGGGATAGAACACAGCCACGTTCGCGGGTTTAAGGTCAGAACTCCGTCAATGATGACTTCGATACTCCGATAAGCGAACAGCACCACGCTGGAAATCCAATTGCATTTCTCGGAGAGCCCACCGGCTGTGGTAGGGGAGCCCACGATGCTAAATGGGGATTTACTCGAGCGTCGTAGAGACCTATTGGGATGCAAAGCTTAGATAATAAGAAGAAAAAAATGTTATATGATATATATACCTTTACATCGGTGGGGGAAGCGGCTATAGATTGTTAAATATGTAAAAAAAAACTGTTGCATAGACATCCTCGAGCGCGTCAGATATTGATAGCATCAATGCCCTACGTATTTTTAATAATGTACGTATGTTAATCTGATCGTTTGCATGATGCGGGTGGTTGTATTTAAGGGTTGAAAATGAAAAAAAAATAAAAATTATCGAGCGCGTCAGATTTTCTACGGGAGTGTTAAGTGCACCAAAAAACGCTCTCATTCTCTAATCTGACGATTTCGATGGGACGCAAACCCACGGCCATTTTCGTAATTTGCAAAATAAATCGCAATTTTGAAATACTCAAGCGCGTCAGATTAAGATATATGTGGTTCATCTTTATGTTCTAAACGTACTGTCCCATAATCTGACGATTATCTAGAGGTATTCGCCTGATCTGACAAAAAAAAATTAGAAAAACGGTTCACCTAAAGGGCCATCCCTGCAACTTCCTGCTAATTCCATTCCTGGGCGCTTAAAATTGATATTTTGAGCTCGCTGAGTTCAAAGAAATAACATTTCTATGCATTTGAGCTCTCCAAGCTCGAAAGTCTGATAGAAGTTTCATAGAACACTATTTTTGGAATTTTCAAACCGCAATAACTTTTGAATGGATCAAGCAATTTTCACGCGGTTGGCGGCATTCGACGCAGTTTTATCATCATCATAAGTAATTTTGCAATTTTAATTGATCGAACCACAAATTTCGGAGTAATCCCGAAAAAACACTTTTTCGGGTTTCTTTCGTTCACGATATCTCTCGAACTAATCAACCGCTTTTGACCAGCTTGGTGGCGATCGACGTGGTTTTTTAAGCTCAAAAGCGGATTCGTTTTTGAAGTTGATCGATAAAGAAACCACTTTAAAAAAAAAAATTTCTTATTTTTTTAAGATTTTTCAAAATTTCTCAAAATCTATCGGTCCGAATCGGTTCAAATTCACAGGAAATGTAATTTTGAGAGAAATGTTTAGAACGCCGTTTAGTAGATTCCGATCGGTTTAAGGAAATGTAGGCATCACGCAGCTGCATGCATTTAACTTTATCGACGAATTTTTGTTATTTCGGCTTGCGGAAATCGTCAGATTATATATTTTTCATTATTCTTGAATTATTTCCTTCAAAATAAAAAAAAAATTAGCTACGCTCGAGAATGTCGAGATGACGTTTTTTTTTTACAACTTTGTTGCCCTCCCCTTTTTTTCCGTCACTCTCAAATTGTCAGATTAGTGGAATATACACTTTTTAGGATGTAATTAACTCACCCTACCTTAATCTGACGCGCTCGGGAATTTCTGATGGTCAATTTTTTTTTACTAATCTGATCCTTTCTCCTTCACGGGCGGCCTTATATATGGGCCTCATATTTTGTGGAGGTACTTAACCGGGTACAAGGTATCCCCTTATATATTAATCCCGAAATCCCCTCTTGGGCTCCCCTACCACTGAGAGCGCAAGAACTTTCCGTGCCTATATTCTCACGTTAGTCAAATAACTATCTACTAGACCTAAAAACTACTTGGTGGTGGTGGTGGGTGCGAAAACGATGATTACACTACTTGTCTTGTCTTTTTGTGATAACTAAAGTGAAATGCGATTAATTTATTATACAAACATATGGTGCAGTGATTTCCTACTAATATCACCTCATATCTTCTAGTTTTTCAGCCATTTCAACTCGGTCAAGATTCACTCGACGCAGTCTCATCAAATTGAGATTCTCTTGACCAATTACAGAATCGACTTTTAACTTTGTTAACCACATTTCTTTCACCTAAAAGTATTTTTAATTTATCTTTTTGAAGTCTAATTTTGTCAAAAATTTTCACGATTGTCTTGATTACACCTGTATGTCAAGTCCTAAGCGTCATTGACTTACTGAAGTCTTACCCATACTTAGTATGTAATGATATAGTCTGGTACTAACCCAACCATTTGTGCCTTAAAAAAAATCAGTGGCATTACAACCTTTTTAGGTCTGGTCCTCAGATTTTTGTATGTGTTTCATGATGTCAATCAAATAGGCAAGGAGGTGATCAGCCTCTTGTGCCTACAACACGCCGTCGACTTTATGGGTCTAAGGCAAGCGGGTTTCCTCACGATGTTTTTCTTCACAGTTCGAGCGAATGTTAAATGCGCACATTGAAAGAAAGTCCATTAGTGCACAGCCGGGGATCGAACCTACGACCTTAGGGATGAGAGTCGCACACAGAAGCCACTAGGCCAACACTGCCCTATATCATGCCATTAACTACGTACCTTCTGGTTAAACTTAATGACACCCTCGTTCAAAACCTGTGACAATTTAGCGTACTCTGCATGCAACATCTTCCTGTATTTATCTCGCTCATCGTTCCTAAAAGCAACCTTCGCTTCATAATCGAAAACGAGACGTAGGTCGTCTTCGTTGAAATGTTCTGGGTCTTTTTCTAGCTGTAAATATTAGCTGGATTTATCTTTACTGATATTATTAAGAGGAAAACATAAAAATAGACATCACGAATAAACTCAAAACCGACAGAATCTATTTTAGAAATGTCACCATTAGAATGCTATATTATCCCAGAGTAATTGTAAAGGTCGCTTATTTCATATGAATTAAAAATCTGAGCAATTTCTTTATCTTTTCTTATTGTGAGCTTATCAGAGATTCTTCTTCAATCACGCTCTTCATTTCTGAAGGTCGTATTAGTGGCGCCGCACAACTTCCTCCACTCTTCCCTGTCTTCGGCAAGCTTCTGCACATGGGTGACGGTAAGACCCGTAAGAACCTTTACTTGATCGGTCCAGCGAGGAGGGGATCGGCCTCGAGGTCTGGTGCCCTCCATTCTGCCAGTCACGATGAGTTTTTCTAGACTTTCTGGATCTCTGGGTGTTGTAGCCGTCTTAGTATGGACACGTTTATTTCCTTACCTGTCTAGGGAGTCCTTAGTATACGCCTCCAACATCACGTTTCCAGAGCATGAGAGATTTTAGGACATAATTATACACACACACACAGACATAGAAAATAAAAAAAGATTGATGTCATCATCATAGATTTTCCTCATGCCTTCATTTTTATCTTGATATAAACTACTTACATATTATAATTAACTTATTAACTATTTAAGGATTTACTGTATAAATGTTTAATGTATGAAATGAAGCTATAACATTTGGAGAAAATTTATATATAGTTATTTATTATCTGCTCCCGCAAACTTCGTTTCGCCTAAATATGATTTTACTTACCTTTTTAGTACATACCAACATATGGATTATTTTGCTATGCTTCCCCATAGACCGTTCACTTTTCCGGAATATTGGTTTTTCGGATTTTATTGAAAATTCCAAAAACCATCCTCAAGAGTTAAAAAAGAATACTCGAATTGGTCCAGCCGTCGTTTACGCTAAGCAACATATTGTTCTATTCATTTTTACGTATATACAAATTAAAAAAAAATATTAAAATTAACTACCTTTTAGTATAGCTAACAAAAACAAACAAATCAGAAAACCCTCACCATACACTGCGGCATCGGTATGGGCTTCTTTATCTCTTCGTGCCACAACTTCTCCAATACTCCATCCATCATCTCGATGAGGGCTCTTTCGCGAAAGTCATCCTTCGGTCCAGGGTCTGGAGGCGGAATCACTATCTGGCTTGGACTGATGTAAGGTTCGATGCTACACTGTAATAAATAATATACTTCAGTACTCGGAGGTTACCGACTTCACTTTTAAGGAATATAAGATTCAATTTATAATTCTAGTTTGCTCACACAATTACAATAAATCATCTGTATATTCGATTATAGGTCTTTACTTTTTTAAAGTATATATTACATGTAAGTCGACTCAATGGTGGACAGAAAAATTCAGAAGAGGCATAGATCTATATGCTATTAACGATGCTTTGAGTACATGCGAGGTAGTTCCATTTTATGACAGTCTTCATGTCTTCAGGCGTATCATGTTTGCAGCCATTGTTGTTCCGTCACAAATAATAACAATTGCAAAGTAGAAATATTTGTACCTACGTATATTTTTGAAGTTATACTTCTTTAGGCGCGTTATGAAAAATTGATGAGAGAGAAATTTTACGATGCGCGCGCACCGTTACACAAAATTAACAGAATGAAGTTAGTTCTAGGTGGCATGAAAATCGATAATAACTTTGTTCAAGTTGTATATTCTAGTATTTTTATATTTAGAACACGTGTTTCGTAACAGTACAATTAAAAAGTTTGAATAAATAAATATTATTTTGGTGTTTTTATTATATCAATTTCATATACGACTGTGATAGTATTTACTAATAATAATTATATTGATTAATTTTAATATTTATCGTTAATCACTACTGCATTTTAGTTTTTTTTTTCCATACGCCAAAGAAGTATAACTTCTAACGCGTGTACATAAGTACACACACTCTTTTTTTAATCTAACCATAGTTTGTCTTTTATTTTTATTGTATAATTACTTTTCTCTTTTATAATTGTAATGTTTCCCTTTAAATGTTGTGCACAGTCGTCATTGATTCACTGTATGTATCGTGTTTTTGTATGTCATGTATTCTCTGTGAGTTTGTATGAATAAAAAAAATAATTGTTTCGTTAGCGTGCCTTTTTGAAGTGAAACTTCTTTATCGGGGTTGGAAAAAAATTGAGTGTAAATTTTTTTCGTTACGCGTCACATTTTTCCGTTACGCGCAATCTTTTCAAGTGAAACTTCTTTATGTCTTTATGACGTATGGGAGAAATTTTGTAGCAGGTTACGCGCCATGTTGCTTTTTGAAGTAAAACTTCTTTATCGGCGTTGGAAAAAAATTTACACACATTTGTCACATTTTTCGGTTACGCGCCATCTTTTACAATTTTCTAATGTAAAGTTTTAGTTCAAATTTAATTATGTGTCACCAGAATATCGTAAAAATATATAAAGACTAGGCAAATCAGAAACGTACCTCTTCAGGATCCACCTTGATCAACTTCAGCGGCAGTTCCTCCTGCTTCCACTCTGGGTCTGTTATTTGCATGTTCAGGTGATGGAAACTTCCGCGAAGATCAGATAATTTGTTCAACTCTAAGATAAAACTTTAGTAATTAATGACAATAATCTTGCAAGAGTGCCAACACTAAAGAATTATATACAATAAATACATTCCTCTATCAAAAAGCAAATATGCCATATATTTACCATCTATTATAAATCGTAGTCTGGCATTTCTCTCTTCCACAAGACCAACTTCTCTTCTTTTCTGGCTCATCAAATCATCGAATTGTTTGTTGAACCACAAACGCATATTTTGGACATTTAACTGAAAAATCAACATTATCATGCAAATCTAGATTTATTTGAGCATCAAATTTTAGAGATTTTAATTCTAAGCGTTATCCTTCAGGCCAGCACTATAAGGTAAAATAATATAGAATATACTAAAGCTAACTTTATACGTTATAAGTCAATAAAGAAAAACCAAATTTTTTTCTTTTTATTATTTTAATTCCTTTTTATGCATTTTTTTAAACAAACAAAAGTTCCTTCATTCAAAATACTACACAAACTTATAGTACCACAGTTGTCATTTATTCACGTGTCTTTTGAAAGTTAGGGCTAAGTATAAATCAATAATTATTTCAGTTATGAACATTTCAGCCCACTTAATATATGTATCTATATATTTAAATAAAATTAAATCTCCTTTTTTTGACGGTTAATTTACGAAAATCAAATCAAATTAATCCTTGAAAAATTTACAATTAGATTACATTACTTTAAATCAGTCATATCGTTAGCCAAACCTTGACGATGTGCTGCAACCAGTTCATCTGGAGAAAGCTGAAGGCTACAGTTTGCGGAATCATGAATGCCGGTATATCCACAAACCGGTGCACGTTGGACCCTGACAGGACATGCGGCTGGCCTTCCAACGACTCCTCGGTTTCCAGTACGTCTGTTACCATCTGACTTTCGAGGCTTTTGTGGCCTGATTTCATTGATAAGACTGATTCGGGGCCAGGTCTGGAAGGTAATTGTGTAAATATATGTGTCACTGTAAAGTTATAACATCTATTAGATTACAAACAAAATAACTGGAGGGCCAGGAACGCACACTCGAGCCTTCTGGCAATTTGGATGGCTTTCCAGAAGGTAATTGTGAAGATATAAAAAAATTTAGTATACAAAAAAAATAACTGAAAGGCAGGCAACGCACACGCATGTAATAAATAAATCAGCCTCAGGCCTCAAATTTCTGTATTTGTTGCAAGATCATTTTTCAATTTAATGAGCAAGTTGCCTCCTGTGCCTAACTCACAACGTCGACTTGGGTCTAAGGCGAGCCAGTTTCCTCACGATGTCTACCTTCACCGTTCGAGCGAATGTTAAATGCGCACATAGAAAATCCATCGGTGCATAGCCGGAAATCGACCTCAGGGATTAGAGTCGCACGCTGAAGCCACTAGGCCAACACTGCTAACCAGAATTTTCATAAATACTAAAGTTATTTCAAAGGGAAATAGAAGTAATACGACAGAACATTAGACCCAAATATTCAAATTAAAAAAAAGAAAACCTCTTACGGTACAGGCAGTTCCTCGACGCTGATCTTATCAACTGGTTCCTCCCAGGGTCGGAACAGGTCATGGTCGTTCTCCATCTCCACACTTCGGAGCGCCTCAATCTGCTGTAATTCCGGCCACTTGTCCCGTTGTGTTGGTAGCACTGCGTAATTTTCTACCTAACATTTTCAAAAAGTTTCAGTAAACTAGAGGACCAAACACTCCTTGGTGTCGTCATGCCGAGCTGTGATTGGCTGTCAACTGACGATACTGTTGTTCACTTACCTGATAATGGCTGAAGATAGCATAAAGTTTAACTCGCGGTGTCAGCATGGTGTCCCAACAGGTGGTCTTGATCCAGGCCGTCACCTTGTCTTGGGCTCGCATACGGGCTTCCGTTTCTAATTTAATTTTCTCTCTATCTTTCTCAGCCTAGAATTTTCAATAAACTATAATTTAGTTGAACTATTTTTACGTAATATCGCGTTTTTTAAGGCCATGAATAGTCGAGTAACTGATGCCCTGATTTCGTTTATGAAGTTACGTAATACGTATACGTACGTAGGACGTAGGGTATACGCACGTTAAAATGAGAATAATAAAAAACCTATGTAAACATTTCCAGTATAATTAGTTCACGAGGGCGACACCTGGAAGAGGGCTGGTGTTCAGGTAAGCGCAGCAACGCCCCCTTATGTCTTAATAAGACGACTCGTTGAAGTTTAAAGAGGTTACCACTTGCCTTAATCGGCTGTCAACGCCATGTTCATATTCATTATATGAAGTCAATAATTCAACTTTATATACAGTGGAATTTTTTAAATATAATGTACACTTCCCATTATTTCAGGATAATTTATGTTTACGTGGGCTACGGACCATCAAAGCTCAGTTAGAAGGTCCATAACCCACAATTAAAAAAACAGTTTGCAGGGGAATTTTTAATATAGCAAACGGGCAAAAGGCTCATCTAATGTTAAGTAATACTGCCACCCAAAGATACTTACATTGATAGAGGGCTCGAATTCAGGTTGCCGTCCTTTTATGAATTGGTACGCTCTTTTCATAAAGGACCCTAATTCTCGAGTGCCCAATAAAACCAACCAATTTTGCATTAATTGACAACAAATACCTGCTTGTTTCGTTCTTTCTTATGTTCAATGTGTAGATTGAACTCAGAAAGAGAAAGTTGATGTAACGGTATCTCCGCGATGTTCTCTTCTAGAAGAGCAACCACACGAGATTGAACAGATTCAAAAGATTTCACGACCTCTTCGCGCTGTTTCTTGTAATCCATTGCTTCCTCTCTCACTTTTTTATCTTCTTGCAGGTCAAGATAGTTTTCTAGAAAATAAGAAAAATCGTATTAAGATGGTATTAGAAGAGGATTTCTTCTCTGAAGAGTATGAAAGTGAATATAGGAAAAACAAAATCTATGGTAGGTATTTAAAAGAGGTATAGGACTGTTTGCGATATTTTGATAGATAGTGAAAAAGTGGAACAAGCTGTTACTCTGGACGGAAAGTATTATGATGATATAGTAATACGAGTAAATACTTGTAATAGAGAAAACAGAGCGTTGCATTCCTCTTTGTGTAGCCAAGAAATGACAAACGAGGCTCGACATAGAGTACATAGGAGAGTACTTATCCCGACGTTATCATACGGTAGTGAATGTTGGGTATGGCAGAGAATGAAAGCAGAATAAATGCCGTGGAAACGAGAGCGTGAAGAAGTATCTGTGGTGTAACATTGCATGATAGGATAAGTAATAGTGAGATACTTGATCAGTGTGGGTTAAAAGACAAGGATAGGAAAAGAATGCTTAGGTGGTTTGGCCATGTAGAACGGATGAATGAGAAGTAGGTATACAAGACTATGCCTACCCCTTTAGGAAAAAGGCGTAAAAGATTTTTTTTATAGAACATATATAGCAGATGGGCAGGAGGCTCTCCTGATGTTAAGTGATACCGCCGCCCATGGACACTCTCAATACCAGAGGGTTCTCGAGTGCGTGCGTTACCGGCCTTTTAAGAATTGGTACGCTCTTTTCGTGAAGGACTCTATGTCGAATTAGTTCGGAAATACTTCAGTGGTACACGTAGTACTGGTGCGCAGAAACTGTCTTAAAAAACGCTCAGTTGTGTAAAAATGCCCGATGATGAATCTCAGCTGCGGGTATTAATCCGAACAACTCCACTGAACAGCTGTTTTTGGTTTTTACAAATTGTTTTAATTCTTAAACCATACACCTATCCTTATCTAACACGACAAACATCAACTTACTATCTCTTTCATTAATAATGGTGATCGT
This sequence comes from Pieris napi, assembly GCF_905475465.1. Taxonomy (NCBI): domain Eukaryota; kingdom Metazoa; phylum Arthropoda; class Insecta; order Lepidoptera; family Pieridae; genus Pieris; species Pieris napi. The sequence goes on from NC_062247.1 coordinate 910,106, forward strand.
ATTGAGACTCTCTTCAAACGCATCCATTTGCGGTGGTTCATGATGTACTTCGACCTGCAATTCCTGCTTAAGACCATGAAGGTGATGTACCACCATTGTCTTATTTCCGCCAAGGTGAGCTATACATGTCGCATTTGCATCTATTATTGCTTGCTTTATACCAGATTCATATCGGTGTGTAACAGCCAGCTTAAGATCTATAATAAAAAAATGTTATGAAATGTCTTCTTGTGGCGGTAAGCCTAAGTGATAAAAAATAACTGTTTCGATCACAAACATCGAGAGAGCATCTTTCCTACGAAAAGGATATTTGAAATAGAAGTAACCAAATATGAGCCATTGGAGGATGTTTCGTGTGCCACATACTTTTCTTGGCCGGCGGCTGAAAATAGTACTACCGTCGCCATTTTGAAATGTCAGACTGACATTGTTAGTTAGCTGTAATTTCTTGGTGCGTACAATAAATAATTTTATTATCTACCAACATCGAATAAAAATTCATTCATTCAAATTTTTATTCCTTGCATTAGTAATTACAATAGCAAAGTTTTAATTATCAAACGGTTCTGATTGCTATCAGTAAAAGTTTGAGACACATTGATTTAGGCCTAGAATTATTTTTTTTAGATACTAGTACATTACAATACATTGTTTTATTAAGACATTCCAATAAATGATTAAGTTAGCCTGTATGACTTCAAATTATTCGCCTTATAATGGTTAACTTTTATTTACTGGCAATAATATCTATGACAGCGACGCTCTTACTGACCAAGAAAAGTTTATGGCACTGTAAGTAAATATTTTGTTCAATTCTAAGTAGTGTTATTTTGACGTTTACTCGAGAGGTGAGACTGATTTGTCAATACGCGTTGACACGCGACATCATGTCCGTTTGACCAATCAGTAATCACAATCGGAGCCAAAGTTTTGTATTGCGTCTTTTGTTTTACATTCTCTCAACACTGGAAATCGAATATAATGATGTAGGTGAGATTAAAAGATTTTAGAAATTTTGGCATGATAATTATACATGTACAGAGCAGTGTTGGCCTACTGGCATTAGCGTGCGACTATCATCCCTGAGGCCATAGGTTCGATCCCCGGCTGTGCATCAATGGAGTTTCTTTCTATGTGCGCATTAAACATTTGCTCGAACGGTGAAGGAAAACATCGCAAGGAAGCCGGCTTGCCTTAGACCCAAAAAGTCGAAGGCGTGTGTCAGGAGGCTGATAAGTCTCTTGCCTGTTAGATTGAAAAATGGTTGTAGCGTTTTATAATAATAAATATTTACACACCATACTCTTGTGGTCCGTGTGACTGCCTCATAATCACAGCCCCATCGTATCCAAAAGTAAGAAACGCTCCGGGACTGTAGAACGCGTCAAAGTGTTTCAATTCATGACCCGTTTCTAAACTCGGCCCCATTTTCACTGACACCGTTACTCCTTTCTGTCAATTAAGAGAAGAAACCTAGAATCTCTAAAAAAGGCCATTATCACCCTATTCTTAAAGTACCTACCCAACGAATTTTTCACGTTCGAAGTTAAAGTTAAAAAAGTTAACGAAGGTTCAAGAGGAAGGTTTATCCACACGTACCTAATGATACAAATCCATCGTCATATTAATAAAAGTGTCTTACTCTTCTAACTCTACTTCTCACTTTGTTTTAAGTAACACTTAACTTAAGTTATTTTGATAACTTTATTCATATAGGTAAACAAGTAAACTTATGAACGTCAGAAAAGATTATGATCAGTTATATTGATTCCAATTAAAAAAACATTTAAAATTTCATTTACTACCAGTTCACGGTCATAGAGCGGGCAAGAAGAACTGGAAATAATGTTTTCGCCACTCTTTTTAATCGCTAAGTTTTGAGTCGTACAAATTGTATGAGCTGGAGCAACCCAAGGATCCTAATCCTTGGGTTCATCATTTAAATATTCGACAAATTTATATAGGGTTTATTGTACGCACATACACATCCATACACATACATTCACGCAAACTTAAGGTGTTACACGACTTTTATTTGATTAGTTGTAACACTAAGACTCCTTTTTCTTAATTGTAATCTAGTTACACACAACACAAGGGCTGATGTGGGAACTGGCGTTAGACCAATTTTGTTACAACCATATTTCTGTCATGAATAAAGTTTTGTTATTAGACGAACTACTCACATCGCCAGCCAACTTCAGCACATGAGCCTGGGTGGTGAGATGCGGTACGGCCACGGCCATATCTTTTCCGCTGAGGGGCAGCAGCCTCGCGTATGGTCCGGCCATTTTGCCAGCAAACTTATTGTCCTTCCCAGAATCCGCATTTATACAAATTATTCGTTCACCTTAAAAGACATCATTGTTTGACCGTTTAAAAGAATACAATGCAAGCAATGTATGACTTGCCATATGTATGTACTTTATATGTGCTTTCCCATACATTGTATATAAAACTATTTTATATACAATGTATGTATTTCAGAGTAAATAAAAGGTTGACGTGTCCACCAAATCATACGATCAAAAAAATTTCCTTGTTATTTTTTTATAACAGGCAGGAGGTTCACCTGATGTTAAGTGATACCGCCGCCCATGGACACACATGAAGGCTCGCAAGTGCGATACCGGAAAAAATTTAAGAATTGGTACGCTCTTTTCTTAAAGGACCCGAAGTGAGAAATACATTGTGGGTAGCTGGTTCTACTTAACGTTGGTGCGCGGAAAAAACTGCCTTAAAATTTATTTTCAATGACACGTAATAAATATATTTAGTTGTGGTTAGAATTATTGAAAAAGTTTTTAACAAACTCAAAGGCGCCGTTCCATATTAAAAAAATATATAAATTATAATTTCAGTTCTGGGTTTAATGCCGTTTATATTGCCCATGGCTGCCTTGGCTTCCCCTTCTTCAAATATCTCCATGATAAAAAAATGTGTGCATGGACGGCGGAAAGAACATGACACTGCACGTTCGCTCCTGTCCCATAACAAATATAAATAAAAGCTTACCAATTGGATATTTATCCGAGAACAAAACAAGGCTGAACACGCGCATGGCGTCTCCGACTTTCATGAGAAAGCAGTCCGCCAGACCTCGGCCCAGCTCCGTGTACCTAACTAGGGTTAGCTTATAATCTTCAGAGAACTGGAAAATAATATAGAAATGACAAGGGCAAAGTTGTTTCATCTCTACCAATTTTAATAAGTATTCTATATGCCATCTTAGTTTTGCTGTGGGTGATTGTTGGCGTAGCGAAGTTTTTGTTTAATTTAATTAACAGTGTTATAAAAGAAATAGATATGTCACTAATAATAATAATGATAATAAATGGTTTATTTGAAAAGAAAGTGGTACATTCAGATTGATCAATTATAAAAAAATAGACAGCACAATCAGCCAACAGCAATCAGTTTATAAGCATGCAAATATCATATAAATTATCTTGATGTCATAATAATAATAATAAGAATAGTTAATTATAATTGATTTCAAAACTTTTTGGGTCTGGGGCTCAGATTTCTATATCTGTTTCATCATCATTTGTCAATCTAATAGGCAAGTAGGTGATCAGCCTCCTGTGCCTGACACACGCCCGCCCTTTTGGATCTAAGGCTAGCCGGTTTCCTCGCGCACATACAAATAAAACCCATTGGTGCACAGCCGGATCGAATCTAAGACCTCAGGGATGAGAGTCGCATGCTGAAGCCACAAGGCCAACACTGCTCATTTACAAATCTACAGCAAAATAAAAATATAACACACCTGATAAATAAAAATATGTCCCGCAGACATGGCCGCCGCGACCAATTCCCTTCCCGTGGGCGAAAACACAACACGAGAAACAATCTGGTGTGTCAAACACACACTACCCACTTTCACTAGTTCGGAACGGAACACGTAGAGTGCCATTCCGTAGTTATGGCCCACTTCACCGAATATTATCAAAAGTGGGTCGGTGGGGCTCGCTTCGAATGATATGTCTGCGCCTTCTACATATTTCATTAGTACCTAAGATTTAATTTTTAATTATTAAATATATAGTTCGGTTTAAGTGGAGATTATACTAAATTAATCGGTGAACTTCGTATGACCTAAATATTTCTGTAAAATGTGGTCAAACTATCTACTAAAGTACCACCATTTTTTTATCTTCATTTATTTAAATGCAATATAGTTTTACACTCAATAAATTAAAGCCTATTGATATATTATATTTTTTGTTTATTTTTGCGGTGTCTATATAGACACCTTATATAAAGATTGATTTTCTGTATTAAATTATTAATATTTTTTGTTTCATATTTTTATTTTATGTATTATACAATATACATGTTCACCTTCCCTAAACGTCCACAACTATTTAAAGCTCAAAATTAGCAAAATCGGTCCAGTAATTCTCGAGTTTTACGAGACAAACGAACAGTAATTCATTTTTACATATTTCATAAACATATGTAAAAATAGATGTAGACGTTTTAATATCTCAAATTATTTAATCGATGAATAAATTACATTAAAAATTAAATGTACTAATTTCAATGTACATCCACTACACATGGTTTCTTGACTCTATATAAATATGTGTGTCAAAATTAACCCATTTTAAAATAAACCAGAGAAATATAACAAGTTGTAAATTATAGACCATTTTAATAAAAAAAATTGTTTGTAAAAAAAGATACTTATTTATTAGGCCGAAGGTACAAAATTCGTTAAAATACTTCTAAAGCTACAGAGCGACTCCTATACATAGTATATATGTATAATGTATCTATTATAACTATATTAGCTAAAAATAATTAAATTTATAAAACTAACCAATTTCGCTGTCATAACTTCATAGATACAGAGGACTCCACAATCGTTCATAGTAACGATATGAGTAAAATCTGGTGCCAAAAGTTGAATTTTTGTTATATTCCTGAAAATATCACTTTTTCCTGAATATAGTTAGTTTAGTATCAAATTAAATATATGTGTACAAAATTTTGTTTTTCGATAGTTATTAATATTTCAAAGATGGAGTGATATTCCTTTTTGCATAATTACAAGTAGATAATCAAATGTACTTTTCATATGAACTGTTTTGGACATGCTACGTTTTGTTATCGAATATATCTTATTGCTTATAAATAAATTATAGAGAATATATATACTTTATTAATCAAACCTTAAATATCTAAGTAAATTTTAAGGAATAATGATTAATTTTTTGATTAAATATTGAATTCAAGAATGTTTTACCCAGTTATCACAATTTTTTGAGAAAATTGCAGATTTTTTCGGAAAAAAAATACAATAATTAATCCTCAAAGCAAACCTTTGTTTATAAGTGAACAGCTTCAGGTCAATCTTGTCCTCCCCTTCCCCCACAACTTTATACACGAACCCCCTCTCAGTCCAGATAACAGCGGAGTCTGAGAAGGCATTTGATACCAGACGAAGTACCTCATCCTCTATTTTTTGATGCCACACTACCCGCCATTCACCATCAGGCTTTTTAAGGTACTGTAAAAGTAATATTACAAATTATTGTGCAACAGCTAGTACAAAGTACTGGGTAAAGGCCAGCGACGGAATATAGAATAAGCATAGTAATATGTATAAAATAAGGTCTCGCAACACAAGATACGATAAAAAAGATATTATAAAGAAAGGTCGGCAACGCACTCGAAAGTCCTCTGGCATTGAGTGTCCATGGGCTGCGTCTTCACGTTGTGTTATATCAAGCTGATTTCGATTGCCACCCCCTTAACAACCAAATTGCCCCCTCCCAACGTGGGACGTGGGCCCCACGTTGCGAAATACTGATTTAGAGTCTATCATAAAGTACGCTGCTTAACTGGTTCAGGTAATACCCAAAATTTAACTTTAAAACAAATAAAAAAATTACCCTAAGATTTTTATCAGGCCCATAAATAAGTATGCCGTGACCAAAGGAGCACATACACGGTTTCCTTATGCCTTTGAGTTCCTCACTCCATTCTAAACTGGTCACCATGCCTATACCATCAGACAGCAGCTGGAAATTTCAAATCAAAATACGTTTACTCAGTTTAGATGCGTCTTAGGGCATGCTTATGAATGTCAAAAACATTTACAAAATTCACGAAAGAGCAAGACTACGACATCCGTTTATTATAAAATATGTTTTTTAATAAAAATATTAGGTCCTTACATATAAAATTGGCGTTTTGTATGGAAGGAACAAGTAGATTTTTTTTAAATATTATATATTTAATTAATCAAACTATGTACCATTGCTATGTACATAGTTTGTATGTTGCTTGTTTATTTTTTGCGATACCAAGAGCCAGAACCAGTTCCCGCTAACAAAGACGTTCCATACTGAATGCTGTCTCCGACACTATCGACATCTTTGTATGTTCAAAAATTCAAAAAAAAATAATCAAAAATCATTTAATCATATTGGTAACACTTTGTACACTTATGACTTGTCTGTAAAGAAATACATATAAATGCTTCTAATTTTACATTTAGTGCCAGTTCTCAAATCAAGGGCGTAGAACGGAAGAGAAGAACTGGCAATAAACTCTCCGCCACTCTTTTTAATCGCCATGTTTTTTTTTTACACAACGTTTATAAGGAGCTGCAACCATTAAACCATGTTCCACATGACATCTTAAGTAATTAATAATATGTAATAACATAAATTAAAAACAAAGATTTGTCCTCTATCAGCAGGAGGCATGGTGAAATAGGAGCACGCACTTACATTCTCGTGGGAACAACACGCAAACACATAGTCGAAATAATTAACATCACCGCATACACGAATTCAAGTACGACCAGTCACCACAAGTAGCACCCGTTCACGAGTATGACGCATGGCCAGCCATCAGTTCGCAGTGAGTTCACAGCAGCGACGTTGTGTATCTTATGTATTTAATATTATATATTTTATTATTATAAGGTTTTTCGACATTATCTGTATAATGTATGTATTGTACATAAATAAATATTAAAATATTCGAATATATTTACTTACACTATATAGATTCGATTTAGCATCCACAGCATACAACTGCCCCTCACTGCTCCAACAAACAGCAACCAGCGCTGGATCAGACACCTCCCATCCACTACATTCAGGCTTGGTCCTCTTCATCACCATACAACGCTTGTAACATTGCGCCACTTCCCAAACGTGTAGGCCTTCGCCCCAGCATTCACAGACCAGCATATGTGTACGGCTTGCCCTGTGTTTTCATAAACAATAAGGAAAAATAACCGCAACCACAATATCACCTGGCCATAAGTTTTTCTTGAGGAAATACGCAGACCCTCCCGTGGCACGAATGGCTGGTGGTTGTGTGGTGTGTGGTGTGGTGGTTATGTGGGACTCGTTGCTGTGCATACCCACCAAAATCCCACAGCGCCACCAGCAATCGCCTGTGGTATGTCTCCTGGCCATCAATTACCACTCGATACACACACTGGCCATATAAATGCCATTTCTATTTTGAAACTCCAAAGGCCGGCAACGCATCCACTAAAAATGGGTGTCTATGGGCTGCGATGCCTGCCCTTTTTTGGGCGTCCCGCAGGCTCGTTTGCCCCCCCTATTATATAAAAAAAATACCCTTCGAGCTCTCGCAAACTTCTTTTTCTGTCTATAGTTTAATCGAGTGGGGTTTTAACGCGCACAATGGCTCAAATACACAATCGAGTTTGGTTGTGGCGCACACCAGACTATCAATCGGCGGACTGTTCCAACTTCCAGTTAATTTTTGGATTTTGATGTGAGCGGTCGCATTTATGGTAATGGAGATACTTAAGATATATACATATTATGATTGCTTTTATATAATGGAGAAGGATCAAGAACAGAAATCAGGAGTATTGAGTCCTACCTACAGCGATAGATTATTACATTGACAATTATTTCACACGATGCATTTTTTGCCTTTATGTTTTATCGATCACGCGTCTACAATGTACCAAGGCACGTATCGAATGAATTAAGTCTAAACTCTAAACCAGTGTTTCGCAACGTGGGCCCCACGCCCCACAGGGGGGAATTTGTTAAGTGGATCCATCTTTTTCCCTGATTCGAAAATATATTAAAATTATTCGGAAATTGAAGGTATTTAATACATTGAAAGTTTTATTATAACGCAATATCTAGTTAAAAAAGTTTATTTAAATATCACAAAAAAATCTTTCTACATAATAAAAGAAATGGACATTTGACTATGACTATAACTTCAGGGTGTCGGTTTTTGGTGACAGTGTACGGTGTCGGTTTTTTGTGACGGTGTGCGCCCGCATCGTAAAAATTAACTTTCATAATTTTTCCCTAACGCGCAAAAAGAAGTATAACTTCAAAAATAATTTCGGCTGCAAATAAACTTACATATAAATCTGCTGTCGTCTTACAACACCCGTAGGGACCGATATAAGCTTTTGGTGGGTCCTCCAACTCCAGACAGTCATGACGTAGTTAGGAAAGCCACTAAACGCAGCTATCAAATCGCACTCCATCATACAAAGACCTTTGTACCGCTTTACATCAGGATCTGATATTATAAAAAAGTAATCCCCATAAATGAGTTCAAACTGGTCCAAGCTGTGATATGCATGTATAAATAATAGGTTTACCTGCAAGTTCAGCCAGTATGTGAAAGCTTGGGTACTGTAAAACAAAAATTCGAGGATTTTTTGCTTTCTCTGCAAATGCAAATACATGAGATCTGTGACCTGAAATAGTAATTACGAAATATTTTCAAATGATTTTCACGAAACTATGCATAATTAATATTATTGTTAAATGTCTATACACGCAATTGCTCATAATTAATAACTAATACTACTTAAGTGAAACGTGGGAAGACGAAAAATGGATGAAGGCAGCTAAGAACAGATCCAAATAGAAAGTTCAAGGGGGACACCTTTACTCAAAAAATACCCCACATAGGGGAACACAAAGAAACGGAATTAATAATAACTAACATTGACCATTGTATTATAATTTATAAAAAAAACTAACACCCATTTAATGTGTAATTTTAAACAGTGTTAAATTAGTGGCATTTTTATTACGAAAAAAAAAAGTTGTTAACTTCTGTGCTGGACTCGATATTTAATGGCAAGGTCCTAAGGATCTAGACGGCCAACAGCTGATTAGCGATTATCAGTACGGCTTTCGTCGTGGTCGTTCAGCTGGTGACCTTCATTTATACCATACACATAAAGAAGCGCTAGCGGTTAGTTTGGATATAGCAAAAACCTTCGATCGGGTGTGGCATAAAGCGCTTTTCTTAAAGCTTCCAGCGAGAAATTATGCAGGCGTCGAGGTAGAATTCCACCCGAACCCGGTGCCCACTGAAGTATTTCTGAACCAATTCGACTCAGGGTCCTTCAAGATGAGCAAACCAATTCTTAAAAGGCCGGCAAGCATATTGGTATTGAGAGTGTCCATGGGCGGCAGTATCGCTTAATATTAGGTGAGCCTCCTGCCGATTGCCCCCTGTTCCATAAAAAAACTTAAGTGATTTTTCAATTATTATTTTTTTTACCATAAGTCAGCCAAACAGCTTCTACAATACTACCGCAAGACATGAGAAAAGTGTAATTTATTTTACCTGCAATAACATCAACACCATCACCATGTTCGGTATTATTAGCAACATACACAAACTCAGAACTAGTTTTCATATTAAGAAATATTATATACACATCATGGGCAACGGCGAATACCTCATGTCCAATGAATGTCATAAAATCTAAACGTTGGGGTATCGCCCATCTAGAAGTTTAAAAAAGCACGAATTTTATTATTTTTATGATAACATGACCTATAATATATATATATATATGATCAGCGGTAATATCTTAATGTAAACAATATTACCTTGGCTTTGGATTTATGTCCAGGTTTTCGTTATCTTCTTCCACGTCTGAACTAGCCTCTACCATGGCTGAAGTTCTAACTTAATCTTAAAACAAAGTGTTTAGTCTATTTTGTTATAGCGACTAATGGTATACTTATAAACTGCGTGTGTTTTGAATTTGAAATTAGTTTAAGGCAGTTTTCCCAATAAACAACGGCAGCGTTATATTTATTGAAAATAACAAAAACATTGTTATTGCTGTTACCTAGCAATACTAATTCTACTAAAGTCAAATAATAATATTAAAACTTATTGATAACATAGCAATATACATCAAATATTTTTTTTTTTTAAATATTAAAATAAGCTTATTTTTTAAATAAGCCGAAACCCGAGTTCTCCATGATTTTTTTTTTTTTTTTTTTTTTTTTTCCTTTATGGCTCTGGCACGGTTTGTGCATTAGCCAGTGTCAAGTAGGTATAAGATTTTTATAAGTCGCTGTTTTAATTATTTACAGTTTATGAATAATAAAAAACGAAGGAAACTAATCGCGACATAACATAGATGATTGAAAACGCATTAAATTTACAACAAAATCAGAATAGTTACATAAGGGGGAAAATTAATCAAAATTATAGTTTAATGTTATTATTTACAATAAATATACTTATAATACTATATACAAGGGGATTTAAATCTCGAAGAAGTAAAGAAATATTGGTAGGAAGGGGAACAGAGAGATACTAAAGAAGTGTATAAGGAAGAATGGTCATATTTAGGACAAGAAAAGAAAACATGATTCAGGTCAGAATAGCTCTCGCCACACTCACAGGCGGTACTAGTTACGATACCAAGTTTGTGCAAATGAACTGGAAGGCTGTTATGTCCCAGACGCATACGGATTATAGTAGAAGTGGTGGTTTTACCAAGCGACAATTTGGCAAACCATGGCTTCCTGGGAACGGAAGACTGTATAGCATACAAGAAACGACCCTTAATCCGGCCTTTCTCTTCCCAACACATATTCCACGATTTGTGGAGATATATGCCGGGCAAAGCAGCAAGATCATGGCCAAAATTCTTGTACGGGTGTACGTCACCGGTCTCAGTAGCACTGTTAGCCAAACTGTCAGCTTTTACATTTCCAGAGATACCACAGTGACTAGGTATCCAACAGAATGAAACTAAATAGTTGTGTAATTGGCAGTGTAACAGCTTTCTCTTACATTCAAATATTACATGAAAAAATGGGTTAAGTTTTAGTGAAAATTTTGCTAAGCTCTGTAAAGCACTTAAGGAATCGGTAAATATAACGGTTTTATTGAGTTTGAAACACAACACATATTCAAGAGCTTTTAGTAGTCCAAAACATTCACCGGTAAAGACCGATGATTCCGGAGGTAATTTAATTTTCTGAACTATATTGTATTGTTTGTGAAACACTCCAACACCAACACACCCATTGGAGTGTTTAGATGAATCTGTGTACATTTGATGCCAGTTAGGCCATTTGCTATTGACATTGCAATTAAAAATTGCATTGGCATTAAAATCAGATTTTTCAATGCCAAGAGAAAAGCAAATCTCTGGAGAAAGAAGAAGAGAATCATAAGAAGAGCTAAATAGAGGAAGTACATTAAAGGAATGAGTTGGGGCTTGTAATTGTTTGAATTTCAGGAAGCTTTTTAATAGACAAGGTATAGGTTTATGTGAAGAGGGTAATTTTAGAGAAAGAGACTCCAGTTTGGAGATGAGGGGATGATGGAACTGGACAATTCTAAAAATGAATCTATCTGACAGATATTGACGTCTTAAGTTTAATGGAGGGTCACAACATTCTATTTGCAAAGCATTAACCGGGCTTGATTTCATGGCACCAGAAACAATCCTTAAAGCCCTAGACTGTATGAGGTCTAGTTTTCTAAAGCCAGCTACATTACCTGGATCTAAGAAAAAGGTCCCAAAATCCAGTACACTTCTAATAACAGCATTATACACCAACCTCAATGTGGCTGGGTGAGCACCCCACCAAACTCCACTGAGACATCTCAGCATGTTCAAGTGTCGCTCACATTTACCAACTACAAATTCGCAGTGTGGTTGACCTGTTAGTTTAGAATCAAGTATAACTCCTAAGAACTTTACTTGATTATAAACGGGTAATATATGACGATCATATGTTATAGTAGGTGAGGGAGGAGTTCGGGATTTAGTGAAAAGTACAACGGAACTTTTTGAGGGAGACATATCTAGGCCATTTGCATCCATCCAGGATTTTAGCAAAGATAAAGAAGAGGAAATATGTTGTTCAGCAATACTTACACACATATCAGAGGCATAAATAACTAAGTCATCGGCATATTGTAATAAACTAACTGAATCTCCAATTGAATCTTCTAGGTCATATGTATAAATATTGTACAATAAAGGGCTCAGAACAGACCCTTGTGGCAAGCCCCTCCATACCAACCTACTAGGCATATAAGGGCCGCCAACATCTAAAATAATTTTCCTCTCCGAAAGAAGATTTACAATGAAATTAGTTAAAAAATAAGGAACCTTTAATTTATTTAATTTACTTTTAAGAATATGTAACAAAACGTTATCATAAGCCGAATTAATATCCAAGAAAGCAGCGACTACTGACTTTTTATCTGTGAAAGCATTACGAATGTCCGTAACTAATATGCCTAAATTGTCACATACACTTTTACCTTTTCGAAATCCAAACTGAGTTGGGGACAGATATTCGTTATTTTCTATATACCATTCAAGCCGATTTTTAATTAAATGTTCAACAACTTTTGTTATCACCGATGACAAGACAATCGGACGATATGATTTAATATCAGATCGTACCTTATGCTACGGTCACACGCGCGCCGTGCAGCCCGGCGGGCTGCCTGGCGGGCTGCGCGGCATGCAGCCCGTCCCGGGCCGGCGGACATTCAAGCTGTTCACACGCACGCCGTCGTGCCAGTCAGTGCCAGAATGGCGAGCAGCGAGGATCTCGGTGTTGTTGCTGCCATATCCTTTGGCTTAACTTATTTTTATTGGAAAAAGAAACAAAATTATTATATTCCGCCATGTTGTAATCTCCGATCGTAGCGACTTTCTTAGCAACGTTGAATGAAGATCCACTCGTCGCGAAAGCGCGGAGAGACTGACTGCCTGCGCGCGTGTGAACAGTCACCGGGCGCCCGCACATTCATCCTTTGAACTTTGCCAAAAAACCGACACTTGCCCGATTCGCGGCATTCACGTTCACAGGCGCGTTCACGGGCTCGGGCGTACCGTTTACACGCTCGTGAATGTGAATGTGCACGTTGAATGTAGAGTTGAACGCGCGCGTGTGAACTAAGCATTAGACGGTTTTAAAAATGGCAGCACTATTTGACTTCGCCAAGATGGCGGTATGTCATTTGTCAATAGAACTTTATTTATTAAATTTAAAAAGAAATTTAATCCATTTTCACCAAGGTGAGACAGAAATGAATATGGGATCCCATCTTCCCCAGGTGCACTGTCACTGACGTAATTTAATACACCTTTTAATTCCACTAACGTGAAAGGTAGATTTAGAGAGGAAGGGGCGGCATCAGAGTTATTTTGTTTAGAAGAGTGGATAAAATCTCTAAGTGGAGCAGAAGGAGGAGCCAAGCGATCAAGGAATTGATCAGCTAACTCTATAGGAAGTAACGACGTGTTAGAAGGATTGACAGCTGACCTAAATCTTTTGATATTTCGCCAAATGACAGTTGAATGTGTTCCAGGTGATAAGGTGCTACAATATTTCCTCCACCCCTCAGATTTCTTTTTTTTAAATAGCTTTTTAACTTCTTTCATCACAGTCATTAAGGTCTCGTAGTTTTCCATAGACATATCATTGCGATAATTATGCTCAGCTGCCTTGCGTTTTTTAATACTTGTGGTACACTCTTCATCCCACCATGGTGGAGATGGCAACTTATTACTACGCGGCTTTTTCTTTGGAAAAACATTATCAGCTGATTCTAATAAAACAGTTTTGAAATAATTACTATCTGTGACATTAATTTCTGAGCAAGTATTAATTTTCTCTTCTACTAATAAAGTGTATTGACTCCATTTAGAGTCAATGATTTTGTGTTTGAGGCGAGAGTTATGAATAAACATGTTACTATTTTTTTTACAGGGAAATGAAATGATTATTGGATAATGATCACTATTGTAAGATGAACACAAAGTAGACCAAGATAGAGAAGATGCTAAATTGGGAGTACAAATGGACAGGTCAATGGCACTAATTGCTTCACCAGGTTTTGTGAGGCGAGTAGGAGAACCCGAGTTTAAAATGCACAGGTTATACATGTCTAAGATATCCAATAATGCATACCCATAACTATTAGAAACCGAGCTACCCCAAGATGTGTGATGAGAGTTAAAATCACCCAGAATCATGAAAGGCTGAGGAAGCACTGAAATTAAGTTTTTAATTTCATTGAAAATTTGCAAGGAGGGGTGAGGGACATAGATAGAGACAAAACAGATATCATCAACAATAGCTGCAATAATAGAAAAGCTGTCACTATGTGAAGGAAGAGGGAAGGAAGAAAAGGTGCTAGAGTTTCTGATGAGCAGGCATACACCACCATACCCATCAGCCCTGTCTTCTCTTAAGCATAAATAACCAGGGATTTTAAATACATGATCTGGCTTTAACCAGGTTTCAGATAGAGAAAAAATAAAAGGATTAAAAGTATTTATAATATGTATAATTTCATGTTTTTTGTTAATTATACTGCGGCAGTTCCATTGAACTAGCCTGTCCATGTTGGCCATTATTAATATGAGTGTAGGTATGAATTAAATTAGCAGCGTGGGACGGTATAGATAAATTGGGTTGTGAAAGTAATTTGATTAATGTAGTAATTAGCTCTGCTATTGTCTGTGAGTTTACATTAGAGGATGATGGATATGCACAACCATTAGATGGCTCTGGCATATTATAGTCTCTTACAAGAGACTCATGTGCAACATGATCGTAACCTTTACTTTGTTGAGGAGGGGTTCTAGGTTTAGTAAAAAAAGTTTTTTTGTAAGATAGTGTACGTGGAGGTGGTGAACCAGGCAAAACTGTATTTCCACCAGGAAGAGATTTATTTGGGATAGAGGATACTATATCTGCAAATGACTTAGATATGGGGGGATGTAGTTTTGATGCTTCAACATAGGACAGGCTATTCTCTGCCATTGATAGTTTAATGTTGGTTTGTCTCACATACTCTGGGCACTTTTTGCTTGAAGCAAAGTGCAGCCCAGAGCATGAGCAGCAAGAACCGTGGTCTTCCTCCACATTACAAGTATTTCCAGTGTGGCCCTGACCACACTTGTAACACCTAGGCTTTGATCTGCATTGGACCTTAGTGTGCCCAAAGCGGCAGCAATTAAAACATTGAATAGTCGGATATATATATAAATTAACGGGCATAGAGTTGTAACACATAAATACACGTTTAGGCAAAACTTGTCCATCAAATGTAAACACAACTGTTTGCGAAGGTTTCCATGTAGGTGTGTTGTTTACCATGACTTTATAGTTAAGTCGCCTGAGTTTCAAAATTTCTCCACACCCAATGGGTACGTTAGTGTTCTCCATAATATCCTCAGGAGACCACTCGGTTGGGACTCCCTTAACTAAACCCATCCTTGTAATATTAAAAGTTGGGATAAAAGCCTTCATGTTGTTAGCAGGTAAGCAGTTTGAAGTGATAAAGCTGTTAGCGTCTGTGTAATTATGAAAAGATAGTGTCATTTTATTTCTACCAATACGTTTTAAGCTTCCATTTACAATATTTTTAAAAAGATAATTTTTTAAAAATCTGCCAAACACAACTGGGTGTAAAGTTGTACTATCATTATCATCACGTTGTATTTTCTGCACATGTACCACAAACGGGCCATGGTCATTGGCATCATAACTAGCCCTACCAATTTGTGTGGGGGTTTTAGGAGAATTGCTGGTGGGAGGAACAGGCATTGAAGTAGTATCAGTGCAAGGAATAGCAGGCAAATTAACAGTGCTCTCAGGAAATACATCTTTACATTGACAGTCTGAGTGTTTACTACTTTCAGTACTACTTTTTCGTTTTTTTTTGTTACAATGCTTACAAACTTTGTGGAGATGGCTGCGCTTCAGCTTCCTTTTAGAAACCAAAGAGCAGTCAGAATCCATACCAGATTCATTAGAAATCGTGATAAATGCAACCGCGGGGGGCGCCGTGCCCCCCGGGTCCGGAGGCTCGTTCATAAAAATCCGAAAAGCTTACCCCAACTCGAAGAAAGTAGAAGAAAATATAAATAATAATACAAACTACAAATATATACAAGTTTGAACTATTCTGATCACCTAATTGATTAAAAATATTATTTTACAACAAATTCAAACAAAAACCGCGTCCGCCAAATTCGAAGGTTTCCCGCGTTTTTTACTCCATGATTTTAAATTTCAAAATACGCACCATCTTTTGACAATTGACGTTGTGACTCTGTAAATAAAAATCAGATGTTTGACTTTGACAACAGTATAAATAAAATAGTACGCTGCTCTGTGCGATGGTCGATGGGGGCGATGAAAATAAAAGTGAATGAAAATTTGGAACATGAAAATTGTTTGTAAATAGGATTCCAAAAGAAATGTTTATACGAAACCATTGTGTCTTCCCAACCAATATTCCATGTTTTATAATGTAATGGATACTTGAATACGCTATACAAAATGTAAGTTGGTATAATTGCGTTATATTATGAGTGTTTATCAATTTTGTGTGACACACAAAGGGATTGTTATTGTAATGATAATATTTGTAGGGAGAATTACACCGGGTCCTTGGATCCGGTGGCTGAGAGATGGAACTCCTCAACAATAGACTTCGCGGAGATAACCATGGACAGGAACTTCGCCCTGTTGCTCGTCTCCTTAATATCGGGAATGCTTTGGGTAGTTTACATAACTTACTACAATAGCCGTGTATTGGGCTACGTACTGACGAGACTTGTGAATAGGTTTTACTTTCAAGATGAAAATTTCAAAATTGGTAAGTAATAGTTCCAATTACGTATCTAACTAAACAAGTTACTTAATTAGAGTGTATATAAATCATATTGAACATATTTACATTTGCACATTGATAACTTGGATACAAATATAAAACAGAAAGTTGAAAATGGCACCAGTAAATGAAAATTACTGATAAGTCTAATATAAGGTGAAGAAAGTTATGAATATGAAACCTTGGAATATGACTTTAATTGGTAGAAGATAAATGCAAGTTTGTTTAAAGAGATTATAAAACTTTAATACAATTGAGATATTAAACTAAGAAAGACCTAACGGCAGCTTTGATATAGTTTTTTTGTCTTAACTATGAACATATTATATGTTTGAAGTAATACATCTGTTAAGTGTCTACTACTATAATAGTAATTATAGTAGAAGATCAGTTATATGTTATAAAGTTATAAAAGCAAGCTCATAAAATATTATGGAGCACTTCTAATTTGAAGCTATCTGAAAAGTCCAATACACTAGTCACACAAAAAAATCATGGGTGAAAATATACTAAAAATACCTCTTTGGGAGAGAATTAGATTACATAACATAGATTGAACCTAATCTCTTGCTATTTACATTATATAGGAATCCTTCTAAGTTTCAATTAAAAGAATGCCTATTTTTTGTGTTTGACTTAAATACCATAATAATCTTCTACTGTTTTAAAAGTTCTTAATTCCCGAATTGTATGTCACTATTTTATCTAACTGATATTTTAGATACATGCTTCTTATGCCAATACAATACCACGGCTGTAAAATTACTATGATCTTAAACTTATTTTAATTAGTATTATTATGCTTTAACTTTACTATTTACAAAAGTTAATATATTATGGACTCAATACAAATTGAATTCTTGTCTTGAAGTGCATGACACCAGCTAGTTTGTATTGCTTGAAAGTAAAATATGTTTTATATTGTAGGTTCTTTCACCCTGAATGCTCTGTCTGGAAAGATTATGTTTCGGGATATTGTCTATATCAACTACGATTACACTCTGCGGGTTCAAGATGGTTACTTAATTTTTAGATGGTGGAGGTCATATGTACCAAAAGATGTTTCTGAAGGTAAATTTTAAAATTTGAATTGTGGACAGTCTACTATTTAATTGCTGAAGTGCTTTAGAATTCAATTGATAGCTGTAACAAGGTGGGTTAGGCAAAACTGTAAGTGTTTTTATTTAGAATGCTCAGAAGTTTGAATTCATGGCTGTTAAAAAATCCTATACACAAATGCAAACGTTAATGATAAACTTTTTTTTTTTCAAAAATTCAATTTTTTTCAGATCTCTCTCATTCTGACACCCGCCTCTCTATCATGTTGAATGGCTTTGAATTACATGTTTATAATAGATGCGATCTCTACCACGAGTTGGAAAAGATATTTGGTCTAGATCCTCTTATTAAACAGCCACACGATGATGACTCCACCGACCAAGATAAAGCCATGAATGATGCTAATGAAAAAAGACGTCGGGCTCAGGAAGCAGTGAGGTCTGAAGCAGCAATGGCCAGAACTTGGCGCGATCTCATCCCAGTTATAAAAATAGACATCTGTACTGGTAGAGTTGTCTTCGGCAATCGCTTAGTACCGACAACATTATCTATAGGCGTAGAAGAAGCACACTTAATGTATAGTACGAAGCCCCCAGCATCGAGCTTAGATCACCTTATGCATTTTGTCAAAGCGAAAGCCGAAAATTGTAAAGTAATTCTTGCTCCGAGTCCAAACTACACATCAATGGTTGATGAACCTCCTCGATACATGGGCGAAGGTTTCGTCGTTATGAGCTCAAACTACATCGAAGTATATTTCTATATGGACGAGCCCGGTTTAGTTCCTGAAGAACCAGTATTATTACAATTAGCCAACGGTGATATTGTGGAGTCAGCACCTCCAATATGGGGCGTTGATATCAAATGCGGTAAAGGTACCGACTTTAGTTACGGTCCGTGGGCGGATAGACAACGAGACAATTTGTTCAAATTTTTCTTTCCACCTAATTATAAAAATTTAGAGGTCACTCCACAACCGAAGCCAGGGGATAGAAGACAAATGCAGTCTTTCGATATACGTTTATCTACCCTTAACGAAGCGACAATTGATATTCTGTTTACGAAAAATAAAGAAACGAACGCCGTACATATCAATATAGGTGCTGGTTCATATCTGGAAGTAACGTTGCCATGGATAGTGCTTCAAGATGGATTCACAACGAAAATAACTGGTCAACTCCTACATCTGGAAGCGACAACGAGTTTGCAGTATAGAAGTTTAGCTGAAAGTGAAACTTTGGAGTACACTGTGAAATGCCACTATCCGCTCATTTGGAATCATCATCAATGCTGGCAACTGTCTTTGACCGGTTGCAAAGCCACGGCCCATTTTGTTTACACACATATCGATTTCTTCCAAGACCTGACAAATGATTGGGCGAGCAAGGCACGGCCGGATATTCTGCATTTTGTACCATATACATGGAAAATATCACTTCTGCTTAAAGAGTGCGAAGTGGTCACCGTCAGTAACCAACATAATTGGATCGACTGCAGTTCTACTAACCAAGAAAACAATCACGTCGCGTTCTGTGGTGATCTTTTAGATGTGTCATTCGATCTTCCGTTTGTGGATTTCCTTCCTGATGTTATCCCGTTAAAAATATGGGTGCAAGGGGAAGCAGTCGATATGAGCTTATACTTACCTGAAGTTAACACATCAAGATTACTTCTATTATCAATTGACAAGAATATGAAGTTGGTCCCAAGTCGGTTGAGAGCATCAAAATGGCGAAGGAAATGCGTCAAATCTCAAGGTTGGGTGGACTGTTGGTCGGTCCCAATTGTAGCCTTGAGCGTGCGATACATCTACCATCCAATACCACCGCTCGGTCCAGAGCCCCAGGCGGACATAACGACACCAGAAAAAGAAGAGATCCTACTATCTCCCATGAGAATTCCCAGAATACGTAAGCAGCCGCAATTAAATTGGGCAATGGATGGTAGTAATTTCGATAGAACGACCCTTGCCCCTGATAAAGTCAGTGTTGAATTAGAAGTGGGTCCCTCAGTTCTTCTGGCGTATGGGACGATTATTACGAGTTTCATGAACTTATTGGAAAACATATTCGGCGAAGATCAGACATTCACGGACATGCAAAAGGCACCCACTACTGGCACTTACTACTGGGCAAGCGATAATTCTACGAAGTTAAATGATAGAAGCAGTGTTAACCAACACTCTGAAATTTCTATGGATGATTCTACCGATTCAAGCAAAGGCCCGTTCGATCCAAGAAAGTGCAGACCATTGGACGTCTCAGTGTCCATAATAATTCACGATATTCAGGCACATCTTGTTAAAAATTGCAGTGAAAATGAACCTACCTGTCCTGTGGTACTCATAGAAAGGTTCGGTTTTGAAATGGACAAGAAGTTTAGAGAAACAAAGCTTCAACTTCTATTAAGTCCGTCGATTTTAATATCGGCAAATAATCTGTCACGGCCCAACGTAAACGGCAGTACAAATTCAAGTGCGCTACAACAAGGCCACCTGATGTTATCATCGTTTCAGCTGAGGGGAAACGGATTCTTCAGTGATACTAATCGCGGGGTAGAAGACGAGACCGTTGAGTATGCCTGGATGATGGAACTACAGCTAGGGCAACTTACCGGTCGAATGACATTACCGCAATTGTATCAAGTGGTTTCTTCATTAGAGACGTTCTTACTACTCATTTGTGACAATGAAAATGAATTAATACCACCAAATTCAGTTAAGCAGTGTCATCACGGACTCAACAACGTCCTTTGCCCCGAAACCGATATTCCGTTGAGATATAGATGCCCGACTCCAAACGAAATTAAGTACAGAATGATACGAGTGGCGGTAGACCTTGTCGATTTATATATTGCCGATTCAAATACAACTCTACAATCGTGGATTTCGCCGATTCGTTTGTCATTCTGCAATTTACATGGCTCAGGATGTGGGACAGGTATAACGGGCCTGCTTCCCAATATCAAACTCGCTCTCTACACACAAACAAACATGCAAACAAACACCCATCATAATTCAAACGGTAGTAACAATAGTCAAAGTAAATTACCCGAAAGTGAGAATTGGGTGGGCGTCGGCTCGATGGCTCTGGGTCCCGTGCTGATAGAGGCCGCATCATCATTACCACAAAGCCCTAAAAACGTTCACTTGGTCCAACAGAAGTTTTTGAAAATGCACGACGAAAAATTTAAGCGATTGTGGTTCCTTTGGCCCAACGATGGAAAGGGCTCGCAGTGCGGCTGCAATGGTGGATGTGCATTTTTTGGATCGAATAGAAACGGAACGAACTTCTTCAAACCCAGTCCGGCAGATATTAACGATGGTGTCAATATAGCGATGTTCAATGTGATAGAATCTATTCCCGGTGAATACGGCTACGGACAGAGCCTCTTAAATCCCGGCCAGTTGGTATTCCATACACCGCCTTATAACAGTTTAAACGTATGCTTACAACCTACAAACGTTTCGGTGCTGGTACCTTCGCCACTTCCACAAATCACCAACAAATCACCTCAAACAGCAGAACGTCGAAGTTTAACGCGAAGATTTTCGTACACTAGCGTCAATAAAGGAAGCAATAACGTTTTAGTATCAAGCACAAAAAGCGATGTTCCATATGCTCGTCTGGTGGACTCGTCGGCGCCATTAGGCAGTTCAAAAATTGATAGTGACTCTAAATTAAACAAAGCGGTACTCACTGTACCTCAGCTGGAGAGCAGTGTATCAGACTCTAAGTTGGCGTTAAGCTGTGTAGTAAAAGATAGCCCAAACATTGCAAGTAAACGACATCATATTCAAGGCGACGAGCACTTTACGGTACCAAAAGTGCCTCCAAGAAATGTGGCCGTATCGGAATCTCACTACTCACTCAACTCTCAACATCATCCCGATGAGCCAACGCCTCTTCAGGTTCAAAGAGCTATGTCGATCACAAGTGAGAACCATTCTGAAGCATTCTTCTCTGCAGATGAAGACATGTTCCCAAGTCGCTCGTCCAGCTTAAAGCATTCATTCGGTAGTCGACACAGTAACCCACGAGACAAACATTCATACGCAATTAACGATGTTCCGACGGATAAATGGACTGGATCAATTCCTAGATCGGAGATGAGAGATGGTCCTGATAACATCAGTACTGTAAGTGGAGTTCAACCGGATTCCGAAAGCGGATCCGTATCATCGACGTCATTTATTTCGGCGATTTCATCCCAAGAAGATATGACTTTAGTGAACCTCCACATGCAAACCAATAAGCCGATTGTTGATTCTCCTTTGCTGATGTCAAGTTATATGAACAACTTGCCTCAATATAAATGTGTCAATTGGTCGTCTTGCTCGTTACCGTGTGGCAATGATCTATTCACCTTACCCCTTTTTAAGAGAGCTGAAGATGGTTCCCTGGTATATGTCGGCCAAAAATATTTGCCCAATTTCGAAACTGTAGGGAAAGTTAACATTTTAAAACTGATATCGAAGAGCAATCAAAGCAATCAGAACCTGCATGGCCCTTACGCTAATTTACCGCCTCATTTCAATTCGCAAATAAAGACCCATCCCTACCCACTGTCATGGTGGGACTTGCAGCAGAACACGCAAGATAACCAAGAAAGTAACGATAAAAGCACACCGTCTACCCTAACCACGTCAAGTGACAGTAAAGATGGCTTATTTGTCCGACTTCGCGGTGAAATAGACGTCATGCTGACGCCGCTTGTGTTGGAAAGTACGCAGAAATTTGTCGAATCAATCACGCCAGTACTGGCCAACGTACATCCAATCACAGTTATAAATCACTTGAGGCTTTTGTGTATATCGTCAGTTGAATCTTCTAACGTCCTGAAGCAAAAGCAGCACGTCCTGAACTGGCTGCCGCAGATGCAAGCCCGCAACGAGTCGAGTATCATTATAGACAAAGACGATAAATGTAAGCTAGCCACGATACCTCAATCAAACGTATATGAAGAAACAATAAATACTCAAATCCAAGCAACGGTTACAGTACCAAAAGTCAACGTGATTTTCATTCAATCATCGGTTGTTGAAGATATGATTTCCTTCTCTGCTTTGGATAATATCCAGGATCTGACGTGCGTGTCGCTTTTTGGGGTTTCCATGGAGAATATTGTGGCTAAATATGTCAGTTCTAGAAAGACATTGGAGTCGATACAACTGTACTACAGACCGACCTTACGGACGTTAGGTAGTAAGAAGTCTTTTGGTATCATGAAGGGTCCTAGAGCTTTAATATCTCAAGCGGCTGGACGCAAGAGAGGACCGGAAAAGGGAGAGCCAGTTTTCATTGAAAGTTCTCAGCAGCAGTGTGAGGATACAAACATAACGCTCAATGTTGGTAAGTCTTCCTTTAATAATAATAAAACTATTCATGACAGAAATATGATTGTTAATGTTACATATAATCAACCAAAAGACGTGTAAGAACTTAAGTATATATGAGTGTATGAGTATGTAGATGTGTATGTGTGCGTATAATACGCTCTGTGTTGGAGAGTCATAAGTGTGCGCTGTGTCTGTGTTAGTTTTTGGAACTTAAGCGTAATGACAAAATATATAGTAAGGCCTCTGCAGAATCATATTTATGCGTTTTGTAAATTTATATTTGGATAGTTTGACTTTCTCAGAATCCAGATATTATTATAAAGGAAGAAAACAACTATACTATACACACTTTGTTAAAATAGTATTAATAATAAAATATAATCAATCAGTGGCGCTACAACCTTTTTGAGTCAGTTGGCAAGTTGGTGATCGGCGTCCTGTGCCTGACACACGCCGTTGACTTTTTGGGTCTAAGGCAAGCTGGTTTCCTCACGATGTTTTCCTTCATTATTCGAGCAAGTTTTAAATGCGTACATATATAGAAAGAATATTTTTAGGTGCACAGTCTCACGCTGAAGCCAACACGACTCGTGTTAGATTATTAAAGATTATTTGCCTCTTCACAATATTTACGTTTTACCGGTTCACATGCTGCAGCTATTAACCATCTTTGTGGTACCTATAGAAGTCCTGTGGTAACAGGTCAAGTTTAATATGTTCTTCACTCTAAAAAGTTCATATATTTCAGGTAAAGTACACGGACAGTTACGGCGTATTCGTAACGAATCGTCACAATTGAAAGACGCAACAATAACAGGGATTCCTTGTCAGCATTCTAAAGTTGCCTTTAAATTCGTGAGAATTGACAATTCTAGAGGATGCGATCCAAATGTAAGTATTTTTAGATATGTCAGAGGAATATGGACATCGTCATTTGCGGGTTTAGTGTGTTATTAACAAATGAGGAGTTCAGGCACCTCTCGTTCGAATTCTTCGCGATTTTAACAAATTGTACACAGCGTATCCAGAGCTGGATATATTCGGTAGTGGGCTGATCGGTTTTAGAGAAAGCATTTGCAAGTGCCTTTCTCAAACCTAATTTCGCTGTTTTGATGATGATTTTTCTTTTTTTTCTGCTCTAAGTGCCAACAAATTTCTGTAATTTTTATTTTATTTTATTGTGTGCTTTTACTATCGTATATGTTTTAATTGTAATTTTTATTTCTATTTAATTTTTTTTTGTGAAACTTATGCTTACATTAATTGTCACACATTTTAGATGCGAGATTTTTTGTAAAATAATTAGTAATTTTAGTACTGTGTGTGATGTTATAAGCTTAAACTAAATAAATAAAATAAATAAATGAGGAAATAATCGATTCGATTAGGTTCAACTTTAAAATTAACAAATGAGGAAATAATCGATTCGATTAATTTACCGAGAATGTCACATCTCTTATAACCAATAGAAAAGTAGAAAATGGCCGTTTCACAATTTGACGGTTTCACTTCGATATATTACAATCTACCGAATAATAATACGTTAAATTGTAAGCAGTTCGTTGAGGTTCACAATCTTTCGACAGTTTACAATCTCGCGAGATAGATTACAATCTAACGGTGTTTACAATTTTACGGTGACATATATAACCTATACATTTCTATCTTAATATGAGTAACGCTCCACAAATACTGACTTTCTTTCCAGCTTCCGCAAAATGGACCTCCAGAAGGTCAGAAAGAGAATTCCATAGGTTACATTATGTTCGAATGTGGATTGGAAGGCGTTTCAGTGAAGGTCTCCAATCATTCCGCTGCACACAAACCGAGCGAAGACAAAAAGCCGCGCCCTGACAGCGAAAGTTGTAGAGAGTCTGTGAAATCGACAGAAGAGACAAAACCAGAAAAGGAAAAGTCAAAAGGGATTCGGACGTCCGGCTTCGAAGAGTTATTTAAGAAACGGGAGTCTAATTCGAAACCTAGCACCCCGAATTTGGGAACTACTCAACCTCCTCCAGTTCCACCTCCCCCTGAACCCACAACTCCAGGGCCTGAGGAGCCCTCGAATGACAGTTGCACGACAATAGTACCGGCCAAGGATAATGGAAATACGTCGTCGTGTGCCATTGACTTGAAAGTGGTTTGGTTTAATTTCGCCGCCCCGCCCAGGACTCCAATTACGAAGAAGATTGATTATACGAGGTAATATCATAATTAATCTTCTAGAAGCACGCGTAAACAACCAAAAGACCGTATTATCTTAATTCTTTGAAGGAAATAAATATACGACTAAGTTGGTTGTTCAAATGTATAAGACAGTAGCGTATCCGACAGACGTTGTCTTGTACACACGTCTTACATACAAAAAAAAAATGTAAATTATTCTCGACTACACTTGTCCGCACAAACAATATCATCAAAATCTGTGCAGCCGTTTAGGATTTAATGCGCACATGCATAGAAGATTTATATATTTACCCGATGTTTATTTGCTGTATACATAAATAACCTTGATAAGTGACGGGATACACTACCCTGGTACAAAAAATTAAAATTTTATTACAATTCCTTCACTAATTACTCGAAAGGAATTTCGTTCCATCCGGGTGTCCCTTGACATCTTAAGTTTTTTGACGTGACAACGTCTTATAATTTGATGGAGCCGGCTGCACGCACGAAAAAACATGACTCATGCTGCGTTACCTCGTTCTGAGGCGTTCCATTTCAGGCTTGAAGTGCATGCGAGAGCGCGGAACGAGCGACAAAGAGGGACAATCGGCTCAATTCAATTGTAATTTCCATTTACCTCCTTGTCTATATCCATACAAAATATCTGTCAAACAAATAAAATTTGAATTTTCTTTTGAAAAATGCCACCATTCAATCAGTATTTTCTTATGACGTTGTCACGTTCAACTATCGTCAGTAAACCGACTTTACAGACAACCGATTTTTTTTATTAAAGTATAGTACTAAACATGATACAAAATATCCAGATTGGACTGGAACCTGCTGAGCACAGCGTCTCCCGCTATCAACGCTTGGATGAATCCATGCAATCGTCTTGGCATTCGCGTCGTCAGTATGTACCGGGCACGCGCAAGACGTCTAGCAGCCACAGCCGCTAGCCTTATGGCTTCAGCTCTTGACCGTGCTCCTCATCATACTTTACCCAAGGTAGGTCAAGAAGCACTTGACAAGTTCTCTAAATCTAAATAAACTGGATATTTTGTTTAAATTTGTGTTTTGCGACATCTAGCGGGTGTCAACGTAATACTTATTTATTAAAGTTCACCACTTAATATATTATAATGCTATATCTAAAGTATATGTTACAAGCTATCCTTATTAAAATATATAACAATTAATTAAAAATATATGACAATTATGGTAAACATGAATGTTAAAAAAAATACATTTCCAACTTTAGATTTTATTTGCAAAAAAAAGCAATAAAATACTTGAAAAATAGCGGATTGGGTATCAGATATTAAATGCTTTTTTTTAAATTGATCAGCCTACTACCGAATATCAAGCTCTGAATAAGTAGTGTTTATTCTGTTATTTGCAAAGAATGAGAGGTGCCTGAACGCCTAGGTTGGTTTTTTTTCTGACGGAATTTGGAAAATTCTGCTGATTTTGAACCTTGAGAAATTAAAAACAAAACTTTAACAAGAGACATCGGGAAAATTATTTATTTATTTTGATTATGAATGATTAAGAGAAATACCAGAATCAAGCGACACACTCAACAGCGAATAGTTTCGTTCTTTCTTATTGGTTCTTCTTTTGTTATTGGTTTTTTAATATAACAGGGCAAACGGCCAGGAGACTCACCTGATGTTAAGTGATACCGCCGCCCATGGATACTCACAGTGTAATTGCTAAATCATCTATTTATAACTACTATTATACAGATCAAAGTTTGTTTAGTAAAAAACGCTTATCTCAGGACTGGTTCGATAAAAAAAAATATTAATTGCCTGAGTCTCACAGATAATGTCCATTAAAATCCACGAATTTGATAAAATTATTCAGAGTCGCTATGGTCGACACACGCCCATGGCGAAGCAATTGCGCGAAGAGCCGTCCCTCCAATTGTGCGCCGTGTTGTTGAGATACGCCCTGCAGGCCGACGCAGCCGCCGTACAAGCCGACCTGGCCGAGAGGCATCTACCCTCGCTGTCTACATTGCGACAGGTTCGTTGATTTAATTATGTTATTATTTAGTATCAAGCGTTCAAGTAATACATTACGCAATTTTTAGAGATTATTCACCCCCGTGTAACGCGCCGTAACGTTTTTCTGTACCAGTACAGTACTGTACCCAAGTACAGTAAAACGTTTCGTGACCACCTAGTGACTCTTTATACCTAAAAGTTACCATTATGTGGTGTTAAGTACTGGAAAGTCAACAATAACGCGTAATTCAATCCCCGCCTCGTAACGTTTTACAAAAGGACCCCCCCCCCTCCAAAATTCGTCACGTAATGCTTGAACGCTCCCTAAGTATCTTTTGTACTTCTATTAAATGATTGATTTTTTTCAATAATCTCGATATTCATTAATATTATAAAATAGTGATTATTATTATTATTTATCGTACTGGCCACTTTGACCCCAAATATCTCCTATTTGGTTAGGAATTCCAAATTCAATTTTTACAGCTATTTCGAATCGAAAAACATGATTCATTTCATTTTTCCGTTTTTTTTCTTTGCGTCACTCTATATATAAAATGGAAAACATGAAATATCGTAACATGATACCATTTCTTGAACCTACTTATAAAATTATTAATAGTGTTAAATAACAATAAGTCTTACTTCTATTTATTGAAACTAATAAAATTAATTAATCATTATATGTTACAATATATTTATACAGATATATTGAAAGTATATTATTATCGTTGCTAAAATTATTTCGAGTAGGTATATCGAATTGATTACCTGGTATTTTTGATATAGTTGAAAATGTTAGTAACATAACCAAATTTTAACAAAATTAAAGCCAAGTTTTAACAAAATTTCAGGGAGTGATAGTACTTACTCGGCAATGGAAGAACATTCTCTACACACCCTTGCTTCTGGAGCACAGCTATAAGAGCAAAGTTATGAAGCCAGTTGCTGTGACGTTTGCTTTGCCGGACTTGATTGAGGTACAAATTTGCTTCTATAAGAACGTACTGCAGTGCACTCTCGATATTTTTTACTATGTTTATTGGCCCTCTAGGTAATTTGAAGTTGAGGGAATAGTATCTGAAACATGCAATCATCTCAAGTCTATGCTTCCCTATATACATTTAAGTGTTTATCACGCACAGATCTGTCGTTTGTTTAAAGTTACTCACAAAAAAAATTATTACGGTCTTCTTTTCGAAATAAACATTTGTATAAAGTATTTAATTGTTAATACAAAATATTAGAAATAATAAATCGCGAATTTTGATCAAACTCTTATTTACTTAACCTCCCCCTCGTGGTTAGCTAGTTATTTATATATATTTTGAACTCTCGATAATTAATTTATTTGAAACTCAAGGGGAGTTTCAAACTATCGAGAGTCCCCTGTATATGTTTTATATAATTAAATAATGCAAAATAAAATTCTTTATTAAACACGTCTTAAAAATAATTGTCACAATTAATACAGATCACAAAAATCGTTTTGCAGTACTATGAAACAAAATAAAATAAAAATTTTGGACAAAAACAGCATGATTTTAAATCTAGTTAGTCTGTGTATGTTGATTTCTTTTATCATATTGGTGTTTTTTTTTGTCTATCAGAAAAAAAACAATTTAAAACAGTCCCAGTCACTCGGCATGGTTTTCTTTTAATATATAACGTGCAGGAGGCTCATCTAATGTTAAGTGATACCGCCCCGCCGCCCATAGACACTCACATTGCCAGGGCTCGCATGTGCGTTGCCGGCCTTTTAAGAATTGGTACGCACTTCTTTAAGGAAGGAAGTCAAATTGGTTCGGAAAGACATCGGTGGAATAAAATAAAGAAATATTCTAAAATATTGCAATATTCTAGGACTCGGTAGAAGGTTGGCAAGAATACCAGTTCGACAACGAAGGTCTTGATGAGAACTGTCTGCTTCTCAATATGGAGGCAGACAAACTCACGTCTGCCTTACCGGGTATGTATTGGATTTTATACTTTATTGTAATTGATATAAAACTCATTTTGTTACTAATTACTGCATGAGGCAAACATACTAATTCTAAAAATACTAAAATATATCGAACATTTTTTCAATGTTTAATATGTCAATAAGGGGTACATTAACAAGAGTTAGATTAGCTTGAAAATAAGCCAATCAGGTGAAACTATAAAAGCTATTTTTGCCTGTCATTTGGGATCTTTCTATTGTTGATACAATTCTTGTCAATTGTAATTACAGAGAATACAACTAACATTTAAATATATAGTGTAAATGACATACTTATTTGAATTATCTATCTTATTTAGCAGTTTTGTCATACACGTTTGATAGAATGACTTTAAAATACAAATTAGTAATAATGTGTTGTGATTTGTGAAGCGTCGGTGCGTTCGGCATGTCGTCCGCACTCCTACCCGTCTACGCCGCCGTCTGGTGCGTACTGCGTATACGTATATTGTGAAGCTATAAACTATTCATTATTAATAATCGGTTTTTATTTTTATCATATAATTTTTTGATCACCAATTGACCTAGTCCCAAGGTAAGCTGGTGAAGCTTGTGTTATGGGTACTAGGCAACGGATATACATACATATTATAGATAGATAGACATATAAATACATATTTAAACACCCAAGACCTAAGCACAACACCAAATGCTCATCTCATCGATGTTCGTCTCAGCCGGGGATCGAACCCGGGACCCATGGATTCGTAGTCAGGGGTACTAACCACTAGACCAATGAGTCGTCAAAATGGATTGCCACTGGTATTTTACCCTTAGCACGAATAAAACGTACAATTGTTATCGAGTAGTGGAGATGAATTCGTATAGTAAACTATACTATGATCGGCTGTATCTAAAAAGAAATAATGTGTCGGTCTGACAGTAAGAACTGACTTTGCCTGAAGCAATATGCAGGCAGACTAAATCTATAATAAATTAAATAGGCTGCTTAATATATACCCGCTCACGATTCACAATCTAAAAAAAAGACTGGCTATGAACACACCTTACGCAGAGTTGAAGTAACACACACTCACTCACATGCACCCACACACTCACTCTTGCACTCACGCATGTTGTAGACATTATAAAAAAATGTGATTGACACATTAAAAATGGGAACCCTGACACGGGTGTTCTTTACTTAAAAGGGTTCCCAAATCTTATACATTATAATGAATAAACACATTTTGTTTATACCGAATATAAGAAGAATAAGTTGATTCTACGTAACATTGACGTATGAACGTATACGTACGTTATAAAGCTCACACAAGTTCATGATAAGGGTACTGCCTTCCCGTATCAATTATCATTAACTATGTAATTAACAAAATATATCTTATTTTTATTTCTATAGCTTCACAAAATACAAATAAAATCTATGTTGTGGCTTATGGTTAGCGGATTTTATTGGTGTGGTGTATCTTTTTTTGCTCTCATAACTTTTCTATTATCCAAGTTATTAATTATCAAGGGTTGCTAAGCTAAGCATGTATTAACAATACTCTGCAAATGCTTTTATTGTAATTATTCAAAATTTCCTTCATTAATTATTCATATTTTTTCATTAATTTAATAGTACTATACGGTGTTTTAGTATCAGTTTATTTGCCTTTTAAGGAAAATCGCTTTTGGTATGTATTTTAAACACGGTAAAGATATATGGAAAGGTTCTATATCTCCATATGTGCATAAATAAAATATCTTAACTGAAAACAGCTACAATAGTTCTAGAACAAAACACGGTTCATCCAATTTTAAATCTTTATTTCAGTGATGTCAACTTGGGGATTTCAAAATTAGAGATAATAAAGATGATTAGGGGTTTTAGGTACATTTATTGAGGGGTAATTTTGGGGGGTACTTTTATACGAGATTTTTTTTATTTTTCTTAATAACATAACACAACATTAACAACGACACACACAGAAACATACAAAATAATAAATATAATCAAAAAAGAAAAGTATGGAATGAAAAAAAGGAATAAGGTACATTTTAAGTGTGTTATGTGTGCGTAAAGAATAAACGACTAGCTAAACTATATATAAACTCCAAACTTGGCTATCACTGAAATATCAAAAAAGCTATAATACTAATAATATATGACTTGAATGTATTTTTGATGCATATTTGAATGTTCCTCTCAAACCGAGCGTACAACAAAAACTTTAAGATGTTTAAGAACAATTACCCCTAAATCTAAATTTAGGGGTAATTGAAGTTGTGCCTACATTCTGTAGGAGTTGGCATCACTGCTTTAATTATTTAAATTATTCAAAAGTACTTAATAAAGTCAAAATTAACTTACGATTCCTTAAGACGCCAATAAACTTTTGCTAGAACATCGTAGAAACAATAAAACAATTGTTTAATTAATTGACTATGTGTAGTGCGCGCGGCCCAAACGAGTCGTGCGAGCCTTGTGTTCCCGTCTCTGCCTTTCTCAACGCGCAAGACGCCGTTCCAGGACGACGCCATTGCTAGTGAGTCAGACTTTGTTGCCTTTGAATATACGTAGAATAAGCGGCACTCGTGCGATGTATGGTTCGTGACACTTTGCCGCTCGCCACAGACTGTCATATTATGTATCAGTTTTACTAAGTAGATAGAGTTAGAGACTTAGGGTATATATTAGAAGATTTAAAGACAAAGTATTAAACAGGGAAGGTTTTCATGATAGTACTTTATGAGTGACCGTCAGGTTGGCTGACCAAATTTGATATCGCAATCAAACTATACGCCATATTTCTCTACCTATTTGATACTATTTGCTACCTATAAAGACGCATTTGCTTCCTCTGCATTAAAGAACATAATAAATAAAGTGGCCGGCCATTCTGACGTCAGGTTGGCTGACCACTATCTGGGTTCTAAGAATCTTTGAGTGATAGCGTTTTTATATATATTTAAAGCAAATAAACTTACAATAAGTCTCAGAAGATTATAAACCATTCATATACGATGTTCTTCGTGCCATCCATTGTTTCCATGGTTACCGCATGGTAAGAAAGAGTAGGTATTATTAATCTACGTTTTCCCGTCCAAACGACTTCTTTCATGTGTGGGTCTTCTGACTTCTGGGTGTTAGAGGTTTTGCTTTTTAGGTAATTTAGTGCACTTAATACGCATGTCTTAAGGTGAAGGGGTATTGAAATTACTTAAATGTATTTTTTTAAATTCTATTTTCTACTGTAGACGAAATTTAACTGTTTTTTAAAATATATTATGTGGCTGATTGTCTATATTTTCTGTGTTAATTTGGTCCTTAAAGAAGTCACTTCTAGTATTCTTACTATAAAAAAAGTACATACATAGATAGATATAGGTTTACAAATGGTGTAGCCAGAACTAAAGCTAAAACAAAAACCATTTCGAGTTGATTTACAAATGTGTTCAAACATATTATAATTCTCTTGACTATTGCAGATTATGGGACCTTAAAGGAAGATCTCCCAACAGTAGGCTCCAATCCGTCCTTGTACTCTCTGGGCAGTCAGGACCATATTGCAGCTGACCGCGCGAGAGAGGACCTCTACCAGTGGATGGCCAAGCAGGAGCCTATTAAAGTCGTATGTATTAAAAACATTTTTGTTTAAGTGGAATTCATTGCGTGACACATTTAAGAGTAAAACTCTCTTATTTGTCAAAATTCTGTACATTACTTAATTTAGTAAAGGTATAAAGGCCGGTAACGCACTTGCGAAAGTCAGTAATAAAAGTATTAATTAACAGGAACCCAAAAGTAAGAAACCAATGATACCACCCTCGAAGATGAACCCACGTGTGGTGGCGCAATCCTTTCCGGCCTGCAGCTTGTATCCTCTTCAGGGATCTCTCATGTTGCTGGACGCTCACTTGGTGTTCCAGCCGTTTCTGGCTGCTCTTGGAGTTTCGCCCCATCAGGTCGCACAAGGAAAGGGTGAGAATTACATTACTTTTTAGATAACAGTGAATTTACCAGATAAAAAAAAAACAAAATCCTTATTTATTATTGATTGATGGCTTGAAGTCTTCCACAAGACACTTTCTATTGCGAACCAGGGAACTGTGGAATCGACTCCCGTTCGGTGTCTTCCCTGGGAGAAACGACCTCCCAATTGTTTAAAAACATAGTATACTCCTCCCTCAAAGGCCAGCAACACACCCACTTAAATGGGCGTCCATGGGCTGCGATGACTGTATACTATAAAAAAGCCAGTATTGAACGTTCAATTGTATGGCCATTCTCCACTTTTACTACTGCTACTTCTAATTAATTTGCGATATTTGTTTTAAAATAGGTGTTGTTTGATGATTTGCTGTTTTAAAAGAGTACCGATAGTTTTTGTACGCCGTTTTTTTTCTCTCGGCCTACACTCTCTGACTTCTTTTCCGATGAGTAGGGACTAATAATTTAATGACGTGGAATAAGTAATACCCGTATCTTATATTCAATAATAAACTTTTTTTTTTAATTCGTTGGTATTCATTTTAGGTGAGGCGAAAGAAGGCAGTGGAGATGGAAGTTCAGGTCTGGATGCCCTAGGATGCTCGGTGTCTTTAGCGGGATGGCTTGACGCCCTGCGTGTCCATATAGTAGTCAGCGAATTGGGAAGACACAAGGGAAAAGGTGAGTTACGATAAAGTGATTTTAACTTTTTAAAATAATAAAAGTTTTGAATTTTTAAAGATTTACACAGATTTTCAGACGTTTGATTAACGTAAAATCGTAGTTGAAAGTTTTATAAATAATGGAACTCCTTGCTCCTCCTTCAATCTTCTCTAAACAATATAGTCCTTCAAGAAAAGAGCGTACCAATTCTTAAAAGGCCGGCAACGCACTCGCGAGCCCTCTGGCATTGAGAATGTCCATGGGTATCACTTAACATCAGGTGAGCCTCCTGTTACATAAAAAAATAATCAAGGGGCGGAAAAATAGGCATCTCCTGGACAGGAGTGCTTTCCAATAAGCCACATCTCACATAGCATCTGGTAGGATTGTGACCAAACGTCTATCTAGTTCTGCATAAAGAAAAATATTGACCAACACATTTTTATCTGTGTTCTTTGTTCTATTTGTGTGTCTGATAATTTTGTAACAATTCTACCAGCGTCCCAGAGCCAAGGAGACCAAGCATCGGAAAGTCCGGCATTCCTCTGCGAGAAGATATCGGTGGATGTTCTAGTCAAGAAAGTGGCAGATGTGGCCGTGGAGGAGCTGGTCCAGAAACAGAACGTGGTCTACATTTCGAGAGGACAACTCAAGAAGCATATCAGTACCATGATCAACTGTAACTTGAGTATACGGTTCATATCGCAACAGGTGAGTTATGCAGGATCCTCACCTGATGTTAAGTGATACCACTTCCCATGGACACTCGCATTGTCAGCAGGCTCTCTTTGAAGTGAAACTTCTAATGCGACTTCCAAGGTTGCGTTAAACGTTTAACGCTGGGGAGGGGGAATAGAAAGAGACAGAGCGAGAGTGAATGCTTAATATTTTCATTTCCACATTACGAAGTATCACTTATGCCGCGCGGAACGACTCCATGCACTGTTTTTTATAGGATTTCGTTGATTGATGATGACCTGCAGCTGAGTTTCATCATCGGACATCGAGGCAGAATATGAAATTCCACCCGTATCACCTCGACGTCCGTCGTTCCACAACTGAGCGATTTTCAAGGCAGTTTTTGCCGCGCGCCACCACTATGTGGAACTAGCTGCCCACTGAAGTATTTCCGAACGAATTCGACTAAGGATCCTTTAAAAAAAGAGCGTACCAATTCTTAAAAGGCCGGCAACGCATTCGCGAGCCCTTGGCATTAAGTGTGTATAAAAGATAAAAAAATAAAATAAATCAGCGGCTACAACCTATTAAGGTCTGGGTCTCTGATATCTGTTTCATCATCATTTGTCAGACAAGCCAAGTAGGTAATCAGCCTCCAGTGCCTGACACACGCGGTCGACTTTTTGAGTCTAAGGCAAGCCGGTTTCCTCACGATGTTTTCCTTTACCGTTCGAGCGAATGTTATCCACCCTACTTAGTTATAAGACATAATTTTTTTGTTTTTATTTGCAGGTCAACATGCCGTTACTCCGTCTTCTGCACCAAATAAGCAATATGTACCAAAACGTAAAAGACACTCACACAGAACTGCGCGCACGCACCGACCGACCCAGACCGCGCAAGCGGCCTTCCGGTGCGTATAAGCTTCATTGACTTAATCTTAATCTCATTTCACTTGATAGTATCTGTCATCTACCATTTTCCTTTTTCAGAATACCGTGAGAACCTGGTGAGTGTGACGTCACTGGACAAGGATGTGTTTGTGGGTCTGGACCCTAAGTGGGAGCCCAACAGCTCTGACGTCACTTCCGAAAAGGGGTTGAGTCCCCCTCCTCGGCCGAGGCCGCAGTCCTTTGCCCAGAAGCTCAGATCTACGGGAAAAAGTGTCAAAGGACGACTTGGTTAGTACGTAGAAATAGGCCAAGTATTTTTTAGAATATGTCAATGGTTACAAATGTTTTTGTTAGTAAACAGTTTATAGTGTTTCTCAACTCCCCACAGAGGGGCAAATTGATTTAAAAGGGGGGCTTTTCGAAAGTTTAATAAAATTATTTTGAAATTGAATTTCAGTTTTTTTCATTATGTTTTGAAAATTTATTTACTGTGTTTCGTTAACAATTTCCTAGTAATTTCTTCCTTTTACCTATCATTTAAGTTTTGTAAGTGAACAATTAGTTTTTTTAATATTAAATATAACGTATATTACATGGGACATAAGAATTTAGGATAAGGTGGAGCATGGCTAAGAATTAGGATTTTAACGATATCGCGTACATTAACAAAATAAGTAATTCTTATTGGATCAAATTTGACGGGCGTCTGAATATGAAAATTGAGTTTGGATATAGGGAAAGATAAGAATCAAATGTATAATTTTGTATGTGTCTACTGAAGATGTGGTGACCTCTGATAGAGCCAAGAAACCATAAGGGCATTTTCCGTTTAAAGTCATAAAAGAATTAAGTATCTGTACGGTTTCTATGTCATCGGGGCATAAAATATATGCGAAATAATTAATGCTATGAAAAGAATGCTAAATGTAATGTAAATGTTGAAGAGAGTGTCAGCTTCTGGCTATACTCTGTGGGCGTAACTCGATTTAGGTAATCGCCACGCTTATAAAACTGAAAAAAGCCTGAGTGAGCAAAATGTAACAGCCTTGACTCGTACAGTATATATATGTGGCTAGTTTTCGTATATTTTTTGAAATTCCTTTCCTACAAACGACTCCTTTTTTAACGTTTCTAGTACCGATCAATTCTGTTTCAGGCTACAGTTCCCTAAACGAAGGCGCCCATACTCCCATGTACAATGCCGAGGTGGCACCAGATGAGGCTCCCCCCACTCCCACAATCCCGGAACCCACCAGCGTCAACTTGGCGCCGCGCTGTTGGCGCACCCTGTATCAGCTGCTGGAGTTGTACGCCAACATGCCGGATGCGGATACCATAACGCACAGGTAAACGGATGTTCCTATGTGTGTAGTGTTGTGCCTGTGTGCATTTGCCAAATACCCACAATATTTAGGCAATAGGAATTCCTTAAGAAGTTTAAAAAAAAGATTTGATCAATGGAAATTCTTAATTCTTTTAAGCAAGTTATAAATTGTGTGCTTCAGACCGTTGAGGACGTAGGTTCGATCCCCGGTTGTGCATCAATGGACTTTCTTTCTACGTGCGCATTTAACATTCGCTCGAACGGTGAATGAAATCATCGCGAGGAAAACGGCTTGTCTTAGATACAAAAGTAGACGGCGTGTGTCAGGCAGACAGGATGCTGATTACCTAGTTGCCTGTTAGATTGACAAATGATCATAACACTGATACAGAAATCTGAGGCCCAGACCTAAAAAAGGTTGTAGCACCACTGATTTATTTTATAAATTGTGCTCCCTCGTAAGAAATTACCTAGTAAATTGTCCGAATACACAGCTTCATTGTTTGTTCAATACTGAATTGGGGCTAATAAAGTAATTGCAAATGCTGGTCAATATTGCAGGTTCTCAGTATCAACGGAGTTGCCAGAGGCCTATCGAGTCAAAGGCACGGGGCGTCCCAGCTCACGGGAACAGAACAACAGCAACTCCTCTTCCTCAGCAACCGGGTCAGGCATCGTCGTCATGGGGGCTGCTAGGTACGATTATTATTCAAAGCTTGTAATTTTCTTAGCAAAATAATTTAAGTTTCGTATTCCGACGCGACAGGTTTTAACACCTTTTTATATAAAGAAGTAAATAATAACTTGGACACGCCATCCTACGTATACGTCACGTTCGTACGTTTACGTATACGTACCTCAGTAAACTCAAGCTGAAACATCGAAATCTAATATATAAAATTCTCGTGTCACAATGTGTCGTCGACCGTTTCTTATGACATTTTTTATTCATATTCAGTAAGTCTTAGAGTCGACTACTATCTATCATTTAAACCCCTAACTTTTATTTTTTAGACAAAATTTTTTGTGTTTATTTTTTTATAATACAGCATACAAAAATACATACAACCCTTAATTTTATCTACCCTCTACAATCAACCCTTATTTTTTATTTGTTAGTTAAGAACTTATAACTTGAACTCTGAGGTTTATATAAAGAAAAATCTCAGAAAAACCTAAAGTTTTCATTGCGGAAAACCGAACAGTCTCTGGGATAACGTAGCAAAATGTTCCATGTTCCAAAAAAAAGACTAAGTAAAATCTCATTAAGGAGAAACGAAGTTCGCGGGGGCAGCTAGTAGCTAAATAATATTTACATAATTTATTTTAGAATACATCGCACGCGTCTCCTAGCATCGCTTTCCGGTCTGAAGCTGGAAGCAGAAATTACGTCACTGCAAGGCTCGCTTTCCGCGTCCCGAGCTCGTCAATGGGCACTCGGCGGTAACTTGGGAAGGACGGCCATTGTTCTACTCGAAGGTGTCGCTCCTAATCATCAGTAAGTTGATTATATAAAATACAAATAAGCATATTAGGGAGCGTTCAAGTATTACGTAACGAATTTGGAGGGGGGGGGGAGGGGATGTCCTATTGTAAAACGTTACGATTGAATTAAGCGTTATTGTTAATATAATTTTCGACTTTCCAGTACTTTACACCACATAATAGTAACTTTTAGGTATAAAGAATCACTGGGCGGTCGCGAAACGTTTTACAATTGGGTACAGGAAAACGTTACGGCGCGTTACATGGGGGGGGGGGGGGTCAATAATCTCCAAAAATTGCGTGACGTAATACTTGAACGCTCCCTAAGCTACAATAATTTAATTTAAACCATCTAAAGTATGTATTTATAAGATAACCCTTTATTTAATTTCAACAGGACAGTGGTGCGAGTGAGTGTAGGCAAATCTCAGGCGTTGTATTCGTGGGAGGGAGGACGCCTCGGAGCCACGGCCCTTGGCTCTATTGGCGGAATCCGAATCGATTTGCCGCAACATCCCGTCGCCTTACACGGGGTTATGACGAGATCTAGTCGGCAGCTGTCGTCTACATTACAGGTAATATTCATGGATGACGGTGGAAGTGAGTTGGTGCTAAAATAAAATGGTTTACATATATAACAATATTTCTATCATTCCCACATATGCATTTTAGGAGCTAGGCGTAACTCGTACTTCGTCCCGCATGTCCCGCGGGGGAGCCGGGCCAGGAGGGGCGGATGGTTCTGAAGAAGAGGGCAGCCCCCCGGCCGCGCCACCACCTCCCCGAGTTCCTCCAGCAGCCGACACGCCGCTGCTGCAGCCGCTGCATCTGCAGTTCTCGGTAGTGCTGCAGGTAGGTGAAACTAATGTTTAGTAATTTTTCGTTTATGAGATATTTGAAGCTAATAAAAATTAATTGTATTTATTGTATTTATTTAGGGTATAAAACCCATAAACAACTTATAACAACTCTTACTCTCAAATACATGCGCAGACACACACACATTTACACATACTTAATGTCTTATAACAATTTAACACTTTGTAACACTAAACCTACATTTTCTTTAAAAACTATTATTGTTATGTAGTTACCCATAACGCAGGGACTCCCTAGTGTGGGGACTAGCGATAGATGAATTTTGTCACAACCCTGTTGTCATAAATAAAGTAATTTATTTATTTAAAAACTAGGCGTTAGTTACTTAAGCACTAGAATTATTTAAAACCATTTCGATTGCAAGATCTTATATAAAATATGATTTAAATAATTATTAATAAAATACACGCAGAGTGATTATATATCTACAATTCATAAAGATTTAAAATATAGACAGTACAGCTCTTTAGTAAAGAGACCCATTTTTAATGGTTTAAATGATTATGAATAACTTTGCAGAGTCTGAGTATAACAGCGGCTCTCTTACCATCTCTTCAAGCACAGTACAAGATGGAGCGCGTCCATAGCTCGGGCGTGACGGCTGGCAAGGCGCACTTTACTGTGGAGCTACCACACCACTCGCTCAGCTTTGTAACTAAGCTCCAGGTGAAGTTACACAACACAAAAAACAAAACACGATAAAAAAATATAAAGAAACAACAACAATGAATATTAAATACAAGTAATTTAACACATAACACAATCGTCGCAGACAGTCTATTTAATTGTTTGACATGACTTTCAATTTCTGTACATTGCTTGTGCTCCAGCTTTTATCACAATGTTATATGTATTTACATTGAATTTGTTATTCGTCATCATAAGTTATATTCTGGATCGAAGGACCAAAATTGAAATAAATTTCAGGTGACGGAAGCAAATATCCCAGCTGCAGCATCAGTGGCGCTTCCAGCGGTGTCGTGCCGTGCACGCGTACTCGACTGCGCACCCAACGACGCACCCGGAGCGGATCAAGCTCAATGTGAATATTCATTGAATTTACATTCAACGCGATTAGTAAATTACGAAATTGGTGGTTATTACTTAATATTTGAACACAGTCAGTGCGCACGTCCGGCGCAGGCGCTGATCAGAGAGCAACTCCACTCAACTCAAGTACTCCACGATCTTTTTTACGCACTACTGACAAGTTGATATTTTACAACCTGTAAGATGTCTATGATATTGCGTGGTGTTGCCATTCCAATAAAACAAGTGACTTTGTGTTCTTTTATACCATAATCTCTGACATACATATTTTAAATTATATATCTGATGTTGTAGCTGGCGAAGAAGGCGCCGTCCTGATGGCAGGGCGGTACTTGGCAGCGACGGCCGACATCGGCCTCTTTGAGCACACCCTGTCCACTGACCTTTTAAACCATCTGGTCTTCGTGCAGAAAGTTTTTATGAAGGTAGATAAGCAATTTAACAAACTTTTGAAATTTCTGAACATATTAAGGAACAGACAAATATCTAGATGAATTTTTTAATTTTTTTTTTTAGAAGCGGGTTTCTAAGTTTTTTCGGTTTCAGCGAAATTAGTTTAATCATCGTCAGGAATCATAAACAGTAATAAAGCATTAAAACATAACAATCAAATTAAAGATGACTAGTGTATTGAATAAAAATTTTATGTTTTTGTTAAATTAAATTTTAATAAAAAAAATTTAATAATCTTGCAATATATAATTCTATTAACAGGAAGTAAACGAAGTAGTACAAAAAGTATACGGGGGTGAAAAGCCAGTTCCACTTTGGAACGAGGAAGAAGCTTCATCGTCAGCACTCAGCAGAATCCTCTTCTCTTTGCTGATTAGGATTAAAGTAAGTTGTAATTTAAAGATCTTAATCTAGTCTAGGTATGAATTCTATAATAACTTAATTTTAAAAAAATACAGGGTGTTTACATGTATTTTACTTTAGTTCAGTAATCTTGTATAACATTTGTAATGATAAAATTTCAGCGTATCCAACTGACTGCGACCACGCCCAGCAACAGCGCAGTGCGTCTGGAAACGGGAGCAGTGGAACTGGAACTGTCCAACCGAGTCCAAAATGTCACACAACCTGCGCAGTCGCATGGACTGCGGCTCTTTGCGAGGGCACAGGTAATATAACACAGAGTATACTTCTTATATGCGGTACTGATAAAACAATATTTGTGGGGACAAATGAGATGGTTTTTGAAATATAGTCGTCCATGTCATTAAAAAAGCTCAATCCAAAAGGTCAATCCAATTAACTGGAATAATTTGACTGCGCCTTAATTCACTATTTTAACTATGTCCTATTTCGTCTCTTTCTGTCTTATTGCATTTTCGATTTGATAAAAAGAGACATATACTTTATACAGTAAGAATACTTTCAATAGTAAGAACGTTTAATACATTTCAGGTGGACATAAATTTGAGCTTGGGTCAACTGATACGCAACGCAATGTTCGAGGAGGCCGAAGCTGAGTTCCAGCAGTACGCTTTCTTCAACACGAGAATATGTGAGTTATTCAATAGGGCGGTACGCCCATTTATTTTATATTTCTATGGCATCGTTTTGCTAACGCGTTTGACACGTGCACAACGCCAATATTTTTAAATGAATGAAAATACATAATGTCCGTAGTTTCATAGTAAGATTCAACCCGAATGTAAAAAAGGTTTTTTATTTTGACGTACGGAAGTCCCCCCCCCAACTCCTCTTGTCAGCAAAAGTAAGCAAAGCTCTCAAAAATAATAGCACATAAGTCGTATTAATTTTTTGAAGGAATCCTCGAAAATGCATTTCGTTTTCAAGCACAAACAATGTGTGGGTAATACATATGTGTAAAAAAGTAAATAATCTATATATATATAATATATATATATAAATTAATTGCTAATAAATTAAAACTCGAAAACGCCTGTCTGAACCGATTTGGCTAATTTTGGTCTTGAATCATTTGTGGAAGTCCAGAGAAGGCTTAAACAGTGGAAAACATAAATAATAAGTAAAGAAAAATACTAAAAATGACAATTTAATTTACCAACAAAATCTATTGTGTGTTTCTACGTCTTTTTAGAAATAAAGAAGTGTCTCTTGATTGTTATATATAGGTGCCTTCAGAAATTAGTGTTTCATGGCTGTAGTTTGAGTTGTGTTTGGTCTGTTTTAAAAATGTTGTATTACGATTTGACACAAATATATGTAGGTGATACGAGGTTCACGAGTTAATCTAGTCACCAAATAAGAAAATCAAAGATCCCCCCTCCCCCCAATAGCGCTTACGAAATACTTGAACGGCAATGCAAAACTATTAAAAGTAACATCAAAATATTTATAGCTATGCGCAACGCATTCCAAGAAGAAATAGTCTGTGGAGAAGATAAAGAAGTTGTATTGATTCGGCTCAAACGGCCACTCGTGTACATTCAGCCTATAGCCGTGGATCGGGCCATACTTGTGTGGCTAAATTATAAGAATGCCTACGAATATTGGAACGAGAAACGCATGACATTGAATAAAGAAGTGCTGACTGCCACACAACAGGTTTTCGAGAAGGTGAGAAATGTTTTAGTACCGTACCGTATTCAAAACATAGGTCTAGGACAAGAATTTAAAGTTTTTTATTTATGTATTAATTTAATCCAATGAAAACTATAAACATGGATCAAAAGTGACCGCGCAAAGAATATGCGGGTTCTCAAATTATGCCTTATGCTTCGAAGAGGACCCAAATGCTGCTGTGGAATAGTCTGCTCTTCAGCATAAAGCTGAGCCAGGGCCAATTACAAGCACACACGCATTACACACTTAAACGTACCTTGTTCTTAAGAAAAAAAAAATGTTATCTCTCATGCTATCTCTAATGCTTTTTTACTTTTTTTATTATTGTTACGTTGTGTTTCTGTGTGTAAGTTTTGTTAGTAATAAAAGTTATGTCTATGTGTAAATGCCACTGACATTGTACAAAAATGGCAAAATCATTATCTTAGAATGAAAATTATTGGAATTGGTCGTCTCTGAATCATAGCTATCGCGCACGTGCAATGGACGCAAAATTCGACTTAGGGTCCTTCAAGAAAAGGTTGTACCTATTATAAAAAGGCTGGCAACGCACTCGCGAGCCCTCACATTTAGAGCGTCCATAGGCGGTATCCCTTAACATCAGATGAGACTTATGCCCGTTTGCCCCAAATTCTATAAAAAAGAGACGTTTTAGATGGACGAACCTATTTTTAGACATAAGTCCGGTCACGTGCGATGCGAGCGCTACAAAGGATATGTGCAAAACAAGAAAAAAAAATACATCTCTAGCGCTTATTCATACATACGTCTGTCTCTTTTCATTACACCATAAACCTCAATTGATAGAAAGAGACTCCAGCTAATGTTAAAATTGTATTGTATTTCTAGGTACAATTAACATCGCAGATCGGTACTCCACACTTGAGCACACTCTTCTTACAATTGAACGTGGATGACATCGGCATATGTCTGCCTCTTAACCAACCTCCAGTGGTGAGTGTATTCTTTTTTCAGGGCGATGTTCTTCTGTTAAACTTTACCATTGTTTATAACTGAGATCCGATGTGTAACCGACTTCCGGATGTACTGGGACTGATTCCATAACTTTAGAAATGTCATTATTCCCAGTCTAAATGGTGCGGATGGGGTTGGGGCTGGGGAGCGAGTGAAGGCGGCGTGGGTGGAATGGGGGGTGACGGAGAAAGGGGGGCCGTGGTAGTCACCCTCGAGAGCACGAGTATTTCTGCGGTCAGCTCTGGAGCGTTGGTCAGTAAGGGCCGATTTGTGGGGCTTTGTCTGCGCTTCGCGAGGGACTTTGAAGCGTCGCTCGATGACTGGAAACCGGAGCCCCAAGAAGCCTGTGTCAACGTTTGCTGCGTTTCCGAAGGCACCTACGAAGTGTGCAGTCGGACGGCGGCGGCGAGACACAATGGTAACTTCAATTGTACTTGAAAAATGTGTTTGTGGTGGCCCAAAATGAGTTTTATTAATAACTTAGGAATTGTTTCAGAAAATGCCAAGTGGTTTCTGAACGTGTCTTGGCAAATGGAAGGAGTGGATATTCATCTGGACACAAACGTTGGCAAGCAGTTGTCTGCATTGGGACACACTCTGACTATGCTCACTGGTTAGTCTATACTACTAAATATTAT
The DNA here is from genome assembly GCF_905475465.1 of Pieris napi. NCBI lineage: Eukaryota > Metazoa > Arthropoda > Insecta > Lepidoptera > Pieridae > Pieris > Pieris napi. The sequence goes on from NC_062247.1 coordinate 954,711, forward strand.
TATTTGCAGTATATGTGTGTATATAGATCTAAACTAGTTAATTACTTATCCTAAATTATGTTTCCCTAATTCCCGAGGAAGATGCCCTAGATTTTCATGATTATATGTTTCAGTATTTTTTTTGAGAAAAGTATATCGTCATTTTGATTTTAATAATCCATAAAATAGAATATTGATCTTGAACTAAACTTGAAGGTTTTGAAGAAGAAGATCCTTTAAAAATGGACTACGAGAGTGATTTAGACGAGGAAGCTGACAACAGTAAAGATTCCCAGGTGAGTTAAAGTCTAGAAATATATTATTAACCATAAAAACTCGTGAAGCGGATATTATGTTTCTTTGCTCATCCTCTTGTGTGGACTCAGTATCCGCACTTAGACGCTCATTTGTTCCGTTCCTCTGGACATAATAACACAATGTCTCTCTGTTCAGTCAGCAGCTCATGTCTGAGCATTGTGGTCAGCAAGTTAACATCTGGAGTGGTTATTTGGTTTGCACTAGTTTCTGCCCACCCGTCTCTCACGACCGTGTATAGTTTTGAGGACGATTTTATTTAATAGGAGACAAACGGGCAGGAGGCTCATCTGATGTTAAGTGATACGGTCGCCCACGAACACTCATATTGCCAGGAGGCCCGCAAGTATGTTGAAGGACCCTAAGTCGAATTGGTTCGGAAATAAAAGGACGACGAGTCTTTCCCTTGATCAATCCACCTCGTGGCCACGTGATCTTTTGCCTTCTGTATTACCAACCACGATCAGTGTCTCCAAGTTCTTATAGCCTCCATTGTATGGCTGAAATAAGACTTTTTTAATTGATTACCTGCCAAATATAAACATGTCGCTTTCAGGAAAGCATAGTCCTCCGACGCAAGTACACAGACCATCTGCCCGCGTTCGTGTTCGACACTTCGATTGACGCGAAGAAGCGTTCGAAGTTAATCGAGAAGGAAATGACGGAACAGGCGAAGATCATAAGCGATTTACGGGCTTTGGGGGCCAGTCATAGTACTGTGGAGTACGAATTGAGGAGACTGCAGGACTTGGAGGCTTTGGTGTTCAAGGACTTTAGAAGGTTTGTTTTGATAAATTAAAAAAAAAAAAAAACGTGTGGCATTCGGGGACTGCCGCGGTAAAACTATTGCATAGCATTTTTTATCAACTTATGCAATTATAATTATTTTTTATTTATGCAGTATTTTTTGACTTTGATATTAATTCAATCTACCACTCTACCAGACTCAGACTAACACGCCTATATAGTCTGTCTCACTGTAACGCGTACCGGCTGCTTACGCTACGTCACCGATCTCGTCAGACCGATGTGAGACGCAGTATGCGTTCTGTCCCGCTCTAACGCATATTGGCTGCACCTATATTACGTCATCGTGTGTTAGGTTTATTTTCGTTAGAGAATTTCTTGATTCGGTCGCCGCGCTCAAAGCCCGCGATAAAATCTGCAATAGCTTAAGTTAGTTAAGTTAGTTTTTATATAAATATTATACTGTTATAAGCATGATTGAAAGTCTTGCTGGGGGTTCACCCGAGTGTTCTCCAAGAACTGGGGTTTTTGTACGATATCTTTGTATGTTGGCAGAGCGAGTTCACAGTAGCGATATTGTGTATATTATGCATTTTATTGTTTATAGTTTAATATATTTTTTCTCGATATTTCTGTAAATTAATAATTTTAATTTAAAAAATCTTACAAATATTTGACACACCCTCCTTAACTTGTTTTGCGTAACGAATCACGTGTTTATTTATTTATTTATTAATTAACACTTCGTTGCATATACATTAATATAGAACAACTATAGTACAACACGTGTTTTATGTACCATCCAGGGATATGTTGCAAAAACTTCGACGACAGAGTGTGAGAGCCAGTTCCATAACGAAAGGAAAACTAGGGCTCGGCTCCAGTCGTCCCCCGCCTTTGCCGCCGCTACCACCTTTACCATCATTACCGCCTGATGCTGAAAGGTAACTAGTTCTTAATAATTATTTTAAAGGTTAATTCTGTTCTTTAATTATTCTGTTGCATTCTTTTCTTGGCCTCCATTTTCTTGATATACTTTTATTTTTGGGTCAGTCCAAAATCTGTATTTCTATAATGAAAACGTCTGCTTTTTTGTACGATCTATTATCTATAATACTACTTGTATTTCTTTTATTATTAGAGAATCATAATTTCTATTTTTCAGTATTGGTGAACCAGCTTCCGCCGGTTTAGTGATGCCTTCCAGCACCGTTGGCAACCTTGCAGCGATGGGCAGTCTGGGCATGAGTAGTTTAGCCAGTGTGGGCAGCTTGGGCAGCGTGGGGGATTCCGGAGAGACCTTGTTATTGGTAGAAGATGACACGCGCCTTGCTGATATCATTGAAGGTGCTTCTTGGAGTTCTATGGACAGTGAAACATTGACAGGTAAAACGTGTTTTAATAATAATAATAAAGCCCATTTTATTTTCAATCATGACAAAAGCCAATTATTATACACAACTTAGATTATTTTACATTTTTATAAAAAAAAAATCTTTTGCTTTTTATCCTATATCCTAGCTTCCTTCAGTACCGTCGATCGGAACCCCTTCACGGGTAAAGGTCTCCTCCAGCTTTTTCTAACTGACTCTGTCTATGGCTCTCTTTCTCCATTCGTTTCCTGCTACCGCTTCTATTTCTTCTGTCCACCTTTTTTTGGGACGCCCTCTTCTTCTTCCCCTTGGTCCTTTCCATAGTTGTCTTTAAAGTCCACCTTTTATCTGTGGATCTTGCTGTATGCCCCGCCCATTGCCACTTCTGTTTAAGGGCATAATGTAAGGCATGTTTTACAAAAGATAAATTCTTTGTTTTCGCTGATGGAATGACTTAGGGAGTCACTGTTCTCTTCTTTTACCTATATATTAGTTTATGTACATATATTTTATCATGCACATATTAACAAATATGATGTTGTTTTGACAGGTCCATCCCGTTGTGGCTCTCTTCGCGGTACTTCTGGTGGAAGGGCGGTGTCATTCGGACAACACAGACAGACTTGGCCCGATCGTTTGGATCTGCCGCCAAGGAAGAATACAGATACGAGGTAAAATGTTGGTAAAGGCAGAAAGCATGACCCATCAACACGTGGGTCGAATTAAATAAATTCAGAAAACATTTGTTATGGAATTGTGTTGTGTTTCGAACACTACTTATCCAGGGCTTGACATATTTGATAGTGGACAGACAAATTAAAAAAAAAACACTGTCAAGTGCCTATTTGATACCTAATCCGCTATTTTGCTAGTAATTCTTTGCTTATAAAATCTAAAATTGTAAGTATAATGGTAAATCTTTTGTAACATATATTGTCATGTATTCAACAGTATTTGAAACAAGTCAAGTGAACTGCTTTATATAAAACTGTAACGATATATTTCTGTATTTTTACGGTAGGTAGTTGCCGGGTCTATATTTTTTTTGTTGAATAATTACATTTAATAATGTTCACCACATCATATATCTACTGTATATGCTACGAGGTATCTTTTTAAAAATACATGACATTTATAGTAAACATAAATTTTACAAAAAAATATAAACTTCCAATTTTAGATTTTAATAGTAATTTTTTGATTATTGTTAACCAAAGAATACTAGAAAAACAGCTGATAGGCAGGAACATAAGAATGATTTTTTTTTAAATTGATCAGCGCACTAATAAATATATTCAGCTCCGGATAAGCACGGTTCAATCCGTTAAAATCGCGAAGAATTCGAAAGAGCGGTGCCTGAACTCCTAGGTTGGTTTTGCAGACGGAATTTGGAAAATTCTGTTGATTAAATTTTAGCATGTATTAATTATCATTTAATCGCGCAAATTGCCCTAGTAGTATTTTATTATACTATAGTTCTAAACTTTAGTTTTTAATGTTGAAATAACAGTACGACATCTGAAGGCGCGACTCAGTCGGAGAGCAAGCCCAGTAAGGCGAAAACAGCTGAACCCAACATAGACTTTGAACTGGATGTCAAAGTGCACATCAACAGTGGAAAGTGTGTGCTCCACACCAAGGAGCCCACCAAGGAGGACGATCTAAAGAGGTATCGATCTTTCTCACACCCAAGGGAGCGTTCAAGTATTACGTCACGCAATGTTTGGAGATTATTGACCCCCCCCCATGTAACGCACCGTAACGTTTTTCTGTACCCAAGTATAGTAAAACCTTTCGTGACCACCTAGTGACTCTTTATTTCTAAAAGTTACCATTAAATACTGGAAAGTCGAAAATAATATTAACAATAACGCCTAATTCAATCCCCGCCCCGCATCGTAACGTTTTACAAAAGCCCCCCCCCCCCCAGCTTTTCACACCGTAAACATTTTTACTAACTATTGCCATAATATTAAAAAAAAACATTTTATTGACATTTGACATGACACAATAACTTCTATATTTGGGAATATGTTAGTGGTAGGTCACGCGTGGGTCGATCGGCGTCCGGTGGAATGGCAGCAGGCACGAGTGCCGGGTCAGGCCTGGAAGTGGGAGGCACCAGCAATCCCTCAACGGGAGCTCCGGCAGGATCTCCCAATGCAAGGAGGAAACCACGATTACCACCCCCACCGGATGTCACAGTCTTCAGAGTGCCAGGGTTGCAGCTGAAGGTAGCTAATCACTGTGGTTTACTGACAATTATTATCTGCTTTTGACGCATACTTATTTTTAGCTAAATTTCTTTTAAATTAAATTTAATATATAAAATTCTCGTGTCACAACGTTCGTTACCATACTCCTCGAAAACGGCTTGACCAATTCTTATGAAATTTTATATTCATATTCAGTAAGTCTGAGAATCGGCTACTATCCATCTTTCAAACTCCTAAGTGATAAGGGATGTCCACCCCAAAGATTTTTTTTTTCGACAAAATTTTTACTTTTATTTTATTTTATGATACAGTGTACAAAAATACATACAACCCCTAATTTTCACCCCTCTACGATCAACTCCTATTTTTTATTACTATAGATAGTTATTTTTATTTAATTAAAAAACGTTTCCTTTGCCGGGTCAGCTAGTAATATATATAATATATATATAAATTATGTTTAAGGTGCATTATGAATCCAAAACCCTACCAGAGGAATCGGCGTCACCACAATCAATACCAAATATGCCTCCACCGAACGTAGTAGGAGCTCGCAAAATGGGAACTAAGAAAGCAGCTCTGTTCGCCTGGATCACTTTGCAAAGTATTCCCGAAGAGACCATCATCAGCCCTCATATATTGGAGTTCCTTGAACAGACTTTGGAGCCGATACCCACGAAGGCCTCGTTTTCTATGCCGACACCAGGTATTGTTATTTAATTGTTATTAATAGGATTTTTGAAGTTATAATTCTTTAGGCGCGTTATGAAAAATTGGTGAGAGTGAAATTTTACGATGCGCGCGCACCGTGACACAAAATTATCAGTATGGGCGCCGAGCGTGCGCGAGCGAGATGGGAATAAGACAATCTACAAGTAAAGAGAAATAGAATATGCGTGAAGTTAGTAGCTATGCCAAGAATTTTGAATGACCATAATGACCTTTGTAGTACCTTTTAAACAAATAAAGGAGTTTTAATTATTTTTTCAAAGACCTTTTTATGGCCTTATACAGAGGAATTTTAGTACTCAAATAAACCCTAAACCTTAAAGAGTTATATAAACAACTGTTCAAACTGCACCTTATCATTGCTAGTATGGATCGTATCTCCCTTCCCAAGAGCAAATAGGCAGGAGGCGATTTACTTTTAGCCACGCTTTCCTTCATCTGTGGAATTAATGTTTTGTTTGTTTAATTATTATGATGGAACAAAAACAGTGCTATGCAATTCTGACATAGCATAATACTCGAAATAGAAATAATTTGAGTGTACGACCAACCAGGCTCCAAAAGATAAACCTCTCATATGGAAATTGTATTCGTTTTTACAACAAACTCCCAAGGGAAATTAGAGAATTATAACTAAATAGTAAATGTAAATTTACAATTAATTTAACGTTCACAAGTGTACTTATTTACCTATATGAATAAAGATATTTTGAGTTTGAATACACATATAGAACCGAAAGTTCTATGCTTTAAAAAAAATAAGTTGTGTCTTATCGCTCTGGGATCTTGGACTAATAGTTTTTTGAATTATAACAAAAATACTGCTAAAATTCTTAATGGGTAGCATAAATATAAAAATTACAGAAGCAGAAAGCCGTTCAACGGGCTCCAACGGTGAGGCGGGAGGTTCGTACGGTCAGTACGTATACGCTTCGTTCCCGGTGGACGTGATCGTTCACTTTCATATGCGACCCGCTGCTTTCCGGTTCAGCTGCCTTCCTGCGTCTCGAGTCGAGTGTTTGCTGCAGTTGCCCAGTCTGCAGATTGTCTTTAGCTCCAAGAGGGCCAGTGATGAGTTAGTAACCTTTAAATAAAACTTTTTAAAGCAAATTGCAAACGCAAATTGATTACTTACTGAACTACGATTTCTGGAAAGCTGAGACAGAGAGAGAGAGAGAGAGATATCTCTTTTTATACACTTATAGATAAACGACCAAGGAGGTCTCAAGTAGATATTGAATTGTTCTTATCACTTTCATGTCAATTTAATAACAAGCGCGACTAACATTTTTAACTAATACTCCTGTGTTTGAAGTTTGACTTTTTAGTATATTTTTAATAATTCTAATAAATGAATGTGTTTTTGTTTAAATAATAATTACACTTACCGGTTTTGAATTATTTTTTACTAAAAAACGTTAGGTTCGGTTAAGTTATATTAGCGCCCTTGTGTTGAATTCCTTGGCGAACCCCGAGGGCCCATATCAAGGGCGTGTGGAGGGCTGAGGAGTTTTTAGTGGATAGGGTCTCGCTACCCGTCTGAATAGCAGAGAGCTTTGAGTAGACCCAGCCCCACAGGCCCCGCTTCAAGCTCAACGCCCATGGCGCAGGCCTGCATACGCACATTTTCATCTAATTAAAAAAAGGGTACCATTAGGGAGTTAGCTATTTCTTGTGACTTCTTTGTTACTAGGTACTGAGAAAAATCATAGTTTTGATTTATTATGAGATATTGAGCACGGCACGTAACTTGGCCAGATTTTGCTTGGTGAAGAAAGTTTGACCATGCCTTTTTAAGAAACTTAGCATTGGCTAACTTAATTGCAGGATTTCTGTATTAAAATATAATATTTTTATTGCTTTTGGTTAATTTAAACCTGATTTCCTGACCAAAATTTCCAGAGAAATGGCTGAAGCAGCAATAGCAATGGGCGGTCTCAGCGTAACGGGTTGTTTGGCTGACTTCTCGGTCTACATCTTCCATCCATACGGCGGCAAGAAGTCCAGCCTCAAGGAAGCCCAGTGGTCGCCCTTAGCTGACACGGAACGGAAGGACTCCCTCAGCATCAACGTGGAGTTTGTCAAGTTCCACCTCTCCAGATTCCGGAAGCTAGACTTTCAGACAGATCAAGACCAATCGAAGGCCACCGTTAGGTTTTCAAGTAAGTTCAGCAAATATTTATTTATTTAGTGAAGACTCCACAATTTTTCTGATAAAATTTATTTGAAAACAGTAGATTCTCAACTAATGTTTTAGATTTTGAGAAAGAATTTATTAAAAAATATCGTTGATACTGTTTTCTCAAGAGTATACTCCCTCCTCAAAAGCCGGCAACGCACCCACTAAAACGGGTGTCAATGAGCTGCGATGATTAACCTTTTTGGGAGACGTAGGGTCGTTTGCCCCGCTATCCTATAAAAATATCGGTTGTCTGTAAAGTCGGTTTACTGACGATAGTTGAACGTGACAACGTCATAAGAAAATACTGATGGAATGGTTGCATTCTTCAAAAGAAAATTTTTAATTTTATTTGTTAGATAGATATTTTGTATGGATATAGAGAAGGAAGTAAATGGAAATCACAATTGAATTGATCAAGTTACATTTATTTGTACGCATAAATACAATTATGTCAACGAGTGCTCTCGCTTGCTTCAAGCCTTCAATGGAACGCGTCAGAGGTAACGCCGCATGCGTCATGTTTTTTCGTGCGTGCAGCCGGCTCCATCGAATTATAAGACGTTGTTACGTCAAAAATCCTATGAAGAGCGTTGATACACTTCTTGAAAAGCCCACAACGCCTCGGGAGTGCGTCCTCTGGCATTGAGAGTGTCCATGGGTCGTGGTATCACTTAACATCAGACAAGACTGAACCCGTTTGTTTTAAAAAAAAATTACAATTCATATATTTTGTATAAAAAAATCTACGTACGTGCCGTGAACGCGTTCGTCGAACATTTTATTAATAAACAAATTATTTGAAACAGCGATCGTAGACGTGGGCTCGGCGTCTTTCAAGTACGACATGCGTCGTTTGGGCGAGATCCTGGCTTTCCCTCGGGCCTGGTACCGCCGCTCTATCGTCCGGAGACTCTTCCTCGGCGATGTCAGTCTCGACGTAGACCAGCCGTAAGTATCTTTATACTATTAACTTAAATATTGCGCTAAATCGGTGTCAGTCAAAGATGATGACAGTTGTCAATTTTGACTGTTTTGACAATTTTGACTTGCGTGCGCACTCACATTTAACTGTAGCGTTCCATTTACTCATTACAAATTGAGGATTTATTACTTAGGATAGGACACCAAAGTTAATGGTGAGAGCTAGTCTTAGTCTGATCGATTTTTGGATTCCTTCTTTTACTCTGACACGCGACAGCCGTACCAGCGCATATTATTATACCGAGGGAAGGTAGTATCCTGGATAAAGCTTCCGGATGGAGAGGAGATCATAATGGATGCCAAGTCCGGCAGAACAATCGTTAATATATTTCTATTAATTTAGAATGCCACATACTCTTCTTGACTGGTAAGAGCGTCGCTGTCATCGATATTAGTATTGCCAGTCAATAAAAGTTAACCATTATAAGGGACTAATTTGATGTCATGCAGGCTAACTTAATAATTTATTGAAATGTCTTAATAAAACAATGTTTATTTACTACGACATCAACCACTTTTTTGAGCGAGATTTGTTCATATACGTCAATATTAATCTCAGGTCCACAAGCAACAATTCGCCCGTGTCACCGGTTTTACCGCAACGCGAAAAGGCCAAACTAGAAACGCAACGATCCAAAGGTAAAAGACATATTGTAATTTTATGGTAAATATTAAATCGAATAAATAAACATATAATCCTTATTAAATTTCAGAGAGCAAGCAATGGGGCGCGGCATGGGAGACTTTGGTTCTGTTCGCTGTGAACTTCACACGGCTCAACGTTCACATGAACATGGGCAACGTTATGGGGAATGTCAGGTGAATTTTACTGCTCTAATAATATAGATAGAGGATTTTTGTATTAGATATATTATATTATTAGTAAACACAAAAGATTAGAACGTGTAGGTACTTAAGACTTTTAAAATCTACTGAGGTTAGGTTAGTAACAAGTCCGTTCCGCACGAAGTCTCGAAAAAAAAAGTGAGTCAACGCCGGTGTTGCCACGCTTTATATAGGTTTCTGCTACAAGATGGCGGTAGTCCGCTAACAATATTATAACCTCTTTTCGGGCATGACAGTATTTTCTTAATTCGTAGATTGTTCTTTTGTTCCACTTTGGCAAAGGCCTCCTCCAATCTTCTCCATTCTGGCCTTTCTTTGGCCACTCTACCCCATGTTGTTCCCGCTACTTGTCTAATGTCGTCGTCCCACCTTTTTTGTGGTCTACCTCTCTTTTTCCATCTTGTATTAGATATTGTTTTTATATGAAACTAAGGGAACTGTTAATTAAATCATAAAATTTTCTTTTCTCTCTCTCTTACTTTTCTTTCCTATGTAACTACTTTGGTACTCTTAACAGAGCCATAAGCTATCTCTTTCACTGAGTTTCTTGTCGGTTCTTTGTATTTTGACGTTTATAAGTGTGAGTTGAAACAGTTCAAATGACAATATACAATTCCTTAGTAAAATCACATTTATTATATTTGATAGAAGTAAAGGGTAGCTAGCGCTTTAACTAATAAACATAAACAACTTCAGGTTCTACGAAATCCTACTCTTACTTCCACTAACAAACTATACATTGACACAAAATTAATGAACATTAAGCAACTGTATACATACACAACATGCATTTTAGTTAAAATAAATTAGATAACCAAATACACGAGCATTAAATTTTACTTCAATCCCACACGTAGCCGGCCTAACACTAATCATAAACATCAGTCAAACCTAATTAAAATAAGAACCGAATACGGTCGCAAAAATATAACCAATTTCGGAGCGAATCTTTACAAGAGCCTCCTGAGATACAGGAAACAGTAGCAGTGGACCCGTTTCGAATACTCCTGAGATTTTTTTGGTAGATGTGGCGTGATATATTTTACTTCTTATGTATTCATTTGTTTTTTCCCACGACGTATGTTTTTACTGAGAATAAACAAATCGCAATTATTCATATAATATAAAAATCTAGACAATCTCTTGTTTTCCAGCTGGCAGTCCCGTTCCTTGGGTGCATCCGGTCGTCTGAGTATCGGGAGTACGCACCATCGCCACATGGTAGTTCGTGTATCTCTGGCTGGCTCCGCCCTCGACGCTCGGGGAGGAATTGTGGGCGGGGCTATTAGTTTGGCAGCGCTACATGCTCATGGTAATTCATTTATTTATTTATTATGGATGCTTATATGTTATTCTTTTATCAATTTTATATTCCTTTTTGCAGCATATGCTTTAAAATACGCCAATATGGAGATGTATAAAAACTATTGTGTATAACGTATTGTGTCAACTACAAATATTTAGTTGTGTTGATAATTATTTTAAAGTCGAATGGTATTTTTTTAAGTAGAGTATTAAGAATATCCATAGCGCAAAATCACCTGCATCATGACTATACACATACACACCCCCACATACTTACCCTCACTCTCACACCATCACACAACACAGCCAAATTAGGTATTAGTTGAATGTATTGAATAATTTTTTATTTGTTTGATTTTGAAAGTTTTTGAACCTTTTTGTAATTAAATGTATTATGTATTCCATCTCTGGCTATATTTTCAATGTAACTGTTTGTTATTATATATATAATTTATGTTAGCTGTAGGATTGCGAAATAAATAAACAACTTTCATACATATTATATATTCTGCAACATATTTAACATTTTATTTTGAACATTTAGCTGGTTTATATATATATGAAGCTATATTTTACTGTATACCATTTTTGTTTAAAACATTACTTGATGTTGGCAATATAAGAACCTACAAGATGGAAGAACATTGGGTGGTTGCTACGGGGTTCCAAGTGTCACCCATATAGAAACATATGTGTTCCCAGTGCACGTGGAAGAAGAGCCGGGTAGCAATCCTGCGCACGTATGCGGCGTGCGATTGGCCGCGTTGGAGCTCCGGCTGGAGTACATGGGGACACCGGTACTACTCGCACGTCTTTCCCGGCCGAGGGCTGCCTTTAGAGACCAATGGCTGGCCCATAGACATCGACCAGCTGCCAGGTACTTCTTAGAATAATTATGTTAACACATGAGTGTAGGCACAGAACGGGCGCGTACGTATAGACGTAATACAAATATTAATCAAAATTACATTTTCCATGTGAAAGAACTTTTGATTTCGTAATAATTATTTTGTTAATTTTGAAAAATAATAGTTTTGTTTGTCTAGATAGTCACTAAAGAACTAAAAAAATTAGAACACATTTTTAGGAACTACAGTTAAAGTTTTTTGTCTTTTAAATAAATAAAAAGATTTTATAATTTACTGTTTGTTTGTATTAAAATATTAACTAAAATTACTTAAAAATAAATATTAAAAATGTGTTTATGCCTTTTAAGTAAAGAGTACCTGTGTCAGGGTTCCCATTCTTCCATAACAAACTTAATACAATTTCATTTTTTTTTCAATTCAAATTTTTATGATTTTTTTAAACTGTTGTGTGCTGATGAGTGAGTGTGTGGGGGCATTTGAGTGAGTGAGTGTATTGTGTAACTATATGTTTAGTCCCTAAACTTATAGGAATTATGAGAATTGACATCAATTGTAAAGGATCCTTTAATTAATATTTTAATAATCTGACGTTTAAGCGTACAATAAGTTACCTAAATGAATAAATAAATTTTATCTTTTGCTATGCCAAAATAATTCTCATTCTAAAGTTTTTAACGTGATTTCCAGTCGTCCAGCCAGCATCCTCACTCACTGCACCTTGAGTTGGCACCAACTCCAGATCCTGATGAGTCGCAGCACGACACCAGATCTACTGAAGATGCAGCTCAAGTTGGAGGAGTTCTTCACACAGCAGTTCAAGTCCAGCAAACGAGTGTTCAGCTCCTTGCATCCAAGCTACGGCACCATGAGACGAGACAGGAAAGAACGTGAGTGGTTTCTTCTAGTTTTTTTTTACCTATTACCAAAGTTATTATTATTTTATTATAATTAATTTGTCTAATACGGAATACTAGGCGTTCACGGGAACGCTTAATTAGCATCTAAGAAGCTTGGTGTGTCAGCAAGCGAGACGGTACTTCACTCCGAGCCACCGCTTGCAACTCTATAAGGCGCAAATCCTGCCCCACATGGTGTACTATTCTCACTTCTGGGAAGGCTCTGAAAGGAGCTGGTATTGGGGGTCAGGACCCCCGCCCCCATGACCAGCTCCTTCCACTTGACCGAATCCAAAGAAGAGTTATTCGAATCATTGTCCACCAGTCACTTTCTAAGTGGCTTGATCCCTTGGCGTCTCGATCTCTCTGCATCTTCTACCGCATTTACCGCGGAGAGTGTTTAGAGGAGTTGTTCAGATTAATTAATACCAGCAGCTGAGTTTCATCATCGGACGTCGAGATAGAATTCACTTGTATCACAGAACTGAGTGTTTTTGGCATAAACCACCACTATGTGGAACCAGCTACCCACTTAAGTATATCCGAACCAATTCGACTTATGGTCTTAGAAGAAAAAAGCGTACCAATTCCTTAAAAGCCGGCTGGCAATGTACGTGAACTGAGCCTTCTGCCACTTTGCCCCATGTTATATAAAAAAGACTGACTATATACAATTTTGCAAAATGGAATTAAAACGTGGATCTTTCGATTTTTACGTTCAGCTTTTCAGCAACGTATTCGTACGTGGACGTATTTATTATTAACACATCAAATAAAATATTGATTCAAAGGTTCTTCCGATATTTTTGAAGAGTGTTGTTAAATAGTCCTTTATAAAATTTATTTTTTGCAGCGACGACAAGTGCCGGCGAGGGTGCTGCCCCGCAGCAGGAGCTGAGGCATCACAGGCATTGGCAGAAGGTCTTCACCTACGTGACTGGTCTGCCGCTCAACGAGACCTCGACATCTGGACAGGGTATGTTCATATCATTCGTGCTAAATTTAATTTATCCAAAACAGTTTTCGCTTTGACATATTACTGAGAATTGACATTTTTTTACACCATGCCTCCTGCTAATAGAGGACAAATCTTTATTTTTAATTTATGTTATTATTATTAATTTCTTAAGATGTCATGTGGAACATGGTGTAATGGTTTCAGTTCCTTACAAACATTGTGTAAAACTAAAAAAATGGCGATTAAAAAGAGTGGCGGAGAGTTTATTACCAGTTCTTCTCTTCCGTTCTACGCCCTTGATTTGAGAACTGGCACTAAATGTAAAATTAGAAGCATTAATATGTATTTCTTTACTGACAAGTCATAAGTGTACATTATGTTACCTATAAAATGATTTTTTACTTTTACTTTTTACATCGATAGTTTTTAAATATTACCTATTTTCGTTGTTTCTATCACCATTATAAATGTTGTGTAGCAGTCCTATCTGTAATTAATGCGTTACCACAAAACGTTCGCAGGCTGCGTGATCGGAGGCAGTATCGAATTGGTGGGTTCAAACATATCGTTGGCTTGTTTCCATGGCAACAGCCTGAAAGCGAAGTCCTGGGCGCTCTTCAGTCTAAAGGACGTGTGCATCACGTTCGCCACCGAAGCCCAACATCTTACAAACGAAATTGGTAAGTTCTAAGGGTGCGTACAGACTATGTAACATATTACATAAATTGTGTTTTATAACACGTCCACATTATGTAACCTTGTCATTCAACATTATAAGATAAAACAATACTGTACACATTAGAATAACAATGCAATATAACCATTTTAAATAACAAAAGAAAAACAAAAAAACGTAGATGTTGGGTTCGTCCTAGCATACATAAATAACATGTTATTATAACATGTTTTATAACATTCAGTGTCAACATTATCTGAAACATGTTGTATAGCAATGTTGTATAACATGTTATGTTATATAGTCTGTACGCACCTTTAAGAAACCAGACTGAATTCAGCAGTCGAAGTTTCATCCAAATAGGTTCAGCAGTTTTTGAGATATTAATTCTGCTAAATTTTATTAGGTGAACTCGAAGTCCAAGCAGTCCAGACCCTGACGGCGAGCCTGGGCGGTGCCAGCCCCACGGTGAGTGGCGGACACCAGTCCCTGGCCACGGTGTGCCGCATGTCACGAACTGTGCTGTTCCCGCCGCAGTTCAAGACGCTGAAGGAGTGGTTCCAATATGCCTTCGCTGATAGTGAAATCGATGGTGAGGGAAAGCTTTATTGTGGAATTTTATAGGAAAACTAGCTGACTCAGCTAACGTTGTTTTGCCATGTACCTATATTATTTCTAGGAAATATGTTTTTTGGTTCAATAAAAATAACTATCTACTATGTATAATAAAAAATAGGGGTTGATCGTAGAGGGGCGAAAATTAAGGGTTGTATGTATTTTTGTATGTTGTATCATAAAAAAATAAAAACCAAAAGACATTGTATAAAAAATAAAAAATATTTTTTTTGGGTTTAGGGGTTTGAAAGAGAGATAAAAGCCGATTCTCAGACTTACTGAATATGGATAAAAAATTTCATAAGAGTCGGTGGAACCGTTTCGGAGGAGTATGGGAACGAACATTGTGACACGATAATTTAATATATATATAGAGAGAGAGAAATAATGGTTACCATGGTAACAAGGCGTTTTAAGTTTCTATAAAAAATTCAAAGGTTTTTGATATACGGTGGTCATATTTAGGCTAGAGTTGTTTTTTATAGAAAAGGGGATATAAACGTTAATTAGGCTCATCTGATGTTACCATACTCATACCGCCCATGGAAACTCAATGCCAGAGGGTTCGCGAGTGCGTTGTCGGCCTTTTAGGAATGGTCACTGTCTTGGTAAGGATTGAAATACACTTTAGAACAGTTTTGTAGCTATTGGCTGTGCTTAGTCGTATTTACATGAAACATCACTCCTTTTCTCCGTGGAATTGGAAACATCAAATCGGCCTTTTATAAGTTCAGACCTCAAAAACCAAAAAGTTCTCGACTGCCGAATTTCTATATAACTAACATGTCTCAAAATATAAAAACCCACAGCAATAGAGCTCTTCCCGTCGCTGGAGCGCGAGGGCGGAATCGTGACGTGCGGGACGGGCAGCACGGGCAGCTCGGGAAGTACGAACAACGGCGCGGGCAAGTTGGGCCACGTGAGGGAGGTGATCTTCGCCCTGCCCGCGTTGCAACTACATCTGCGGACCAGCCATCGCCAGCCGCAAGAAGTGCCTACTGAGAATGGTATGAATTGTGTTTCAATGGTTTTATTTCTCTCAATTAATCTATAATTAAAAAAAAACAAAAAAAAAACAGCCTTTTAATTCAGATTTATACATTTAAACAAGTTTCTATTTCAATCTTCTTTACACAGATATACTAATCGGTGTGCCCTCCTTTGCCAAATTAAAAAAAATCTAATAGACTATACTAATATTATAAAAATGTTTTTTTTCTATATTTATTTCCAATATATTTAAAAACTATGTCTGATTGTGCGGAGCCGTTTGGACAAGCAGAATGTTGATCTCTCTGGCGTGCGATTTATCCCTGAGTTCGTAGGTTCGAACCCTGGCTGTTCGCCAATTGACTTTCTATGTGATCATTTTACTCTCCGTAAGGTAAATGATACATGGTCCAAAATTTGATCCTGTAAAACATGCTTTAACAATTGAACAGAATAAATTAACTTTAATTTCAGACCCAAAGCCGATAGTGGAGTGCAACTTCATAACAGAGTTCGAGGATCACATCTTCGTGTCGGTGGATGCCGAAGCCTTCCTCTTCTTGCACGACCTCATCTCTTCTTATATCAAGGAAAAGGATCGCGTGGTAAGTTGCTTTCAGTAATTTCTTATGAATTACCTTTTTTGATACGTTGATAAATAAAATAAATGACGCTTAGCAAAAAAGAATTACTGGGAAGTGTATAATCCTTCTAATTTAGTAGCAGTAAATGTAAATTTTGTGTAATTAAAAAAAATGGTTGACTGTAAAGTCGGTTTAAGGACGATAGTTAAACGTGACAACGACCTAACAAAACATTGATGAAATGACTGCATACGTACGTACAGCGCAATCATACAGCGAGCGTAACGGGACAATGAGCGTAACGGGACAGTGAGACATGCTGTTTCATGCATGTAGCCGGCGTTCATCGTTTTTTTAGACGTTGTCACGCCAAAAATCTATCGTTCATAAGTGAATAATTAAGACTTAATTATTTAATTAATTAAGTCTTAAATAGAATTAAATATATTTAAGACTTAATTAACATAATTATTATCTAAAGATGCCGGGAGGCCGCGTGTCTCACAGCGACTCTACTCTAGTAATTCCACCACTGGACTATCGGGACTACCACTGCCTCACTTGGCACCTGGAACCTACCGTCAGGTAATGTATAAATAATCATAAATCTTTTAATATCAATTTGTTGTCTTGTTCAAAGTAATTTCAAAATTTAAAAATAATATTTATTTAAGTATTCTACAATTTTATCGTATACCTTCAGATTCTAACACAAATTACCAGCAAATAGATTTAATGTAACTAAAAAATGCTTAAAAAGTAATATAAAAACTGGTATCTTTATTAGACATAATGGCTTTGTTATTTCTCTTTTATATAAAAGCATGGTATTCTTAAATTAGTACAGTTATCGAACCTAAGACAAATTAACCACTACAGATTACTATCGTGGGCGGGCAAATCTATCGAGCCCTACGGAGTGGATTACATCCTTCAAAAACTCGGCTTCAGCCATGCCCGGTCTACGATACCCAAATGGTTGCAGCGGGGTGCGTTAGACCCATTGGACAAACTTCTTTCTTTGCTTCTACTAAGATTGTTAGGGCAGCTGAAATAATGAGACATATTAGGATATGAAACAGACACAGAAATTGTTGACACAGTGTTTAATATATTCAAATTATTATCAGTGTGACCATTTCTTTAAGTGTCAATCTAAAATGTTTCTTTAAATTTCCAAATATATCGTTAGAATGTTTTAAATTTATGATTAGAATTATTTTAAATCTTGACATCACGTGACCAAAAGAGGGCAATCATTGGTGTAGCTGAATTTCTTTTTTTTTAATAAATTGTGAAATTAGGCAATTAAAACTTTAAATGACATTGAAATTTAAATCTATTAGATAAATTTTATCTATGACCGAAAGTTATACGAAAAATGTTGTCTGTGGTTAAATAATCATATTTTTTTTAATTTTGGCTACGAATGTATGTTGGTCGGACCCATAGTGAATCTAGACTGAAGTTTTATATGTAAAATATACTCGGGTCATTATTATTACTAGATTAAATGAAATAAAAATATAAGTTAAATTTTTGGCGTTTTTACGGGGTTATTTTTGTTCTTATAAGATTTAAAAGTCAAATCATCTATTTCAATTAGGCCTAGGGCACTTTTGAAAGTCAAAATTACAAGTTAAAAATTTACTAGTTACCCCTTCCTAAAGGTAGTTTCATATGGAGTAAGAAACTCCATACTTACTCTTTTAAAATAGTTTTTACAATATTTTGTAAACAATTATTTGATATATATATATATATTTTTTCTTACTAAAGTGGAAAAATATAGCTTGCTGGCCCTAAGGTCGCCTGAAACACAGCTAATACAGCTAATCCAGATCATATAAATAGATATTACACAAAATTAGGTGAGGTTCTCATAGTAGCTACTTAAAATAACCCCGCAAGGAGAGATATACTTATAACGAAAATTTCACTAGAAAATTATTAAAAAAAGCTATTAACTTTATAACTATTGTACTAGCGAAATGTAAACTATTATTTATTAGTAGGCGTTGAAGTTATTTTGTGATAAAAATAATTTAAGTACTACAATGTTATTTCAATTGGGAAACCGGTTTATTCATTCCAATTATTTTAATGTTTCAATGTAGGTATAGTAAATAGAAAAGTTTTCGAAATTTAAACATGGAATATTTTTTTACATGACTATGGATACAAGTCCTTCGGTCAGGATATAGAATACAGTATACCCTATGAAGCAGTACCCCTATAACGCGATTCCATCTCCATATAATAGTTTTTGAATTGTTAAAAAAAATAGTTGTACGAGAATACTGTTACGTGATTTCAACTGTATCTTTTTAACAATGTTACCAGTAACATTTTTTACATCACTCAATATTGGAATTGCGAAAACTTTTCTACAATGTTCTCTGGCGTCTTATATCATATTAGTTTTTATATGGCAAGGAATAATATTGGTGTAATAGAAGTTGTTATTTCGAAAAAAAATCTACAATTCAATATTTTTTTTAAACATGGCAAGAGTTGGTGTGAAGAAAACATTTTATATTAATTTATGACATTTCAATTTTTTTATTTTATACGATTTTTTGATAAGGAATGTAGCATTATTAATGTTTTTAAGTTGTATTATTTTGTATAGAAATCGAATTATGGTTTGAAATGCTTCTCGTATACTGAATATATTTTATTACGGAACATTATTTGTACATAATGAATGTGATATAATAAATAATAAATAAAGTTTGATGTGTTTGACTCCACGTGACCTTTTTCCTAAAGTTGGTAATTACTATAATGAAATTTATTGGAAGACATCCAGCGACGAAAATTTAATTTTGGTCAAAATGATCATTTTAATTAAATTCTATTAATAATCTATCGAAGTCAACCGGCAAGAGAAGATACAACCATCGACTGGTTACTATCGAGATATTTTTCGATGTCTTTCTGCTTCAATAAAACATCGTTCAGATTTAAAGGGGGAAAGAGTTGCATTGTTTTATTTTTAACTTTGAAAATTTTATAATTCTAATTGATGCATAGTTTTATGGAATACAAAAACAGGAGTGAGCAAGCTTTTTAATCAATAGACCAATTTAATATTTTTTGGCGTTTCGTACATAGATTAAATCTTATTAAATTTAAACTTATCTATTAGGAGTTGTCGTGTTAAGTTTTTTTATTGTTGTTCATGTTTTGTATCATACTGCCTGTTTATATTATTTTAATGTCGACACAGTCTGTGAGCATATTAAGCATACAGCTTATTTTTAAAGGTGACTTAACTTAAATTTGCACTTTTCTTGAAAATCATCTCTTCCGCAGTCTTCTTTTTTTGTTTGCTTTTCTGACATTATGGATTAAAACTTGAGAGTTAAAATGTTTCGTATGGAATAATTTTGAACAAAAATATCTCTATATAACTGAGAAAGAATATTGGGACAGTTCAAATGGACAGGACTTGAAAACGTTGATGGGGGCTATGGATTGTTACACACATTTAAATTGAGGCATTTAAATTGGCCACATTAAAATTGAGGCCTACAATAACATAAAATCATATGCTTTCTACTAATGTCCAGCCCTGCGATTCTGATAAGGAGGGAGCTTATAGTTTACTGTTTATCAGAATGCCAAATCGTAAAATGACTGCTTCACGACTGATTTGAGCGCGACCGCCGCTGCGAAAACTGCTATGCGAGTTCGAAAAGTGAGTTACAGATTCGCAAGGCAGGTAAGCAGGGTGACGTTCAGAGTCGACATTTGATTAATTCCCACATGTAAAATCCAATACATTTTAGACAGCATTCTACTTAACGCCATGTCTCGACTTTTCGACGATATTTTAAATGTACGTCAAGATATTTTACACACATTACTGCTGTGTTACAAGTCTGTCAACAAAGGTATAGTAAATAATTAGACACAATCGCAAAATAAACATAATTTATTTCAATAACACAATCAAGCGTTTACATAAGCTTGATAATAAGTTGATCTTAGCGTGAGATCCATATTTACAAACATTTATGGCATATAATATATTAAAATTAGTTATTAACTATTGAATGGAGTGATTTTACCGAAAAATTCAAATATTAGAAGACATTTAATAATTCGACCCAAAAGGTAAAATTTCTGTATAGTACGAATTATATTTTTTTATGTAACAGGAGGCAAACGGGCAGGAGGCTCACCTGATGTTAAGGGATACCTCCATGGACACACTCACATTGCCAGAAGGCTCGCAAGTGCGTTGAAGGCTTTTTAAAATTAATTAATTTTTATTTTTTTACAATTGGTACACTCTTTTCTTGAAAGACCCTATGTCCATAAAATGCTACCTTAACCTAGGGCCACTCTCAATAACTAAGAAACGAGTCTTATAAGAATTTCTAACATTTTGAATCATATTTCTAATTAATGTATAATAATTATTGAGATTGGCAAATATCACTTTTGTACGTTAGTTAAAAGGATTTATCAAAGTATCAGTAATCCTGCTATAACGCGGTAGATCGCGTTGTTGGATATCACGTTGTAGGAGTATTGAGAGAACCTGACAAATCAATATAAATTTCACACTACAGAAATATAACATGATAAATCTTCGCGTTATACGAACACGTTATAGGGGGATTACTGTAGCTAAATTATTTTAGAAATGCAACTTTTTGGCTTTATTTTAAAACATTCCATTTACACGCACACATATTTCATTTCTATTTTTTAAAACATAGTTGTGCTTTAAACAAAAAAGGGTTGAAAATATTCCAATTTGAAGCAATTACGACGGCCTTATTAAAAACTTAATCAAGTTTTTATCACGTTTATTTATTTTCAAACGCCACGAGAGCGATAAGGACAAAACAATGGCTTCCGCATTGAACGAGGTCAATGAAATTTTTAATCGAACAAATAAAGTTCAAGCAAAGATTTCAAGGTCCCAGCGTATTTACCCTCACCAAATTTATATAAATTTTAGAAAATCTTGTTATGACCGTTTAACAATATGTCAGAATTATATTTATATTTAAATTTCAAAGAAGGCAGTTCTTGTATAAAAAGTTAAATTTAAAATGTAGTTATGCTATTTGGTTTAAATTGGTTATTTAAACTCAAACTTTGAAACAACCTTTACGTCCATTGCTGTATTTAAATTACCATAACCATTGGTAAATATAAACCTTTTTTTTATAAAACATCAATAACTCTAGAAATAGCATTAAACCGATATTTTTTATTGATCTCTTCTTTTTTCAAAAACCTTTTTTAAATTTTAGTCCTTCGAGCCGGATTACTAATAAAGAAAATGTCAAATACCCTTGTTTATTTATCGATAATAAAATGTTATTACAACAAACCAATCCCGTGTAATATCAATTACTTCAAGAGATAAATATAAGATATTTTAATGAATTAAGATTAAATTGAAAAATAGTTTTAGAGTGTTAATACCATATCACCGGTGCTTTAAGTGGGCGTGAACTGACATTTTAATATTTGTGAATATAGCACCTGGCCGTAGTTTTAGCACAAAGACATTGAAATGACCCAATACAATGAAATACACTGGCATTTTGTCCATGGTTCGTATGAATACTGACCAAAAAGCGATTTAAGCACATACGAATACTTGGCGCCGGCGCATAGATTTTAGTGAATAGTGAAATTCTGTGTAAAATCATATTCAACGGTTGGGATTACAGTTTGTACAAATTTGAGGAAGATAATGAGATAGGAATGTACTCCAAGTTCACCGCCACTTTCTGTCACCGTTTCTATTATCTTCTTCATTACTTCTGCGTGTCTGAAATATGTTATAGGTCATTATAACCTGTAGCAAATGTACACGCTATCATAATCTTATTCTCACATTTAATTTGATCACTAGATTAATTCAATACATGGAATGAAATTGCCAGCAAAAATAATTGAAAATAATTTATTTAAGGAAAATTGTCAGAAAATGATGACAGTTCCCAATATTTAACGTTCCGTAATAATAATTGTTTTAATGCAAGTAAGTAGCAACCTGCGACTCACGTACAGAAAGTCTTAGGTTCGAACTCGTCTTTGTGCTAGACTATCTATGTGCGTATTAAAACTAGCTCGGAGGAGACCAGAGTACCTTAGACCCAAAAAATCAACGGCATTTGTCAGGCACAGCAGGCTGATCACCTTTTTACCTATTAGTAAAAGCAAATACCCACGAAGCAGATCTCTTACTCATAATTTTAATTCTTTTGTTAAACTATGCTTTCTTTGGTTAAATGAAATTAATGAATTAGAAAATTTACCGGCAAGGATGGACAGACGCCATCGAAGGCCCCGAGAGATGAGGATGCGTTTCCATGGTAACAGTCTTCTTGGCGTGGTCTTGAGATACGTCCTCATACATTTGCGATACGCTTAACAATTTACGCTCCTGAAAATATTATTTATGTAATGTTATACTGAATCTTGGGTAATTTAATTTTCACTAATAAAAAGTACATTGTTTATTTTTATGGGAGCTATCGGGTGTGCTGCCGACCTTTCAGGTAATGGGACACTCTTTTCTTGAAGGCCCCTAAGTGGTATGGGTTTGTAAATAAATTTTCAAATACCAAAATTTTCTAGTGAATGCCTTCATATATGCACTACTTTCCTATTATTATATTAAAGGAAAACACTGAATTGTATACATATTCTGTTAAAAAATCAAATAAAAACATCAAAGAAAATACCTCATTATATCCAATGAGCCACAATCGTGGTGTCTGATAATATTTGTCGTACGTAATATGTAAGTCGTAGGTGCGCGTACGTACTATTTCGTCACCACTACCGGAAGGCGCTCGCCGCGATCCTTCTTCGGTGGGCTTTTTACTGCTTAGAGCTGTTGACTGGAAAAATACATATTGTAATTCAATAAATACAATTAAAAGATTTCTTCAAATATACAACTCTTATAGTTCTGGTTCTGGAAACTTACTGGATCCACCTCATCCAGTAGACCTGATTCCTGAAATAATTCCATATCCTCTGCCTCGCCATCCTCGCCATCATCATCATCATCGTCAGGGTCTCCTGCTGCTTCATCACTGTCACCTGTCTCCGCTGCCTCTAAGGTCATTTCACACACCTAGAAGTTGATAAATTGTAATTGAAACAATTAATTAATGTATGTTAGCATATTGTGTTTTAGAGCATCATAACAAGACTACATTTTAGATTTAGTTATCAATATATAAAAAAGTTATTAACAGAGCTCAACTTTTAGAGAGTCTTATTCAGATTGTGAAAAACAAGGGATCACAATTAGTTATTTTTGTGAAAATCCAGGGGAATTTTGCAAATACCAACTTGGTGGTAATAGTCATTTGGCAATATAATGTCAAATCATAATACCAAATAGTTCTAGTCAACTTAATGTTGTAGTCCATAAAATCAAAGATCTTTTATTTGGAAATTTTATTATTATGTTGATTTTTAATATATTGATAATATACAAAATCAACAATGAAAAAATTTAAATTGAAATTATACCTTTTCCTCAATAGTAGGTGAGCCAGCAGAATCATAGTGGTGTGTGTCAACCCAGCCCCCATCCTCATCTTGCTCATCTTCTATTATCTTCTCATGGTCTTCACAATACTCTATCTATCAGCATTATAAAGATTTGTGTAAAGCTTTAAGCACATATTTTTAATAAATTAATATAATTTTTCTAAGACTTAAGAGAAGCCATTTCAATTAGTGGTTATACTTATAAGCATATATCATAAATTATTCTTAATTCCTTTTACCTGTTTACATCTTCTATAGCAAGGCACATTTCTTGTAATAAGAAACTGTTTATCGGCTGGTAAATAAGGCTTAATTTTGCCTTCCTCACCCTTTGCCCATTGCCAAGTAGGACAGTGGTGCACAAGATGATCGCCAGCTGCTACAAACTCCTCAGGAGTTAGGACTCCAGTCTCTTGGAACTTTGATTCCTATTGGATAATGTATTTTTTTAATACATCAATATATTTTTAAAAGTAATATGTAGTTGTATATATTCTCATTATATTTGACTTAATTCTAACTATAGCAATGTTTGAGTTTAATAACACGTAAGAATACGTCGACGTTGGTATAAAGTACCTATGGCAATTTAATAATAGATGTAGTGAAATCCATTGTGATTATACTGCTTTGAACTTGACATGTATCCGCCTCTTTGTGTACGATAGGCGAACTAAATTAATATTATTAATAATAAATAAGTATAATATTGCACCAACCTTCAGGACCGGAGTCAAATATCCCGCAACTCCCAGGGCTGTACCCTTCACAGTGTTTATTACACTCTGCATTATATATTTTGTCTGCTTTTAAGCAAAACTTAGTCTAGTTAATTGCAACTATCCCGAATCTAGACAAAAGCCGGGGACAATTTTACATACTACATCAATCATCAACACTCGACGGCAAACGAAGACGAATCATGAAAGAGTATAAATGATAAAATCACTACCACAGACTAGTAAGACCGATTGTACTTTTGGACAATTGTACACTATCAAGCTGTCAAGCTGTCAGTTGTCACTAGAGACAACGCCAATATCAGCTGTTTATCTAGCTATCTGCTGGCCTGTTATAGCCAATAAGGCTCCTTAAATGATAGCTGCGCACTGCACATTGTACACTTTGAAATGTCAACATTTCATCAATAATTTTGCTGGTTGAGTGGTTGTTGAATCATTATTTTGCATAGATATTTGTGATTGCCCAAATTTAAAGTCATTATTATTTAATGTTTTGTAGATTTTAGGGTTGATTAAGATTTTTCGTAATTTCATAATATCATAATGGATGACGTTTTAGATGAGGTGGTTTCATCGGAAGATTTGCAAGTAAGTACGACAGATACGATTTCTTTATGTTTTGAAACTGGTGACTCATGCATTTTTATGCACTTTTGTAGAAGTTCGAGAAAGTTTACCACGAACAGTTGCACCAAGGCAGAGTTACGCATAAAGCACAATTCGAATATGCGTGGTGTCTTGTAAGAAGCAAATATGCTGCAGATATAAGAAAGGTACCTGCATGTTTCATCATATTTTAATGAGACTAGTCATTGTTTTTAATCTTTTCAGTAAATACTTATGACGGTAAATCCAAATCAATTTGACTTAATAATTATTTATATATATATATATGTTTTTACAAAAAAATAAGCAAATGAAGTACAATTGATTTCTTAGACAGTAATTCATCTTTGCAATCTAAGCTTGATTGACAGTGTGATCAATATTATTAGACACATTTATTTATAGAAGTTTTGTTTCATTTTTATTGTCTTATGTTTGTGAATATTTAAAACAAAGTAAAACAACAAGTATGAAGGAATAATCTTGATCTATCTGGATCTTGCTTTTATCTTAAGAATCTATTTACCCTGACACTGAGGAGTGATTAGTCTTGTACTTGAACCTCAGGGTCTAATATAATATTGTATGGAAATGACATTACCTTACACTAGTCACATTTCAAGATGTAAATATAATACCTACTGTAAATAATTTTCAGCTACCTCAACCCTTATTCAATGTATTAATTTATTACAGGGTATTTTGCTTTTAAAAGACTTGTTCAATACACACGCAGAGGGGAAAAGGGACTACCTGTTCTACCTTGCTATTGGCAATGCTAGAATCAAGGAGTATAATAAGGCATTGCATTATGTAAAAGCATTCCTGGATATTGAACCAGCTAATCAGCAAGTTCTAGTGTTAGAGGTAAGTTATTAATGTAATTATTAAACTAAGAGAAGAAATACGAATAGTATTTCTTATTTATTTATTATAAATTGTAGAAATCATATTTGATGTTTACCTTCTTACAGTCATGTTAGTCTGTCTCTTTGTCTGAACTCGAAAACAATAATCAATTCACTTTAGTAAACTAAAAATCAACATGGAATCCAGAATCATTGTTAAACATCAAGTTTACCATTCATGACCATGTTACCTTATATTATGTATATTAACACACTAGCAGCTTAATGCAGCTTTTCCGGAAGCCTATTCTAGTCAGCCACTACTCAGTTTGGGAGAACATTCTTCAGGAAATTTGTGTTATATTTAGTGTCTTCTACTACAATGCTCGGCCCAATCATCTAAGCCACCCGTATTGCTTAATATTTGGAGAGGAGATTTCCAAAAAAATATCGAAAATATATGTTAAAGATTGAATGTGAAATCTGTAGTGAGTTACATTTTGTTAAAACAACCAGATAAATTATTTAATCAGTAATATTAATGGTTAATGTAATTAACGAAATGGCTATTATTGCTTGAAGTACCTTGACATTGTTTTTATTTGAGTACAATGCCCTATTTTGTAATAAACAAATATTTAAGATATGCAGTCAAAATTTTCCCTTTGACACAAGTTATTTATTATTGCATTATTAACTCATGCATATGCAAGGCTGTAGCAGTTTTAATGAATGGCAGATTTTATAAGAAAACAATAATAATTTGCCCGTTTATAATGCTTAATAAATATCAATTAATGAATGAAATGAATTTATTTTTTCTAAAGTATCTTTTCTCAGGGGTGCAAGTATAAATAAATCCCAATGAAATGCTGGAACTAACAAGTAATGTTGTTTGATAATAAAACAATTTTTTACCGGATTGAAGTTATGTATTTACAATTATTTTTCATAATTTTAAATTTAACGTTTCGCGTGCTTTACAGCGTGCGTGCTCACGGTGACAACGCTGTAAATCATCAAATTATTATCAAATAAATAAATTATTTTCAAATGTGTGAAAGTTATGTCAATAAAAGACAATGCCAAATAATGTGGTTTTCAAATGTAATGTTATAAATTTCAGCGTCAAATTAACAAACGTATGGAAAAGGAAGGTTTAATTGGCATTGCAGTGGCGGGAGGTGCAGTGTTGGCTATTGGCAGTCTGGTCGGCCTTGGTATAGCACTTGCTAGCAAGAAATAGCATTTGGCCTGTCTGTAAGTTACTCTAATATCATTTATTGATATAGTTATTAGCTTTAAATTTTTTGTCTCACCTATCTATATTAATATTATAAAGAGGAAACATTTGTGTGTTTGTAATGTTTTCACTGACTGACATAGGTAACATACAATTACAAAAAAAAAAAAAAAGGGTGCGTGTACAGTGAAATTAGTCTCGAGAAATTTTTGCATATGTAGTGGTGTGTATATTACTCAGATCTTAGAGCGCGTTTCCACTATATCGTTCTGGCCTATACAAAAATGTTTCGATATCCTAACATTACTATTTAATATTATACTTATCCCTAGCAACACTCTGATTTTTGTTATCAATAAAAACAAGTTTTTATTTAAAAAAAAAGGTTTTGACTTTATAAAAAAAAGGTGTGTGCGCGATTCACACACGATAGAAGTGAAACTTCAAAGAGGAGAGACCGATATATATTTTTTTTTCCTTTCATCTAGGTTTTTAAAACTCCGGGGGGTCTACGGGGGGGTCAAAATTTATTTTTGGCCTAGGACGCACCGTTTCCGAGATATTTCAATCTAAAGCAAAAAATCGTCACTTGATAGTGGAAAGTGGAAACACGCACAAAACCAGAATAAACCAGTTTACGCTGTCCGCAGGTGCCACGTGCAGTCCGGCGTCAGTCGCTTGGTACTGTTAGAACATAAAGCACACATTTCATTCAAAAATTATAATTATTACGTTAATTGTTAAATTTTGTATTTGTTGATTGTTGTTATTGTTTGTTATTATTGTTATAATATTTGTTGAAGTGTTTAATTTGTGTGTAAGTGTTGCAACTTTATATTGTTAATTAAAAATGGCTCCAGTGTTAAAACATGGTCGAGGCAAGCCTTTGACTTCTCAAACTAAAGAAGTTTTGTACTGTTTGTACAAATATTTCGAAAATGAGTGTAATAACAACCCGAGCAGTATTATGACTCCCACTCAATTAGTTGCTAAATCAACGGGAATTTCAATAGCATCCGTCAGAAAGGTAGTATCAGAAAGCAAATGTCGACCTTCAGATCAGGAAGTAACATTTAAATCTCCTAAAAAGAAACCGAATCGTAAACCTACAATAGTAATCGATAACTTTGATCAGCAAGTTATCAGAAGAACAATTCATGACTTCCACATCACAAATAAAGAAATTCCCACTTTGAAAACTTTGCACGCAAAATTAAAAGAAGATATCGATTATAAAGGTTGTGTCAGCACGTTACGAAAACACGTCATGTCATTAGGTTTTAATTGGAAGCAAACAGAAGATAACCGGAAACTTCTTATGGAAAAACACGAAATTAGATACTTGCGAATTAATTATTTGATGAAAATTGCTGAATATCGTGAACAACGCCGACCAATTGTTTACACCGACGAAACATATATACATACATCACATACCCTCTCGAAATCTTGGTCAGATGGAAGCACTTCAGGTTTGAAGCAACATATATCGAAAGGCAACCGCTTAATCATTGTTCATGCCGGTGGTATGGATGGCTTTATACCAAATGCATTGCTTATGTTTAAAGCCAACCAAAAAAGTGGAGATTACCACGACAATATGAACTATGACAACTATTCAAGGTGGATTCAAACTCAATTAATACCCAACTTACAACCAAATAGTGTTGTTGTTGTTGACAACGCACCATATCATAACTCAATACAAAATCCTGCACCGAATAGTAATTCTAGAAAACAGCAAATGATTGACTGGCTGACATTGCGAAACATTGAGCATTCATCCACGTTGCTTAAGCCTCAATTATATGAACTGATTCTGCAAAACAAGGCGAGATTTGTAGAGTACAAGATAGACGAAATATTACGACAGCACGGTCATACTGTGCTGCGTTTACCACCATACCATCCGGAGTTTAATCCTATAGAAAATATATGGGGGATAGTGAAAACATATGTCGCAAAAAAGAATGTCGCAATGAATATGAAGGTTATAATGTCATTAGCTGAAGAAAAAATGAACGCCATAACTGTAGAGGAATGGAGAAAAGTTTGTCTGCATGCTATTGAGGAGGAAAACAAATATCAGGGTAGAGACGCAGCTTTAGACACAATATCAGAACGAATCATAATTAATTTAAATAATTCATCTGATGAAAGCGAGGATGGGGATGATTGTGATATGCCTGGGGTTGATGAATTATTAGAATAAAACATTTATGGCCGGAGAACACCTAATTCATACACGTCTTCACTGAAGTGAAAACCGGCATTCACTGCTTGTAATATTTGGAACTGGCTTATCTGCCTCATACAGTTCCATAGATTACAATGCAGTGGATACACATTTTCACGTCCGTATTAGTACGTAGTGCGTATGCGTAGACGTGTACGCATTTGGTGTGCTCCAGCCACAAACGTATATTACCTTTAAAAAAATAAAAACTAAAAATAAAATGTTGTTTTTTTTTTTATTTGCTGACCATACACTACTACAAACGCAAAAATTTCTCCAAGCTAATTTACCTGTACTTATGTACGCGCGTAAGAAGTTATACTT
This sequence comes from Pieris napi, assembly GCF_905475465.1. Classification (NCBI taxonomy): domain Eukaryota; kingdom Metazoa; phylum Arthropoda; class Insecta; order Lepidoptera; family Pieridae; genus Pieris; species Pieris napi. The sequence goes on from NC_062247.1 coordinate 984,517, forward strand.
CTTTGGCATTATTAAAAATAGTTTTTGATTGCATGCAAATAATTAATTACAATTAAATAATCAAAGACTGGAAAAGGAGTCATTAAAGTCAATAAAGTTCAGTTTACATTTGAAAAATTAATTAAATAAATATTTATTATTATTCTCTTACATTAAACAAATAAAACACTATTTATCTTTAAAACATTTTTATTTCATTATACTATTTATTTTTAAGTGACTCTAATGTCTTCATCAGAATTTCGGTTTGTAATTTTAAATTAATCATTACTTGGTTGTGCATCTACGAGGCTTCTCCAAAACTACTTGCTTTCTGCAACAAATAAGAGAATATTAATTTAAGCTCTGTCCATGCAAAACTTAAATTTTTTTATAATTCATATTATAATTTTTTTAACACATTTATATTAATATAATTATATAAATGTATTAATAATATAATTTGTAGCACATGCTACAGACCTGGATAGCAACTTTCTTTTATTCTATTTAGAGATAGAGATAATTTAAATATAATACCGGTGTCTTCCTTGTAGGTTTCTTTGGAGTTGTTTGGGGATTCTTGTTGTTCAGTTCAACATGATTTTCTTTAACCTTTCTTTAATCCTACAAAATAATGAAATTGTTAAGTTATGTTGTCACTGTTGTGCACACCTTTGTTTGGCTTTTTTAGTATTCAAGTTATGTCAAAACTGATTTATTACCTTGTCATTGTTGGCTTTATTTGCTTTTGGGATATCAATTGTTTCCAAAATGATTTTATTTGTAATAACCTGAAATATATAAATAACATCTATTAATTTAAGTATCATGGTGAGTGGTTCGCACTCAGGTATTAAGGTGTATTATACCCACTGTCCATTATAAGTGGGAATGGGCTCACTTCTGGCAGGACAGAGTTTCGGTACTACAAGTGCAACATGGATGTTTTGAGGTATTACAATATCTCTAACTACGCTGTAGGGGAATAAAGTAATGTTGTAAGCATATGCCTATGCTTGAAAGGTTGAACCTTGAACATCACCATACATCATATTTATAATTAACATTCCTACCTCGACACCATCACAATCAAATTCATTGAAATCTACTTCAAACCATTGTGTCTCGAGAAGGTGATGGTGGCTTTATTCCACCTCCAGTTTTTGATGTTTCACGGCGATAAGATGACAACTCTTTTTTTGTATTCAATTTAGTGCACTTCCACTGATTCATCAATTGTTTTTTGTCTCTTGTCCTTATATTTGCTAGATTAAATCTGATGTTTTGATTAAATAATGTGGTCATTTTTTTGAGATGCAGGTACTTATTAAAATGTTTACTTCTCTGTTATATCGCTCCAAGCCTTCATTTTCTCCTTATTAGTATTCGTGCTTAAATCTTTGTTCTCAATTATTGATATATAGGGTCGTAGAATATTTCTAAAAAGTTGCTGTAACAAACGCAATAAACAAAAGCAATGAATAATGGTTCATGTTTCAGTTTTAATCAACAATAATACTCGATAATACATACGGATAGTTAACCTCAATTGTATTGAAGCACTCAGGAAGGTTAGCACAGTTTTTTCACAAATATTTTATATTATTTCACAAATATTTTGTATAATGAAAATAACTAGGTATATAATTATTAATTTTAAACAATAATTAAAACTCCTATATTTGTTTAAAAGGTAAATGTCATTGTCAGATGTCAATTGTCATGGTCATTCAAAATTCTTGTTAAGCTGCTAAGCTAGAATATGCGTGAAGTTAGCTTCACGCATATTCTATTTCTTTTTACTTGTAGTTTGTCTTATTCCTATCTCGCTCGCGCACGCTATATCACACTGCCAATTTTGTGTCATAGGTGCGCGCGCAATCGTAAAATTTCACTCTCATCCATTTTTCATAACGCGCCTAAAGAAGTACAACTTCAGTAGGGATCCCTAACAAAAATGCAATAATATAACCCAAGGTGTGAAAGAATTATCCATAATAGTATAAGATCCCGATATACAACGACTTTCACCGAGATGCTTATTTAATGAAACGTGTTTTATATTTAATTTAATATGTCAATAAATATAATCCATATGGGTTGCCGAGCAAATTTCAGTCCAGAGTATGTTTAATTAATATTTAAAAAAAAAAAATTATAATTTGCATGTAGTAAACTTTTTTAATTTTTTTCAATCAATACTTTTAATCAGGGTAGTATTATATATGTATCACTATAACTTTCTTATTTACTAAAGATGTATTTATACTTTAGTGTCACATAAAAAATATACACATAAATAATTAATTGATTAAAAACAACCTAACGTTTGCATATTCTATGGGCTTCATACTTTCGTTTGGTATAGAATTTATCTAATAATCATACCGGTTAAATGTTTAAAAAAATATTTTTTTTAATATTAATTAAAATACTCTGGACTGAAATTTGCTAGGCAACCCATATGGATTATATTTATTGATGTATTAAATTATATATAAAATAAGTTTCATTAAATAAGCATCTCGGTGAAGGTCGTTGTATATCGGGATCTTAGACCATAAAAAAAATCTGTCATCGCGTGCGCTGTTGAATGTTTTACCCATGGGCCTGTATGTTGGCCTATCCCGAGTCGGAGCTCCAAAATATGAAATAATTTTGCTGCTACCAAACAAACTGCGTCAAATGTTGTGTATAAGGAAGTTCTAAAACACTGAAATTCTACAAATAAATCTCTTCTGCAATATTATAGAAGAAAGTTTTGCATTTTGAAGTTTTGTTTTTATTTTTACAATTTATAATAATCAAGCTAAAAATTCCTGGACTGATTAAAAAAATCATTTCATTACACTTGAATTGTTCAATACTTGTGGAGTATTTTTAAATTTCCTAATGTCGAACATTCTACTTAAATTATGTTACGAACTTAATAGTAAATGTATTAGATATATATTCCTTGTAAAGTAAAATATGTATATTGATGAGATTATAAATGTAAGTATGTATCCTAATAATCTGATTAAAAACTAAGAAAACTAAGTAAAATAAAACTTTTATGATACAACGACATCGGTATCGGTATTGCTAGTACCTTATAAAACCATATAGGGTAGAGACAGTTGGGTTCACATTGTTAATTATTCTGTATTAACAAGTTGGTGATCAGTCTTCTGTGATTCACTATTCACCGATTTTAGGGTCTATGCCCAAGATACAGAGTCCAGACTTCGACTGACAGAACCTAATATGTTTTTGATATGGTCATGGTTTCCGGACGTTGTTTTTATTGCAGCATACAAGCAACTATAAATAAGTAGAAAAAAAGTGTATGTACTTATGTACACGCGTTATACGTTATACTTATTTGGCGTAACAAGATAAAATCTTTTCAAAAATTTATTCTACGTTTGTAGAAAAAACGAGATTAAATTAGAAAAAACTAAAATGTTGACTATAGCTAACTTCAGGGTGTCGGTTTTTTGTGACGGTGTGCGCGCGCATCGTAAAATTTTACTATCATTATTTGTCCCTACCGCGCCAAATGAAGTATAACTTCAAAAATTACATTGCCCAAGTTTGAACACATGATGTGAGGTTTGAGTATACCACGCCACTTATAGTGCAATATTGCCTTGTTACAGAATGACCGCTTTTTGGGGCGTTCATTATCTTCTTACTAAAAAGGAGTTGAAAAAAGAGTAGAGGACTATCGCGACACCAAATTTAATTTATTTCACTAGTAATAGATAATTTTGTACAAATTGCAAGCTTGGTCTTTTGAATATATTTTCACTTTTGTATTAAGTGTATTATTTGTTTATATACTTGTAACTTATTTTTCTAGCTTTAGGCTTCAATGTAGTTAAGATGTATGTGATTCCATTTAATAAATAATATTTGTTTATGTCCTTTCTTTTAACTTCGGTTAAAATCCTACCTTTTTAAATTTATTAGAAACAAGATGCAAAGGCCTGTCCCATTTTAGAATCCTGCCTTGCGATTCTGTAACTTACTTTTCGAACTCGCACAGCGGTTTTCGCAGCGGCGGTCGCGCTCAAATCAGTCATTTTAGTCAGCACAGTCAGCCGCTGTGAGTGTTCGAAAAGTGAGTTACAGAATCGCAAGGCTTTACTTGATGCAGGCTGAGACATGAAACCACAAAACTATGGTGCGTATCGTTTGGGTGCGTTTCGTTTGGGTGCGTTTCGTTTGGCTGCGATTGGTCAATCGGATACACGAATCGTATCGCGTGGCAGTGATTGGACTAATCACAATCTAACGAAACACGTTAACGTTTTTTTTACATTCTCACCTCCGCTTAAAGGAAATGGCGGGCATTAAAACAACCATATTCAAAACAATTATTTTTTATTTTCTTTATAATAATGTAGAGAAGCGGCATACATCTAGTACACTAACGTACATGGCATAAACATGGCGAACAAATAAACATAAATATTATCTTCTAAATCATTTGCTAATCTAAAAAAACACAATTTTAATGAAGAGCATGAGACCTTTCGGCATTTTAACATTTTTTTGTGCTTTTATTATAAACTTAGTCGCAAGAAGACATGCATACATATTAAATAGTGCACAAACAATCATGTTCATAGAACATCGAGACACCTAAGAGAGAACTAATGAGGTAAGATAAAAAATGAACTTTCCAAGTTCCAAGGTAACTAAACATAATTTATACAATACTAGAGCATGACTTAGAGTCCTAATTAATAATAATATCTTCACTGGTATATAAGAATATGTTTTAACAACTTGAACGATTGGTATTATATTGATTAATTATGTCAATTGTCATTGTCCGAAAATTTTCCTGAAAGATCACCTAAAAATAAAATTTCGTATGTAATAGCCTCATGCGTAATTTTCACATCAGTATAATACCAACGCGCTGAATATTTAATCTGTGGTATGCAAAACTGTGTTCAGAAAAATATATTCATCACATGGTAACTATTGCTTCTGTACCGTGCTTTAACAACTATGAACTGTTTGTGGTAAATATAATCTAAAAGTACTATAACATCGTGTTTAGCACACTTCTCTAAACAAAGTTTATGTACAGTCGAAATAATTACTCACTATGGCAACACTGATAACTGTCAACAAGGTTAATGTATAGGCAAACACAAACCGACTTATTTCTTAAATCTCACTAACACACTAACATAATTCAATTAACCCGTAGTACTTATTCTATTGGGGAATCGGATAAGCTACCACACTGTCTCTGGGCAATTGACATTGACAACAAACTGACGTTTTAATAAACATCCCTATTCTTCATACGATGAATTATTACAAACAACTGCTAGTTGGTTTATCTCCATAGTTCACAGAATTATATTTCTTAATTTATTGTCTATGTTAATGGCCATAGGTCAGTGTGGCAACTGTACAGATTCAAAAATCTTCCATATAAAAGGTTAAATGCTCCATCTATTGCTCTATGTTCTCTTTGAATAACGTGAATACTAAGCTTCGGGAAGTAAATATATTTGTGACTCGCTTACCAATATCCTTACACTAAATAACTATAACATTGTACTCTAAAAAATATGTATAATTATTGAAGGCTAATATGAGATTGTAATCACAGTATTTGTTAAGTAACCAGCCCACATCATTACTACAAAATAAACATTCTTGTACCTAGGTACGATCGGCCTAGACATCAATGTACATAAAACCACACTTTCCATTTACATTTATTAGAAGGCAACATCAAGGTATACTTTATTTATTGCTTTTGTTATTTCTCTATAATTTACATATCACCAAATAGTATATACAACGCATTACCCCATTTGTAAGTTATATGTGAATTTTAACCGTTCGAAAATTTGAAAAATTCAGTCTCAAGACAAAAAGATGTTAAAATTTAGAATTTGTCCGTAAAGAACTATATAAACATATATTTTCTTTCCGATTCGTAAGCGCTTACGAATATTATAGTATATTTTAAGCTCTGTTATTTGTTCGTATACAAAGATATCTGCTCAGTTATAAATATAAAATGTGCTCGAATACACGGTAATGCTCCTCGGGCAATACTCTACTATTGTGACACAGTCTAAGTTCCTCTAGTGAGTGCATTCACTATTAAAATAAACATTACGACTCTACGAACGGCGCTAAACCGCCGAATGACTTGCATATATTTACCTACAATATACTCTATTTAGTATATATAAATGCAATCTGCAAAATGCATAAAACAACAGTTATATCTATAAATTGTATAAAATATTAAATAAAATCTATTGAAGTGAGGTAGATGGATGGAATTTCACAATTTGTGTGGATATATATTTTTAAATCGACGCCGAATTGGCGCATTTGAGGTAGCTGGATGGAATTACTATGTAAGTACCCTACGTGACGGGGTATTACACGAGTCACTACACTAGATTACAATACTACTAAAACAATCTCAATGGCGAGTCAAAACGGGTTACTAGTGAACATGGCTTGGTCGGGTGAGATGTCTACGGTCAACCGTAACATTGTGCAAACCGAACTTACCAGTGATGGCACTAGACATTCCACGGGTCAACAATAAACGACAACATAACACACAAGCACCGTTTCAAAAACCATTAACAATGTCAGTTTCGCACAATACGTTATTTCATGAGGCGGCGGCTTTGTTGTCCTCTTCGGAGAACTCGTCTTCGTGCCCCAGGATCTCTTGGTCTTCCGACATGTGTATCCTATTCCTGTCGTCATCATTGTAGCCTTTATAGTAGTCTTTGTTCAGGTCTTTCTCCAAATCCTGTCTGTCGGTTTCATCGCTGATGCTGTCGTTTCTTTGTCTCTCCTTTCCCAGGTCCAACGGCTGTTCAGAGTCGCGCATAATGTCAGGCTTGCCCATATTCTCTGTGTACTGCCTTTGCATTTGTTTGAGGAAGCGTTGATGCGCAAGAGTCGTTGGTGGCGGTGGGAGAGATCCCATTTGTGGCGACGGTTCGTCGTACGTTTTTCTTTCCATGTGCATTGCGTTCATTTGTGCAAGTTTCGCTGCGTTCATTCCTTCAAGTAAAATAAATTAGCTATAGCGTTTTCGTGTACATATATCTTAATCTAATATATATAAATTATGTGTCACGTTGTTTGTCCACTATGGACTCCTAAACTACCGAACCGATATCAATCAAATTTGCACACCGTGTGCAGTTTGATCTAACTTAAAAGATAGGATAGCTTACATCTCAATTTATAACCGCAATATTATTTTATTGCAAAATATTTGTTTATTATTTGATAGTCGCCATTTTAACAGATGGCGCTGTGTTGAAAGTACCAACGTTTCACATAAGCTACAATTTAATGGCATAGCCACCAATAAAGCATGGTGGTCCCCATAACTGGTGTTCTCCTATCGTTTCCCTTGAATAGTTTACTACTATGTAATATAAAAAAAAACCTTAGCCACAGCAACGCTTGGCCGGTCTGCTAGTAATAATATATAATTGTTCAAGATTCGTCCCAAATAATTTTTGTGACTGCCAGATTAGAAAATACAGTATTAGAAATTCTTACCAAAAACATTTTCTCCGATGTACTGAAGGTAAGTGTCCAATAGTGCTGAGCCGCCTCCGAAGCCAGGAGGATAGTCATCATGTTTCATACCCGTCATGCCATGTGGAAGGTTCTCTACAGCCTTTGCTGTCACTGCCCGGACCGCTGGCACTTTTGTTATTGTCGTATTGGTCAAGTTGTTTATATCTAAAAGAGGTTAAACATAAATCAAATCTCCATTATGATCTCCAGGTGATTCTTTATTAACTCTTTAAAAAACCCTAAAAATTACCGAGCGAAATGACTTACGTGGTGGTGAAACGGGAATACTGTCTTGGTATTTCGACTGGCTTAAATCATCATGGTCGTTGTCACCACAGATAGAGCTGCTCTCAGAAGCCGCAGATTTTGCGTCCAGCTTTATGTCAGACCTGCGAGGGCCTGTTGGAGACGCTCGAGCTCGAAGCTGTTCTGGCGATACCTTTACACCGGCTTTTGCTAGTAATCTAAAAAGTGTATTTAATTATACAGTGTTTCCAATAAGAATTCATACTAAAGTATACAAAGCCAGTATAATTCTGAGGTTTACATATATTTTCTTAAGCAAGCAGTTATCCTTTTTCCAGCTAAACTAAATTGTATACAACTTACTGGCTGGCGAGTTCTGGATCAAAACGCGTAGGCATTTGCAGCACGGGCAGGTCCTTTGTGGAGATACCTCGGTGTTGTCGCGACATGTGGGAATGGAGAGAATTGCGGGACTTGGCAACCGTACCGCAGAGCACGCATCTAGTTACAAAATTAATTATTGAGTTTTTGTATTTAGAAGGGGATTTTTTAAATTAAAACCTAAACAAAAAGTATTTTTAAGCTGTTTAAAATCGACATAGGAGTTTTTAAGTCAAAGAAAAAGTCCTATTCTACTAGATTCCACAGTTGTCGTATAATGATTTTTTAAATTCAAATTCAAAAATCATTTATTCATATAGGTAACAAAATGTACACTTATGAACGTCAAAAAATAAATATATATATATGTATTGCTTCTAATTTTACATTTACTGCCAGTTCTCGAATCAAGGGCGTAGAACGGAAGAGAGGAACTGGCAATATACTCTCCGCCACTCTTTAATCGCCAAGTGTTTTTTGTTTTACACAATGTAAGGAGCTGCAACCATTACACCTTTTTCCACATGCCATCTTAAGTAATTAATAATTAGAAAATAAATTAAAAACATAGATTTGTCCTCTATTAGCAGGCATGGTGAAATAGGAGCCCTTACATTCTCGTGGCAATAACAGTAATATTAAAATTTGTTTAAATATTCACCTGTAACCCGGACACACGGTGTGTTTGTCTTCGAGATGAGTTCGCAACGTGTGCGCCGATCGGTAGATTTTACCGCACTTCGGGCACGGTCTGGGATCGGTAGCTCTTACGCGCAGCAAGTCCTGTGTTCGTCGACATCCACCTGAAAGTATCAAGGTTTTAAATTGCGTTTTCGTAAACTATTCCACGTCCTTACTATCCTTACCTGTTTTCCTAAGCGAGTGTTAATTGAAAATACATAATCTACTTCGTAGGTTTATTGTTATGTTTCATATAAGCAGACAATTTCGTTGGGTAAAAATTAAATTACGTATATACGATATCACTAATACAATCGCAACTAGACTCGTTACTCACATTGAACATTTGGTTATGGGACTAAAATTGTACGCTTAAAATATTTATATTCCTTAAATACAATGCCTCACAGGCGTCAGGAACAATTTTATCTACTTCCTAAATTTCATCCGATTAATATATTCGGAACTATTTCATTCCTATCGCATATATTTTTTTAATGAACAACCCAGTCTTGTGGTTTTAACCAGTATGCATGGAACTTTATAAAACTAATAAAATATGCCATTGTTTTGATATTGAGCTGTTTTAGTTAGCTCTAAGCGAGCATTGAGTTTTTGTGTATTTAACGCGATTACTCCATAAATATTTTACCCCCAGTAGGTACTACCTTTATTGATAAACTCGGGATGTGACCGCCATATTCTTTAGGAATCATCAGTCTTTATGCGAAATATAGCAGTTTAAAACCACATTGACGTATTGTGTTCTCTCACTTTGGAATTGCGACTTCTATTGAAAAATATGTACTCTCTATAAACTATGTAGCTCTATATATTATATCAGAAAATATATGCGAACGGAAATATATACAAGATTCATAAATTTCGATTTCTACGTTGACTAGATATGTTTGATTGTGCACGTCGCCTACAAGGCTCTAAACGGACTTTAAAAAATAAACCCTATTTTGTTGAACATATTCTTTCTTATCTATTGCTTTGAAAGGCATTTGATTTCATTTAATTCTATTTCGTATTGTCTTATCTATGGTCAAAATATAGAAGCTTGGTGTGCAACAATTTCTCGATTCTAAATATTGCAGGCACTTTTGTATTTGTATATTCTTGTAAAAAAAGTAGGCCAGAGAACGGTAAATCAAAAATGTGTTTCGCTAAAGAAACTGTTGCACCGTATTCTAAAAACATCGTTTAACTTACACAAACCGATGAATACGTACAACCAGAATACCTTCATGAATTATATACATGAAAGGTTGTTTCCGAAAATTGTTCTTTATAATTTAAAATACGATATATCTACTATGTTAGGAACTTAAATATAAAGAAATACATGAAATTGAAGCAACAATGGAAGTTAGAGACACGTTTGGAAGGGAAAAGAATCTCTTAGTTGCTCTTCGTAAACTATCAATGGCACCAATCATCACAAGTCATAATGCGCTTTACAACTATCTCTCAGACGGCACTGAAGCAATCGTCCATTCAAATATCAAAGCCGAAATTTCATCGACATTTCCGATCTTATCCAGTGCGCGTCTAAGTTATACTTAAAAGTATCAGTCTATTCTACTACAAAAATAATTTCAGTCAATTTACTCTACAGTTTTATACAATGTTTACATACGAACAATTACTGCAAAATATGAAAATGCATTGTAGAGATCAATATTCGGGTTCCTCTGTAATAAAGCCCACTCCCACTCTCACAGCCTTCAGCTTTACGATAGCTAACATCTAAGTCTTTCGTCAGGAATCTCAGTTTGTCCAGCCGCAGCTCCACTTGAGCGTCTTCATTTTCTCCCATTGCCGTCTGTGCTTTATCCTCATGTGGTTGCGGACCGAGTTGGGGTGCGCGAAATACCGGGCGCAAGAGGCCACAGGGCACACCGGACTGTCCCGGGGATAGTGGGCCTCGAGGTGCAGTCGCGCGTATGCCAGGGAGTCCAATATCGCGAAGCACAGCGGACACTGCAGCCGCTCGCCCGGCAAACCTTTGTCGCCCTCAAAGAACTTTAGCGAGTCGCTCCCGCGCTCTTCCCTTTCCGCGTGAACGCTTATCGCCGGCTTTGCCAACACGCCGCGCGCGGCATCTGCAATGCCGACACTAATATTACTCAACGGTTGGCAAATCCGACGATAAACGGGCCTATCTTTGATACATGGTCTAAAAATATCGCAATAACGGAACGTCGGCGCCGGCCCGCGGGTCGACGAGCGGGGGAGCGAAGCGCCTTCTCTAAGAGTTCTGCCGCTGGCGAATGCCGTGCGCTTGCAGCTGGTGGTTGATGAGGTAATGCTTCGTTTTGCACCTCTTCCCGCAGTGCTGGCAAGGAAACCACTGGTCGCGGTCGGTCTGCGAGTGCACGTTCAGCATATGCTGGCGCAGGTTGGACGTGGAGGAGTAGACGCGGCCGCAGAGCGGACATTGCGGCCGGTAGCCCATCGCCGCCCCGCCCGCGAGAGCCGCCCCTGTAACACAGAGGCGGCGGTTAAAAACATTTACAGGCTATTGTGAGTGTATCGGTCTAGTTCGGCGGACGGGGCGGGATCGCGCCTCCTCTGTTTGACGCCATGTATAGAGTTCATGTGGATCTGCATGTATTGACGCGTTTTGAAGCCCTTGCCGCAGACGGGACAGGCGTGCGCCAGTTCGCGCGCCGCGTGCACGTTCAGAATGTGCTGCTTGAGGTTGCTATTGTTGCTGTAGAGCTTGCCGCACTCGGGGCAGGCGGGCTTGGCCGGCTCACCGTTAGCGTAGCCGCCGCCGAAGGCGTAGCGCTCGTCCTTGGCCGACTTGCCCTCCCCGCCGCCGGCCCACGTGGCTCCTGGGGCAGACGGAGCACGTTCAGTCGCTCGCCCTACTCACTACTCATTCTTAGAACTATCTCTTACGCCGACGCTTAACTTCCATTGTCGCTATTGCGTATCGCTCATTATGTAACGTATTTGTTATTTTATCGTTAATGCTATCGCATGACGCAGTAATTCATAATTAATGTGTTCTAACTGTTTAAGTGTAATGTTCTAGTTCGATCTAATTGCAGTTATATCTCCGCTCTAATTATCATTATCATTACTGCGTCATACCGAATATTAGTGGTAAAAGAGTCAACTCACCGAAGTTATCTGGTATGCCTGATGGACCAGGTAGACCGGGGAAACCTACACAAGAGAACAGTGTTACTTGTGGGAATCGTGGGTCAAATCTTACTGTGTTTGCTTATGTATTTAGTTCTCCCGCTTAGATCACGTGTTGCAATGGATATAAGCGTAGGTATGTTAAAGGGTATAAGACATTTTAAATTAAGAATTGAAGATTATACTCAAAAGGGATTTATCCGGGATGAAAATAGGTGAAGAAATTTTCTAAACTCTCTGTTGTTTCTTAATCGAAAGAGCTTTGTAAAGTGTATTAAAATTTTATAAAAAGAAAAACCTTCTGGGGAATACGACTAACACTACATTGTTTATACTCAATAGCTTTTACGATTCGAATTCTAGGAAAATTATATCTACTTACTGAAATATTCAGAATTATATAAATAGTTTTGCCGTACCAGGTAGATTAAGTAGTCCAGGAAAGTTGTGTGGTAACGCTCCGTTGGTGTTGGCCATGGTAGCTGGGTCGTCGTAATCCACCGGTTCTTGTTTGGTCCTGTTGTCTCCTTCTGTGTCACTCGCGCCAGCATCTGATGATGACTCCTCACCGTCTCCTGACTGAAACGACAATTACGTGTGATAATTGCAAAAGTAACAGTTTTTTTTTATGGCTCTGGCATGGTTTGTGCATTAGCCAGCGTCAAGTATGAGATTTTTATAATTCGTTCTTTTTGCCTTAGAAATTCGACCATATCCTCCATGTACGGTTTAGGCACTCACCCGGTACCGCACAACCCTCCCAAAGGCCGAGAACAAATTTTAAATTAAATTAAAACTTGCCCTCGAACCGGGAATCGAACCCGGTACCCCTCACCTAGCTGTCACTTAATAAGACCGCTAGGCTATGAGGCCCCCAAAGTAACAGTTGACATCTTATTTTTTGGTACTCTGGTGGTATCGGGATAGCAGAGTTGTACAAAATGTGCACTTAAGTCTGCGCACACACTGCATTAATAACACGCTGAGACTCTAAGGCCGTAGGTTTGATCCCCGGCTGTGCACTAATGGGCTTTCGCTTGAACAATCAAGAAAAACATCGTGACGAAACTGGCTTGACTTAGAAAAAAAACAGCGTGTGCCAAGTAAAGGAGGCTGTTTGCCTATTAGGTTGATAAATGATCATGAAACAGATACAGAATTATGAGGCCTAGAACTAAAAAAATTGAAGCGCCACTGATTTTGTATTAGAGATTAAGCACATGAACATACTAAAGAAATAAAACGAGAAATTATGAAAAAATTTACACGAAATGTTACTTACACGTATTATATAATTTAACAAAAATAGTTAGCTTACCAGATTATTGGAAACATTTGACAAGTGTGGGTTTTGTGCGTTTTCCAAAGCGTGGCTGAAGAGCGCCATCTCGTGTCCGTTAGTTGCAAGTCGCTCTGGGCTGCCCTGCGACGCTAACAGTTGCTCCGTCCTACACCGATAAATTGAAAACCTTTTAGTACGACCTTTGTGGAAATTTAACAATATTTTACAGTAAAAGAAAGCTTTGTCCACGTTATAATACTAAGTTTTTATACCATCTATCCTTTAAAAATAATAAATGTGCAATGTTAAGTATATATGAGGATAGGTTAAATTTTTATAACTTGGAATCTCTGAGAGTTCGTAGAGCAAACATCGACTTGCTATACCTATTTAAAGTAATTAACGAAATTGTGGATTGCCCAGAAATTTTAGAACGTTTATCCATACAAGTTCCTCGGGTCGGGAGTCGTTTGTACAATCGAAGATGTTTTCACATCCTATATTGTCGAACAAACGTTGGCAGAAACTCACCAATTAATAGGTTAAGTATGTCGCTACCATAATGATATTGCACAGAGTTTTGACATTTTTCATGGTTCTCTGGCCTCAGCTAAGAGTAGAATTAGGACTCAGTACCGATAATTTATTTTCTTGGTTCAAATAGTTTAATTCTTTTATAGTTTGCATTTTTAATTTTTATGCTTGTTTGTATTTAACACTGTTTTTTGTATCTATGTACTTGATTTCGCTGGTCGTATCCACATGTTATCATGTATATCATGTTAAGATGAAATATTTTTGGAAGCGAGAAGACTGACTTTATTTCGCAGTAGTAACAGTTTCCTTAAAATAGTAAGTGTAATAATAGTGTTTGTTTAATGTAAAATTTCAATTACTTTTTTTATCTATTAATGTACTTAATTGACTTTTAATATCCGTTTCTTATATTTTGTTTAACAATGTAATCTGTTTTCTTTATATGTATATATGTGTAGCTGTAAGATTACTTATGAATAGATATTTTATTTATAAAAGTGTTAACTTCGTTACCATAATATACAAAATCATACACAAAAACAAAAAAGCAGGAAACATAAGTTACTAGGCAATGGTTACAAATATTTGTTTTTATTAAATTTATGTGAATCAACGACAACGGGTTTAACCTCTAAATAATTTAATAATAAGTATTCAAAAAATACGTGATTTCTATTTCAACATTTAAATTTTTTGATAATTTTCCTCAATTGCAGAGTCGCTGTATGTCCAAAATTGTAACTACGTATATAGTATAAAATTACAATATAATATGATTCCAATTTTGAATATATAATATATTATTTATATTAGTATTATATGTGAAAAACTAATATTGTTGTATCTATGTAACGAATAAACTTAAAAGCTTCTAGGTCGTTTTTAGAAATTCTTTCACCATTATCTCTATAGTCGAATTTTTAATTAGACGAAGTCAACTGACGTTTACGGTGTTGTCAGTTTTTAATGAAATAAAAATAGTGTTGTGACAAAGTAAAAACCCGTGAATTAATGATCGGTGATGGCAATAGTCGCCGCGCCACGCTTTGTAATAAGACGTCAAAAAACTGATTGTAGTTACATAGTACTAGTACCTAACTTATATCAGAGCACTTTTATACAATTTTGAAATAGAAATAATATTCTTTTATTGTTTGAAATGATTGACTATTCACACGCATTGTTCATTCATCTGATTGAACAAGAACTGAACGCATCACTATTACTTTAAATATGGCAACATTATTTTACAAAGTGACATTATCTACTGTCAGTTGGCTTCGTCTAATTAAAAATACGACAGTAATACAGATTATATATATTTAAAACATTTAGTAATGTCATCCTATAAGTCATAGATAAAATCAAAAACCGTAGATGGCCACAGACAATATAGCACATTTATGAATCAGAATCGAATAAAATCTTTAGTCGACGTCATTTTAAAGTCGATAAGGAAACTAATTTGAATTTCTAGGCATCCATATGGTCATTTGCAATTACTTTACCGTTTTTATGTTGCTCTGAGCGTATTTTTAAATGTTAGTTTTCCACATTTGAATATAAATGATTGTGTAGCGGATATTATAGCTGTCATCGAAGATTAACTATTTATAATTGCTAGAAAGTGGGGCGACGGTTAATAAGCTTGGATAAAACGTAAATAGAGAATTCATCGATTAAACACGCGTAGGTGTTTTCTTAAATATAGAACGATTGTTCTAATTTGTGGCGAAATTTTACTTGTTTTCTTATTGATTATAATTCCGAAAATAGAACAAAATTAATAGTTAACGAGTGATATTTTGAATATAGAAATACAAACGAAAGTATTTGTCATTACTACCTACTTATTACTATCTACTGGCAGATAGAGAGAGAGAATAAGAGTTCCTAAAAAAAGAAGAAACAGTTCAAAACCACCTTCGACTGCTGCAACCATTGGTTTATGCTCATTACGTTAGATGCTACACCCTAAAAAGAGAGGTTAAACTATATTCACCTGGTCTTCATCTGCGCCTGGTATAAGTCTGATGATCTGGCCCTCTTAGGTGGTGGCGTGTTATTCGCTCCTTCGTCTGGTCGTCGGGACCGTCTGCCCTCTCTTTGTGTGTCACGGCCCTCCCTGGACCCTCCACTACCGGTTTCTGTCCACGACGATGCCGACTGCTGAAGGATAACCTTTATTAATAAAAACTTATGTATTTAATTGATACAATAATCATAACATTTAGACGCCCAGAAAATTATAGGTATGCAGACTTTTCAGTTGCCCTATTATTACAACAAACGAGGAAAAACTAGGAAAAGGAAAGTCTATGAAGGAAAACTGCAATATTCAATGGTCAGATTTTGATGACTTAATATTAAAATTCTTAAAGTGGAATTGTTACTTTCGTTATTGAGATGTTTGGTTATTAAATTCAATCTTGAAGATTATATATTTCGTACTAAGGACTGCTTGTTAAAATAACTGTAATGGCTATTAAACGACCCAAGTGTTTACAAAATAAATTTTATTATACATGATATCGTCAATAACATACAGATTTCATAGCTCTAAATGAGAATTAAGTAAAGAGAAAAGAAATAAAAGTCGTCAATTACTCACGGGTGAAGCCTTCTGTTCAAGTGTGGTGAGGGGTGCTGGTGGTGGAACATCTGTAAGACCTCGCACTTGGAGCAGTTGAGCTGCCCGCAGGAACTCTTTGAGTTGCTCTTGGCCGATGTGAACCTCACCCTGATACATGAACCTGAAGGAAAACTTATGTTAGGAACTAAGCTTTGGTAGTCGCAGCTCACATACTTGACCTTGACTTGTACTTAATTGCGAGGTCAAAGGATTTCAATTAACTAGAACTTAGTTGTTATTGATGCATAGGCCAATATATTTAAAAAAAAGTTTTTTTTATAAAAAAGGAGGCAAACGGGTAGTAGGCTCACCTGCTGGTAAGTGATACGGCCGCTCATGGACACTCTCAATGCCAGAGTGCTCTTAGAGTGCGTTTCCGGCCTTTTAAGAATTGGTACGCTCTTTTATTGAAGGACCCTAAGTCGAATTGGTTCGGAAATACTTGGGCAGTGGGCAGTTGATTCCACAAAGTGGTGGTGCGCGGCAAAAACTGCCTTGAAAATCGCTCAGTTGTGGGACGGCGGACGTCGAGGTGATACGGGTGGAATTTCGTATTCTGTCTCGACGTCCGATGATGAAACTCAGCTGCAAGTATTAATCCGAACAACTCCTCTGAACACTATCCATGGTAAATGCGGTAGAAGATGTAGAGTGACCCCACATCTCTACGCAACGCTAAAGGATCAAAAAGCCCTAACCGATACGTTGACTTGCAGCTTCCACACCAGCATATCCTCTGCTTGTGTCAGTGCAGTGCTGGTCTTTATTTGGTCAGACCAACAGCTGGGCGTTCGAACCCGACTTCTTCCATCACTCCTCCCTACCAACTTCTCGAGACTATTCGGTTCTGTCCTGGCAATATAGCCAAAGTAGCTAAGAATCCGTTTATAAATGATAGTCGACAGTCTTGTGGTGATCCTTAGTTTGTTGAAAATGGACTTATTGGTTATTTTTGCAGTCCATGGTATTCGTAACATTCCAACATCACATCTCAAATACCTTTATCTTTTTTTTAAAGTATATAAACTTATATTATCATGCCTTAGAATTATACTTAACTCCTTTCGAATTAAATAAATAAATACCTGAGTAAGCTCTCCATATCTTTGTCGTGAACGTCTCTCAAGATAACGATGGGATGCTGACAAGGATTCGCCTTTAAAAGCCGTCGAAAGTAGGGACTGCACGCTGATAGTACCACCTGGTAAAGAAGTGTCATTTAGGAAACAAACACTGTCATTGAACAGATGGATCCGTCTCCAAATAATAGCTGATAGAGTGAGGAGCTGCCAGCAGCAGATCTGGCAGTAAATCTACCTACTTGTCGAGATTTTAGTGCAGCCAAATAGAGGATCTTTTCATATATTCTACTTTAAAAATAAATATTAAAACAAGAGACAAAGTAACAAAGTGTCCTTACCTTATGTGCTGTAAACGTTGCGCCTGCGCATGCGAGTGTGACATCAACGAAATCCTCTTCATCCCGGAGCCGCCTGAAGGAGGAGACCATAGCCGAGTGGAAGTCGTTCCATCGCAATGAGTATTGCTGTTCACCGCCGGCCGCGGCGCCGCCTGGGTGCCACACTAGTGTTACAAGTGGACAAAATAAATATGTATAGAAAGAAAAATAAAACTCTTAAATATATAGGGGCTATATATATTGTGTCCGTACTCAATGTTTGAATATATCTTGATCTAGATTAAGATAATATTTAGTTAATATGGTGTATACGATAGATACGTGATATGCATATATTCGTGACGTCTCTAAAAATAAATAATTAAATAAAAATCTGACGGCATTATGTATGCACCCCCTTGTATCGCGTTTAAAAATGTTTGCTAATAATTTTCTTGTAGGCGCTACTGAACAAATGCGTCACTATAACTTTTTATGTCACTCCCAGATTAATAGAGCAAGAATCGTTTAATTGTATAAAGTTTTAAAAATACTTTAGAATTATTTTAAAGTTGAACTTAAATCACAAATGGCATCGTTTAATACAATGAGTGGAAATTTGAATTGTAAACAGCCATTGCCGGCCAGCTGTACATTTATGCAGTATTCAAAATGCGAAATTTATAAAACTCGGGAATAAAACATTGACTTTAAAATTGAATTTAGGCAGGGAGATTCTCTATTTTAGCCGGGGTTGACCAAATCTAGGTTTTGAGGCCAAAAAGCTATATAGAGCCGTGAATAAAACTCATAGGTAAGCACTGGAGCTCTGTATATCTCTAATAGTAGATTAAAATGCTTTCGAAAATTTTATTCATGACGATTCATGTTTCAGAATATCGAGAAGAAAAAGGTTTTATCATTGGACAATGTCGTAGCGTTTTAAAGAGTCATTTTCGCTAAGTCTCGTATCTGAATCTCAGCCAAACTTTGTTTCATTTCTGAGATACTTTTAAACAAATACATATTTTTTTATTCTGGATCCGAAAGTACATCGTGCTATCGAGGTGACAAATAAAATACAATTTAATCTAACAAATAAAATAATTAACACTAATGTAATTTAAGTGAAAAAAACCACAAAGAAACTCGTACAAGGAAATCATCGTGAGGAAAACGGCATTTCATAGAACCAAAAATCTGTCACAGATAAAGAATTATAGTTGTCTATAAAAAAAATTAGAATTGTGAGAGGTTAGACGGATTCACCGTAAATACAAATAATATATTTTCACATAATAATTAGAGACCAATTGAACACTTAGTGAGAGAGATAGATGGTGCCAGTTGACTATAATCTAAGTAAAAAAATATTTTTATATAATAAGTATATTATTACTTATTAATATCTTTATGGATAATATCAAGGAAATAAATGAGACTTAATGATTGATTTATACGAAGCGCGTTGAAACTAGAAGAATCGCTTTGAATATGAATCAGCCTATCAAGTATAATTAAAGTTAAAAAGAATTTTAACAAAACAAACGGTAAATGATACCGCCCATGGACACTCTCAATGCCAGAGCGCTCGCGAGTGCGTTGTCGGCCTTTTAAGAATTGGTACGATCTTTTCTTGAACGAATTCGAATTGGTTCTGGATACTTAAGTGGGCAGCTGGTTCCACATAGTGGTGGTGTGCGGCAAAAACTGCCTTAAAAACGCTCAGTTATGGGACGACGGACGTCGAGGTGATACAGGTGGAATTTTGTATTGTGCCTCGACGTCCGGTGATAAAATTCAGCTGCCGATATTAATCCGAACAACTCCTCTGAAGACTCCATGGTAAATGCGGTAGAAGACGCAGAGTGACCCCACATCTCTACGCAACGCCATATAAAAATATAAAGCATATAAAAAATCACAATTTAAAGGAGCAAATCGTTTACAACGATTTAGAGAGGTGCTATAGAAGAAAATTCGTTTTATAATTAAATAATGACTTGGTTTATAAACAAATTTAACAAATTGTGTAAACTACGCAAAATTAAATGCGGATTTATTTTACCGTTGTTTACGATCTTTTAATTAATAATTGCTTTAGCGTTTAGAGATGACGTCATTACACAAATTCAATTAAAATTTGATAACACTGAACTATTCGAAGTTTTATTGATCACTGGACATTAAGTTTATTAATTCAATTTTTTTATGTAAGACACGAGCCTACGGGACAGCCAAAAATATGACAGTCATTATTGTGCGTTGCCGGCCTTTAACGCGGAGTGCACTCTTTTTTAAAGAATTGGAGGTCTTATCTCCAAGGGAAGACCGCCAACGGGAATACATTCCACAATAGATTCAAGATTGATGTGGAAAATCCTTGCATGACTCTCTCTGGGAGTTAAAAATTACCAGGTAGATGCAAAATTTGCCTCATTCTATTTTAGTTAAAATCGTACAAATTGTTTGGATTCCCTGGAATAGATTGCTTATCAGCAATAAGTCCTGTTGCAATTTAACAATAATGTTAATAAATAATAACTAATGGTTAGTTATTTATTTTACTATGGTTAGGTATTGCAAGTAAGAAATAGTTAAAACGTTTCCACTGATCTTAAACTAACGATATAATATAATTTGTAAGCGAGTCACTAAACTTTCTAGTAATTAAGAACGTTTTTGCGTTTAAAATTATAATTTCATCCAGATCGAGACTGAAAGCTTTCGCCTCACCCCAAGTCCTGTAGGATCGGGGGTATGGGGGGCATTGGGTGGGGGTAATATCAACGAACTCATACGTACGTTGACGTACGCGATATATCTACATTGTTGGTAAACAACTGCGTAATGCGTGACGTGATTAATGAAATTAAAAGTACCTATATATATAGAGACACAGGACTAGTGGTTCGATCGTGACTCCCTGAAATCGTGTGTAGGCTGTGCCCCAATGGACTATTCATTTTATGCGCAAATTCGTATGGTGAACACATGGGAAAGACGGCGGTAAATCTTAGGGTAAGAGAGACTTCCCACGACTTATGACTTGTGTTTGTCAATTCCAATATGTTTTTGCAATACGGAAATCACAGCGCTATTCGGCCCTGAATCAGGGTTAGACGAAGGTCTACATATCTATGGATAGAAAATGAACAAAGAAATGCAATTTGTGGCCAAAACCCATGTAGCCCTTTTCTACGATAATTAAAAAGTAAAAAGTCTCATTAATTGAATGTAATTCTTTGAGAAATAAAGTATCTTGGGACCGAAAACTACACTAATATGTCTCGGGACGAATTTTGTTCATTCGTAAACTTGAGTTTGTGCATATGCTTGATGCAATAGATGGCGCTGCACTTTTACCGATTAATTCAGTGCTCAGTCGGAATGATTTATAGTTTCTATATGAGAATTATATTCGCCGAAGCCATACA
This sequence comes from Pieris napi, assembly GCF_905475465.1. NCBI lineage: Eukaryota > Metazoa > Arthropoda > Insecta > Lepidoptera > Pieridae > Pieris > Pieris napi. The sequence continues at coordinate 1,005,837 of NC_062247.1, forward strand.
TAATGATGCTTTAGTATAAATTGTTATAATATAATATTATGTAGAATGCATGCAATTTATTATTAGATAACTCTTGGTGTATATTACAGCTGTTTTCTCTACGAACCTCCTTAAATGTAACAACGACCGTTCAAAAAAGTTTCATCAATAATATATTTGTTTTAACTGTTGATAAATACTTTTGCTATAGACAATCTACAATAAATAGCACAAGATAAAATTAAAATCAATACATTTATATAAATCATACAAATAATGGAAGCATTTAAATATTGCATTTTAGTCTATAATTGATAAGTGATTTTAGTTGCAATAAGTTCATCTTTATTTCATAATTGATAAGACTTGCCTACAAGACGGATTAAATTTACAGAAAGACCTCTTTGAATTGTTGATTTTCGGACAAAAGTATGTAAATTTCGATATATTTTCGTTCAATCTCAGTTATCATACAAAGATATACAGTTTTTCGATACAAATATATACATCAAATTGTATCTGTATTTTTGTTAAGTGATTCCAAATTTTGAGATCAATTTTTGTTGAAAAAATAAATTCATAATGAGAAATTGAATTTTTATAACGTAAATAAAATTCAAAGCATAATTTCTTTGCAGTTAATAAGTACATACAATAATGAAAGGTTTTAGATGCATACCTATTAATAATTGTATCCATTTATCAAGTTTAATGTTCTTAGTAATCATTTATTTTGTAAAATCGCATCGTATTCAAAATAATCACTAGAAAATTAATAGACAGGACGTAACGTTTATTTTAGTAAATACTTACCGGTTTCGGTCGCCATGGCCGGGTGTTCTGAAGGAGACACGGCTGAATCTGTCCGTGCCCGCGAATTAAACAAATCCACTCCTGCGCATTCCACGCGCGCGCCCAGCGTCGCCACTTTAATGCCTTTTTCTCACTTGTCTGACAAATAAATCTGCGCGTCACGGCCCACTTTTAAAGCTTCAGTTATTATCCTGCAAAATATTTCCTGTTAGAGTCGATTCTTAATTCGCACCGGGGCAAGCGACGGTATTTCTAATTCCCTCGTTTAACACTGATAAACCGAAAAGGAGACGTAATGTTAAAATAAATTTAACAATTAAAATAAAACTGTACCCGTTTAGCCTTTTATATAATTTGAGTAATTTAGATAATTGTTCAATTTAATCATTAAGGTGATCAAATAATAATTACATTGATCATTTGCGCGATCATGTGAGGTTAATGACGATGAACACAACACTACTCCGAGTAAAAACGTACTGGGGGTGAGATGGCGATCGGGGTGTTAATTTAGGGCCGGTGCAGCGATCGATGTCTGCCCTGCACCGCGACAATAAGGGAGGAGCAGATAGAAATCAATACGATGTCCATCATTGCTTGCACCCCCCGCCATTCCGCCTGCGCTTTGCACCCGGGAAATGCATTTTCCGCAATACCGTCGCTTTTAGCCGATGCGGTGATTTTTCGCGATTTATGCGTTACGTAAAATTGATGTGATGTCGTACAATTTGTTTTTCGGGTGTCCGGTATTGAATGCACCGTTCGCCGGACGTGTTTGTATGTTGTACGCGCGTGCGGTTCGTGGCGCGTCACGCGGGCGACTGTCGCCCCGCCACTCGGCCGAGAATAAACAGGGGGGCAAGGGGGAAAGGGGGGGACGCGCGGGGGCGGTGCAGACTGCACGCCCACTCCGCCCCCTGCGCCGGACACTTGCACGGAAGCTCGCGGCGGCAGGCTGTCAGAGTGACCCCTTGCAAAAGCTCCGTGACGCGCATTTGACGAATGCATAGATCGATTTCGTAGCGAAAATACATGACGTATGGCGTCGATGACACGAAATGCAATGCGTAGTTCATTCGCGCCTTAGATTTATTACCAATTTTATTATACAGACAATAGGACATACCTAGTATTTATTTAAAAAATAAATATTGTTAAGTAATTCTAAATTGTAATTTCAAGTACCCAATAAAGCTGAGATGAATTAACAGCTAACGAGAGATTGGTACTTGCCTTGCACTCATATTGTTTTTCTTAAATTAATAGGAAAATTTAACATTAGTTATAAACATAGTTTTTCTAGACTAAACATAGATCTCTTTGGATAATGTGTACCCCTAAGTATGATTCCGTATGTCAAATCCAATAGGTTTTTGGTAGTACTTTTATACGCTTTAATCATACAAGTTTATTCTAAAAATAGTTTAAATAAAATTATATTTGTAATACACTTGGGACGTAATTAAATAATCAATATTAGATCGAATGTTTTGAAGATTTTCATTAGAGGGAAATTTATATATGTAATATGTATAATAGCGAAATAATAACTGAGGTAACTATATCTCGAGGTGAACACTAATGAGGTTAATGGATCTCTCTTTTATCCTTGCTTATAAAGGCATCGTAAACATATCTTAGACTCCATCTTGTCACAAATATGACCAATAATTCATGATGTGTTTTATTCATATTATGTGTTAACAAAGTTTTAAAAAGAAACATTCATTGGTGTAGATCAAATTCGACAACACAAGTTTGACAAAACTAGCAATTGGTCAAACAATTTGCGGTATTAAATTGTATATTTATACTTTAAAATTGAGTTTTAGTAACGCGCGTTCTCAAGGTTATATCCGAGCTACGGTTTTGGAGAATTGTTTGGAATGCGCTAGATTTGCGTACATTAGTTCTTATTTTGGCCACTAGTGGCGCTACCTACCTTAATATGTACTTTACAACAGTCAAATAGGCTCAAGTCTTACTTTTGTTTTAAATTCAGAACTGGACAGAGGTTTGAACACAATTCCACCTGATGTTAAGTGAGATGTGACCTATTGGAGGGCACGCCAGGAGATGTCATTATAACCGCAGCTTAAATTAACCCATATTAAATCGTCAAGGGAAGATGGAAGGTAGCCACTCCTTTGCTGTTACAAGAAGCGACGAACCCAATCGTGCAGTGCGGATCCTGGGAATGTCAGCGTGCTTCTAGATGAGTTGTTTGAAAGGGGAAGAGAGCATGAGATTGTGTAGTTCCATGGAGCATTCTCAACGTAAGTCTATACGGAAATGATTAGATAGTTATCTAATTAATTTTAATCATTTATCGTTTGTCTAAGGCATATATATAGATATTTATTACTAAAAAAAACACACACACATAATAACAATAATCAAAGAAAACAATATACTGAGAGATATAAAAAAAATTTTTTTTTTTCCTTTTCCCATTCGGTTCGTTTCAAGTGTGTAATGCGTGCGTTGGCTGTAATTGGCCCTGGCTCAGCATTATGCTGGAGCAGAATGTTCCACAGCGCTGGTCATTCTGCCAGAGACCACAGCAAAAGAATGAAAGAAAAGGAACTAAGTATAAAAAAATAAATAAATAATAATACTAGTAAAAGTTAGCAGTATAAGTATTGAAGTCTTGTGTAAATTTATAGTAATTAAAATAAAATTAAAAGTTAAGAGTAATTGTTTTGGGCGGTTTTAAAACTACATTGAAGGGTTTCAAAAATGACACTTAAGACATCAAAATGCTAATTAAAACAACATTTATAGTTATAATTAAATGTATTCGTTTAAAGCATGTTTTTAAGTATGTCAGAATAACACATTCGTCATAATTTAGATAGTCTAGATAGTCTAAGTCGTATTTTTGCATATTATCATAAATCGTATTGCATAACTGAATTTATTATTTCTGTTTATTTAAGAAATGATAATGGGTTTTCGCTTTTATTGATGATTTAATTAAATATATTAAATTAACCTATTATAATATATTTTATTTACTTTGTTTTTCTCTTACTAGGGTTGCCTGGAAGAGATCGCTTGCTAGCTATAAGGCCGCCCGTTGCATCCCTAAGAATTTATGTTATTTTTTTTATTTTAATGTAATGTAGTATTAATTAATAAATAATTTAATATAGGATAATATTTGATCTTTATAAACAAACTCGGATCCTATTAATGTTTAATTGTAAATATTTCGTTTTTCCTTCAAAGGCCGGCAACGCACCAACTAGAAATGGTTGTCCATGGGTAGCAATGACAGCCCTTTTTGAGAGTCCTATTACATAAAAAAAATGTATGAGGTATATAATTTTTTTTAAATATAGACGTCTTTAAAATCAACGGCGCTACAACCTTTTAAGGTCTGGGCTTAAATGTATATTTCTTTCGTGATCATTCCTTCTCATAGGCAAGTAGGTGTACAGCCTTTTGTGCCTGACACACGCCGTCGACTTTTTGGATATAAGGCATGTCAATTTCCTCACCACGCTTTTGTTCAACGTACGAACGTACGCGAGTATGTGCGAACATTAAAAGTCCATTGATGCACGGGGATCGAACCTACCACCTCAGGAATAAGTCACTAAAACTACTGAAGCTAATGGCCGATTTACACTATCTTAGTGTTTAGGAGAGTGCTTTAGGATAGTACTTTAGTAGACACATGTAAACGCTACTTGCTTTAGTAAACGCTACTTGCTTTAGTACGGTTCTACTTGACTTTCAAGTTGAATCAAAATAGAATCGCTTTTTATTTTTGTTTCAAGTGATACCCCTCCCGCGCCCGCGCACCCCCCGAGATCTTCCCTCGTTGTGTGTAAACACGTAATTTAGTCAAATCTTTAGGATAGTGCATAAGAGCCGTGAAACGCGTGCGTGTTTTTTGATTTTTATAGATGGCTAAATGGTCGGAAGATACAACTATCAAATTTGTGTCTGAATATGTTGTTCACGAATGTTTGTGGAACGTTAAAAACAATTTATACAAAAACAAACCGGCTAGGCATTCGGCATACACTGCCTTAAAAGAAGCCATTTTGTTTATTATTTATATTTAGTTTATTTATTTCGAATAAAATCTCGTCTTCTATTTGTTCCATAACTACAGTTAGTATTTTGCGTAGAACAGAGCGTATTTGCCGACGTCGTTGCGCGTTCATTGTGGCGCTGTAATGATACTCTACTGGAAGAAATGTAAACGTTCACTCGCAACGCACTAAAGCACTTAAGAACTTGCCTTTCAAGTTGTACTAAAGCACTCTCCTAAACACTAAGATAATGTAAATCGGCCTTAAAAGACAACTAAAAATTGTTTTTATATTACGTTGCGCTTCTGACTGAGACTATTGTTAGATTACTACAAACACTGTCTAATGTTTACTTATTTGAGAGTTAGAATCTGTGAAAGAAATAGTTAATAAAAAATAGTAAAGAGCCAGAACATTCCCTTATATCAAAACGACCGGACACTTGAGTGTAACAAAATAGCGAGGCATCCGATCATTCGTCAAGGGGGGGCGTAAATCTGGGGGCGCGAGAAGTGGGGGGTTGGGGGGGTGCTTGCGTAACCGGAAGTGCGGATTAGGAATCAATAGTGGTGTAATGATAGTTGTATTGTAATGGACGTAATGCGCTGTTACTTGCGCGGCTGTGGCTATTTTTGTTTGCGAAAAACAAACTGTATTAAAACTGTTGACTAGAAACAAATATTCCTTTTACACGCCTTTAATAGTTGTGTTTACAGATCGTGTCGGATTTAAAATAAAATGTAATGAAAGATTATAACGGACATTTTAGCAACTCCATAGAGAGTACCTAGAGACCTTTCGCCGAGTCGTTTTAGAAACCTTTCTTCAAATATTTGCTATTATTACTTTCAATATTTCTAATTAATTATGTATTTGCACTATATTCGCGGATGCTTGGCGGACCTATGCGACTTCTTCAATATAAAGAGTCCCTCGTGTGTGCTGAGATATTGCGGGCTTCTCGATTGTTAGGAAGTTTTTTGGATCTGTTCTGGCGCCTTGAAGTTCTCATGTCATTTCCACGCATAGGATATTCTATAACATATTTTCAGAAGTACCTGCTTGTCCTCCTTGTGTGATGTTCGAGAGCAAAAGTTAAATAAAATAAAAACAAAATCATTCTTTTTGCATTCTTTTTGTAACAACACTTTCGTATTTTCCTGTCAAATTGTCTCTGTGATCTGTGTCCAATTACTATTTTTTCGAATAGAGTTAACCTTAAAACTAGTTTTTTTTAAATTTTAGTGTAGTGTTTATGTAGTGTTTAAGGGAAGTTGGAGAACTATTGGCGTAGTGGCTTCAGCGTGCGCGGTGCGACTCTCACCACTAAGGTCGTATGTTCACGGCTGTGCACCAATGGACTTTGTCCGCATTTAACACTTGTACGTTTGAGCATCGTTAGGAAACCAGAATTCCAATTCAATATATGGCATAAAAATTATCTAAATGTCTTTGCGATGACCGCTTATCATAGTTATTGTTTAGCTACGAAAGTCTATTTTTAATGAAACCTTATTCCTAATAAACGTTAGTTTGTCTCTACTTAGTGCTAAAGGTCACCAAATCCCCGTGATCCCTAACGCACCCTCATTACCCTCGTGGTCTTGACGTGCCCTTCACACCTAACAAATTAGATTTTCTGTTTATTGACTTTTGCATTCATAATATATAAATGCAAATAATGTATTGCTAGCAAGAGCAGTGTATGTCTTGAACGACTATCGTAAAGTTCGGACCTCAACCTCCATTCAAGGTCGAAAAATGAATTGGTTCTCTGGGTTTTGGATATACACTCTTGACTAGCTTGGGTGGATGGTCGATGGGGCTAGATAGTCCTGGAATGGAGGCCGAGAACCAGTCGACGAAGTTTTGGACGGCCTCCCACTTGGTGGACAGATGACCTGGGAAACGGAAGGTGGATGTTGGATTCCGGAGAACAGGCCGTACTGGTAATTTAGGGAAGAGTCCAGCAGTGAACGTCAAAAGGCTGAAACGAACGAGCGACCTTCAAAACGCCATCTTAAAAAAATATATATTGTGAATATAGTATTTATACTGTGTCAGACACTATCCAATTATAGATATATTTCCACCCCTGTTTTAGTCATGCACATCAATAATATTTGCACCGCACTTACCCCCCGTGAGGGTGACGCGGGGGGCAATTGTGGGAATCAAATGCCGAACAATGGAAGGCTTCCGTGAAGGTTCTATCGTGAAATAGATCGTATATATCTTACTTTTCGACTGCCTATTATCTATTTTATTTGAGCATAGTATAGACTTAAACTATGAATGTAAAAATGCTAACAACTAGAAATAAGGAGCAGGTTTTCAAAGTTTGATTCGTGGTTTCGTTAAAATGAAAATAATACCTCAGGTTCTCCTTACCTCCCAGTAAGGTCCTTCTTACTCGCTGGACAGAAATTTTCTGCACTGATGAAGAGGTAATCGCCGAAACTGAAGCCTATTGAGGCGAAAGACAAATTGTACTATAAAAATGGTATCGAAAAATTGTTTGACCGCTATATATAATTATTGTTGAATCACTCTCGATATATTGAATAATCAAATGAAAATCAAAAAGTTTTTTTCTTTTTGCCTACGTTATTTTTCAGCCGATCTAAATTCTAATTTTTTTCTGTGAATTTAATTAAACATTGCTTCGTAACGGAGTTGCAAAAACATAAAATTGATTCAACAGTATTTTGAGTTTACGAACAACTTTTGTTGACAATTATATTATATATATAATAAATAAAAATATAATAAATACGAAACTATAACCAATATTATATTTGAACTGTGGTAAAAACTTCGGATATCTGTGGGATATTTTTATGTTCTCAATTAATTGTTTTGTTTACTCGCGATGGCGCCAACAACACTTTATAAATGTATTACTTAAGTTCTATATCTGTTGTACGTACATAAGGAAAGTGTAAATTACATGATAGGGTTAGAGATTAGGGTTCTTAGACCAGATCCAATGCTAATCACAAACGATCAAGGCCGAAGCAAGAGTGTTGGGATTGTGTTAAATGAAGGTCTCTGTTTTATTGGACGTAAAAACTATTTAAGTAAAAATACCTTGTAACCTCTTTTGTGTATAATCATCATCATTTATTTAGTTCATTTCTGGACCTTCTCCAGTTTGCTCCAGTACGCCCTGCACTGACCTATCTATATCCGCTGGGAGCCAACCTCCTTGATGATTTCGACAATTCACCTAGTCGGTAGACCGCCGCTTGGTCTTTTGTTTTTCCGAGCTCACCATTTAGGGAGCAGGGTCCATCGGTTCTTGTCCATGCGCTTGTCCTTGTCCATGTGGTCTGCCCACCGCCGTTAATAAAGGTGATTTTCGGTCGGGCAAACGTTAAAGTAAAAATACGTTGTAACATGATCATGAACACATTAAAAGGAGTGGCGGAGAGTTTATTCCCAGTTCTTCTCACCGTTCTACGCCCTTGATTTGGGAAATGGCAGTAAATGTAAAATTAGAAGCATTCAATGTATATTTCTTTTTTGACGTTCATAAGTGTACCTACATTGTGTTACCTATATGAATAAATGATTTTTTACTTTTACTCTATCGAATATCTAGAATATAAACAATAAACTACAAGCTCCCTTCTTATCAGAATGCCAAATCGTAAAATGACTGCTTCACGACTGATTTGAGCGCGACCGCCGCTGCGAAAACCGCTGTGAGAGTTCAAAAAGTGAGTTACAGAATCGCAAGGCAGGTCGCTAGTAATTTATGTAACTGTTTTTACACACAACTTGCCGAATTCAATACATTTTTCGTAAACATAGGCTTCATTGTAAAATATTAATAACTTAATTCATTTAATTAATATAAAGTGGTATGTTGTGTCAGTGTCATTACTGTAGTAATGCGTATTGCGTACCCCTTCTGGCACTAAATATAGCCCTGGGCGGGTCAGATATTCATAGTGGCGGGGTGGATCTACCCCCGTAATGTCCCAAAATCCTTTTGATTTTTTGTTGACATCTCCTCCTGGAAAAGGCTGTTAAGTGGCAAGGGGAAACTCGAATAATTGAGGGACAGGGAAATTTTTCATAGCAACTGAACTTAAAGCTTGTGTAAGTAAACAAATAAAAGTTAATTAGAAACTTTTAAAAGCCTTTTTTGATCTTTTATTTAAATCTATTCATAAAATTTAGTGTGAATATTTTAAAAGACAGCCTATAAACATAAAAGTATAAAGCCCTGTTTTTTAGAAGAGAGTGTTCACAAGACTTGTTCGGATGACCTGCAGCTGAGTTTTATCACGTGACGTCCGTCGTTCCACTGCTTAGAGTTTTTAAGGCATATTTTGCCATGCACCACATGTGGAAGCAGCTGCCCACTGAAGTATTTCGAAACCAAGTTGACTCAGGGTCTTTCAAGAAGAGAGCGTACAAATTGTTAAAATGCCGGCAACGCATTCGCGAGTCCTCTGGCATTGAGAGTGCCCATGGGGGGTGTCACGTAACACCAGATGAGCCTCTTGCCCGTTTGTCCCCAGTTTTATAAAAAAAAAGATCTGCGGCTTAGGTACACCATTATTATAGAAATACTTCATAACAATAGTAAATAAATATAATAAAAAGAACTTGTACATTCGTCCATTAAGCAGGAAAGTCACATGTCTTGGTCACGTCCACCGTAACCTCCGATGAGGATAAACTCAAACCTGGTTGGCCCAAAACCTCTTCGTCCGAGAGGGGGTCAAGTCAGTGGAACTATTGATTAGATTGAAAAGGAAAAGATTTGGAGCGACTTCCGATATTCAGTAATTACGTTACAGTATAATAACGTTAATAAATTAAACTGGCTTAAGTGTCTCTTTAATGTCTGCCTGGAAGAGATTGCTTAGTGGCAATAAGTTCGTTACACAATGAGATTACAAAATTTTCCTTTCTTTGTAGATAAATGTTACTAGAACTAAAAATCTTCTATACGTACCTACGGCTCGCTTATCTGCTACTTAGAATGCTCTAGTGTTTCTAAGTTTCTATTTTGTAAGTTATTATTACCATTATTAAAAAAAAATATTTTGTGGTTGCTTGTTTTATTTTTTCCCTTGCTAGTTTGCTTATGTTCTAATATAATTGATATGTAAAATTTGTGATGACATGTTTTCTTGTAGAATATTATGCATACACGTTATTTTAAAACTTATAAATAAATAAAATAAACACTCATTATTATTTTTTATTGGATTATCTTGTTGTATTTGCTGTTTTATATTTTAATTAAATATATAGATTTCTCATTTCCTTATTTCAGTACTCGTAAGTTACAAATAACAATTTCCCCAACAGGAAACAAATCTACATGCACCGGAAAAGCCCTTGTACAAAGCATATTTCCCTGCAATTCCAAGAGCAATTTCACCGCGGAAAGAGGCAAATAGAAGTCATGTTGGCTAATGCAACACGCGAAGGCACGTGGGCTAATATCTAATGGGCTCCGTATTCATTGTTTTTTACCTTTACATTCAAAGACAATTTTCCATAACGGACTTTTTAGTACCTAGTTTTATTACTAGCTGCCCCCGCGAACTGGGTTTCATCTTCGATTGCCTCAATTTTACATTACGATCTAGCCTAACTTAAGACTAATAACAAATTTAAAACTCACCTAATTTACTAAAAAGGATATTTAATATAAGAAAGTGTCCATTAGGTTACAGTTTCTATTAAGGAGTGTCTCTGTTAGGCGTGTTGGTAAAAGTAAAAAATCATGGCTTAGCAACGTAAGGGACGGGTATTGAGACTGCGGAAGAGTTGCAGCATCTGGCACAGGGCAAGACACGCTTCAAGAGACTGACGGCCAACCAGTAATGGAGAGGCACTAAAAGAAGAAGACTCTGGTTTTGTGTATTATTTTTTCTACTTACCACTGTTACCATAGGCTCGTGGTGTCAGAGGCTGTTTCATCGCAGAGGAATCAGTCACCCATGTAGTCCTGGAATGCGTGCCTGTGGCTAACCAACGTACAGAAATCCACGGAGCTCGGTCGCTGCGTACTTGGCGATTAAAAAGAGTGGCGGAGAGTTTATTGCCAGTCCTTCTCTACCGTTCTACGCCCTCGATTTGAGAACTGGCAGTAAATGTAAAATTAGAAGCATTTAATATGTATTTCTTTATTGACGTTCATAAGTGTACATTGTGTTACCTAAATAAATAAATGATTTTTGAATTTTGAATACATACCAACATATTGAACATTTTGCCATAGAGACAGTTAGGAACTAGTTTTTTTTATAACCTAAGTAGGTACAAAAAAAACTTTTAAAAAACCTCAGAGTTCAAGGAAAAATTACACGATATGATGCAGCCGTCTTCTATAGATCCACTACAGATAGACAAGGTTATATGTTTTAACAAATTTATGGCACTGATTATTGAAGGGCCACAAGTCCTAATGACGTAGGGGACAGATATTTCTGTGTGTGTGTGATCAACCAAAACAATTATGAAAACTAATCAAAGCCCATACCGACCATACAAGAACATTTTTAAGTAATTACAATTAACTAAGGGTCACATTAAAATTAAACATCCTAGGTGATTCAAAAAGACTATTTTCCAAGTCCCTATTAAATTTTGGGGCTTCATTTGAACCACGGATCCCTAAACCACCCCCAGCAAGTACGCACGCCACTCATTATTGGGCCGTAAAAGTAATTACATACAGTGCGTGACCCGGCGATGTCTGCAATTACCTCTAATCACAAATGAACTTACGAAATTGGGGCGTTCTGATTAAACAAGAAAATGATTGCGTTTTGTTTGTTCAGGGGATGTAATGGTATCGAAGTTTAGGTTAAAATGTAGAAGATTTTTTTTAGCTAAAGCATGCAAATACTGGGGTCTAGGCTGCGGATATGATTTTGTCCCATTCGGTGTCGAGACCCTTGGTCCGTGGGGTCCTAGCGCTATAAGGCTTTTCAAGGAAACAGCTAAGAGGTTAGTCGACATCACAGGAGACCGAAGAGCTGGCAGCTACCTCGGACAAAGAATTAGTCTAGCTATTCAAAGGGGGAACGCTGCCAGAACCTTACCTAAAGGGACTCATTTTGATAATATATTTTAATTATTGTATTATATTTTTAAGGTTTTTAGTTTGAGATTCACAGAATATTATTTTTATGTAAATTTTGAAATAAAAAACGTCCATTTCTTTAATTATGTAGAATTTTATTGTGATATTTAAATAAACTTTATTTAACTAGCGTGTATACTTTCAATGCATTAAATACCTTTTTTCTATTGTTAGTGTCGTTTTTTCTACAAACGTATAATAAAAAATTTTATAAATATTTTTATCTTGTTACGCCAAAGAAGTATTATAACTTCTAACGCGTGTACATAAGTACACACATGTTTTTTTATTTTTATTTATAACTTATTCTTCGACAAAGGCCTTCACAAAATTTTTTTTTAGTGGTTTGAATCCACATTGGAGCCACTATTATCGGCTTGAATCTCTTTCGTTTTCCACTTCGTGGGTACCACTGTTCTATTTTTGGTTCTTTTGTCTCATCATATGACCCATCTCCACTTTTGGTATGCGTCTATAAATTTAGGTTTTATTATATCGCCTAATTTTATTTTATCTTTCCTTTTTACTCTTGTTGTTTTTTCCATACTGTTTTGACAAATTTTAATTTATTCTACCCCAGTTGTTCTGTCAATGCCCAGGTACATATTCTTAACTTATCTCTTTTCCTTCTTGCGTTTCCTTGTCTTTCACTATCACACCCAGTGACCAGAACCGTCTCCAAATGTTGGCTATTCTCCTCTTTATTTCTTTATGCATTCTCTCTTCGGGTATTGAATACATTTCTTTAAGCCATGACGATAATTAAGATAATAGCAAGATAATTATCTTTTTAATAATTTCTTTTATTCCAAAGATGGAATACATAATATTTACAAAAATGTTGAAACATTTACAAAAGGAAAATATTAAATACATTTAACTAAGTAATACCTAATTCGGTTGTGTGATGGTGTGAAAGTGAAGGTATGTATGTGAGTGTGTGTTGTGTATGCTCATGATGCAGGTGATTTTGCGATTAAGCATTTTCACTATGCTCAAGCTTTTATCACTCTATACATACAGTGACTTGTCTCTGGTCATGTAATGAACATTTATATACCCAGTGGGTATTAAGGAAAAGGATCCGATTAAATTTTGAGTCCAATGAATTCACAATTGTATTACTCCCTATCAACATAGTTAATTCGGTCAAATAAGCATCAAAGAGTACAGTCGCTATCATAAGCCTTGTTATTTATGTTTGAGTACTCGACTGTACACTCGAATGGCAAAGCTAGGTGTCGGGATGAGCTATGATTAGTGACGGTCAGGTGGGCGCGGTCGATAACCCCCCTTCTCCACAACTAACATCCCCCTGCATTAAAGGGGGCTCTCAAGTATTGATTCGCGCGAAACGTGATTTGTACGCACTCTATTTACTGGACAATCGGTTTTATTTATGACCGACTGTACATTGCCGGTCAGCTATATAAAGCAAAGCGCTATTTGGTATCCAGCCCGCAATGAAAGGCAATCTCTACAAACGGAGTATTGTAAATTTTACTTTAAAGTACATTGCGTAGGGATTTGGGTGTTGCAATATTCAATTGGAACTAAAACGGTATTGAATATCGTGTGTATATGTGTTTTCGTAAAGGTTGCCGAGATAGTGTTTACGAGTTGCGGTCAATAGGCCGTTGCCGCACCTACGTTGTCTTCAAGCAATGCGTTTGTATCACGACATCTAGCGAATTAGGGTTGAAACTTGTGACATATTTTAATTTTTTTTTAAATAAAAATATACATAATGGATTTTAACAATAGTTTGACCAGAACTAAGACATAAACTATTCATTTTTTTTAATTGGATAGTGTCATGTTTACGGACACCCATCTTAGTAGGTGCGTTGCCTATGGGGCATATTCTTAAAACCAGCCTGAGTCGGCACACCGTGTCGGTTTCCCCAGCACCAGAAGTGACCCGTCTGGGGTAAAGATGTTCTATTAAAAACGCTGGTTTATTGGACTTGACAATTCCTTAAAATTATGATTAAAGAACGTCTAAATTATTTTCAAATGACATATTTTTAAGTCTCAATCAAATCAACACATACTTATTACATTGTATTATTGTATATTAATATAAAATTACGGAATTGGGGGAAGCTCATACAGACTGTCGTATAGAGGATCTGTCATTTTTGTTTTTAATTTGACTGATTAAAAAATTCTACTTATGGTTTTATATATAAGCTTTTCCATCTATATCAACTTTTAAATGAACTGTAAAACGAATTAAATATATCTATATGTAAGTATGCTTGTAACGAATTGGCTCAAAAGTACTAGACCGACTTAAAAAATTCTTTCACTATTTGAATGCTACATTATCTGATTAATATAGGCTCGCTTTAATTGCAAGAAAATAAATATCGTACTATAATAGGGATCCTCCCTACTAAAACTACAATAATGGTACCCGAAGTGTTAAAAAAATTCCTATAAAATATCTTTCATCGCATGCGCTGCGAAAACTATTGATGATAGAACAAAAAAATGTTCCACAATATTAAAGAACATAATATCTACAATTTTTTTTTTATAAATGACCACCCGAGCGTAGCCGGGACGGGCCGCTAGTTATTAATAAAATTGTTTAAATTTATTTTAATTTTCTATTTATTAATTTCAATTATTATACTACATAGGTTAGAATATTGTAAATGTATATTTGTGTGTTGGCAATCTTTAGATTATAATAAAATGTCGTGTGCGACAGCCCTCCATTTTGTTTTATTTACTAAGTGGTTGGGTACGGTCTTAATTGACGAACGATATTATTCTAATGAACTTTCCTCGTGTGATTTATTGAAAGTACGAATTGTAATAATTTATTAAACATAACACAAATTACCAGCAAATAGATATATTTAATGTAACTAAAAATCTTCAAAAATAATATAAAAACTGGTTTATTAGACATAATGGCTTTGTTATTCCTCTTTTATATAAAATATATTATAATGGTCAATGCATCTTACAATTTATTATATATATTTTTTTGTATAAGTAGGTAATAATTGTTAACTGTGTTTTATGTTTGTGTATTCCGTTTTTGGCTTTTGTGGATAATGTAATTGTTTAAAATATATTGTATAATAAATAGTTGTAGGAATACTGATAAGCAAATAAACAAATATACGTAAGTACATATACATATATGAAATGCTTCTAATTTTACATTTACTGCCAGTTCTCTAATCAAGGGCTTAGAACGGAAGAGAACTGGCAATAAACTCTCCGCTACTCTTTTTAAATGCCAAGTTTTTTGTTTTACACAACGTTTGTAAGGAGCTGCAACCATTACACCATGTTCCATATGACATCTTAAGTAATTAATAATAATAAAATAAAAAACAAAGATTTGTCTTCTATCAGCAGGAGGCATGGTGAAATAGGAGCACGCACTTATATACTCGTGAGAATAACACAATTAGTTGTAATAATAATAATAGAAAACATTAAAGTAAAATCAGTGGCACTACAACCTTTCATACTCAATCTAATAGGCATGTATGTGATCCGCCTCCTGTGCCTGACACACGCCGTCGACTTTTCGATAAAAAATCTGCTCTAATCTTACAAATATCGAAAACATAATTAATGGCTTATTTATTTATATATCAATTAAGTGTAACGGAACGTCGACCTTATGAATTTAATTAAAATAATATCCGTCTTTTGACTTAAAAATACAAAAACAATTTTGCATATTATATCAAACTAGATTAATTAATGTATTTATAACAGGCCTCATCTTCACAGATGTTGTGAATTGGTAGAAAGTTTTTAAAATCAGTTATGATGTCACTTTGAAGTTCATCTTTATATTAGATTATAATAAATAACAAAGGGTCTCTATAGAATATCTTGTATCTTAACCTGTAAAGTAATAATAATAATAATTAAATATAAAAAAAAATTAAATTAAATAAAAAATTTAGTGGCAGTTTATACTCGCTGTATTTCGATATACTTATTCGTTGAGCGAGGTAATCAACAGCTAGTGTCACCAGTACTATCCAGGCAACAAAATACATATTTAATTAGCGCCTGTGCACTTGAACCCCAAAGCCTCAGACTCCATTATCTTAATTTAATGTAAACAAAATCACGTATAATTCATGATTAAAATCTATAAGTTATTGCATTTGTAGCCAGAGATTATAGAACGTAATCACAGATGGTAATAAACTGCGTAAAGGTCATAGACGATTGTCCATAGAGTACCATAAAATATCACTGGAACCAGTTTTAAATGTTTAATTTCGTGTTATGCTCACTTTAAATTTGTTTTCTAATGTTCGATTTTTAAACATAGACTTAAATCATTTTTAATGTTGCAAATATGGAGATTGTCTTAAGGAATTTTATGTAACGCAAATTTTTGAACGTTATACATACATTTAAATAAATATCACCGAAATTCTAAATCCTATAAAAATACTAGTTAAGAAGTAATATTAATTATTAGAGAAATAGGTTTAATAATAATAATAAATAAGCCCATTTATTTTTAATATTTACAAATCTTAAATATACAGTTTAGTTCTATACATTTATTTGTTTTAATATCTTAACTTACTTCAGTACCATTAATCGGAACCCCTTCGGGTTACCTCGTTACGGTAATCCAAATATTTTTCCATTTCCTATTTCTTCTATCCACCTTTAGTGAGCCCTGTTTTGAGAACAGAACAGAAACAGAAAACTTGTAGCAGTTATGTAAAGAGTTCGTCATGGCGGGATGATATCCTTGGGGTGTTCGACGATAGGAACTCAATATTTTCATTTTTAATTTATTCTCTGTCCCTGATAACTCGTCCCCTAAAGCTCAATGCATAATATGCATATATTTTTATATATTATATTACCTATATATATATATAGATTTCCAAAGATATGAGAGCCAAATTCCCTGATCCCCGGAGTTGAATTAAAAAAAATGGCACATATGCATCATAATAATGAATCATTACAAACATATAGCTTTTTATAAATTTGACGATTATTTAAATGACCCTAATCCTTGGGATTGATTTGCTCCAGTTCAAACAATTTGTATGACCAAAACTTGGCGATAAAAAAGAGTGGGGAGTTTCTTGCCAGTTCTTCTCTACGCCCTTAACTTGCGAACTGTTAGTAAATGTAAATTTAGAATCAATTTAACATATTTTCTATTGACGTTCATAAGTTGGTTACCTATATTAATAAAGTTGATTTTAAATTTGAGTTTGAGTTCATTCCTGTTTAAAATTCTACGTTATGTAGACCATTAACAAATGTTACGAAATTGCAACATTAATGGGATGAGAAAAAATCACTCGACTTCCGCGAAAGGTAGACAGACCGGCAGACAAGTTATTAACTCACAATAACATTTAAATTGGAATCGATTTTATATTGAATTTCTGCGACACCTTAATGGCATGTTAGGTAATCCGGTCTTGTCTGTTGACATGAATTCGATTCCGGGAGAAATAATATTCTGTGTTATGCAGGAAGAGGGCATGTATGGAGCTGGTAGATTTAGGCTGTCAGCCTTATTAGTTTGATTATTATGATTGCAGTGTGGACCTAGTAGTTGTTGTAGTTGACCTAGGCTTCAGAGTGCGACTCTTGTCCCTGAGGTCATAGGTTCCGCGGCTGTGCACCAATGGGCTCTCTGTCTATGTGCGCATTTATCATTCGCTCACGGTTAAGGAAAACATCGTGAGGAAACTTGCCTTCGACCCAAAAAGTCGAAAGCGTGTGTCAAGCACATGGGCTGATCACCTACTTGCCTATAAGATTGACAAATCATGAAACAGACACAGAAATCTATCCCAGACCTAACATGGTTGTAGCGCCACTGTTTTTTTTGTGTTTATTATGAATAATATAGTTTGTTTGTGTTATAACATAATCGAGAAGTGTTGAAACACAGAGATCATGCATTCCTACCCCGACTTTGCACGAAAAGGAGTGCTATTTCATACGATCAAAATTCACAGGAGTCTTCAAGCAATAAACAGAAGACAGGACAGAAAGAAGGCTGGACTTATTTGGGCTGGAATATAATTTGCCAATGAGACGGAGAAAAATTTTAGTTTTTTACTAAGTGTTATTTTGGATATCACACAATCGCAATATCTTTGCTTGAAGACTCGGATGTGATTTTTGCGTAACGGGGATTTGATGGACGCCCGCCCGCCCTACGGAGTGCGTACAGACACGTATACTTTATTTATTATAGCTACAGTACTGGCAATTATTTTCTTTTCATTTATTAAAGTATACACAATTTTATAGGCTAGTGATCTATTATTCTAAAATATATGATAATTACGGTGAACATAAAATTGGCAAGAAATAAAAATATGACGTACAATGTACACACTTAACTTAGTAACTTATTTGTAATTACTTATTCACATCTAAATTTAAGTTGGCGCCTGGTACATAGTACCGGTGATCCCAGAGCTAGTGCTTTCCTCGATCAACGAATAAGTATCGCAATACAGCGAGGAAATGCCAGCGTTAAAGGTACACTGCCACAGGGACCAAACTCTTTTAAATTTGTTTCAATTTCCTTTTTATTTATTTTAAATGATTTTTATTATTACTATACAGGTTAAGAAAATTGTAAATACTGTATATTTGATTGTTTTATTTCAATAAAAATAGGCTCATATGAAAATATTTAACAGAAGTTAGAATATTTTTACAAATTCTTATAAAACTTAATTCTTAACAACTCTCAGCCACCCTCTCAAATACAGAATGTATTATACGCACACACAACAATTCACACACACATTCACGCAAACTTAAATTGTTTTAAGCATGCACCGTGTACCACGGAATAATTGTAATCTAATTACCCACAACACAGGGGCTCCCTGGTGGGGGAACTAGCGTAAGATGAATTTTGACACAACCATGTTTCTGTCATGAACAAAGATTTTATTAAGTTTATGCTTTTAAGACTGTCAGAATTTGTAGGTTGAAATACTTTAACTGCTACCACAGATACGCGACACGAGTAAAATCGATTATGTATATATATTATATAAAAAAAAAGAAAAACTAAAGTTGATAAGTTAACAATTACATTATGTCAAAAAAATAAAAATTATAAAACATTTAAAATTCTTGTTTTACCTTCCTGGAACCCCTCCACTACCAACTTCATGGTATGGTATTAAAGTTCAAATTGACTTTTAAGTGTATTATTACGAATCCTTTGTATGGGAATATAGAAAAGTGTTGTTTTTAGACTTTAGACTAGATATTTATATAAGAAAGTGTGCAATAAAAATTCCAGTTTCTACTAATGTACTCTGTTCTTGTGTTCAATAAACATAAATCATTTTTCTTACATACATTTGCGTTCATAAAAAATTATCATACACATTAAGTATTAAATTTAGCACCCTAATAAGTACACGTACTTCAGCCCTCGTCGGACCCTTCGTCCGAATGAAAAATGGCACAATTAGCCGCGCAGACAGTGAAAAACAAGTGCACTCTATCTACCCTGGCGTAGTGACGTAGCCACTCATCAATAACACGACACAGATAGCATCGACTTTTCTAATTACAGTTTATTTACGCGTATTTAATCTGTGGGGTTTTGATTAGATAACCACGTAATTTTTTTTTCTTTTTGCCCACGGCGCAGGCTATAGTCATTCGACCATATTGCCTAGTCTTTCGTAGAATTTTTCCTTTAATTGTATGGTAGGGGAGCCCAAGAGGGGATTTCGGGATTTACTCAAGCACGGCAGATTAATATATAGGGGGATACCTTGTACCCGGTTAAGTACCTCCACAAAATATGAGGCCCATATATAAAGCCGCACGTGAAGGAGACAGGATCAGTTTAGTAAAAAAAAATTGACCATCAGAAATTCCCGAGCGCGTCAGATTAAGGTAGGGTGAGTTAATTACATCCTAAAAAGTGTATATTCCACTAATCTGACAATTTGAGAGTGACGGAAAAAAAGGGGAGGGCAACAAAGTTGTAAAAAAAAACGTCATCTCGACATTCTCGAGCGTAGCTATTTTTTTTTTATTTTGAAGGAAATAATTCAAGAATAATGAAAAATATATAATCTGACGATTTCCGCAAGCCGAAATAACAAAAATTCGTCGATAAAGTTAAATGCGTGCAGCTGCGTGATGCCTACATTTCCTTAAACCGATCGGAATCTACTAAACGGCGTTCTACTAAACATTTCCTGTGAATTTGAACCGATTCGGACCGATAGATTTTGAGAAATTTTGAAAAATCTTAAAAAAATAAGAAATATTTTTTTTTTAAGTGGTTTCTTTATCGATCAACTTCAAAAACTAATCCGCCTTTGAGCTTGAAAAACCACGTCGATCGCCACCAAGCTGGTCAAAAGCGGTTGATTCGTTCGAGAGATATCGTACACGAAAGAAACCCGAAAAAGTGTTTTTTCGGGATTACTCCGAAATTTGTGGTTCGATCAATTAAAATTGCAAAATTACTTATGAGGATGATAAAACTGCGTCGAATGCCGCCAACCGCGTGAAAATTGCTTGATCCATTCAAAAGTTATTGCGGTTTGAAAATTCCAAAAATAGTGTTCTATGAAACTTCTATCAGACTTTCGAGCTGGGAGAGCTCAAATACATAGAAATGTTATTTCTTTGAACTCAGCGAGCTCAAAATATCAATTTTAAGCGCCCAGGAATGGAATTAGCGGGAAGTTGCAGGGATGGCCCTTTAGGTGAACCGTTTTTCTATTTTTTTTTTTGTCAGATCAGGCGAATCCCTCTAGATAATCGTCAGATTATGAGACAGTACGTTTAGAACATAAAGATGAACCACATATATCTTAATCTGACGCGCTTGAGTATTTCAAAATTGCGATTTTTTTTTGCAAATTAAGAAAATGGCTGTGGGTTTGCGTCCCATCGAGATCGTCAGATTAGTGAATGAGAGCTTTTTTTTGGTGCACTTAACACTCCCTTAGAAAATCTGACGCGCTCGATAATTTTTTTTTTTTAATTTTCAACCCTTAAATACAACCACCTGCATCATGCAAACGATCAGATTAACATACGTACATTATTAAAAATACGTAGGGCATAGATGCTATCAATATCTGACGCGCTCGAGAATGTCCATGCAACAGTTTTTTTTACATATTTAACAATCTATAGCCGCTTCCCCCACCGATGAAAAGGAATTTATCATATAACATTTTTTTCTTCTTTTTATCTAAGCTTTGCATCCCAATAGGTCTCTACGACGCTCGAGTAAATCCCCATTTAGCATCGTGGGCTCCCCTACCATATATTAATTGAAAAATTATGGAGCAATTAGTACACGGATGACCGTAAAAAAGCGAGTACATATGTTCTATACCTATTATTAATTTATTTTTAAAATTATTTATAGGCTTTATATAATTAAATCTAGAAATATACATACCAAAAATCTAAATGATATTCCACAAATTAACGCAAATAATTCGTTAAATGAGCTAATAAGTGTTACTTGACAAATACAAATAGGCGAAATATTTAACTATTACATTTAATATAAATAATACATATTCGACATACAAAATTTTAGTTTAATAAATTTTGATGAGGGTGATCCAAAATATTTGAACTCGGCCGATCGTCACATGTTTTTGATGTTGCTTTGTTTCACTCGAATAATGTTGGTCGCATTTTATTTCGATTTATATGTTTTTGTTAATTATATTTGTAAATAGTTACATCCTTTTACAATTGTGTAGTGAGTGTTTTATGTGTTTTTTACTATTGTAAGGCAAGGTATCAAATAGGTTATCAGTTTAACCTCTGTTACTGATCGCAGACTAATATAATTTCCCCATACACTGATAATTGTGTGCCTTTCTTCTTGTTAAGGATATATCGAAACGAGGTATGTACTCGGGACTTATTATTTTAGTATAGTATTTTATAAACAGGATTCATTATTTAAAATTATGCACTGAAGTATTTCCGAAATTCGACTTTCCTTCAATAAAAGAGAGTACCAATTCTTAAAAGTCTGGCGACGATTTGCGAGCCTTCTGGCAATGAGTACCCATGGACTGCACTCAAATCTGATGAGGCTCCTGCCCATATGCCTCCTGCTAAATAAAAAAAATACAATCCCTTACATTATAATTGTAATAAATATAAACCAAGCTATTGTCTAATAATATACTATTAGTATTAGAGCAGTATGGGCCTAGTGGCTTCAGTCCGCGACTCTCATCCCTGAGGTCGTAGTTACGAACCCCTGCTGTGCACCAATGGATATTCTTTCAATGTGTGCATTGCGCGACATTCGTTCGAACGGTGAATGAAAACATCGTGAGGAAACCGGCTTGCCTTAGACCCAAAAAGCGACAGCGTCTGTCAGGCACCTACTTGCCCATTAGATTAAGAAATTATCATGAAACAAATACGGAAATCTGAGGCCCAGACCTAAAAAGCTTGTAGCGCCACTGATTTACATTATTGCTTAGTAATGAAAATTCTTCGTAACCATATTATCGTCATCCAGCAGAGCTGATTGATATGCATCAAGATAATTCGTGAAAATTATCTCGGAAACGGAACGCAACATAAAAAGTCCCAAAAGGAAAAACTCTAATCAATCATTAAGTTCCTCGCTATAAATCAATAAAACGTCCATTAATTTTGCGAAGACTTGGCTAAATAATAGACACCGTAGACTCTCATTAACACCGCTAGGGGGCGCCACGGGCGACCGGCGACCCGGCGCCGAACTCTACAATCAATACATTCGCGAGTGGAAACGGAAGCTCCCGAAGCATTACGAAAATGGCCGATTGGCAGCACATGACAACTGTCAAATGGAGCCTGAAACTGCAGGTCCGGATGGAATTTAGTAAAAAAAGTGCATATAGTGCAGTGTACTGCGGTGTCGTGTGTTATTTTTGTTTGTGACAACATTGTGTGTTTTGTGTGAGTATTCTCTGTTTAAAGTATTACTCAGAAACATAATTAATCGTTCACCTTGATTAGCTTGAAACTAGGTTTTAAATGTTTTCGTTTAATAATTGGACAAATCGATCTTTGGTGCAATGCAACATTTTTCTGGAGTGTAGTTCCATTAATTAGGTCAAACATGAGATATTGTACCTTTGATGTTAGAACGTTGTTCACGCTTAACACAAGATTATATTTATTAATAATATTATTTTATTTAGTAATGTATCTAGTGCGCATGTCAATTTCTTTGTACAAGTTTTATTTATATTTATAAATGAATTGTTTATATATTTTTTTAAGATTTAATATTTTTTTATAATTTCATAGAATACTTGCAATGGGGCAGCAGGCTCGTCTAATGTTTATTGATACCGCCGCCTATGACCAATCAATGCCAGAGGGATCGCGAGTGCGAAGCCGGCCTTTAAAATAAAATTTCTTTAGCTATTTCTAAAGACATGTTATGTCGATTACATAGTGTCTTAATATATAATAATATGAATATATTTTTTTTAAATCAATACTTTAGTATATTTTATGAGAATGCTTGACCTTGACCGATATACAAGCAGAGATGCTGCAAACCAATCCATTTTTACATGACCTCTGCATCATGTAAAACGCTGTCGAGTTTCAACTGAATTAACGGCGCGGTAGGGTTCTCGTAACATTGGTCATATGCGTCCGGAAAAAAATAAAATATAATAAAATACATACTGTGAACTCAATCTGTGAACAACTCTGCCAAAGATGTCGATAGTGTCGGAGACAGTAGTAGGAGCTTTGGTATCGCAAACAATCTAGGCCTTCGCCATCGCACATATCCCCTAGGTACATAGAAACGAAGTTGTAGAGTAGGTAGGTGGGTTGCTCCACCCCGGGACTTTAAGTAGATAGAAGGCCAACTCTATGTCCTGTTAGTAAATTGCCCTGGCTCAGCATTATGCTGTGGGGAGACGTGTTCCACAGCGCTGGCCATTATGTAACTAACAACAGTTAGTTTGCACTTCAGACGCAAAAAAGATTAATGATTAAAAGAAAAAAAACAACAAAAACAAACAAAACTTTAGTGTAAGTAAAGAAGTCTTGGAAGATTACTTCCTTTCATACTCTTAATCAATGCGTTGTACACGCTTGTCCTTCATGTTAGTAATCGTTGCCTTTCGAAGCACAAACCTCATTTTGAATGCTTTCTTGCAAATTTCCACGTGGAAACCCTGGACCTGCGAACCCTAACACAGGTATTTTTTTACTTTAAAGGGTTCCCAAATCTTACACAATTGAAAGCATTGTTATGTATAAACACATATTTATTTATGGAGGTTTAAAATTGTGAAAACACTTACACACATATATTATTCTAGAAGGAGCAGTGTTGGCCTACTGGCTTCACCACGCGACTCTCAATCGGTCGTAGGTTCGATCCCTGGCTGTACACCAATAGACTTTCTTTTTACGTGCGAATTTAACATTCACTCGAACGCCGTGAGGAAACCGGCTTGCCTCAGACCCAACAAAGTCGATGGCGGGTGTCAGGCACAGCAGGATCACCTACTTGCCCAGTAGACTGACAAATGACCATGAAACAGATACAGAATTCTGAGGCCCAGACCTAAAAAAAGGTTGTAGCGCCACTGATTTATTTTATCATTTCAGAAGCTCGCATATGTTAAACAGTAAAAAATTGCCTACAATTTAATCCTACGTTTATAAAGTATCGCTAATTAATAAATATTGAATATTAATATTCCAAACACCTCGTTATAAAAGTTATTCATGTTATGGTAACTTGTGTAGCTGTCAATAATTTAATTGTTTGAATTAATAAAACTCTTGTAAATAATTTGACCTAGCGTTAGTTACCGTTGACACGAACATCGATGGGCAACTTTCAAATATTGTGTTACAGCTACATTGGTTATTTCGTTGTTATACTTAACACATGAGTGGATTTGCTGGCAACATTATTGGTAACAGTTGGAAGGTCTACAAAAATATTTTTTTTTAGGATGTATTGGATATTTTGTGATCAGTTTGATTAGGGATGTAAATAGAAACTTAATAACGGCAGTGTAAAAATAAGTACGTGTCCTTATAAAGGTTTATAAATTCGTCGGCTCGATCTCCAACGTAACTGATCAGCTTGATTCTCTATTAATTAATCTAACTAATGATTAATTCAAAATTTCATCAGCACCACCTTGATTGATGGCTGGAAATCTTCCACTTCTGCTTGACAAGACACTTTCTTTTGTGAACTAGCGAAATGTGGAATCGATTCCCGTTGGAGATCTTCCAATTGTTTAGAGATAGAATACTCGTCAATGGACGGCAACGCAACCACTACTAATGTTCATTTACCCCTTATTAAAAATAATGACAAGTGCTATTACCAACGAAGGTACTTCAAGTGCAGTAGTGGGTAGAATAGTTTGTACTCACAACCAATGTCAAAACTAGACATTTCAACAAAACCCATTTCTCACATATAATTTGAAATTAACCTCTGCTCTATGTCTAATCATTTTGTGAAATATTTATAAATTATTTTTAATGCCATACTGAGTGGCTATCGTTGCGTGAAAGTTGGTATAAGAGTTGGTTAACGTGAAAGTGATATGTGACATTTAATTGCCTTTATCTTTAACATATATATGTAAATTCCGATCAACGAAGTCATATCGGAAAGTAGCTATATTTAAATATGTTAAAATACTCGCTCGAGAATAAGTTACGCATCTTTAATTAATTTAAGCTGTAGGCCGCAGAGCAGGCGGAAATAATAAACGGCTTTTGGCTTACCTCCTTTGATTTTGTTCCCTTTGGAGTAGACTCTTGGGCCCTGGGGTTCAATGTGCACTGGCACTAATTAAATATTTAAATTGGTAAAAAGTACCGGTGACCCCAGAGCTGTTGCTTTCCTCGCTCAACGCAATCGCAAAACAGCGAGGAAATTTTGCCAGCATGGTACACTGCCACAGGGACCAAAATTTACAAAAAGTTACAAAATATACAGACACACAAAATACATATACACACACACACCATATATATTATACATATTTACACACCATATATACACACGTATATATATATTTCTTGTTTTTCCAAGGACCTCTTATTGAGTATAGGCCTCCTCCAATTGACTCCATCTCTCTCTGTTTTGAGCATTTTTCTCCCAATTCTC
The DNA here is from genome assembly GCF_905475465.1 of Pieris napi. Taxonomy (NCBI): domain Eukaryota; kingdom Metazoa; phylum Arthropoda; class Insecta; order Lepidoptera; family Pieridae; genus Pieris; species Pieris napi. The sequence continues at coordinate 1,031,968 of NC_062247.1, forward strand.
TCAGAGATCAAGACCGGGGAAACGAAGAGAAAACTGTCATCGTCACTAGAGTCGATAGAAGAAAACCGCAACACCAATATACTTAGAAAACCAGCGAAAAAAAAAAGTAATTAAAAACAACATTTGATGTAATGTATGGAATGTTTAAAGATCATATATTGATCATAGCGCCTGGGGCTAGATTTCTGTATTTATTTTGTGATTTTTTATGGCAAGTAGATGAGCAGACTTCTGAGCTTTCGAACCTACGAACAAGGTTGAGATTCTGAAACCACTAACACAGAGCAGTCATTAAATCCAATGACGTTACATGGAGTTTACACTGTATATTATAATAATTCGATGAAAGGGCAAAGAGCGTCTCTATAAAAGGCGATAATGTTGCTTAATCAATGAAATGACATTTAAACTACTCAATAAACACGATAAAAATAATAATATAACGTAAAGCATAGCCAATCAAGAGCTCTGTAAGACTTTTCATAGAAATATTTCTCGAAAACGTTTATACGATTACAAGGCATTTTCATGTTAAAGGTCATCTGGGAGCATTGGATGCTATTGAGAGCTAAGCGAATTATAGATGACGATTCACTCATTGAATCTCAACTATTAAGTCTTGACCATCACCGTTCAGTTGCCTGCCTTTCAGTCTTCTTTAGATTGCACTCCGGAGAATATTCCATGGAACACAGCCCGATTTCGTCTCCTTGCCGCTTTCCATCTTTCCTAGACAGTTTAATATGGTTTTATTTATACGGCGGTTAATTTACATATATCTACTGGAAAGGTGCGCCCTCCAATAGCCCGCATCTCACTTAACATCAGGTGGGATTGTGACCAAACGTCCAGTTCTGTATAAAAAAATATTTATTATTGTAGTAAAGAGAAAATAAATTTTCAGCGCGTAATCGCGGCTCGGGCATGCGTCGCGTAGCATGAGCGGTGCGCGCGCGCACGAGCCTCGCGACGCGCCGCGCCTACACCGCTCGCATCCTCACCCACAGGTAACGTCTTATAGATTTATATTATTTATAGGATTATATACTATTGTTATATGGGATTACTCAACAGTTGTTTGGTTATTTAAGAGTAGAATTAGATGTAGAAACTCCAGGCTAAATTTGTAGAAAGCGTTTTTAATCGAAACTTTAAAGATTTAACAATCGTTGTTATTTTATAGTAAGAACCACTAAATATTTCTGGATTTCACGCGTCAAGGAGGTGAAAGAGTAATGTCTGGGCGTTACTTTCGATTTATGCCACGTGTACGAGTCAAGAAATTTGTAGTTCAGGTTAAAGCGTACTCAAGGCAGGGTCATTGGCAGTTAATTGTTTTTTTTTTATTTGCCTCTGCACAAAGTCATCATTGAACTTATCTAGCCTATCTTAAGAGCAATACGTAATTTAAAGGCTTCAGGCTCTTTCAAATTCTTCGCGATTATAAGGGATTAATTTAACTTATCCGGAGCTGGATATATTCCGTAGTGGTCTGGTCGATTTTAAAGAAAGCATTGTTAATTGCCTATCTCGTACCTAATCCGCTGTTTTTCTGGTAATTTTTGCTTAAATAAAATTTCTGGTATTTTAATTGTTTTTTTTTTGTTTACCTAAATTGTCATAGGTACATTTTAGATAAAAAGGTTGTAATATACCGTAGATATAGTCTTATGTATGATGTGGTAAACTTGAATAGATAATTAAAGAATGAATCCAATAACACTACTCTATTAAGGGGAAGACAATCTGTTGTCTTGTGTACTATTTGTTTCCACTTACCACTGTTTAGCACTTAAGACTAACGTGCTAACTAATTCATAAATTCGAATGGTTTTGTCCTTTTCGATCTTCACTAAGCCCGTGGTGACAAAAAGTAGAATAATAAAATTAATAGTATAATTACTATTAATTTTATTATTCTAATTTTATTATCTACGAAATTCTGTGCCCTTTTCCCTTGTCATTTGTTATTAATTGTCCGCTAAGAAGCTTTGACGACTTAACCATTACTGCCGTCTACGCACTTGGCCACCCTTTAGCCAGCTCCAAGTTGAATAGCCTCGACATTCACGTCTTGGTGGAGCCTATGAATGACAGATAACTACCTATACTAAGTATGACCTGGGTAAAAATACTAAAATCAATTCCAATATGATATACAAAAAACAATATTCTCGGCGGGCATTTTCTACTGTCTGTAAAATATTTTTGATTATACTTTTTAATAGATACGTTTAGAAAGCACAATAAAGATCTTTATCGAAATGTTGCAATTTTATGTTTTTTTTATTGTTTTATGTAAATACCATGCAATTTGCGTTAAATAAAATAAAGCAATCTACGTTTGCAACAATTATTAGAGATATCGCACAAATAACTTGATGGTCGTTTTGTGCCACCCACACTGTATTTAAGGCGAAGTTTAACTGAGAAACCGTAACATTATTAAGAGTTACTTTTTACTTGATATATATACAAATTATTTAACACCAACAAAACATATTGAAGAAATTAAAGAATTATTGAAGAACATGAATAGCGACCATAAAATACCGTATCCGGATAAAGATAAAAACGAAACTCAGCTTAAAAAAATACACTGGCTCCTCTGGCGCAGCAACCAGAAGTCTTTTTTTAAGGACCTTGAGTCGAATTGATTTGGAAATACATCAGTGGTCAGCTGGTTCCACATAGTGGTGGTGTGCTGCATCAACTGCGCTATTTCAATCAATGTCTAACACTGAGTAGAGAGAGGGGCAAGCGTCTGTCCAAAATACGGCTTTCTCTGCGGGTTAGAGTGAGATAGGATGAGTCTGCATACAGCTGCCGGATGAGTGAGAGAAAGGGAAGCTAGACATACTGGCGCCGTAACGCGTTACGTTACGAAGCGGTATACCCTCCCGAAGTTTACACTTCAAAAAATACAATAATAGTATCCATAAAATAAAAATCCATAAAATATAAGTGCCTATATGATACCTTAACCTTACCTTAAGGTTAAGGTATCATATAGGCACTTAACAATGCTTTTTTTGAAGTTGATCGGCCCAATGACTACGATTGTAAACAAAATTAATAAAGATGAATGTTCGCCTTAATAGTGGTGTTACTTACTTTGGCCAGCAATTAAAATGTTCTTCTCCATTTGCGAATTTTGCGCAATTACCACAAATTATAACGTAGGTAATCGACCTTTACATATTTGGCCATAGACAACTTCCATAGACGTTCTCTATTCGCCAAATATGATGTATGATGTCATCAATTTTTTCTTAAGTCAGAACAATTAAAAAAACATTTTCAATAAACATTGGCAGACAATATTTGCGCCATTATGAGAATGATGAAAATCACCAATTTGACCGTCATATAAACTAAATGGGCTAATAAACCCTTTAGGAATGATTAGATCAATAAGTATAAGTACGATTAAAAGTATTCAAATAATGTTAAATAAAACCGATTCTAATACCGATTTCTTGACTTTGAGTTTGTTTTACTGGAAATAAATCAGTGGCGATACAACCTATTTAGGTTAAAAAATCTAAATTTACAAATGTGTTTAAATTTAGTGAAAAAAAAAGGGTGCGTGTGCTTATGTACGCGCGTAAGAAGTTATACTTCTTTGGCTTTCTTTATTTTTTTTAAATATAATTAATTTATAATTAATATTTAACGTAAACAATTTAATATTTAGTATATTATTTAATTATTAATTAATATTAATAACAATTATTATTATTATTTTATTATATTATTAATTCAATTTAATAACTTGGTATGTTTCATAACCTTTTAACTTAGTAACAATAGGTCTTTGTGAAAAAAAATTTGCTAAATTTCTTTAAAAAAATAATTAAAACTCCTTTATTTGTTTAAAAGGTAAATGTCATTGTCAGATATCATGGTCATTCAAAATTCTTGGCATAGCTAACTTCACGCATATTCTATTTCTTTTTACTTGTAGATTGTCTTATTCCCATTTCGCTCGCGCACGCTATAATCACACTGACAACTTTGTGTCACGGTGCGCGCGCAATCGTAAAATTTCACTCTCATCAATTTTTCATAACGCGCCTAAAGAAGTATAACTTCAAAAATGCGTTTGTCCCATACCCCAATTGACTTGCAATCCACATTGGAATGCCATGCATTGGGCGGAGATTTTGTGACAAGTGTAACGTCAATATTTACGTACTACGTACAATGGGTACGTAGCGTGAATGTTTACGTGTCCCGCCCGGTGGGCGTGGTTTTCCGCGAAACCGCCAAGGTCGTCTGCGCGTGCGCAGTGCTGTAAAGAACTGCGCAGTGACTTTCTTTATGGCTTTTTAACGAAATGAGGAAAACAGATAGAATGTTCTTTTGTTTGTATCTATTGAGTTGTGTTACATTAATGTCATTGGAGTGGTAACAATGTTTCTGTACGGCGGCTTGAACAATAAAAGATGATAAGCGCCGGCGCTTAGAAGCATTTGATATCTCGAGACAGTTCTTAATGGAGTTGGAATATCGAAAAAACTTATGCAGTCTATCGGCGTGATGGTAGAAGTAAAAATGACTTCGTTATGTTAAGGAGGGACGGGTATTGAGATTGCGGAGTAGTTGCTTCACCTGGACAGGACAGGACAGGCTTCAAGTGATGGCCGACCTCCTTCCTGTATTGGAGAGACACCAAAAGAAAGGAAATTTATCCTTTCTGTAGGTGATCAGCCACCTGTGGCTGACACACGCCGTTGACTTTTTGGGCGTTGCAAGCCGGTTTTCTCACGATGTTTTCCTTCATTTAATGAATGTTAATTGTGCACATAGAAGGAAAGTCACAGTGTACAGCCGGATCGAACTTACGACCTCTAGGATGAGAGTCGCACGCTGAAGCCCCTCGGCCAACAATGCTCAGTCTAATAATACCTACCCTTATTTAAAAAGACAATCAAAATAATGGATTTATTGGTAAGGTAAATGTAGTTTCTTATTTACCAAAATTAATCAAATTCCATTCATCAATTTCATTAAACCGCTACTTCGCATATACCTCTTATCTAACTCACATTAAAATAAGACCAAAATCGGCTTCGAATGAGCCCAAACATCCGTAAACAAACATTAAAAATCTAAATGATGTTTTAATTCGAATTTCTGTGAATACAAAAATAAAATCACTCCCGTTACCAATACAAAGTGGTTTTTGTCCGTCTCTTACGTAAGAATAGCAAACATAACTGTGCATCACACGGGAACCGAACCTGCATACCGTCGGCGGATTATTCAGTAGTTTCCCAGAAAGATTTCGGGTGTATAATAAATTTGGGGGCTCATTATGCTATACAGCCTACATTCCACGTTTTTGAGGATACGAACTGAGCGGTGAATTCGATTTGCTGTAGCGACAGCGTGTAACACTGTCACGACAAATCTAAGGAAACAGTTATGATTTAATAATTAATGTATTTGAGTAACACATCGAAAATAAGTGTGTTCTGTGTGTCACAATTGTATCTTTTAAGAAAACAGTGATGATTTAAAAAATGTATGTGTCATTATGCAATTACTAGAACCCTCAGTTTGTCTATTTCAATTGATAATGTGCTTTCCATAGGTCTAAATGCAGCTCCAGTGCTTACGCCCAAATATATTATACAAATAATAGATTGTGAAGTCTTTTACTTTACCGTTTATTAGGTAAATCTCATGGTAGTTTTCTGTATTCAATAAATAATTTATTGTATAAGTACAACGTAATCAGGATTACATTAAGTCCATGTTATCCGGCCTCCGACGGAGTGCAGGCCTCCTCCAAATTATTCCACTTGTCTCTCCTCTCTTTTCCAATCCTTCCCCGCTATCCCTTTTATTCGATCTTCACAGGTTTCTGGTGGGCGTCCTCTCTGTATTCTACTGGGCCGTTCCAAGTAAATCTTTTTGACCCATCAGTCATCACAATCGCGGGCAAACGGTTGTAACATCTTCAATTTACCGTACTTTATTAATGACCCTGCAGTGATATAATTTTCGTGGCCACCACCACAATTTAACAGAATAAAAAGCATTTGATTTCGCTATTGTTTTAAAATTGAAGGGGTAAAGATATAGATGGCGTTTTTGTCGATTTTAAATTGAGGGTATCATTAATTTGTGAAAGAGTGGAATTTGTCATTAATGGCCGCGAAAAAATCTAATTTGATTTATACGAAGGACACATTGACTGATCAAATTACATCTTTGCGATTTCATCAGTTAATAATAATAATATTTTTTATTAATCAGAAAAATACAGTCCATTGATTGATTAGTAAGTTAGTAACAATAGTTTCTTAAGATCTAAGTTAGCAGAATTAGTAAAAATAAGAAAAAAGTAGTTAAATAAAAACTATCAAGTACAAAGCCCTGTCGGAGCAGTGTCGTAAATAAAATAGTTAAAGTAGCTAAACATGTTCTTGTAGTAGTGTACGAGCTAAGGCTGTACATTTTGCTCACTCGGGCTTTCTTAGTTTTATAAGCGTGGCGATTTCCTAAATCGTCGGAGTTACGCCCCGAGAGTTTAGCCAGACGTAGGCACTCTCTTCAACTGTTACATTGCATTCATTCTTTACATAGCAGTTACTATAGAGTAGAAATAAAATCCTCTTTTATTTGCCACCAGGAAGGAAGCACGATGACCAGGAACCTTACAAGTAGTTGTATATACTTTATGTGTCTAATCTTTCAAATTTAAGTTTAAAATTCACTCAAAACTCAAACCGTATAAAATATTCAAGATACGTATATGAATGGAGTCTTTGTGAAAGCGATTGGGAACAAATGTAGGTAAACCATAAAGGTGCCCACACAAGCTAATGAAGCAACAAGATTTATTGACTATAAATGTCGCTTATTAGATGGGCAACACATATGACGAATTTTGGACAGAGTACCATTGAAATCTATACAAAAAGGTTCTATATTCTGTTCACGGAGACTCTTTTTAAAGAATTTATTTAGTACACAAGATTCTGGGACTCTTAAAGACTTTTAATAATGAAATTTAAAATAGTGTGTTTAATGAATCGTAAAAACGAAATCAGTGTAATTACCTACTCTATTGTCTGTTTCTGTCAAATTGTGTTTCCACTATGATTAAAAGGGACAGATTAGAGCGGAGGTACAAGTCCTTATATACTTTGTTATAATATAATGACGTAATGAGGTATTACGTTTCACGGAATACCTAAGTCCTACAACTAAATATATTTGAAACTTACATTTTAAATTATTAAAGACTGTAGGTATCTTAAATCTTTTGTGAAACAAAAGTCCTCTTTTTTGAAATATATTGAAACAATTATGTGGAAACAATTAATTTGCGACTTAGATTCTATCAATTCACATACTAGTTATAAGTCGCAAAATTTCCACGAAATGTCATTGACACTATTCCGTGCCGTATTAGTTCTAAAGGCTATTATATTTATACAAACGAATATATTATTGTGTAATGGATAAAATACGTGTCAGAGATCACATAAAAATACTGTTAGAAGTTTGATTATATAAACAATTAAAAGTATTGATAAGTTTATTGTAATTTATAAGCATCGTCATCCTTGGTGAATTAAAAGAGTGACGGAGAGTGCCAGTTCTCATCCGTTTTACGCCCTTTATTTTAAGAACTGGCATTAAATTTAAATATAGAACCATTAATTGTTTTACTGACGTTTATAGCTATACGAAAATGATGATGAATTTTGATGTCCAAAATATATGACAGAGTCTAAGGCCCGTATTTTGGAATTAATGCTTACTACTCCCTCTCTCTTTCTTGAGTCGGTAGCTCATGTCTGAGCGTTGTGGTCAGTAAGGAACATCTGGAGCGGTTTTTTTTCCACCGGTTCTTTCCAGCGCCTCTCTTATTACAGTATTTGAGGTAGATGAGTCTTTCACTTGATCGGTCCATCTCTCTTCTGCCTTCTGTGTTACCAACCACGATCAGTTTCTCCGAGATCTTATCGCTTCTGCGCGTTGTATTACTGCGCGGATTTGCCTTTTTTTTCGGGGACCTTGCTGACGTCGTTATAAATTTGGGATCTGAGATATAAAAAGCAAATAGGAGTTTTCTGACACGATCTACTAAAATGATTTTGTTTGTTGCTCTATTCACTGCTTAGTACAAACGATCTGTAATATCTAAAAGATAATGAATTGAAAATTACTAATAACGTGTGGAATATTCGGGTATAGTTGCATTCCAACCAAAAAAGGGGTCGCGTGCCGAGATAGGCTGGTATTATTTATTAAATCACTTGTAAATTCAATTTTCATGTCAATAAATTCTATTCATATTCCGTTGCATGTATTAACAACAAAACATTTTCTAACAGTATAGATGCGCTGTTCATTAAGTTTATTTAAGTGCACTAGTAATGAACATCAAAGCGAGGGTTAATGTGTCGTGAGGGAGCATTTGATTTTATAAATAGACAATCCTTTTATATGCGACATGACATATTGTGTCTGGACTGAATGTGTTTTATTAAATGAAGTTTCAAGATAATTACGATATCAGTTTTGCTGTCTTGCGGTAAGAGAATTTGGGAGATATCGTAAGGAAACCGACATACCTTAGACCTAAAATTCTATGGTGTGTTTCATCTTGAGGTCGTAGGACTCAACCCCAACCACCACCAATTTCTACTGTCTTTGTATGTACGCATTTCACTCTTGCCGTAGACCGAAAAAGTCAGAGTGATGGTCTAAGATCCCGCTATACAACGACCTTCACCGAGATGCTTATTTAATGAAACTTATTTTATATATAATTTAATATGTCAATAAATATAATCCATATGGGTTGCCTAGCAAATTTCAGTCCAGAGTATTTTTAATTAATTTAAAAAAAAAATTATTTTTTTAAACATTTCACCGGTATGATTATTAGATAAATTCTATACCAATCGAAAGTATGAAGCCCATAGAATATGCAAAAGTTAGGTTGTTTTTAATCAATTAATTATTTATGTGTTTATTTTTTATGTGACACTAAAGTATATATACATCTTTAGTATAAAATAACGTTTTAGTGATACATATATAATACTACCCTGATTAAAAATATTGATTGAAAAAAGTTCAAAAAATTTACTACATGCATATTATAAAAAAAAAAATTTTTTTTAATATTAATTAAACATACTCTGGACTGAAATTTGCTAGGCAACCCATATGGATTATATTTATTGACATATTAAATTAAATATAAAATAAGTTTCATTAAATAAGCATCTCGGTGAAGGTCGTTGTATAGCGGGATCTTATACTATGAGTAAAGTACTGAAGGCTGATTACCTACATGCATTTTAGCAAATGTAAAAGTAAAACTAGGATTGTTTTTTACTGTTTTGTTTTAATATTCTAACCCGTGCTACTGCGTATGTTATTCTTGAATTTACCATGACTATATATAGAGAAACATTAAAAACGAATTAGAATAGTTATATACGCTCGTTAATTTGACGCAAAAGGAAATAGACATGATCATACTAGTAGCACATAATTTACCTCTCACCGCCTCCAGAACTAAGTGGCATCACAATTGCTTACATCTGTACAGCTGTCACAAAATTGGAATACGTGGTTACAAAATTAAAATTAAAATGCTCTCAACCATGTGAGCCTGTTGCTACCAACTGTTTAATAATAATTTATTTATTAAAGCAGACAATGGTCAATGATAAGTTCATATGGTTATTACAATATTGTCCTAATATTATATTAGCTTTAAAGTATATCTTTATATATATAATTCTTCTGTGAGTGTGTATGTCACTGAACTTCTCTCAAACGACTGGACCGATTTTGATGAAATTTTTTGTGTGTGTTCAAGGGGATCTGGGAATGGTTTAGATTCACAAATCAGCCCGCCAGATGGCGCTGCAGTCGGTACTTTCATACTTTGCTTTACTAATTGCTTGAAATATCATGCAGGACAACGTCTGTCGGGTCCACTAGTTAAATCATAAAATTAAAAAAGGACACATGCAGTCCATTGCTATGACCCAGGTAACGGCAATCCAGCATTCTCGATGTTACCATCAGCATGCCGTTAAGGCTCCCCCGCACGCGCCTTATAGATACAGCTCGCTTGCTTTTTTAAATGGGATCTCGATTTTGGCCTTTAGGACCTTTACACCTCAGATCGGGTTATTTTAGCGTTTTTTTTTACCCTAATCTGATTTTGACTTATCATTGCCGGGCTTTTAATTTGTCATTAGCTATCGTGGTTGAAATATCTGGATCCGTTAGGATATGTCGAGGCCTCCTACGGGCCTTTTTTGTCGGAAAAGGGTAGTTCGCTTGCGCATCGTCACAAAACAGTCCACACCTGCACAACCAAACATTGTAGACGCACTACAATAAACCTATCAAGATGCTGTATATTTGTGCGTTGGAAATAAATCCAATATCGGGCCATCTTTTATGTACATAACCTACAAATATATAGGCGCGGCGTTAGATAAATCCGTACAGAAATAAAATAAAAATAAATTCAACCGAGTGTCGCGTTGCGTTGTATGAATTATTCATAACCACTATTGAAATCGCTCGCCGATAATCAATTGTTTTTACAAACATTTGGGTTGTTTCGTTGTTAAAAGCGGCATTATTTTTGGGGGCGTATAAAATAATGGGACATTGGGTTTATTGTGTCGGTTTCTTTGATGAATTATGTAGGTAAATAGATTTATTTATTTATTAGTAATCTTACAGAGCACTGTTGGCCTAGTGGCTTCAGCGTGCGACTCTCATCCCTGAGGTCGTAGGTTCGATCCCCGGCTGTGCACCAATTGACTTTTTTCATATGTGTCAAACGTAAGTAGTAAAAAGGCTGGCGACACACTAGCGAGCCCTCCGGCATTGAGAGTGTCTATGGCCGGCGGTTTCAATTAGCATCAGATGAAACCGTTTGCCTCTTGTTTTTCAAAAGAACTGAACGATATTCTAGTTTGATAACATTTAATTTAAATACTAAATTACACGAAAACTATTTATTAGTAGAACTTATTAGAGAAATCGATGTTTCTAGTTTCGAAAAGAATTCCGAGCGGATGTAATTCCATAGTACAATAGATAATTGTCCATCTAGAGGTATCTAATATCTCTCACTAAGGATTAGACACGTTTGAATTTTACAACGGTATTTTATTGGTACCAAATATGTTATTTTTGGTTTACTCGAGTCGACCGCTACCAAGTAATCGAAAGGTTATTTGCGTTTATCAAAATCGAATATCATTTATTCGATTATCGTGAGGAAACCGGCTTGCCTTAGACCCAAAAAGTCGACGGCGTGTGTCAGAGAAGGCTGATCACCTACTTGCCTATTCAGAAATCTGAGGCCTAGACCTAAAACGGTTGTAGCTATTTATTTATGTGTATTTTAAAACCTATATAATATAAGAACTAAATATAAAACATACGTTTAAAAGAGTCTCCTTAATCACAGATGTGATAAATTATTACACAAATTAATCATGTAAGCTGATAACATGCTGTCAAGTCGCTAAGTAATAAATTATACATATTGATTAGTCATCAAGGAAAGTGGAATCCCGTGGCACGTGTTGACTGGTCGAAGGCTCGTCGGGAAGTGACCCAGATCTGCGCGCGCGCATGCCCTTGGCATTGGAACTGTCTGCTAACCTTGGACTCGAATGTTGCAAAGCATGTTATCTTGCCCTTTCCCTTTGAGCTTTAGTTATTTGGCATTGTAATGGCTTATTGTTCTTTTAGATATTCGGGAGTCCTTCCTGCAAAATTTAAAATTATATAGGGACTAAAAGAACGATAATAAGGCTATGTCTGGACATATAAGACGCTTTATAATCATTTTTGAAGTCTCGAGAGAAGCGCTCTATGCCACACCGCATCGAATGCTTTACCTATATCCAAACTAACTGCTAACGCCTCCCAATCAATCACACACGTATTAAATTCTATTATAAAGAAACGTTGTTTAATATTATTATTAAGGGTGGAATGAAATGTATCTCGATTTATCTACAGCTTCGAGACGTTGTCAGCTCAATATGTACGTTTCCAGAGAGGCTCTGTTACACACTAGACTACATAAATAATGATTTACACAAATTATGTGTGTGTTTTACCTCGACATTCGTCGTTTCACAACTGAGCGTTTCTTAAAAAGTTTTTGCCGCGGACCACCACTATGTGGAACCAGCTGCCCACTGAAGTATTTCCGAATCAATTCGACGTAGGGTCCTTCAAGAAAAGAGCGTGCCAATTCCTTAAAGGCCGGCAACGCATTTGCGAGCCTTCTGGCAATGTTAGTGTCCATGGTTAAAACTTAACATCAGGTGAGCCTCCTGCCCGTTTGCCTCCTGTAACATAAAAAAAAGTAAATTTTAAGTGCAATTCGTTCGTTAATAAATTTAAACTAACGTAACAATGTAATATATATTTAAATCAAATGTACTAAAATAAGACATAAGGTTGAATCCTAGCAACATTAACGTAGGTCACCTTCAAAGGCTGCGCAGGCGGCGATGATTGTTATTTTTATTAATGCCGACAAAGGCAGGTGCAGCGTTGCAATTTATTAAAAAGTGTGACGTAAATATATGAATCTGCTGCCTAATTTGCAACTGCTCCCCATGGGCAGTGTTTGTATTGAGCAAGAATTAAACTCAAGTAACTGCGCAAGTAACTGCTCGTACGGTGGAAATAAACATCGCCAAATCAGCATTGAATCCAAAAAAAATGTGTGTTTAAAACGCTAGGCATCTTTTAAAAATATTAACTAAAAAATCAGTGGCGCTACAACCGTTTTAGGTCTGGGCCTCAGATTTCTGTATTTGTTTCATGATCGTTTGTCAATCTAATAAGTAAGGTGATCCTGTGCCTAACACATGCCGTCGACTTTTTAGGTTGAGGCGAGTCGATACTTACGACGGATGGTTTCTTTCACCGTTCCACCGAATGTTAAATGCGCATACAGAAAGAAAGTACATTGGTGTACAGCTGGGGTCGAACCTACGACCTCAGGGATGGGAATCACACGCTGAAAAACCTATAAAATATGCTCAATAAAAAGGCCCAATTAAGATTATTGCTTGTTCAGACTTGCATGTGATGGACATCGTATAGGTAAACAGATAATTACGTGCAAATGTGTTAAGTGTTTTTAAGTAAGCTTTAATTAAATAACGGATACTTTAACGTAACCCAAGCTTAAATAAGTTTTAAGGCTTCTCAGCTTTCATGAATTTAAAATGCGTCATATAAGATAACTAATCAGAATCATTTTTATATTAAAACAAAAAATGGATGAGCTTCAATAAGTTAATTCAGCTCTAATGAAATATCACGCAGCGACAGCGCCGGTTTTAGAATTATTGTTTAGAAAGATGGCGCGATAAAATGTACCTGAGATTTGAGTAATATTTAGGGTTGCTAACAATAATAAAATATATCTATTTTATTCCATTATACACATTTACCGCACAAGACACAGTACCACGAGTAAAAGCCTCCTCCAAAGAATGCTAAAATTTATTCTATCTCCCATCATTCGCCAACTAGTAACCAGATCGACCACACGGTTTTGTGTCTCGTGGCTATTTCACGAGTCTCTGAGCGGTGTCATCGTTGTACCTGGACACGTGTTCAGCCTATTTTTATTTCCTTTATAGGGAGAAAGTTCTGTGATCTTTGTTCTTCTTCGGATATCAGTATTTCTTATCTAGTTTTCAATCTCTTTCTATTCTTTTGTTTGGGATGCCTATAGATGAAGAATTTAAATAGGATTTTGACTTAAAACAAGAATGACATATACATTCTATAATATGTGAATATGTTTTTAATCAGTTTTTCCTATTTGTCAGTTCGTCGTTTTTATTTATCAATATTCTTGAATTATTCGATTTATTTATACACATAAAAGCACTTAACGTAAACTTTTCTTTGTATGCTAATTTATTTATTTATTATAGTACAACACATCATATTTTAATTAAAAATACTTATTTCTAAACAATCATTATGCTCACAAATAAATAAATAAATATTTATATTTTTTTATAAGTGACAACCCTAACCTAATGCAAAAAACCGAGGGTCGCAGTATTAAAATTCTGTGCACTCGCGGCGACCCCACAGGAGTAGTTAATGTTTTCATTTACAGCATATTGTGTCTGAGTTTACCTTTTATGCTAATCAGGAACACGGATTTATCGACGTTTTCAAATATAGAACACTGTAGCAAGTAGTTTGAAAATCGTGTTTATCAATTTTTGTATTAGCTTATGAGCGAGGTTTTATTTGTAGAACTTGGAATCTAGACTTTTAGTGTGTTAGAATTTTCCTAATATTTGTAGTTCATGCAAACACTAAAGCTATTCGGAGTTAATGAGTGTCGGGCATGTCGTAATTTTTTACGCGCTTTTTAAGCGACATTGTGTGTATCGATTGAAACGAATGAACGAATGGTTGGAGAAATCCCTAAGCACGTATTGAACATATAGTTTACTATCAAAGACGCAATTATTTAAAAATGGTCATATCATATTGTCAAATTAGATTTGTACCAGCGTACTTACTACCAAATTGATAGTAACATATTGAGAAATCATTATTTCTGAATTTACAATACTGGATAATTCCTAATTAGCAATAATAATAATGAATACCTTTTTTTAAGTTTTACCTATAACTACCCCTACCACCACCCCAAATGAGAAAATATTGTATTTTTATAATGAATAAACATAAATTGATTTCGAAAATTATTTCACCATTATAATACATTAAATTATCCCTGAGTAACATAGGCTAATTTGTTTCCAAAATATTAGAAATAAAAGTCCGTCGAAGAAAGCCGCTGCTTAGGGGCCGTTCGAGTATTACGTAAGAGCTATAGGGGTGAGGGGGGTTCTTTGATTTTCTTATTTGGTGATTACGTAAATAGTTATTTTACTTTTTTACACATATTACCCACACATTGTCTATGCTTGAAAACGAAATGCATTTTCGAGGATTCCTACGAAGAAATAATACGTTTATGTACTTTTATTTTTCAGAGCTTTGCTTACTTTAGTCCACAGGAGGGGTTGGGGGGGGGGGGGATTGCAGTGAGCCTGCTTACGTAATACTTGAACGGCCCCCCAGTAATATTGCCTCAAATAGACCTTCAAACCAGATATTTTTTATTGGTTCCGCGTCTACGTAACATGACACTTGCCCAACAAATTAACAATTATGAAAAGTATCTTCAAACTTGATTTTTGCGGAATTATTTTACATAACATTTATATTATATTAACGACTTTAAGCGCGAATTTCTCACGTTCACATGATAAATTGCATTCATTTGATGGGATTATGAAATTTGTGAAATTGAATTAAAGGTCAATTTCCTGTGCACCTGACTAGACCCCGCATTATTCCAACAAAAAATAATATCATATCTCGCAAGTGAATCTTTTGTTATGGTTCCTGTGTACAGAAAGTAGGATATGGTATTTTTATTTGATAATTTGGTAAATTTGTCGAATCACGGCTCTACCTTAAAACAGCTCGAAATTATTTTCTATCGTTCTTTACGACTTGTATATAGTACCCCAAGTCATGTTAAGGAGGCGTATGGCTTTGGACACCTATAAAAATTAAAAAAAAAACTGATAATATTACATGTATGATGTAATGATATTATTGTCTCAGTAAATTACATTAGGTTAGGTTAGGTTTTTTTGTTCTTTCTATTCACAAATCATGTTTTAATTATTTTCTATGGGGTTAAAGAGCATGAGCCACCACATTGCATGGTACACCATTGCGAATGACGAAAATATGTAGAAAAATGATTTGAAGCTGTTTTAAAAGCCGTGATTCGACATTTTACCGATAAGTTTTATTGATCATAAAATGTTGAAATGCAGATTTGTGATTGAAATGTATCAATTAAAGTCACCTATCAATCACACATAAGAAAAAAGGTGAATTATTATCGATCAAAGACATCGTATTCTTTTGTTTTTGTTAGTTTTTTTGAAGACATCAAAAATAAAGGGCCAACTATTTTATTCAATAATCGTAAGTTATTTTATTAAACAACAATTTAAACCAACCATAATAATAATAAAAGAAAATCCTTGATTTCCTAACCAAATACATACATTTACATAATTTTAACCTAAGCGATAACATACATTTTACAACGTACAGCTGTCTTCCGACCTATGCATGTTGTTTCCACTCGTATTCTTCCAGCACATCGTCTTAGAACCATAATTCATACAAAAATACCTCATCCAAACCTTCAAACATACACGATAGTCTCAATGCACTTTCGTTTTTATGCGCCCGAGTCACAGATCGGCCGAGCGATCCTTTTTTATTCAATTTATCCGACGGTCAATGTTGGCATTGTGCACAAAAACAGAAAAGGTATAGGAGTAAATGCATCATTTTATTGTGCATTGTCTGGGATACCTTTTATGAGCACTAGGACGATTTTATGATTGTAAATATTTTTCGTGTACATGGAATATTTGTTTTGATGAATTTCGTGATATTAGACAATGTAACTCTGTTTAAGCAGTGGTCTAGTGGTGAAGCTGGGCGTGTTCTGTCACTGTGTACCAATGGAAATTCTAAACCAATGAATATTCATAAACATTTTTTTTATGTGCGCATTTGACACTTGTACATTTGACATTGTGTGGACAAGACCAAGGGATGTCATAACAGAGTTTTTTTTATGTCTTGTTGCGGAAGATTAATGTTCTTCTACTGAACAACGTCACCAAACGGAACTATTGCCTATAACATAGCGAGACAGATGGAGGCCCCATTTCTTCTTCTTCAGAGATAATGCAGCATTCTGAAAAAGCACACATTGGTTTTTTCGTCATCATATTAAGTTGCCAAATACTTTTTGTATACGCGTTGATAAATGAGCAGTTGAGCAGTGAGAGACATATACAGCAAAACTGGGCATCATAAAGAGATTGATAAAAAAATATGTTCATTCTTTTGTTTTTATATATTTTGGGGTTCTGCTCCATTCACACACTTATCTCCTAATTCTAAATAATTACAATCAAATAGCATTTTTTAATCCTCCTTTCGAGACTTTATAACAGACACTGCCTGATTTTTATATATTTAAACGGGATGTTAATACATACATACAAATTGGTTGGTTCATTCATATCACCTCGACATCCGTCGTTCCACAACTGAACGTTTTTTAGGCAGTTTTTGCCGCGCACCACCACTATGTGGAACCATCTACCCTCTGAAGTATTTCCGAACCAATGCGACTTAAGGTCCTTCAAAAAAAGAGCGTACCAATTCTGGCAATGGTGTCTGGTGTCCATGTCCATATCACTTAACATCAGGTGAGAGGTCCTGCCCGTTTGCCTCCTATTACTATAAAAAATCAATATAATTAAATGCTTCCAACAAGACAGAAGAGATAATAAGATTCGTAATGGTTAATGTTGGCATTAAGTTCAAGTATCAAGTAGGAATCACAGCCCGACACGTCTACCTTCTTTTCTCTACGGTATTTGAAATAATATCTAGTCTATGGTATAAAATAAATCAACAACTATAAAATCCTAATTAACCTTTTAAAATTTCTATAACAGATCAAATTGAGAACTAATAGACAAATAGGCCTATTAAAATGCAAAATTACGCATAATAAATTCCAAAAAGATTATTAAGGTTTATTAGTGAACCGGAGTGGAGGCACTTTCTTTTTAAATGACGTGATGATCTGTTCGTTATGAAGATTAAAACTGAGACACAATACTAGTTAATTATACGCAATATTATATAGATATTAATAATATAAAATCAGATTTCTGAATCTGTTTCATGATCATTTGATAATCTTTTGTTCGAGTGAATGTTAAATTCGAACATAGAAAGAAAGTTCATTGGTGCACAGCCAGGGATCGAACCTACGACCTTAGGGATGAGAGTCGCACGCTGAAGCCACTTTTGGTTTCCTCGTTTACTTTAATGCCCATTATTCGGTCTTTTGTTCAACAACATGGAATTAGGATATCGATCTAATTGGTGAAGCACAATTAAGCTTAAAAAGCTGTGTTCATTTAAAAGCACTATTCCCAATTTACTCAATCAGTCTTCTTTTGTCCTTTAACTGGTGTACTATGGATTATTTATTTAAATTGAAACGTAAAAAGTGTTTTTTTGTTGTGTAAAAACTAGTAAAGATTTGGGTGTGTACTACGTAATATGTGTACAAGGATACACATACAAAAAAATTCAACAACACTGTCGTTTCTTTTGTTATAAACTCATTTTATTTTCGTAAACTAAAATTTTTTTTTTCAATTAATTGTCGGTAAAAATTACTTATAATTTCAATGTCACGCGGGTATTTCTTTAGTTACGTCACTCATAAGCTATTCTGACAAATTTATTTAGCAGACCGCCAAATGACACATGACACAGATATGCCATTGTGACAATTAGCAGGTACTTCCCAGACTACATAGTCGATACAAATAAGATAGAAGAATCCGGAAAAACTTACGAAATAAATTTAAGAAAAAAAAGCGCGGGAAACTTCGTTCATGGTAGACGTATTTTTCACGGTGTTGAATATTTAATTTAATTTTACTAGTTAAAACGCAGAGGATAAGCTGGTAGTTTTAATTTTTGTATTATATGTAATCTTTATATCATATTTGTGTATAGTGTCATCGTGTAGTCGGTAAGTTTTTGTAATTTCTGTAAATATTGTATGAACAAGCCCCCCGATCTAGGTCGGGGGGATGATGGCCTTGTTGGCTTGAATCTCCCTGTGGGATCAAATGTATCTGTTGGTTCACAAGATGAATTTGACAAAATGGATACCGATTGTTCGGTATCATCTCAAACAGGTGAAGGAAGTCGTAAACGAACACGTTATTTGCGCCTTTGTCGGCAATGTACGAAAATTAAGAAAAAGAAAGGTAGTGGTTCTAGCGGTGATTACTGTCAGTGCGAAAGCTTATGCAATGTAGAAGATGAGTCAATTTTAATTAAAAAGGTTACTTCAAAACCTATATCTCAATCCACGTCATCTCCACACTTGCAAAATAATAATAATTCACATAGCACACCCTCTCGACCATCAACATCTTACACGGAAAATTCAAATATCTCTCAAGACTCTAACGCGGGAAATTTAAACAACACCACAACTTCAGTAACCAATACGGACCCCCGTTCGATTGGCCGTACTGAATATGTTTCTACCGATGTTTCCCCTTATTTTATACATGTTCAACGTATTCAAAGTTCACCTGACGACGGGACCATTCTCCATCCAATAACATTTGGCAATTTTTTAAAGCAGAACAAATTTAATAATATTATTCCCGGAAGTGTAAAGCGTATAGGAAGAAACAGGTGCGTAGTTGGCTTTTCCGATTATAAAGACGCCAATAATTTTCTTAACTGCAATCTTTTGGAAACGAAAAAGTTAAAAGCCTTCATTCCCACTTTCAGCGTAACAAGAATGGGTCTAGTTCGCGGGGTCCCAGTAGATTGGAGTGTAGAGGAAGTTCAACAAAATGTATCCGTACCTATAGGCTGCGGCAAAATACTTAAAATAAGACGTTTGAATCGCAAGGTAAAAATTAATGACTCGGTTTCTTGGAAACCCTCTGAATCAGTTGTAATAACATTTGATGGGCAAGTTTTACCAAAAAGGGTTTTCATGTGCTATAATGCTCTTCCAGTAGAAATATATATTTATCCTACCATACAATGCTATAAATGCTGCCGTTATGGTCATACCAAAGTTCAATGTCGTTCTAAGACTCCAATATGTTATAACTGTGGAGGTCAACATGCAGGTGTATCATGTGACAGGTCAGATAAAGATCCTCTGTACTGTGTAATGTGTGAAGTCGAAGGGTCCCATTCAGCGATAGATAAGTCATGTCCAGAATTTGTGAGACAGACAGAAATCAAAGTTAAAATGGCTCAGAGCTGCATGTCTTATGCCGAAGCCAGTAAATATTTTTCTTCTATTAAGCCTTCATACGCAGATGCATTAAGTTCAACAATTCCGGAAGTACCAAAACCCGTATCTTCCGCAGCGAAGTCTGTATCTCGTAATAATTATACTAATGCCTCAAATAAAAAGACAATATTCTTAAAACCTCGCTCTCCTCGTAAACCACAACATGGTTATGATCGTGTTGCTCATTATAATGTTTTAAAAGATTTCCAAGTTCCAGAGCCTAAAAATGGCAGTGCTCTGGTTGGACACAAAAATAAAGAAGAAGAAGAAAAATCTGATGTATTAGAAATGATACTAGCATTATTAACTAGTTTAATAAACTCAAACTTATTGAAACCGTCCCACGTTGCCTCTATTAATGAAAAAATTAAATCAGTTAATGTTATTAAAAATAATGGATTCCAAGATAATTCAATGGAATTGCAGGAGTGTTGTTCCAAAGAAACATGATTTGATATACTTGATAAATAAACATTCTCCCGTTGTTGTTGCGTTATCTGAAACGTGGTTGAAGCCAGGGTACCTATTAAGGATCCCAGGATATACCTGCTTGCGTGATGATAGATTTGATGGCCATGGTGGCGTAGCGTTACTTGTCAGGAACTCAATTAATTTTTCTGAAATAGCGTTTTCTTCATTAATCTCTAATGATGCCATTAATATTGTCGGCATAAAAATTGATAATATTTCTATAGTTTCCATTTACCTAGCTCGTTCCTCTTTTGTTATTCTCAATAGCGTTAATAATTTACTTTCTTCACTTAGTCGTCCATTCCTTCTATTGGGTGACTTTAACTCTCATCACCAAATGTTTGGTTGTGGCACTACTGACTCCAATGGTGTACGTTTAGTTGAAATATTAGATTTACATAATTTGTGTTTACTTAATACTGGCTCACCAACCAGACGTACAAAGCCTAATGAAAAGCTTAGCGCGGTTGACTTATCAATTTGTACTCCAGATCTTGCTTCTTCTCGTTCTTGGTACACTTCATCATCTACTTTTGGCAGTGATCATTTCCCGATTATCATATCCTCACCTATTAGACGCTCTCCTTATCAAAAACGACAACCTCGTGTGAAATATAAATTAAATAATGCTGATTGGCTTGCATTTAAAATCCTTGTCGAATCTAAAATAAATGATTTGCCTGAATTAGTTAGCGGTGGTGAGACCAATTCCTCCAAAGCTTTGGCTACATGTTTAATAGAATCTGCCGATCAGATTTTTTCTGTCAAACGAAATCCGTCTAATAAGATTCCTTTTCCTCCATGGTGGGATAGAGAATGTATGGTTGCTGTAAGCAGAAGAAAGGAAGCTGAGAGAGTCTATGCTGAGGACATGTCCAATGAAAATTTAGATATTCTCAATGAAGTTATTAGTACCACACGTAAATTCCTCAGAGATAAAAAGCAGGCAGGCTGGAAAAAATTTTGTACTTCTTTATCTCCTTCTACGTGCCCTTCAGAAGTTTGGACAAGTATTAAACGTTTTCGATCTGCTTTCAAAGAATCTTTATCGTCGTCTTCACTTCCCCCTTTTTTAACAAATGCCTTTTTAGACAGATTAGCTCCTCCATCAGCTGCTGAATCGATCTACTTTCCTTTGGAATCGTCTTTGATAGATGACACTTCCTCTTTAAACTCTCCTTTTTCATTACATGAATTGAAAGGTGTGCTTTCACATGTTAAAGATTCATCTCCTGGTCAGGATGGTATTATGTACTCATTTTTATCTCATCTTGGTGATACTGCCTTAATGTATTTTTTAAATTTAATAAACTCCGTCATGGTCACAGGTAATATTCCTGAAACATGGAAGTCTCAAGAAGTTATAGCGATTAAAAAACCTAACAAACCTACCAATGATGTTGCCTCATATAGGCCTATTGCGTTGTCCTCCGTTTTAACTAAAATTGCTGAACATCTTGTGAAGAATCGTTTGGAATGGTTTATAGAAAACAATAATTTAATAGCCAATAGTCAATACGGTTTTCGGAAGTCAAAATCTACAATAGACAATTTAGCTATATTGACCACAGATATTCGCATAGCTTTTTCGCGTGATGAAGATATTGTTGCTGCCTTTTTGGACATCTCTGCCGCCTATGATAATGTGAACATTTCTATTCTACAACGCAAATTATTAGAGCTACAGGTTCCTACGTTATTAATACGTTTTATCATCAATTTACTATCATGTAGATACATATCATTAATCGTTCAGAAATATGATAATATTACCGAGTTAAAGCGTACAGTTTTTAAAGGCCTTCCCCAAGGTTCGGTACTAAGCCCACTTTTATATAATATTTACACGTATGATTTAGAATTATCTATAAATTCCCATATAAATGTGCTACAATATGCAGATGATCTTCTTTTTTATTCCGTTGATAAATCTGTGGTTAAGGCTTGCAATTCCATGTCTAGTTCACTTAATTGTCTTAATATCTGGTTAGTTAAAAATGGCCTAGATCTATCAGTTTCCAAAAGTTCTATAGTCGTATTTTCCAAAAAACGCACAACTCCTATAATAAATGTGACCTTCAATGGTCAATCTTTGCCACTCCAAACAAAAATTAAATTTTTAGGAGTTATATTGGATTCAAAATTGTCTGGACTTGCCCATTATGAACATGTTGTTATGAAATGTGCACAGCTGCTTAACATCATGAAATGCCTTTCAGGTGTATGGTGGGGTGCTCATCCGTTTTCTATGAAACTTGTGTATAACGCTCTTATAAGATCTGTTTTAGATTATGGCACATTTCTCTTAGATGGAGGAAGTGTCTTGGGAAGTAAAAAACTTGATGTCATTCAGTCAAAAGCTTTGAGAATTGTGACAGGAGTAATGAAATCAAGCCCATCCAATGCTTTACAAGTAGAATGCTGCGATCCTCCTTTAAAATTAAGAAGGCAATTTTTAAGTGATCGATTCTTGTTCAAATCTATGCAGTTTTCTAACCACCCTCTATATGGAAGGCTGCATGAATTGAACAATATTATTTATACATCCCGTTACTGGCGTCACAAATCATTACCATGTCTAATAATAAGCTTTCGTAAATTTTTAACATTACACAGCCGCATTCATCGATCTCCATCATTACCCATATTTATGACACAATTCAATTCTTTAATTCTTGATCCGGATATAAGATATAATATAGGCGTCCGTAAGCAAGATATTCTGGAAACAAATATTCGTTTCATGAGTAGCGTTGAGGAACAAAATTGGGAAGGTTGGGATTATATTTTTACAGATGCCTCTAAAATCTCTGTTGATAATTGTGTTGGAGTTGGTCTAATTCATTGGCAACATAAAATAATTCAAAAGATTAAACTTCCTCCTGAATCCTCGGTTTTTACTGGAGAGTGTTTTGCTCTTTTAAAAGCTTTAGAACTAGTTATTTTATTAAAATCTAAAAGTACAATCATATTTTCAGACTCACAAAGTGCACTACAATCTCTTGAAAAATTTCCTTTCCAAATGAAACTTTGTTATCCTATTATTTGCGAAATACGTGATAAGCTTTTAATATGTTCTCAAAGAAATTACACCGTTATCTTTGCATGGATTCCAAGTCACAGTGGAATTAAAGGAAACGAGAAAGCCGATGAGCTTGCTAAAGAAGCTATAAAGGATGGAGACATAGTCCCATACATTAATTATTGTCATGATTTAGCTGCTCTTCCGAAAACCCATCTTTGGAAGTCATGGAATGATGTTTGGTTGAGAAGCAGCAAGTTCAAAGGCAAACATTATGCTGAAATTCAACCCAGGATCCCCAGTAGACCATGGTTCTTTGAGGTTAAAAGTTCTAAAACTGTCACTTCTATCATTTCCAGAATGCGTTTAGGACATGTTTGTACACCTCATCATTTAGCAAGGCTTCGTATTATTGATAGTAATATTTGTGAGTGTGGAGAAGATATTGGTGACCTTGACCATATTTTCTTCTCTTGTTCCCAATATGACCGTACCTCCTTTCTGAATTCTTTACAATCACTTCATGTTCCGTTTCCGACTAAAATCTCCTGCCTTTTGCTTTATCCTTTATTGTATTATAATGTATTAGCTTCTTTCATAATCTATAATAATATTAAGATGTAATATGTTTATGTACATATTTTATTTTTAACCAGCTTATCCCTTTATTTCCTTCTGATGTCTTTGTTTATTTTTTTTCGCGTGTAGTTTCCCAACCTTTTACTTGAAACTGGCATAAAGTTGAAGCTGTTGCCATAATATAAAAAAAAAAAAAAAAAAAAAAAATAAATTTAAAG
Source organism: Pieris napi (assembly GCF_905475465.1). Taxonomy (NCBI): domain Eukaryota; kingdom Metazoa; phylum Arthropoda; class Insecta; order Lepidoptera; family Pieridae; genus Pieris; species Pieris napi. Next base: position 1,056,299 of record NC_062247.1, read on the forward strand.
CTAAAAAAAATAACTCATAATGTTCAAAAAGCAAATGACCCATAACACAGCATAAATACGCCATTGTGACATTTAGCACACACAACATAGTCGATACAAATAAAATAAAAGAATCGGGAAAAACTTACGAAATAGATTTAAAGCTATAAAAATCCTACTCATAATGTTCATAAGCAAATGACCTATGACACACCATAGATACGCCATTGTGACAATTAGCAGGTACTTCCCAGACTACATAGTCGATACAAATAAGATAGAAGAATCCGGAAAAACTTACGAAATAAATTTAAAGCTAAAAAAATTAACTCATAATGTTCAAAAAGCAAATGACCCATAACACAGCATAAATACGCCATTGTGACATTTAGCACACACAACATAGTCGATACAAATAAAATAAAAGAATCGGGAAAAACTTACGAAATAGATTTAAAGCTATAAAAATCCTACTCATAATGTTCATAAGCAAATGACCTATGACACACCATAGATACGCCATTGTGACAATTAGCAGGCACTTCCCAGACTACATAGTCGATACAAAAAAGATAGAAGAATCCGGAAAAACTTACGAAATAAATTTAAAGCTAAAAAAATTAACTCATAATGTTCAAAAAGCAAATGACCCATAACACAGCATAAATACGCCATTGTGACATTTAGCACACACAACATAGTCGATACAAATAAAATAAAAGAATCGGGAAAAACTTACGAAATAGATTTAAAGCTATAAAAATCCTACTCATAATGTTCATAAGCAAATGACCTATGACACACCATAGATACGCCATTGTGACAATTAGCAGGCACTTCCCAGACTACATAGTCGATACAAAAAAGATAGAAGAATCCGGAAAAACTTACGAAATAAATTTAAAGCTATAAAAATCTAACTCATAATGTTCAAATACACACGAAGACGTTAATGTATGCGAACATTAACACAGATACAGTACAAAGATGATACCAGTATGTCGCACCATAAATTACAGATATTCAAATCGTTTCGATACCTATCCGTACCGCAATTAACGACGACTGGTTTGGGAATAGTGATGGCCAATGTAATATCGATGAATTTTAAGATATAATTGTGTTGACTAGATTCTTATGTTTTTAGTGAGACGCTTTATGAAGTTAAAGATGTTGATGAGGCTTTGTTTACAATTGTAAATAATATGGTTGTTACAAAATATTGTTTAATGATATCTCATAACTTAATATCTTCCATTGATTATTAAGCTATGTAGAGCAAATTTATAACCCGCATTTAATACAGTTTAGTATAAACACACGACGTCCGTCGTTCCACAACTGAGTGTTTTTTAAGCCAGTTTTTACCACTATGTAGACCCAGCTACCCACTTAAGTATTTCCTTAGAAGGCCAGCAACTTGCGAGCCCTCTGGCATTGAGAGTGTGTGGCTCACTTAACATCAGATGAGCCTCTAAATAAATAAATTAATTATATTAAATAAATTCTTTTTAACACACGCAAATCATACTACGCGCTCGAACCATGCCCTTAAGTTATAAGTAAAAATTTAACATAGCATTTATCGACACCCATACATCACTAGTGGCAAACAAATATGGTTTTATTGGATATCTAGCCAATAATGTGTAATGAATCTCGTGAGTACCTATGGAATGAGATAACCAATTTGCCTAAGTGTGGGTATGGTCCGCTTTTTATTTTATATTACCGGTTTTGTTTCGTGTCACCGCACTCTTATACGATTGTTACAACTAATCTATACTTGTTTATGGAAATTTGTACAATATCGTTTATATTTAAGTCTCCTAGTAGCATATTTTAATTAAAGATTTATCTATCGTGAACCCATCGTGAACAAAATCTTCTCGCGTCCAATATTTTACGCAATGATTGAATCGTTTCGGAAATCAAACCCTTCGACATTAGTAACTAGAAAGTTGCGAAACATTAAAATAAATTTAATCTAGTATTTTTTAATATTTTGCACTTATTTCTAAGTCAAGTTTGCTGCGACTCTCAGCCTTGAGGTCGTAGGTTCCAACACTCGCTTCTACAAGGAAGGAAAACATCGTGAGGAAACGGGCGTGCCATAGACTCAAAAAGTCGACCGCGTATGTCAGTCATAGGAGGCCGATCATCTACTTGCTTATTAGATTGACAAATCATGAAACAAATACATAAATCTGCGGCCCAGACCTTAAAAGGCCATTTTTTATAAAAGACGGTAGTATAATGACCAATATGAATTTGAATTGAAAACTAAAATTTTGCCCCTACAAGGACTGTTCGATAAATCAGAATTTTGATTTATGTCTAGAGAAACATCCTGGTAACAACAAACAAATCCAGCTATAAAAAGCATTTTTGTAATCATCATTAAGTACATGTCTAGATTTTTGCCTTAAGTGAATATTATGTTAATTAATGATCAAAACAAAATTATTCGGTAATTTATTTTAATGTGAAACGTTTGTTTTAATGCGTCGTCATTATTTAAATTTTGGTTGATTATTAGAACTGTATATATATTTAATTTAATTATTCTTACTTATTTAAAATGTTATTAATAATAGCGTCTATAGACGGAAAAGCTTAGATGACACGTAATTCTGGGAAGAGAATACCTATGACAGTAGAATTTTGGCACTTTTTTACTATTGAAAATGTTTTTTAATACTGGAATAACAGATTCTTATAAAAGTGGCTCGAAGAAACTATCGGGGCTAACGTTTGTTTCTGATTGGTTAACAATATCTCAATAACATACACGCGTTTAGTTCAAAGTGTGACGCACATTCACAATATAAGTAAAACTGAGCAGTGTTGGCCTAGTGGCTTCAGCGTGCGAATCTCATCCCTGAGGTCGTAGGTTCGATCCCGGCTGTGCACCAATAGTCTTTCTATGAGCGTATTTAACATTCACTCGAACGATTAAAAAACCGGCTTTCCTTAGACCCAAAACCTTGACGGCGTGTGTCAAGCACAGGAGGCTGATCACCTACTTGCCTATTGCTTTGCCAATCCTAACAGATACAGAAATCTGAGGCCCAGACCTAAAAAGGTTGAAGCGCCACATATACATTTTAAGTAAAACTGAATAATACAGAAAATAATTCAGATAGGCTCGTGCGTTTTTCTCAATTTCCACACTCCCATTTGGTCTATTAAGTCCTGGCTAATTAAGCCAGCCTAGCTCCTTCCAAAAGCTTAGAAGTTTCCTGGGCACTTCGCAAGCTTCGAGCGACCTCGCTGCTCCAAGGCTCGGACGCTTCTAAGAATACTAATTTATAATCACTGTAAAGGTCATTACTTAAACATAATTTATATTCGAATTATAGGTAATACAATATATCACTAACTGTAATAATCCAGTTATGTTTTTGATTGCCACGCCTAAAACCGGAAACAGTTGTGATCTTTATTGGCAATTATTGTGTAGAGAAAATGGTCTAGTTGTGTGGGTGCGACCTACGCAAATATATGTTTATAATGAAATGTATTTAAGAATCATAATTTTTGTTCCCTTTGGAGTAGAGACTCTTGGGCCGTGGGGTTAAGATCACAGGCGCTAATTAAAGATTTAAGTTGCCGCCTAGTAGATAGTACCGGTGACCAGAGAGCTGGTGCTTTCCTCGCTCAACGAATAAGTATCGCAATACAGCGAGGAACTGCTGCCAGTGTTAAAGGTACACTGCCACAGAGACCAAACTCTTTAAATTTGTTTTGATTTTCTTTGTAATAATTTTTATTATTACTTTGTAGGTTAAGAAAATTGTAAATAGGTAGATACTATATACTTGATTGTAAATAAAATTTAGGAATCACTTATTTCGAAGTTATGCAAAAATTTTGAGATTGTGGAATGCTATGGACGAGGCTTTTTTTATAGAATAGGGGAGCGAGCCTACGGGTCGCTCAAAAGGGGCGGTCATTGCAGCCCATAGACACCTATTTTTGTCTGTGCCTTGCCGGCCTTAGAGGGAGGAGTAACTTGTTACTTTAATTAGAGGTCGTATCTCAGGGAAGAGTTTTGGAATAAAAAACAGCTTAATTATTTTTATATCTAAGTGATATAACATTTTAATTAATTGAGATTTATATGTCATAATAGGCATAATTATTCAAATAAGGATGTTCTTTGCAAGTCTCAAATAAATCACACTAAACATTTACAAATGATTTTAAGATACAGTAGTGGAACATGCAAGATAGAATGTGTGTAACACTACTTAGGCGTGCTACACACTTAAGCTTTATAGGCATGAAGTTAGCGGTTGATAGCAGCACTTACGTTACTGAATTTTCATGTTTTGTGGCTGGGAAAGTCTTCCCCTATACACTTACCTTAAGACCTAATAAGCAACATTTGATACATTTATTTGTTAGTATTAAATCTTAACATAGGTATAAAATTAATTTAAAAGCACAATTTTCACTGCACATAGTAAAGCCGAGTTTATAAGTAAAGTGGCTGCTATCACACCATTAACTTCTTCACCCTAGCAGTAGTGTATATACAGGGTGGCGAGAGGCGCGGGCGCGGCAAGCGGCCTTCGGGTAGTTCGGCGTCGTCGCTCGGGCGTGGCGCCCTCTCGGACCCCGACTTGCAGAGCAGATTGCAGCCTAACCTCACCGCTTTCTGGGTTCGTAGCACTCTTATACCCTTAAACTTCCCTTACCAAAAGCCTCAATGTATTCTAAAACTATACAAAGACACGATAATAAAAAGGAGGCTTTTAGTAATCACCTTAAATCACAACAACTTAGAATAAGGTTTTCTTCTTACAGCCTGAAGTATCAGCAATTCGTTTAGAACACATTCAGTTGAAGAAACAATTAGTTTGCTTGTCATTGGTCAATATGTGAACTTATCACAGAGATGGGGCAAATTCGCTTGACGAATTACAATCAAACGATATGCCTGAAAGTGTTGTAGAAATCTTTAATTTATTATAAAAGCAATAAATCATTCTAGTCTAGATCATGAATCGCTGATGTTTTAGGATGATACATAATTACACATTATTTTATACAGAAATAACTTTTCAGATATCTAAGAATGCAATTATTCTACATATATACATTGTCAGCTTTTTAGATTATTTATGTAGTTATAATAGAAACCATATTAATATAATTTAAGCTCATAAGCTTTTAAAACCATACATATAAATTTCAGAATATTATTTTTATAAATTTCAAATACAAATAAATTTCAGTTAATAAATACAAACGACTTTTTCGAACACCTGTATATACGGAACGTAACTAGATCTATAAATTAATAGAAGCAAGTCAAGGATTTAAATGAAAAGGATGATTCTAAATATCATTGCATTAAGACGCGAAAACCTTCAAATGTTAAATTGGAACATAAATATAAATTATAACATCCAATTTAAGCAACATTGAACATTTATTCACTTGACCTGTTTGATATGTAATTAACACTAGATTTTTTGCATCGCTTCTATGTCTTTATTATTAACATATATATACCTATGTTTGAGGAATGCCACTGTGAGAATCAGTTCAGTCTGCATATTTCTTAAGGCAAGGGGATCATCCTTATTAATAATAAATCGTTTATTTACAAATAAAGTGGTACACAACTGTCGTATAAATTACGATGACGTCATAATAATAAGAACAATAATTATGTTATTTGTTGTCAATACATATGGTCTAAATACGCAATAAAGGCACCTTGTATTTAAAAATTTAATCACCTTCCCCGTAAAAGCATTACACGGCAGTGACCTATAACTTCTAGAAAGTTGATTAAATAGTTTGATAGCCATGGCGTAACAATTATTTAAATACATCGTGGTACAACATGTACCTACAGGCGTGTTGGATCCCTCGGTATATGCCTGTATATGTAGTTTCTTTAAATGTTTGAAATAATTTTGGATGCTTACGCCTTCTGCCTTGCTATTCTGTAACTCACTTTTCGAACTCACACAGCGGTTTTCGCATCGGCGGTCGCTCTCAAACAATAAACAACAAGCTCCCACCTTTTCAGAATGCCAAATCATAAAATGACTGCTTCACGACTGATTTGAGAGCGACCGCCGATGCGAAAACCGCTGTGTGAGTTCGAAAAGTGAGTTACAGAATAGCAGGGCTGTGCCTACTAGTACTTTACCGAAGATCAATCCCAAAACCTTTGCTGTAACGCTACAATTCTACGTGTTGAAAAAGGAAAAATAGAAATACTAATAATACTAATAAAATATAAAGCCTGTAAGCTTTCTTATGGTCATAAAACTTTCAAAATCAGTTTAATAGTCACAACACATTAGCGCAAAATATGTCTATCACTGAACATCGACGCCATTTAGCTATAAATAATAATTTGAAAGCTTAAAGTTATGTTACCTAGAGGCCTAGAACGACTTTCTCTTTCGTCGCATATTTCTGCTATTTGAGGACCGTTCGTACGTTCAAAGGTCGACCTAAGCTCGAACTTATTGATTATTTATTTATTAAAATTAACCATATGCTATATACATACGTATATGTATATGTTATAACAATTATGGTAATCAGAAATTTTATAAAAAATAAAAATATTACACTTCCAGTTTTAAATTTTAGTAGTTATTTTTGCTTAACAATAAAACAGCGGATTAAGTTTCAGATAGGCACTTAACAATGCTTTTTTTATTGATCAGCCCACTACCGAATATATCAAACTCTGGTTAAGTAGTGTTTATTCTATTATATTCGCGAAGAAGTTTTGAACGTGCCTGAACTCCTAAGTTGATTTTAGCAGACGGAATTTTGAAAATTCTGCTGATTTTAATTACAATGTCAATGTTCTGTAAGAGGATTACTGCTCGTATTTATAAATTTCTAGCTTCGTGGTTTCACCTCTAACGTCATGTACTAGACTATCTAGAACAGAAAACAATCGATTTGAACCAGCAGTTTCTGAGATTAGAGGTTTCAACGAAACAAATAAAAAGTCATTATAATATTGGTATACTTCCATATATTGGTGTCAAAACCAACATTCAAATTGGTACGGTCTAGTAATTCCCTATCTTCCTGTATGGAGTAAAAACCTGGATTCCTGGTTCGGCAAAGAATTGGTGCCTTTGAAATGTGGTGCTGGAGGTGTTAAGAATACCGTGGATTGCGAAGCAATAAGACTCGCCTGCCGACAACGAATTATTTCATATTTCGGCCATACTATGCGCAGATTCAATTCAATTCAAATTAAAAATCATGTATTCATATAGGTAACAATGTACACTTATGAAAGTCAAAAACAGAAATGTATATGAAATGCTTCTAATTTTACATTTACTGCCAGTTCTCAAATCAAGGGCGTAGAATGGAAGAGAAGAACTGGCAATAAACTCTCCGCAACTCTTTTTAATCGCGGCGATGAGAACTTGGAGATGTTTCGTGGTTCGTAACTCAGAAGGCAAACGATCACATGGCCGTTCACCAACCAGATGGACGAATCACGTGAAAGACTCATCGTCCTCAACATATTGTTGTAGTAAGAGAGGTGCTGGACAATGGAAAGAATCCGCTCCAGATGTTACCTTTCACGACACTCGGTCATGAGCTACCAACTGAATAGAGAATAGAAGATTACTTACTACTAGATACTTTCAAGTTCACCCTCAAGCGAGCCTACGCCCAAAAAGGGCTGTCATCGCAGCCCATTGACACCCATTTTAGGGTGCTTTGCCGGTCGTTGAGGGAGGAGTATACTCTTTCTTTAAGCAATTGGAGGTCTACCGGGAGTCGATTCCACAGTTCGCTAGTTCCCAAAAGAGTCTTGTGAAGCGGACCGTGGAAGGCTTCTCATCACGCTGATGAAATTTTGAAGTAATACTTTTTACCCAAAAAACTCTTCAGAACACTCTTCATAGAACTCTTTGTAGAATACGCATAGAGACGCAATGTCTCTGCGTAGAGAGAAACGCAATATTTAAGTGTATATGACCAAAGCTTTAAACCGTTGATAACTGGCCTATGTTATGTAACTAGTAAACGTCCTTAAACTTTAAACAAAGGCTTACCGAAATTAATATTTTTATTACGGATACTTACCAAATAGTTATGCTAAGCTAAAATGACCTTAACGTCAATATAAATAAGAACGTAAAGCTCATTACCGTCCGCCCGACGTAATTTATTGCACATTGCGTAGAAAACGTTCCCAGACGATATTCTAATATTCGTATATCGAAATGCCGAATGGTTTTAATAGAAATCACTGACATTGTTTATGTCAGTGTACCGTCTTCGTGACGATTCTCAAAGTTTCTTTAGATTCCAACACACAAATACACAGTATTTACAATATTCTTAACTGAGCGTTTCTTAAGGCAGTTTTGCTGCGCACCATCACTATGTGGAACCAGCTGCCCACTGAAGTATTTTCGAACCAATTCGATTTAGGCTCCTTTAAGAAAAGAGCGTACTAATTATTAAAAGGCTGGCCTTCTGGCAATGTGAGTATCCATGGGCGGCGGTTGACATTAGATGGGCCCTATGCTTGTTTGCCTCCTATTATATTAAACCTACATAGTAATAATAATAATAACGGATATATAGAAAACAAAACAAATTTAAAAAGTTTGGTCTCTGTACCTGTTCGGTTGACGTTCATAAGTGTAATTTTAATCACCTATATAAATAAAGTTATTTTGAGTTTGAGTTTAAACAAGTAACAGTCGCAGTCAAAGCGACTCCGGTTCTATTAAATTTCACAGTTAAAACTTTTTTAACCTTATTTAACTATCGTTACATTATTCAATTAATGTCAAAAGCCTATCGAAAAGCCTATCTACGAAAGCGCGTAGGCGTGCTACGCCATTCATTAGCCATGCTACGATTAACAATATTCACTTTGAGAAGCGCTGGCGTCACTCCAAGACCCGTGTTTTATGGCGTATTATGCTATAATAATATTTTTTACTTAGCACATTTGTTTATACCTGTGCTCGTGTGTGTGCGCCGCCTCGATGTGTGATGCGCGGGCGCAGATTCTCGTAAAATATAAAATGTCGTTTGTTACAAACGGATCTAATAACCAAGTTGTTTTTATGCTGTTTCGTGGTATGGTTAGGTGAGCCATACATTATAATGATTTTGGATTATTTAAGATAAAGATAAACAATTATATAATAATAATATAATTGCTTAATACCTAATATTGATTGATTGTTATGTGTTTCTAGATAGAGATATTTAATAAATCTAAAATCTAAAATAACAATCCATTGGTGCACAGCCGGGGATCGAACCTACGACCTGAGGGATGAGATTTGCACGCTGACGCCAACAGGCGAACACTGCTCTACAAATATTTATCAGCAATAACTAATTTCTCTCCTGTGTGTCCTAGAATAATATCTGATTATCTCATACTTCCCAAAGTCTCAAAGCTTAAAGCTTGCGTACCCTTATTCCAATCCCGTCAAAATAAAAGCTTAGTACTTAGCAAGCTTTTAAAACCGAATCTTCGCTGTTACGGAGTTATTATAATAATGTATGACCTCATGTTTTCCATAAGTTACAAAAACCGTGTCTTAACTACGAAAATAAAACAAATATGTCTTTATTTAAATTTTATATTACTCCTAGGAAAAGTATACTGTTACACGGCCATTCGCCGAAATTGGATTTTGTATGGCGCTGTCCACATACACTGTATTTGGGCTTTGTTAATAATTTATTTCGGTCAACTTATGTTTAGTGCGTTCAGACTTACATCTGGGGAAATATTATCTATATATATATATATATATATATATATATGTATATGGTCTTCGTTTGAGGCTCCTTCACGCCTAAATCACTGATCGTATCGATATGAAACTACTTCGATGCGAAATTTTTCCTAGATAGGTTATGACTATATATTTATAAATTCCAACGTTCCTTCATTTTTTTATTGCTGTTTTATTTTTATGAAAATTTATACATACGGACTTCACCGCGGAAACATTCGGGGAGGCTTCCTAGAACCTCAAAACGTCAACATCTGTTAAAAAACAACATCTCGAAAATTTTAAATTTTCTTAGCGGGAAGTTAAAAAGAAGAATAATAAAAATATGAAAAAATAATAATAATGAAACATAAAATTTTATTTATTTCCTATTTTAATTCGCCCAGCGAAGCGGGCGGGAAACGGCTATAATAATATATAACTAAAGAGCTTGTTAGCCGCAAGCAGAGTTGGCCTAGTGGCTTCAGCGTGCGACTCTCATCACTAGTTTCGTAAGTTCGATCCCCGCCTGTGCACCAATGGACTTTCTTTCTATGGGCGCATTTAACATTCACTCGAACGGTGAAGGAAAACATCGTAAAGAAATCGCCTTAGACGAAAAAGGCGGCGTGTGTCAGGAGGCTGATCACCTATTTGCCTATCAGTTTGACAAATGGTCATAAAACAGATACATAAATCTGCATGGCAACGAGCTCTCTGTGTAAATTATATTCTTTTGAAACTATAAAGCCATGAGAATTTTGATTTGATCTTTCATGCCATGAAAAGGCTTTTATGCAAAATTTACCAAGTAGTTATCACTTCAAATTTTTTATTTGAACTGATAACTGCTTGGTCATGTCCTTATTTTATTTATGGATAACTCGTTGTCATGGCAACAAACACGATTTAAGGTTCTACTGACAGAAGCCATCTCTCATTCTCATTTTTATTCCACTTCTTATTTTCCTGTAAATTCATTTTTGAACAAAAAATACCTTAAAAAAAGGTCCCACTTTTAACAAAACAGTTTCATATATCTCTTATAAAACTATACGGAATAACTTGTGTCATTGAACTCATTAACAATTAAACCCTAATAATAACTATAAGGTTAAATTAACTGTACATAACTCTAAATCTAAGATATCAATTAAAACTGAACACTACCCATATAAATTAACCGAGACCACACGCGTTGCTTCTTAAATTTACCAATACAGAGATTAAACTCATTAATTTAACTTTCTCTCAAAGTATTTTCACAACGGTGTCTATGTTATTTGCAGTTTATTGATAAAATTGATTAGAAAATAAAAATTGTCATTTTGTCCCTGATTTCGGTAACATTATGTGATCAATTGCTGATATAAGCTAAAGGAAGTAGGATAGGCTAGAGTAGGGCGGCAACGCACTTGCGAACCCACTGGCGAAGTGTCTATGTTCGTCGGTATCACTTAACATCAGGTGGGCCCCCTTGCTCCTTGGTAAAAAAAAAAATAAGACTTCTAAGTAATGTTCTGGCTCATTCGACTACAGTGATTGAGAAAACAGAAACGTGCGTTGCCGGCCTTTAGACAAAGTTGAAAGACGTAATGGTGTGTTTGATATTAAATCAATTGCTGGCATAAAATAAGACTGATAAAGTTGAATAGTAATGTCAGAACATTACTATACTATTACTCATTCGGCTACGGCGGGTGAAACACTAAAGAAAAGTGCGTTGCCGATCTTTGAGTTTGTAAAACAAAAGTTGAAAGAGGTACAGTATGATATAATGAGATATATATTACGTCTCATTATATAATATGTAAGTCGTAAGACGGAGTTTTGGACTGGATCCGAAGTCTAACAGTCAAATGGAACGCGTATTAAATAAAAAAACAAAAGCCTTCGTATTTCGTACCATAAAGTATAACGAACACAGGTAACATAAAAACTTTTCCAAATAAAATACACATAACTAGAAAAGTTTTTACTCGACTTGTAACGATTCGTTAATATTTAGTACCCGATTTATTTTACGGCTCCTTACCAGTTTTATAGAACAGTTAACGATGAATTTTACTATCAAAGGTTTATATCGAAGGTTAATTAGTCGGTAGATTAAATGCTTTTCTATCGGCTTGATATCTTGAATGAGATTTATAGTTAGGGTAGTAACTATATAATTCCTAATAGTGTATTAAACAATACATTCACTGAAATATAGACTCATCTTTGATTTCGATTCGGTAATCAAGGGTTGAATGAATCATCTGTTAAATATTATTATAAAAACTTTCAAATCTTGGAGGCTTTAGGGAATTGCCCCTAAAGCCTCCAAAGATAAAACTTTGACTTTATTTTAATGTAATAATTAAATTAAACAGTTGCAAAATCTCATATCGGTTTAACAATTCATATGTTAATGACATAAATATAATGATAATGATTAGAATTGTTGTCCCACTGAAAACTACGCTTAAGTACTTGCAAGCAAGCAAGAAGCAAAGTGAAAAACCTTATATTTTTCATACATATATCGCTGCCTGATGTTAGTGTGTTGTTTCATATATTTTTATATTGATTTTTGTTTTAAAATAATGTTTACAAAGGTATTACTATTAATCTTTATTCAAACAAGCAAGTGGTATTGAACGAAACTGCTTAATATTATTAAAAAATAATGTTATGCAGATATAGTTTTAAGATAATATCCCTAACAAATTTAATTTAATATTAACACTTACTAAAAATCTCAAACAATATCTGGTCAACCTGTACTATGCTGATAAAGAAATTCTTATTGTGCAATAATAGTTTAAATATTAATTTGTGTTATGTAGAAATCATAAATTTAAATACTGTTTACGTGTTAAAAGGAAGAGACAGGCAGCCAGCCCACAAGACAGGGAATCCTAGTGTGGGGGCCAGTCCACTTTACCTAAACATCCTGTATATTGTGTCTATGTCTAATAAAGTTTTTCTTTCTTTCTTTCTTAATATCAAACGTGTACGAATTTCTGATTAGTATAGTCAATTTTGTGAATTTACGCGGGACACTTAACATTAAGTAAATGCGTAACTATTTGTGGAAGATATTGACCAGCCCTAAACATTATTAGAAGCATTCGGTAAACAAATTTTATTTGAGAGTTACTATTATCTGATTGTCTTGTGGGATCTCGTAAACAGATGCCGATGTTTATTGCTACATAATAACATGGAGTGCGTTATTTGCCTCCTCGGACGAGCTATTAAACCTACAAATTTGTAAGATTTTAATGGTCTAACAGATAAAAATATAATTTAATTTTACGATAGAAAAATTCACTAATAACAATTTATCCCTGAATGCATTTAATTAAGCAAATTGTATTTCATTGAATACAGGTTTCCATTTAATCGTTTCCGTAGCTTATTCTAGATTAGTTTCGAGGTTGAAATAGTCTAGAAAATATATACTAAGCCTTTAAGTACTTAAATAAATAATTAATTCAATAATAAACAGCTTAAATAATCAGTATAAATAATCCTCCATCTTTGATTTTTTCCCTTTGGTGTAGAGACTCTTGTGGTTCAAGTGCACAAATTAAAGACTCAAGTTGGCGCCTGATAGACAGTACCGGTGACCCCAGAGCTGGTGTTTTCCTGGCTCAATGAATAAGTATGGCAATACAGCTAGGAAATGTTGCCAGCGGCAGTGTACCTTTAATACACAGCCACAGGGACAATTTTTTTTTAATTTGGTTTAATTTACTTTTTTTTATTATTATTACAATGTAGGTTAGTGTGTAGAATATAGTAAATACTGTATGTTTGTGTGTTGGAAATTAATAATAAGTATCGCAATACAGCGAGGAAATGCTGCCAGCGTTAAAGGTACACTGCCACAGGGACTAAACTTTTTAAATTTGTTTTAATTTTTTTTTTTAATTATTTCTATTTTTACTATGAAGGTTATGAAAATTGTAAATACTGTATATTTGATAGTTATAGTTACTATTATTTATTACTTTATTAATTCAATTGAGAGTTTCAGTTGCTGCGATTTCGTCTAGGTTCGCCTTAAGTGTTATGTTTATCTTTTGATCGGGAATAGTTTTTATATCGCTATGAACTGAATTGTCTGTAATGTTATTTTTATTGTTGGTCTGTTTATAGGTGATTGCAATGATGTAATTTTGTTTACAATAAAAATCATTTGCTATTATAATGTTAATGTTACATTCCTTAACCCGACAAAAAAATCATACGATATTTTTAAAATGTGTCAATGTTTAACAAATCAACAAATATTATAAAAAAAAAATTATAGAACAGGGGGCAAACGGGCTCCTGTGGACACTCTCAATGCCAGAGGGTTCGCGAGTGCGTTGCCGGACTTTTACGAATTGGTACGCTCTTTTCTTGAAGTACCCTAAGTCGAATTGGTTCGGAAATACTTCAGTGGGCAGCGTGGGTTCTACTTCAGTGTGGGTTCCACAAAGTGGTGGTGCGCGGCAAAACCTGCCTTGAAAAACGCTCAAAAAAAATTACTATTTTTGTTTAATTATGCAAATAAATCAGATCTATTGTTTTAATTTTTTTTAGTTCCAACACACAAGTATACAGTATTTACAATGTTCTTAACTTATTTAGTAATGATAATTATTTTAAATTAATAAATAGAAAATTAAAATAAATTTAAAAAGTATGGTTCATGTGGCAGGGTACCTTAAACACTGGCAGCATTTCCTTGCTATTTTCTATTTTTTTAATAGCATTCTATTTTCGAAGTTAAGAGTCTTTATACTAAGGGTAATAGGATTTCCTTCGAAAATATCCAATCATTATTTAACATTAAAATACTAATGAAATATTCTCAGACGCTATAGAATTCCGTGAACACCACCAAAGTAGCGACAATAATCTAAAAAATCTATTAAAAGAACGAAGCGACAATATCAATGACCCGACAATGTTTTGTGAAGTTTCGTTAGAACGTGTTCTATGTGCCTTATACGAAGATTCTCGTTTTAGTCTCAATCTCGTTATTTCTGTTTTATTGTATGAATACATAATGTAATGGCCGAGATGGCATGTTGCGACATAGCCAATTGCCGAACGCTCTGTACGGTAAATCGTCAAAGATTAAACACCAGATACATTACACGATTTTGGTTCCGAGATAGCGAGCCAGTTTAATTTGCCTTACAAGCGGGTTAAGACATGAGTGGTGAAGATGTTACCACGGCACTGTTTAATTAAATTCTTTCACAATCAGCAGAACGTGATGATGTTATGGATAAGTTAATGACTTAGAGGGATACATTTTTTTAACCACTGAATGCCCGACCAAAAGGCACCTATAGCGAAAGTACAATATTTGGAATTAGCGGTTGAAATAAGTTTTTAAGCATGGTTTAGGGTAAGACGTCATTGCAGTGATTGTAGCCATACATTGTATCGGTGCAAAAACTCGCTCGAAACAAGTTCACTTTTCGCTAAATGTTTCTATCTAGCTGCCCTCGCGTACTTCATTTCACCCAACATATTATGGAATATTTTGATATGCTATCTCATAGAGACTGTTCGCTTTTCTTTTAATGTTATTTAAAAATATCATCTATATATGTATTGCCTCTATAAATATACCCGACCTAAATACAAGAAGCTACTTTTAAATTGAGAAAATGTTAATCATTTTCTACGTTATAAGATATTGTCATCTTATCTTTCTCGTTAATATCGTTTCAAGCCTTTAAATAAGGTGTGAAAATTGAATAATGCATAGTTGCACTTTGGGGCTTCAAAATATTTTCATTATACTTTCATAAGTCATTAAGCTCGCTAACAACACTAGAACTGAGGTCGTCTGTCAAGTGTGCATAGTAGCATATTAAATAGCGTGTGCATTTTAGAAAAATTACCACTGTTTTTTGTACCTACTTGATTTCGCTGGTCGCATGTTGTAGGGACGGCAACGCTTTTTTTTTTTCGTCAATTTTTTGTTTGTATTATGTGTTTGTCCTTATTTTGTGGTCAAAAAAAACTCCATCCTATAATTCATTCCAAAGTCTTGACTAGTTTCATACAAAACCGTTATATAATCCAATTACTTTTAGTTAGGGTATATAATTATATATATATGTATATATATATAACGAATGTTAGTCAAATGTGTTCCTGAAATATATCTATTAAGAAACAATATTTAGAGTTCGATTTATCCTATTTCTTTTATAATCCAAAATGGTCTAACAAAAAAATCTTCATATATATATTTAAATAACAGGCCAGAACTAACGTCTTTTCCACAGACTAACAAACAATTAAATGAAACATCAGTCGACACATAATAGATAATTTATAATCTGATGAATCTAATCTAAGAAATATTATTATTTCTTTACATATATCATGTGTTAAAAGCTTGTAAAGCTTTGCACATAGCGCCGTTCTTATTAAAATCATCAATCAAGTTATGTTATGTTTCATGCAATTGTAAACTTCTATACATAATACATCACAATCAATAAAAAATAGGTTTAGTATTAAACAGTCGTATCTGTGTGTAAAGAATCTCTGACGCCATTAGAGTTAAATTCGATAAGTAGGTGGCATATGCTTCTTGATTAGTTCATATCTATTTTATTCAAATATCTTGGCCGACCGGTTGTAATTATGTTGGCTTACACATACGATTATGTTTACTATATGCTAGGTATTAATGTTTATAATTCTCACGTTAATTAGTTGTTAACAGCTTACGTTGAGAAATTAGAAGTTGTATCAATTTGTATGGGCCCAATTTTCTGTTTTTTAAAAATGGGATTTCGAATTAACACTTGTTTGTGAAGGAATCGTGAAGCGGTATTATATGAAGGGCGTGTCATACATAGAATATTGATTACAATGTTTAAGTTTTTTATATTAGTTTTCAGTACAAGTAGTGAGCAGTGAAGGCCTAGTGGCTTCAGTTCGATTCCCAGAGTCACCAATGGACTTTATGTCTATGTGCGCATTTAATATTAGAACAGTGGAGGAAAACATCGTAAGGAAACCGGCTTGCCTAAGACCCAAAAAGTCGACGGCGTGTGTCAGGCACAGGAGGCTGATCACCTACTTGCCTATAAGATTGACAAATGATCATGAAATAGATACAGAAATCTGATGCCCAGTGATTTTTTTTCATTACGATGTTGTTGTTAGCAAGGAATTTTGTTGAATTTATATCAATTATAACTGCAATTCAAATAAAAATAAATGTTGTAACTAATCTAATTACGATATGTTACCGCACGTTACAAAAACAAGTTGAGAGCAATTATTTATTACGAGGTTTAGATCGTGCGAAATTAAACACATCTACTTCCTTCAACATGGATGGACAAAAACATACTTATTCGTGTCTTAATTGTAACGATTCTAACAAATGTTGCCATTTTTAAAACATTTAATATAGGAATACATACTTATTAATCCTCGGAGCAGTTAGATCGCTCCGTGAAGCCTGCGAAGTGCCCAAGAGACTTCTGTGCTTCTAGAAGGAGCTAGGATGGCTTAGTCAGCCAGGACTTTACGCAAAACGGACCTAGTGAGAGTCTAAATGCGGAAACAGAGTCCACCAACCTTCCAATGATATGGCAATCTCTTGCAGGGTTATATTACTGAGCTTTAGAGTCGATTGACCCTGAGTTTTGCGTGAATAAGTACATCGCCTTGAATTCTGTTCCGCAACTATGATTAATAGTTTTGGTGCATCAAATTTGCAATTCCGCGAATTTAAAATTGTTGAATTGTTGTCTGAAAACAGTTTAGTTACTGCACTGCTATCTTTGATGTTAAGTGATATTCAGGAGATTAAATTTGTCCTGGAAGTACCTATTAGTAAATATATCTATTGAAATACCTCATGACTGGGGAAGATTCCAGTGAACTCCGATCCAAGTCATGTAGTGCGACACTTGGAGACGTTTGTTTTAAGTACAAATGTAGGCTTGAAAGCTGTCTTAAATAATAAATTCTATACTGAATAATACTCAAACATTTGTAAATACATTGCTGCCACAATTGTAATGGAATCACGTCACCGAACGTCGGATAAAATGGGTATTTTTTTACGAATTATTTGAAACTAAAGTTATTTTTAGTTTATTAAAGACTTATTGCTTTACCAATGACATTAAATAGTTCAATAATTAGGAGGACAACGGCAGCCTTTTTAAGCAGGCACTTCCAGGCAAGCAATCAGACGATTATTAGGGTTGCATATCCCAAAAGCTTACATAGGTTTACCAGAAATGGACATATTTTTCCTATTTACATTATAGTTAGTTGAAGGAAAAAGACACGGCTTCGTAACGTTAGAGAGTGGACCGGTATTGCGAATAGTTGCTACATAATATGTTACAGGACAAGACGTGTAGCATACGCAAGACTGGTCAGTCTTGCGTAACCATCCAACCTCCTGGAATGGAGAGGCACCATAAGAAGAAACCTTAAATACTGCTATAAAGAAAAAAGTAGCGAAGATGAGAGACAAATGGAAGAATTTGGAGAAGGCCTTCATTCCGTCGGAGGTCGTGTCTACTATTATTTAATATGCTAACATAAACTTACTGTTATCCTGATTATGTGATACTCGAATACAGGCTATTTTTATTTTATCTACTGCTAGAACGAAGCATGTACTACATTCTGCGGATGATATGGTAGAATCAAATTTATACCTTGCTTTTAAATTAGTAATTAGAAGTTATTTTAATTATTAAACAGCTCGTAAACGCTAAGTGATGTTTATAGTTTACATACATTAACTTGAGTGACTTATTGGTGCGAGTTTGATAAAGTTTTAGAGTATTTTATTACTGTAATCAATCAGCTGAACGTATTTCCTAGTTATACCGCCTTCTTAGGTTAGGCAACATACATTAAACTTAATTTAATTAACAAAATAATTCAAATTGATAATCCCAGACTTTTATATCGAATGAGACGATATACCAGCTTTAACCCGCTAGAGGTAGAGCGACTTCTAAGCCTCAACAGAATTCATTTCAAAATAATGATAGGGACAATTACGGGCGACTATCTCTTTACGCCCGAACCCAATAATCAATCTCAGATTGAAAACAATCTGAGATCTGACCGTGGCAGTCGATCGATCTCCTATCTGCATCCCAATAACCAAACCCTACGAAGACAATTCATTTTTGACGATGGATAAAATGCTCTTTGTCGTTCCATTTTACCAAGTTTTCACTCATATTTGATAATCAATGTAAACCAAATAAAGTAAATAAAACCGTACAAATAACATTAAAATAAACTTGTGTATGTTTAAAACATAACATACAGTTTTTTTAATTATTTAAAATCTGTTAAAATAATTAACTGTTGAAATCGAGCTTTCGTCAACTGTCATTTTCATACAAAGGTCTATCCACAGACACCGATACGACCTCCCATGGATAGCTTGTATCGACAAATGGCTATTACAATCCGTCGATTGGTTATTGGCACACTTGTTACAACATTTGGATTAACTGTTTGTTCCGCGACAGACAGTCCCTTGTGCAGAGGCTTCACCGGAGAGGAATCAGTCATCCACGTAGTCGTAGTCCTGAAATGTGTGGCTGTCGGTCAACGAACAGAAATCCTCGCATTGAGGTCGCCGCGAAGTGCTCAGGTAACTTCTGAGCGTCTGAGCTTGGTTGGCTTGAAACACGGACCAAATGGGAAAGACTATGGAACTAAGTGCGGAAACTCAAGTCCACACTTCACTATACCAGTGTAAACTATTTTGTATTCTGTACTGCTTTGTTAAAAATAGTATAAATATTCAGTACACATATACACTTAAAATAACCGTGGGATGATATTACAATTATAATGTGAAGTATTTGTCATATTTAGATGCGAAACATTTTTATTATGTATCAAATTAGATTGCCTTCTTCTGACATACATAGTATATGTATATTATACATGAACTGCATAGATTAACAAACTATTTTAATTGTCCGTTCAGTGAACTGAAAGGTTTGCTCCATGTCAGTTCCTATACTGTAAAAAATTGTATTTTTGCAAATATTTTTTTTATTTATTTCTTTATAATGTGTATATGATATAAATGTAAATAGTTGCCGCGTTGGAGTAATCTGTAATGGTAGTTTATTTTGTTAAATAAATAAATATTCTTCGGTTATATACTTCCGCGTCTGTCTGTATGAACACGATAAAAAATTACTAAACAAATTTATACGGTTTTCACCAATTATGCCCGTTGCCTAATAACCTGTAACGAAGTGTAAATAAATATGTGATTACCAAGGAAGCTTTAGGTGTATGTTTTTTTAAAACGGTAATTAACATACGATCACAATTTGAGTCGCAAAAATTGCCAACTCACGAAAATTACGCGTGCGAAGTTTCACGCGGAAATTTTACACCGTGTTTATAAAGACGTTATATATTTGAATATCGATATTAAGATATAGTATTGTCTGCTGTCATATTTGTATATAATTATTCTTTAAATAGGGAAATTACTAAACTGATTTCGCAATAAATAAATAATTACTTCAACGTCTTCGGTAAATGAGGATAGCTATACAAAATTCTACTTGTTTATGCTATCATGTCATGAGGATTCGGAGCTGTATGGGCTAAATGCATGCAATCAGTAGAAAAGCTATTAAAAGCTGTATTAGCCTTACTTTTGTATGTTTCTCTGTTAATTATGAGTTATTTAAACAAATCCTCTCATTTTTGTAAGCTAGGTGTAAGATAGCAATTCTAGAAATAAATAAAACAGTCGTAATAATTAAAGTCAAATTTTAGTCGCAGTTGTGAGACACATCTACTTACTCAACAACAGTCCCATGAAATTTAGTTTTTGTCCACCCAAAAAACAAAATCAAAAAATATCTACTTACTAACAATTACTCTTATTTTAACTTTTAATTTTATTCTATTTACTATACACCCTTACACACGATTTTCATTACTTACACTGCTAACTTTAATATTATTATTATTTTATACTTAGTAATATTATTACTTTTTTATTTTTCTTTGCTACTGAGGCACAAACTAGCTGCTGTGGTCTCTGGCAGAATGACCAGCGCTGTGGAACTTTCTGCTCCTCAGCATAATGCTGAGCCAGGGCCAATTACAACCACAGTACACACACATTGCACACTTGAAGCGAACCGAATGGCAAAAGGGAATTTTTATTGTTTTTGATATGTCTTATTTTATTTTTTCTTTGAGTATTGTTATTTTGTGTGTTTATGTGTGTGTGTTTTCGTATGTAATAAATGTTATGTCTATGTCTATCTATAATATTTCGCATTTAAGATAAAATATATAAATTGGAACATGCTTTAAAACTTTCTTTAATCGCACTTAAGGCTTTAATGGAGGTAGCACGATTTTACTATTTATGTAAATATAAACGCGAACATTTATCATTGACGGAATGGTTAATGCATTATGATTGCAAGTGCGTGTGCAAACTTACTAGGCGGAAATTATTCCACCGGGATTCGAACTTAGGGGTACGTTGCTTGGTGCTTGAGAACAGCAGGCGTATTCTATAAACGATATTGATAGAAATTGCTTCGTTCTACGTGATTTAAAACCAATAAAAGCCTTCGTATGTGATGGTCTACTTATTCAGTTTTAATAAACAAGTATCTGATAGAATAACGTTTAAACATAGATACATACAATCAGTAAAAGTTATTATCTCTAATCGGCAGCTAATGTCTGAGCGTCATGGTCAGCAAGAAAGCGTCTGGAGCGGAATATCTGTTTGGACCGTAACCAGTGGAGGTTTCGGTCCAGTGCCTCTTATGACAGTGTATAGTTTTGAGGACGATGAGTCTTTCACTTGATCGGTCCATCTGGTTGGTGAACGACCACGTGATCTTTGCCTTCTGTGTTACCGTCCACGATCAGTTTCTCCAAGTTCTCATCGCCGCTGCGCATTGTATGGCCGAAATAAGATAAAAAGTTATTTTATACAAAAACAAGTGATCGTATAATTTTGAAAATAGGACATATTATAAAAATTCTTTAACTATTTGATATACAGGTGAAGTTATAATGATAGTACAGGGTCTGTTTACGTGACGTGACGTGAATCCTAAGTCTTACAAAAATGTATTGGATTTTGAAATACAGTCATAGTGAAGTCTGGCTAAATGAGTCCCTTTTGTAGAGCCGTATGTTATTATCAAAAAAAAAAACCTATATAATATAATCTGTATAATATTTTTAGTAAAAAAAAAACGAGTTGAACATTTTCGGGTTTGTACATCCAGAACAAACAACGCATATGGCGTGAGAACGTTGAGGTACCTACTTATTTGCTACCGTTGCTAATAAATGGACTGCCCAGTCAGTAGCCTAACGTTAACCAACGTAAAAAGTAACTTGAAAAACTACTTTTATATGAATTTGTCGCGTTCCTAAATAAGACTGCTATGGTTACATTAATACAAACAACAGCGGTTTTCTAATGTAACATATCATGATTTTATAATATTATTCTGTAAAATAAATAAATTTCAAACAAAATACTATTACTTTTTGACACTTTGCATGCTAATTTAAGATATCGGTTCTTGCAATTAACCGTTAAGAAATATCAATGATATTTCGCAATTTTTTTCACGATGCGATAAGCACTTATAACTCGAATTAAGCAAATTCGTGTAATAACTGTTTAATTGGTATATTTAGAACTATTACTTATAATGGACAAACTGAGGGATTTGAGAATTGTAATATCGATTCGGATATTTTATTGGCCATTTGCTAATTGTTAAAGCATATTGTAAATTACAGTCCGTCTAATAAATTATACAATACAATATTTTTATAATAATGTATTTTCACTCCTCTTAACCTACATAGTAATAATAATAATTAGAAATACATATATAAAATATTTAAACAAATTTAAAAAGTTTGGTCCCAGTGACAGTGTACCTTTAATGCAGCATTTCTTCGCTGTACTGCGATATTATTCGTTGAGCAAGGAAAGCACCAGCTCTGGGGTCACCGGTACTGTCTACCAAGCGCCAACTTAAATCTTTGTAGTGTACTTGAACCCCATTGCCTAAGAATTACTACGCCAGAGAGCCCTCCAAGGATCCTCACGTTTTTTCCTTCACCTATCGAGCGAATGCTAAATGCGCCCATAGACAGCAAGTCTGTTGGTAAACAGCTGGAGATCGAACTTACGTCCTCAGGGAAGAGAGTCGCACGCTGAAGCCACTAGGCAAAAACTTCTTCCCTATAATAATGTACCTACACTAAAACTATTCAAACACATGTCGTAGTAATGGCGCTACTGTCAGCTGCTATTGTCATTATGTGTCACAGAGCTCGTAAATTTATCAATAGGTTATTTCCAGGTCTTGTCAATATACAGCCGTGCTTTCTAGTTTATTGTGAATTACTTCTAAAATATTTGTCAATAGTCACTTTCTGTCTAACCTTTCACTCTGTGATACATAGTAGATGAACGTTTTAATATTATTCTTGTGTCACGAAATGTCGGGAAAAGTCAAGCTAATTTTAAAGAGACGGAAAGAGAACCGGCGTTATGCAAAGTAATATAAATTTATTCGTTTATTAACAAATATGCTTTTTTGACGTGATAACGTCTTTAAAATCGTTTTAGTCGGGTGACATGTTCAGAAACTTGTGTCACACCAAAACCTCACGAGCGCGATCGCAGGTATAACGAGAGAGAGACGGACCGATCTCCCGTCTCATCTCACTCTAGCAGCATACATAGTCGGGTGACCTGTTCAGAAACTTGTGTCACACCAAAACCTCACGAGCGCGATCGCAGGTATAACGAGAGAGAGACGGACCGATCTCCCGTCTCATCTCACTCTAGCGGCATACAAACGAATGGAGATTTTCTCGTGCGGTTAAGTTTTGTAAGAAAAATGTACATCATAGTCGAATAAGTAAACTTGTCATTTTACACCCGAAATTTATCATCAAATGTGTGAATAAAACGATAGATGTAATTTAAAATTTGAAAAAATTGTTATCTTCATTAATTCCTTACTTCCCAAAAACTTATATCACCAATAAGACGTTATCACGTAAACATCTCGATCGTAAACCTACTTTACAAACAACCAATATTTTTTTAAATATAAAATAACAAATATATTATTTTGTCGAAATCCTACGACGGTCCGGTACGGACCTCTTTCCGCACGAAAGTTCCGAGTAGTTCATGAACTCATGAACACAGCGAAGGTATTAAAATCGAAGTTCTCACATTCCATAAAACTAATTTTATTAATTTAGAATCTTAAACGATTGATGTACCGCGTATTTCGGTAGTACCGCCGGCATACTGTACTTTCCAATTTTATTACTAATCCTAAACTTACATATTCATAACCATTGATCGTATTATGACCTTTCATCAAACGTAATAAGAACGAAAATAGCATACATAAGTCGAAATAGGAAAAATGTTGAATAGTATACATTTAATTTTAAAATTCTGATTCGGACGATATCATTTCTCTTAGCGGAAACACTTGGTGATTATGACCCTGTTATTGGTAAAGAATTTGTCCAATTTCGAAAATATATGGCTGTTTATTGGGCCTTGAAACGGTATGAAAACAACTCAGATTTCAAAATGATTTAGAGTTTCAGAATAAAACTGCTTTAACGACAAATAAATCTTAACGTTATTAAAATATGTGTGTGGATGCAACTTCTTTAGTTTAGACTTAGTAATACAAATGTTAAACTGTTTAAAGAATTTATTTTCATTTCACAAAGTCTAAATCCATTTTAAGAGGAAAACAACAGCGGGACGCGAAAATTTCCTAAGGTTATGTGTTTTATACTTGTGATAGTAGAATTTTAAATATGCATTAACGTTAAATATCGAGATTAAGCCGGTTAGAATTTTTTTAAATACATGTGTCTTTCCTGAGCCATCAGGGAACATTACTATCTAACCTAACTTAAGACTAATAAGTAATATAAGTCTAATTTACTGAAAAGGATATTTAACATAAAATGTGTCCAAAAACACTACTTACAGTCTCTATTTAGGGGAAGACTCTGTTCCTGTGTTCCACTTACCACTATTTAGCACTTAAGACTAACGTACACTAACACTAATTCACTAATTCAAATGGTTATTATATCTTCAAAACATGAGTCGTGGTAAAAACCTTTAACGAAAACAAGCTACGTTGTAATACGAAATTAAAATCCGTGTGTTTTGATGAGCGTGGTTTATTGGCTTCGATAATGTATTCAGATTGCAGATCAAATGATTTTAATTAAGCAACTCTTATTTTACATCACATGTGACCTCTTGTAACGGGACTGTTTTTATTTTTTATTTAGTTTTTTAGTGTTTCCTAGTATCTTTATTAGCAACGAATACAATCACTCTTCAAGTAGATAGCATATGAATTAGCTTTAATCAATTTAGCATTTACATATTCATCAATATAATATCACGAAATGATGATGAAACGGAGTGGTATATATTTTTTATTTCATAGTTTTTTTTAAATCTAAAATAAATTCAAAAAGTTTGTTCCCTGTGGCATACCTTAATGCTGGCAGCATTTCCTTACTGTATTGGGATACTTATTCGTTGAGTGGGGAAAGCACCAGCTTTGGGATCACCGGTACTATCTACCAGGCGCATACTTAAATCTTTAATTAACTCCACGCCCCAGCAGTGGAAACAAAGGGAACCAAATCAAACTTGAGGGAAAGACTCTTTTATTTTTGTTGTTTATTATATTCCCCGTACACGTTTTGGGTAAAAGCCTCCCGAACTTTCCGTTTGGATCTGTTCTTGCTTCCTCTATCCATTTCTCTACAGAGACCTAAACTATGTCGTCAGCCCATAAGTTTTGTGGTCTTTTTATGTTTCTTACTCTTGGAGGACTTTACCCAAAAAAAACATGCAGAACGCGCCTATAATGTAATGGAAATAACAATAACTAACTTAGACTAAAGGTATAATAACACAACTAAAAGAAGAATTTTTTTATTATTATTTTCCGAGTGTTATGCGGACGCGCGAGCTTCTGTTTTATCTTCTGTTGAGGTGAGAATATTGTTATTATTATTTTTATGATGGTTAGATAACATATCCGACGTTACCGAACTTTTTCACCAAAAACAAACTTACCTCAAACGACCTGATTGCGTAATACTTGGTTAATAACCAAATGTTGAATCATACAGCTATAACGTTTATTATATATTTTCATTTAATAAAATGCACATTCAAGATTAATAAAAGCTTCATTCGCTTACCTTTTTAACTTACATGCTATTCTTATAAAACAGTAGTATTCTTAAATCTAATTTACATAGCAAAAACAATTTATTAGCAACCACTTTGGTCAGGTTGTCTGTCGACATAGGCTTCCCCCAATTGTTTCCACATCTCTCTATCTTTGGCAGACTTTCTCCATCCTTTTGGTAGATCGTCCTCCCAACGTTTGATTTGACCTCCTCGCTTTATCGTTCCTCGGATACCACTCTATTACATCTGTAGACCATTTTCTTTGTTAGTCCTCATTATATGTCCAGTTCTTTATATGATAGATTAAATAGTGTTATCAACGATAAATGATCTATATTGATTTAAGTTTGAGTAAACTTTTTGCTGTAACAGATGTATGTCCGCGCCGGATGCAATGCCAAATGTCAACCACGTGCGCCCGACAAGTGCACTTTGCTATTATTTATTAAGTATTTAGGGTTCTGTCATATAATTTCAAACTTTGGCTGCTTATTGACTGACGATATATTATATGAAAGAGTACAGATTCAAACATTAATTTAAATTCCATTATACTCGGAAATAGGTACACATAATTTCAATTGCGTTAATATTAAGTTCCCTACAGCTTACACCTACCTCAAAGGCCGGAATACTAAAATGATATTGTAACTATTAAGGCCGTTCTGGAGGCTCGTTTGACCTTCTATCTAGTAAAAATACCTTGAGTACTTCACAGTCAAAAATGCTCTCGACTAATGAATTGTTTAATTACGTAAGTAAATCCGTGAGAAAAACGTAATGTTAAAACGCACATTCGATTTTTAGTTATTAGTACATATATTATGGAAATTAATTGTCAGTCGAACCAGAGAAAATTATCCTTTAATTGCGATTATTATATCTTTCTCTGCAGAAAGACAGCCAGTGAGATAAATACCGTGGTGTGTCTTTGACCGCTATTTTTCTAATTAAGGTTTCACAATTCTTCTTTAGTCGCGCTCGTGATTATTAAATGTCTTCAAATATATAGAAATAGTGTCTCGACCAATACTTCTTTAGTTGTTACCGAAATATTGCGATATTTCCATGTAAGACAATAAACTAATAGGTTTGCTTAAAATTAGAAATATATTTTCACTTTTTACGCAATTTTGCGTTAATATAATGCGGAACCAATATGCCTCTGAGCAGTGGTATACGTTAAGGAATTAAGAACATAATGAGTATTATTTTTTGCGTCACTTTTCGGAAGTAGGATCCCAGTGCCATCTGGGCGTATCGGGTTACTTATGACTTCATACCACTGTCCCTCAGTTCATGATAAAACTAGCCCGGGTTTAATTTCCAGGTTAAAAGCATAGGTAGGTATTTGTTATTATTTTATAATTTTTATTTCTGTTTAATAAACATCTATATATAAATAGTTTGCACAGACTATTAACAGTTACACAACCCAACAAGAAATCATTTTAATTAATAATATATAAATGATTAAACAAATAACACACAAATCTATAATTTATTGTCAATCATAGAGCATTCTAATTAGCTCATTGTAAATAAAAACAAGTTTACGATCCCCGGCTGAGGCGAACATCGATGTGATGAGCATTTGGTGTTGTTCTTAGGTCTTGGGTGTTTAAATATGTATTTATATGTATATCTATCTATAATATGTATGTATATCCGTTGCCTAGTACCCATAACACAAGCTTCACCAACTTAGCATGGGACTAGGTCAATTGGTGTGAATTGTCTAAAAAAAAAAAAAAAATTGTTAAGATTACGGCTAAGATTGAAAAATGAAACTTTAGCGCTAAGCCTGACTCCCAAGTCTCACAAATGTATAAGGGAGGCATTCACCCTCAGTTTCGAACTTAGACGGAATGGCTACCTTAAGTCAAATCAGCTTTGAGCCCACAGAAGTTGCCAAATCTATTTTGTTTAAACTCGTCAGTTGTTAGGCCACAATCCCACCTGATGTTAAGTGATATGTGGAGGGCACGCCAGGAGATGCCTATTTAATCGCCGCTTGAATTAATTCATTATATTGTCTAAGTGGCTCCGTTTCCGGCTGTCATACTGTAAGCATCGTAATTGTGTAGCTCCGTAATATTGAGTGCTAAAAAATAATTTCGTACACTGTTCTTGAGACTGCGACGTCACAAAACACAAATCGAAGTGTCGTCCGTGTAGTGGAACTACCGATTTCACACAATATCACGTAAGTTCTTGAATTTCAACAAAAGTATCTCCAAAAAGTGATAATTAGAGGTTAGAAATTCACCAATCATATTGAGCATAGACAAAAGATCAATGACATTGACACTTGTCACAGCAACAGCTAACTAGTGTTGCCAGAGCAAGTAAATAAAAACTACCACTAATTACGTTCCATAACACGCAGATTTAGTTTACAAGAATGGAAGATCAGTTTCAACTATTGTTTGATAAAATGAAGAATGAAATCTTGAACCAAACAATAGAATTGAAAGATTCGATAACAAATAATATAATGGAGAGATTAGACGAAAAACTTCAACCTATTATAACAGAAAATAGAAACTTAAAAATAAAAGTAGAAAATCTCGAAAAGGAAGTAGAAAGTTTAAAAAGAGGAAAGAAGCAAAACAATTTGATAATGTTTGGAGTAAATGAAGGCGAAAGGTCTACACAAGAATTAATACAAAATACAATACATATTTTCAAAACTGACCTTGACATACAATTACAAGAACATGAGATAAACAAAATATATCGTCTAGGAAAGGGAAAGTCTTCTGGAAAACCAAGACCAATTCTGATTTCCTTTACGAGCGAATGGAAGAAGAATGAAGTTATGGGAAAGAAGAAAAACTTCAAAAATGTATATGTTACAGAAGACTACACAAAGGAAGTAATAGAGAAAAGGAAAACGTTGCAGGCGCAGCTAAAAGAGGAGAGAGAAAAGGGAAATATCGCGTACCTGAAATTTGACAAACTAGTAGTAAAAGAAAAAAATACTAACATAAATAAGGAAAAGCGCAAAAGAGAAACGTCATCATCCCCACAAAACAATGCTCAACCAAGGAAACAACAAACTCTAATGCCGCCGATTAACAATAGACCAAATGCTTTCGACGTAATGAGGATTAGAGCTAATTCTCTTTCGTCTTTTCCCGCTAAGACAACAACTAACAAAGAATAACAATTAACTGTCGGTAAACGGAAAAATAAACAGCTCAACATGAACCAACATAAAATAACAAAACAAAATACTTCCCCAAGCCGACTGGTCATCGTGGGGAAAAATGACCACGACCCTCTAAAGGAAAAAAATAACACTAACATGAAAAATAACACTAACATGAAAAACAAAGTAAATGACATCCACATAGCAACTATTAACTGTCGATCTCTTAGAACACCTGAAAAACTCCAAGAACTAGAGCTGGCAATAGAAGAGTTAAAGTGGGATATTATAGGTATTAGCGAAATGCGCAGATTTGGAGAAGGTATAGAAAACCATGGCAAATACGTACTACATTATAAAGGGGAGACGCCCGGGCTGTATGGAGTTGGATTCATGGTGAAAGCAAATCTAGTCAACAACATAGAAGAACTTAGTGGATTCTCGGAACGTATTGCAATCCTTAATATAAAACTGCCCGTGAACGGAGATAAAGAAGAGAGATGGTCTATTATACAGGCATATTCACCAACTGAATCTGATAAAAAAGAGGACGTAAAAACAATTGAGGAATTCTATGAAAATCTCCAAAACGCTATTGATAACGCACACAAAAACGTCATCGTGATGGGAGACTTTAATGGACAAATTGGGATTCAAAATAGTGGGGAAGAAAATACCATAGGAAACTATGGGTATGGAAATAGAAGCAAAAACGGAACAAGACTAGTAAACTTTGCACTGGAAAACAGATTAAGTATTCTAAACAGTTTTTATAAAAGGAAACCATCAAAAAAATGGACATGGATCTCACCCAATGGACAATATAGGAATGAAATCGATTTTATTATGTCTAATAATAGAAAAGCCTTCAAGAACATTTCGATCATAAACAATTTAAACTTCCACACAGACCATAGGATGGTTCGAGTTGCGATGTCAGGAATGTTCAAGAAAACAAGACGATTTCAAAATAAACAATTAGCGGTACAATACTCAGGTGACCCTAAACTATTACTTAATAATCTTCAAACATCTCTAGATGCCGCGGAATTAGAGAAGAAAGAATATCCATCGATACAAGAAAAATACAACCTATTACTAAATCAACTAAAAACAGTAACCAGAAAAACAAACAAAAGTATCAAGAAAGAAGTCTCACTTACAATCAAACAATTATTACAAGAACGAAAAGAACTTTTACGACAAAAGGAAATTAAAGGAAACCGCCAAAGAGTAACAGAAGTAAGCAAAAAGATCAGTGAACAACTTAGGAAAGAAAGAAAAACTAAAAGATCTAATACAATGAAAAGTTACATAGAAAAGACAGGAGGAATAAAAAAGGCATTGAAGGAGTTAAACTACAAAAAGGACTGGATACCAAGTATGAGAAAGAAAGATGGCAATAATACAGGTAAAAGACTCGAAATATTAAAAATCGCTACAGAATTCTACCGAAACTTATACCGAAGTCAAAAAGAGAAAGACACTATAAAAGAAAACGACGAAATAACTAATGAAGAATATATACCGGAAATAATGAAGGAAGAAACCATAAAAGCAATAAATACACAAAAACTCGATAAAGCCCCTGGATCTGATCTTGTTACAAACGAACTTCTAAAAGCAACGTTACCAGTAATCGCTCCAAGACTTACAGATATATTTAATGAAATTATCAAAACGGAAAACATTCCAGAGGATTGGACAAAATCTACAATTATACTACTACATAAAAAAGGTGACAAAGGAGATATAGCAAATTACAGACCAATCAGTTTAATGTCCAATATTTACAAAGTGTTTTCAAAAATAATATTATCTAGAATCACAAACACACTTGAAGAAAATCAACCCAAAGAACAAGCTGGATTCCGTAGACATTTTTCAACAATAGACCACATACACGCCCTTAGACAAATACTCCAGAAATTTAAAGAATATAACAAAATTTACTACATAGGGTTCGTGGATTTCAACAAAGCATTCGACACACTTGAACATAGATTTATCTGGGACGCATTAAAAGATCAAGGCGTACATGCAAAATACATACGGATACTGAAAAACGTATACACAAAAAGCACCGCACAAGTAAAACTAGAATCTATAGGCGAAGAATTTCCGGTTGAGAGAGGTGTACGCCAGGGAGACCCAATTTCACCAAAAATATTTGCAGCAGTTCTGGAAATGATATTCAGAAATCTGGATTGGACGAATAAAGGACTAAATATAAATGGCGAAAATCTGAGTCACCTACGCTTTGCAGACGACCTAATCTTATTTTCGGAAAACCCGAAAACCCTAAAGGAAATGTTGCAACAGTTAGCGGAAGAAAGTAAGAAGGCAGGCCTGTCAATGAACTTAACGAAAACAAAAGTAATGTCTAACTCCTCACAAACAGAGTCCATAACAGTAAATGATGAAGAAATAGAGTATGTAAAGGAGTATGTGTATTTGGGACAGTTAATATCTACTGAGGAATGTATGCAAAAAGAAATAGAAAGAAGAATAACTAATACTTGGAAGAGATATTGGTCACTCAGTGAAGTCATGAAGAACCAGGATATGTCTATGAGGAACAAGAGGAGAATATACAATATGTGTATCTTACCATGCTTACTATATGGGTGCCAAACATGGGCATTGACAGAAGAACAAGCAAGGAAAATAAAAGTTTGTCAGAATGGAATGGAGAGAAGCACAATAGGAATTAAAAGAAAAGACCGAGTTAAACTAAAATGTATCAAAAACAAAACAAAATTTAAGAATGCATACACAACATACAGGTGCTTAAAGTGGAGGTGGGCTGGACATATGATAAGAGAGAAGAAGGAGAAATGGACGAGAATAATAACAGAATGGCAACCACGAGATAGTAAAAGAAACAGAGGCAGACAGACTAGAAGATGGGAGGACGACATCAAAAAAGTGACGGGCCCAATATGGACGCGCATAGCGAAAAATAGAACAGAGTGGAAATCTTTAGAGGAGGCCTATGTCGAAAGACAAGCTGAAATGTAGAAACGACCGTTTACCGATACCGGATTTATGAAAAGAAAAGAAACTGTTAAAAGTTATAAACGTATTTGTAAGAAAAATTACTGTAAAAATAAGTTCAGCAATAAAGGCTATTTTATTTTATTTATTTTTATTTTATTGTCTAAGAGGGGAGTTCGACTCCTTTGCTGTTTTAACAAGAAATGACTAACCAAATAGTGCAGTGCAGCATCTGAGGATGTCATCAACGAAGGGATGAAACTCCAGCGTGCTTAAAAGGGGATGAATCCGATTGTGTAGTTCCATTGAGCATTCTAAATCTCACGTGCTTTTTCTTCATAGTCTTCATTACTGAAGGTCGTCTTGCAAAGCCCTTACCGATACGTTGCTTCCTGCACACCACTCTATGCTCTTCTCCTGCCATGACTCCTCTGTACCATTACCAGCTTGTCGAGACTATTACTCCTGGCAATATGGCCAAAGAAGCTAAGCACCAAATGTACATGATAGCTGACAGTCTTGTGGTAATCTTTAGTAGACTGGGAATGGACTAGATTCTTTTTGCAGTCAATAGTATTCGCAAACTTCTACAATTCATCTCGAATGCCTCCATTTCGGCCCGCTGCTCGAATTGACCAGGACTCTGATCCGTACAAACCAAACCTCTGAAGACCCAGGTGCTTTTTTCGTTATAGAACAGTAGGCAATGGAGGCTCACCAAATGTTAAGTGATATGACCATGGACACTCTCAATACCAGAGGGCTCGCGCGTTGTCAGCTAAGGCTATATAGGGTATTATAAACCTTTAAGGAAAATCCTTTAATTAAGCATCATCAATAAATTATTATTACAAATTATTCAACCAACTGGTGTCGTAAAAATTTACAATTCGTCTATTCGATTGTAAAATTTAACGTCAAGTATTATAATTAACATGTGTTCGTTATAAACGTACTTCGATATTTAATAGTGCTTTTTTAACATCGCGTTTTATTACCTTTTTTGTAACAAGGTTGGTTTAACGTGAGCGACTAGGAATACCGCGTTGGCAAATTGATTTTTTTAATACTCTTCACTGATATGGACACTACAATATCTAACTTAGAACTAATAAGTAATTTATTTATTTATTTACTAAAAATAATATTATACATAAAGTGTCCAATAATACTACTTACATTCTCTATTAAGGGGAAGACACTCTGTCCTTGTGTTATATTTAATATTACATTACATTAAACATTTGCAATAAACAATAAGATTACAGTTGAGAAGGTATTGGGAGTTTCCAAACTAGGTAAGAATCTATGATATGGATAACCAGGCTTCCATTCCACAGCAAAGTCATATTGAGTGGTATCAAAGGTACATACATATATGGGTAGGAAAACAAATTTAAAGTTTAAATAAGGAAAGAAAAACAAAACAGTCAACTAGTAAGAAGTTAGTAGAAATAAAGTTGTATGGGTGTATGTGTGGTTGTGTGTGTGAGTGAGTGTTAGGAGGGTGTGTGTGGGTAACATATGTGAAAATTATTTTAATATATCTAGCAGATTTCCCGTTTGATCATAGTTCAATGTATGTAAAAATTTAAGAACTACATATTTGCTTTACACATGTTTTAGATTTAGGATATATATATTCAGAGTTTTGTTAAGTTTGTTATACAAGTAACAGCCCAGAAAAGAGAACGATCGCTGAGAAAAATTAGAAAAAGAATCGCACATGTTTCACCAGCCTAAAGCAGTATCTACAATTGTCGATATCCGTGATTGTATTCGTGTCTAATTGCGCTGAGCGTATTGTTATTTTTTTAGCATTGTATAACAAATTAATTGAGTGATACCGCCGCCCATGGACACACATTGCCAGAAGGCTCACAAGTGCGTTGTCTTTTCTTGAAGGACCCTAATGGGTTCTGAAATACTTCAGTGGGCAGCTGGTTCACAGTTAAATAAAATGCAGCCTATCCTTGCATACAGGTGGACAAAAATTAAAGTTCCTAAAATATGATACAAAAGTTGTTAACAGAAATAAATAGTAATAAATCATACTAGTCATCAATGCTATTTTGCTAATGTTTGCTTCTTGGAATAAAACGATCACAACGGCAGAAATTATCCGCCAATCAACATAACTGAAAATGTCACGTTATCAACTAAAACCGTCCAAAAATGGGTAAGAAAAATTGAAGATTTAACACAAAGTTTGCCGTAAGTACCAGCTGATATTGCTTCGCAAGGTTCCAGTTTAGATGATCTCTGTTCATCGACATTGTGGTGGAACAGTCTCGCAATCAGGCGATACCTGAACTAATATGTACGCTACGCAGTCATGACATAGTAAAAGTAGATTTTAGTTCAGGCAACTGATCATATTATATACACATACGTTACCGAATACCTTCTGCATATAGTGAGACATATAGTCGGGGAATAAAGAATTATTTAAAAAATCCGTCTTCCACATTCGCTATTTATCGTTCATGGGAAAACATTGTGACGAATCCGGTAGGGTTAAAGATATCGAAGGAGGTTGTCAGGCGCAGAGGGCTGTTTATCGAGGACACGAAGATCATGAGCAAGCGTTATACTCGTAGTGACAATGGTAGCTGATCGAAATTCCAGAATATACATCTTATAATATTATCTTCTATTACTATAATTCGATGATATTCCATTTATTTATTTCTTAATCCTACAGCTAACATTTATGTACAACAAAAAAGAATTATGCTTAACATATAGCCATAGATGGAATACATAATATATATAATTGACAACTCAGAAAAAAATAAAAGCGTTGCCTGTGTCATCGGGGTGCTTTTAGTAATAGAGGATTTTATTTTTACTCTACAGTAACCAGTATGTACGTGTTATTTAACGAATGAATGCAATGTAACAGTCGGAGAGAGTGCCTACGTCTGGCTATAACTCTTGGAGAGTAACTTCGACGGTTTAGGAAATCGCCACGCGTATAAAACTAAGAAAGCCTGTGAGCAAAATGTCTTGGCTCGTACAGCCTGATTATTTACACAAACTATTGCCTTATATTTTTCAAATTATAATATGTTTTTATAGATCTGTGTGGGCAGTTATATCTATGAATACCTGGTATATAAAATAAAACAATTAAGAATAGCCGTGGTCGAACCGCGAGAAATCAAAATAATTGAATAATATTTTTATCGGATGAATTCCCACGACAACAAAGATGTCGTATTAACAAAATGGAATGTTTTTAAAAAATCGCCACTTTGCCAAGTACCTGGGCGAGGTTTGATTTGAACCTCCATTAATCATATTTTTTGTCGATCAGGTACTAGCAATGTTTTTAACTTGGCCAAATGGTTCGAAAAAACATAGGTTAAGTGAACAATGTAGAATTTAATTTTCACCTTAAATACAGGCTGTATCATTTTTTTAAACGACTTCAAAATAGTTTAACAATTCGATCATACAAAGTCCGTGAACCGAAATTGATCATTAATCTATTAATTCTGCTAAATAGTCCAATATAAAGCCTAAAAATTCAGAAATCAGATATAATTACATAGTAATAATAATAAAAAATAATAGGGACAATTACAAGTCACGAGACAGACCTTGGATTTTAAAAGGCCGGCAACGCACTCAGAGTAGAGACTCTTGGGCAGGTTAATTAAAAATTTAAGTTGGCCCTTGGTAGATAGTATGGTGACCCATAGCTGGAACTTTCCTCGCTCAACAAATAAGAATCGCAGTATAGCGAGGAACATTTTTAAATACAGTGTTTCGCTTAGGGATAATTTATTATTCTGATAGGAATTTTTGTAATTGGTCTATTATTTTTTGAGTACGAGCCAAGGCTGTACAATTTGCTCAGTCAGGTTCTAGATTCTTCTAGACCAGCTGCCCATTAAAGTATTTCTAAACCAATGTGACTTAGGGTCTTTCGAGAAAAGAACGTATCAATTTTTAAAAGGCCAGCAACGCACTTACGAGTCCTTTGGTTGAGAGAACGTCCATGGGCGTTATCACTTAACATCACTTAAGCCCGTTTGTGCCCTGGTCTATAAAAATCTTATAAATAAAACCGATACGTACGTGACATCTCCACATAATATAAATTCTTAATTCTAAATATAACATTGAAACAGATCCTTTTAATACTTTTCACCGTTATAAAAACAGGCAGGTATTATCTAACAGTTTTTTATGGTGACGTGCGTACAATATCACATTACGAATACCTGTATCGTTTGGGGTTTTTTTGAGAAATGAAGGGATGCATTTTGATATTGAATTTTGTGCCAATGTTTTCTGTTTCGTTTCTACGACAGTAAATGTCCTGTTAATTGGCAGTGGCGTGAAAACTACATATAGTTTCGATAGTTTTTTTTATATTTTTGAAGTTATACTTCTTTAGGCGCGTTAAAAAAAAATTATGAGAGTGAAATTTTACGATGCGCGCGCACCGTGACACAAAATTAACAGAATGAAGTTATTAAAAACAACATTGGAATAATAATAGAATTTATGTTACACTTAATGTAAGAGAATAATAATAAATATTTATTTATTCAATTTTTTTTATTATTTAATTGTAATTACATAATTATTTTCATGCAAACAAAAACTATTTTTAATAATGCCAAAGAAGTATAACTTCTTACTCTCGTACATAAGCACCCTTTTTTTATTTATATATATGGGAATTCCCATAAAGCGTATGGGAAGGCCAGGTTCCTAGTCCGCATCATGTATAAAATTTATCATTTTATGTACGATATTTGTTTAGCTGCTGAGAGAACAATAGGTAAGACAAACAAAATGTAAAATTGGAAATTGTTTAAACGAAAAAATCGTGTTATCATAAAGTTAAAGTATTAACATTTTATCGCTCCATACGTCAATGTTTAAAATTACAATTCACAAGTGAGTTCAAAGAATCGATTTAAATGCATTTTGTATAATTTTACCGTGCAATGTTTTGTAGTCACGAATTTAACAATTTTGGCAACAAAAACACACGGAAATCCACAATTATATATATTTGGTCACTGTTATTTTTATATCAATTGATATCACTATTCAATTTATTTATAAAAAAGCTTGCCAACGCTCGGCAGACTGATACATTGGTACAAGAAAAATAAAATACAATTTTTAATGTTACAAGCACTTATAGGCAATTAATATACACGAAGAGATAATAAAAAGAAGTTAAACAAAACAATTCAATTATAAAAACTAAACGAAAATCGATCTTTAAGTGTGAGGGGAGCAACTATGGATATCCAGACCCAGCTCGTTTATCAGAATACTCAATATGGACATCGGTGAGTTTTGGCCAAAACGCGTTCTCCTGAAAGGAAGACAAATGGAATGGTGGGATATCTGGGGTATCTAGGGTACCCTACACGAAGTCTAAATTTTGTTGAAAGGTTTGTCGATGGTAGGTAGATGACACAGCCAGGTGACAAAAAAAATGGGTTTGAAGACATACCAAATTGGTCCTCGTTTGTCTTCAAAACCGGTGGTAATCTTCAACTTATGGTGAAGCTCACGATGTTTTCACCGTATAAGCGAGTGTTGTATGACACCGTTATGTATGTGTATATTTTTGACAAAATTAGAAAGAAAAAGCTGGTATATTACATTTTGTTTCATTACATCAAGTGTAGCGTGGTTTCAGTGGTTGCAATTCCTTACAAGTTCCTTGTAAACAAAAAGAAACAAATTACAAATAGAAGGAGGTTTTTTTGCAAGTTCTTCTCGCTCCCTTGATTTGGTAGTTAATCTAAATATACACCTTCCCATTTTTATACAAACGTACATAGTATAGTAATCCTATAACGCGTTTTCGTATACCGCGATTCACGTCCCCTATATAACGCGGAGATTTCTCAAGTATTTTTTCTGTAATGTGTGTGTTTTGCGTACTTTTGCACCTGTTTCAATTGTTTTGTTATAAAACCAAAATAACTTTATTAAATTCGTGTTCCTAGTATTTTATGTTAAAAAATGGTTTTACGAATACTCCTACAACGCGATTTGATATAACGCGGTCCAGCTTTACCAGGTTTTCGGGGGGATTACTGTATATAGTTACTAATATGAATAATACATATTTTGATTTGAAGGCAACATTGAAATAACATTAAAATAAATTCAGCTGTCACACAACTTCCCGTGTGAAGAACTGACCTCCACGTTTTTATATCTTTTACAATTGTAGAAAAAAGTGCAAATGTTCCGCTAAATATTCTTAAGCTACGTAAATCTTTACCCAATGTTTCTTTGAGGGAATCGGGGATTTATGTCCTTTGTAATAAAGTCTAAAGTTCTGTGAAGTGGAAACCGTGAAGTCAATCGTGTAAAATGGATTACAATTGTATTGCTTTGGAAGAAAAATTGCGTACGTGCGGGTGGAGGACGTATTCGTTGTAAGGATTTAACATTTGATATTAGTTTATATCGATTTTAATACATAAGTTATTTTTGGAACGAAGTTCCTTACGGCAGGCTTGGAGGAGATAGGGATTTTGCTGCGCGACCGAACTGAAAATAATGTAATGGTAGGTGAAGCCGTAAGAAAAAGTCCGTGGAATAAAACCATTAAATGAGACGTGCGCAGGCGCGACAGTCGTATACACAAGCGAGTAGTGTATAATACCTTTCTCTCTCTCCCTCTTTTTGTTATTTTTATTCGTTGATATATGTTGTTGTTGTTGTATAATATGATATTATTTTAATAAAAACATATAAATTACCATAAAATGATTAGATGAAGATGTGCGTGATATGTGTAATGGTGCATTTTTATTATACAACAATGTCTTTTAAAAAGTAAAATATTACTAACCGCATAATATAAGTATAGTGGTAAAAGATGAAAGGGCCTCTGAACACAAGCGTTGGGCGAAGATAGTGCGTTTATAATATTGTATATTGTACATAATTAATCATCCATTGACACAAATACTTTGCACTTTTCCTTGAACTACATCGGTAGTGCACTAGAGGCGAATGCGCAGTCCGCAATGACTCTAGATCGAAACGGCTCGCGGCGATAAATCACGTTTTTCTTTTGACGTGTCGTGTGCACACGTGTTAACTTTTTTGCACACGCTGTATATGCATTGAAGTTTGCAAGTAGGAAATAATATTCCTAATAAAACGACTATATTTGGTTAAATTGTTATACAATCTTTCGTTTCTACAGATTTTGCATATTCTACAAAGAGCGTATTTAAGTCATAGCTTTGGATTGAAATGTTAATATGGGCTATGCGAAAATTTACTAAAATTACTCGAGATTGAAATTTCAGTTTTTCATATGTTACGATGCCCTCCCCTCCAACACACACTGTATTATTTAGACATTGTATAGATAGATTTGTTTTACTGTTCACTTTAGGATTAACTCCGTTTTCATCCATCAACAGATCTTTACATCTCCTGTCTATCTGTCTATTAGACGCTGAACTACCAAAAAACTGCCGAACGAATTTTGGTACGGTTTTCACTAATAATTTTTTGTGGAAATGGGCGAGGCACATGGCAAGAGGAACAGAAAAATGGTACAACAGAGTACTAAACTGGTGGCCAAGGTACAATAAAGAAAGAGAGAGACAATTTAGAAGTTGACCAAATTGAAGAAACAGCAGGTACATGGCAGAGAGGGGCACAGTGTAGACAGGAATAGCGGGATTTGGAGGAGGCCTTTGCCAAAAAAGTGCACACAGAACCTAGAAAGAATATGATAGAAAAGGGTATAAGTGTAAAAAGATTAAAATGTCTCTTCAGAAAACAATAAACACGTTAGACAAAGCTTATCTTCTTAAGCAAACCTAAGGTATCAATCAAATTTGAACCTACTGATCACTAACCACTTGTGAACATATTATTATTAATTCTAAACTTTTTTTATAACCATACAATTATCACTATAAAATACCTTCCGCTGAATACCTGATATACCCGAATATCACAAGGAATATTTATTTGGGTTTAATAAAAACAAGTGCGACATCTACCTGCCATGATCGTAATAAATGTAACATCCACTCGCTATGCGCTTGCGTCGATTTTACTTAGACTAGAGCCAAGTTAGTGTATTGATCGTGGTCGTTCTGTATATATTTTTGTTGGGTAATCACATTTCTGCGTCTGTTTTATTTTTAAAATTTCATCTGTTAAAACTACTGTTTTTTTAATTTCCGGAAAAACATTTATTAGATAAAGCCACTTAGGAAAGGCCGGCAACGCACTTGCGAGCCACCTGCTCGGTTACCTCCATTATTACATAAAAAAAAATGAATGAATTGTGCATATAAAGATTACGTGTATAACTTATGTTCCTAGGTTTGATTCCCGGGAATAATATAATAATAATTAATAACACAGGCTCATCAAGTTCCAGTCAATTAATAAATATGATCTTTATTCCTTAACCTATTAAGGAAATCAAGAAATTTCACCCTGGGTGATATTTTCGGTAAAATAAAAATAATATTTGATTGCACAGAAGGTTTATTTTAAAACATTAAGCCATAAACAATAGTATACATATGCCCCTATGCCCTTGTTTTATAAAGAAACGAAAAAGTCCTTCTATAAAATTGTGTTTACGATGAAACAAGACATATAGAGTACCTACATACGCAAAGATACTATTTTTGACGTGATAACGTCTTTAAAATCGTTTTAGTCGGGTGACATGTTCAGAAACTTGTGTCACACCAAAACCTCACGAGCGCGATCGCAGGTATAACGAGAGTGAGACGGACCGATCTCCCGTCTCATCTCGAGCGCTGCCGGTCATTCCGTGAATGTATGAAGAAAAATGTATATCATAGTCGAATAAGTAAACTTGTCATTTTACACCCGAAATTTATCATCAAAAGTGTGAATAAAACGATAGATGTAATTTAAAATTTGAAAAAATTGTTATCTTCATTAATTCCTTACTTCCTAAAAACTTATATCACCAATAAGACGTTATCACGTAAACATCTCGATCGTAAACCTACTTTACAAACAACCAATATTTTTTTTTTTATTAATAAATAGTGTAACAATTATCTTATTATATCACAAAGATTTCTAGCGACCTTTATTTTTATTGATAAATCCATTTACGGACACCGCGCCGGGGGCAAAGTGACGTGTAGAGTATGGTGGTGGGTCCGCGATATGCAATAGTACCCACTAAAACCCAACAGCATACGCTCGCTTTGGACGATAGGGTAACAGATTCATCCGTGCCCCGTTAAGAGCGTCTGCTCTAGTGACCCACCGTTCTAAGGACCCCTAAACCAACCCCAATATTGCAGTTCACATAATTAGGGTAAATACGAGATTGGCACCATCCTAAATAAACATGCAGCGATCTTTTTGTTCATTGTGCACTTCTAAATGATAAATGCAGCCTAAATAAATAATATGCAGTGGTGCATTTGAATGCCAGAAAAAAAAATTATACATGAAATTATATAATAAAATAAGTAAGTCTAAAACGTGCGAGTTTGAGCTTTTTTTATAGAACAGGGTGCAAACGGGCAGGAGGGTCACCTGATGTTAAGTGATACCGTCGCCCATGGACACTCTCAATGCCAGAGTGCTCGCGAATGCGTTGCTGGCCTTTTAAGAATTGGTACACTCTTTTCTTTCTTTTAATTATTGAGTAATTAAGCTGCCCAAATCCCATAATTTGATTTTGCAAGTCTTTCTCACATTAATGAATGATACTAAGCCTAATTTAAAACAAGAACTATAATGAGTTGTTGTTATGTATATAGAAATACCATCATAAATATGGTAACAATTACCAAATAATTTAAAAAAATCAGTATAATCATAATTGCTAACTTATGTCCACATTTTCTAAAATAGCCAACTGGGTCTTAGCCAAAAAGGTCTTGGTTCTGTGCCCTTATAAAATACAAAACCAACAAAAAAATTGTAGTTTAGTTACTTAATAAAATAAAAATTATATTGATATGTATTAAAAACACCATCGGTGTTCAAGTCTCAATCGCTCTCTCCCTTTTCTTCGACAAAAACGCTGCACATCTTCGTGACGTTCCGTAAAAATTTTACCCTCATGCGCCTAAAGAGTTTCACTTGAAAAATTGTGTGTACGTCAGGCTGACAGTATTACCCAAGAGCTACCTAAGCATAAAAGTACCTAATCCCCATATTTCTCACGAGACTAAATACGCCTAAGGTAAATAGAAGTGGCATGTGAAAGAATCAGTACGCCTCTAGTGGAGTGACCTAGTTCCGAAGAGCACTGTACAATGCTGAAATGGAAATGAACATGTCTTTGTGTGTCGCACTACATGTCACGCTTTTTAAGGTTCTCATTTATTTCTATTTATATAGAGCCTGAGTTTCTTGAAGTCGTATTACGATTTTAAGACGCGTCAATGTTTTGAGAGTTTACTTTTGTTTCTATGTTCCTTTGACTTTTGAGTCTAAGGATTTCACCGTACGCAGTCGGATTTCGAACCTAAGACCTCAGGTAAGAGTTGCATTCTGAAGCCATTAGGCCACCTCTGTTCTTGACATGATCATAGTGGTAAATATATTATACAATGTATAAGTACTTTAATGAGGGCAGTATTGGCTTCAGCGTGCGACCCTCATACCTGAGGTCGTAGGTTCGATCCCCGGCTGTGCACCAATGGACTTTCTTTCTATGTGCGCCTTTAACATTTGCTCGAACGGTGAAGGAAAAACATCGTGAGGCAACCGACATGTCTTAGATCCATAAAGTCGACGGCGTGTATCAGGCACTGGAGGCTGATCATCTACATGCCTATTAGATTTAAAAATGATCATGAAATAGAGTCAGAAATCTGATGCCAAGACCTAAAGAGGTTGTAGCGCCACTGATTGATTGATTTATTATATGTACTTTAATACTTATTAGCAATTGCCACAGGTAAGATATATGTAGTCACTCTCTCTATTCAGTTAAAATACACTTTATTGTACACAAAATACACGTTTTGAAACCCAGCTTTTGATAATTAATTTATTTACGCAAACATTGTACGCGATATATAGCGAGGAAACAAAAATGAAGGCGACAATTTATATATTTTCACCTGGTAACAATTTCTGGAAGTATTTAAATTGACCTGTTTTGAAATACAAATTTCCCGTGGGGTAAACGACCGTACATAATCATTTCATATGTAAAGATTAATATTTACACTACTTTTAAATATCAGGACAGGTTCGTAAAACAGATTATATTTTGTAACACACATTTCTGCGTCTGTTTCATTGATTCACAAGGCAATTTTTGTGAATCGTCGTCCATTTTTGGTTTAAAAATTTCCCCTTCACAGTTCCAACAAGTATTACGCACATCTATTGAAAAATTGCTTTTACACAGCCAGGGTTCTACGTGTGACTGTAGCTTCTGTATCTGAGGAAAGATCCTCAATCTTTCCTTAGACACATCTCTTTAGTCTCTGCATACAGTTACTCCAAACCTATTAAGATCATTGTCAAAGAAACACATAGAAGTGTTTCAGGGTATGTAAACATTTATTTTGAGCGTGAACTATACTACAACTATAGCACTTTTGTCCCGGAAAGAGATAAGGTCGCTGCAGGGCTAGTTTACCCTTTTTGGGCGTCCCGTTTGCTCATTTGGCCCCCCACCCGCCATTATAGTTAGTAATCATTTTGAATAAAAAGCCTTTTCTCTCTAGCAAAATCAAAGTAAATGTAATAATTTTTTACAAGAAAATATTTTTTTTAAACTATAATAAATTATATCTATATTCTAATTCGTTTGCAAGAACCTGGAGCGGTATTCTTCGGTAGCGTTTCCCATATGGTCTCCCCTCGTCGCCCTTATGGTCCATAGCTCGTCTCAGTTTTGTAAATGCCCATATCAATACAGCTTAAAGCATAGTTTAGATAGTGATTGGTAGAATACACGCCTTTTCTTTATGCTAACATGCAGGAGGCTCACCTGATGTTAGATGATACCGCCGCCCATGGACACTCTCTATTCCAGAGGGCTCGTGAGTACCATTTAAGAATTGGTACGCTCTTGAAGGACCCTAAGTCGAATGAATCGAATTATTCAGTCGACAGCTGGTTCCACTATGTGCGCGCAAAAACTGCCTTAAGAAACGCTTAGTTGTGGAAAACTAGCTTAAATTAAGACAGCTATATATACATTTACTTAAAGTCCTTGGTCATTTTGTACCGCAATCCTGTTTAATCTCCACGATCAAAGTAGTGTCTGTTGCACCCCTGTGCAATCTCAATGCAAATAATCAGTGAAGTGGAATCGCTCAGCCATCTTTGATACACAGTTCAGTGAGTTCGCCTGTCTGTGTTTGCTGTTTTTATAGAATTATGTACAGGGTTATGCACTGTCTAAGAAAATTAACTAAATAAAATACCATAAAATACTGTTGAACGCTTGGAATAAATATAATCGACTTGATCATTGCCGGCCGGCTGGACATTTATATTTTAAAATATATGAAATACCCCCATACATATCTGG
The DNA here is from genome assembly GCF_905475465.1 of Pieris napi. Classification (NCBI taxonomy): domain Eukaryota; kingdom Metazoa; phylum Arthropoda; class Insecta; order Lepidoptera; family Pieridae; genus Pieris; species Pieris napi. The sequence continues at coordinate 1,101,016 of NC_062247.1, forward strand.
GGATGTCGACAACGAAGGCTTAGAACTCCAGCGTGCTTCTAGATGAGCGTTAGCAGAGCATAGCTTAGCATTTCATTTAGCATTAATTACGATGTATTCTTTAGTTGCGCGAGAGTGATTATTATAAAAAATAATATACTCTATTAATGAAAGCATCCCGTTGACTGTTTAGATTTTTTCGTTACAAACATGAAAAATAAATATAGATAAGTTACTTTTTCTTACGCACAATCAATTAAAAATACCAAAACCTTTTCCAGACCCTACCATTCTGCCCTTACTCGCCCTACTCTTACCCAAACCTAGCGTGCGACGAGTGTTGTTTCATCTTTCCATCATTTCCGTCTTTTTACCATTTTCAAATTTTTGGGTTAATTAGTTTTACTCCACTTCTTAAGTCCTCGCAAGGTGTGTCCATCTTCACTTTCTCTTTTCGAATACTCTTTGTAATGTCCTCTAACCTTGTCGTGTTAATGTAAATATTTCTAACCCAGATAGATAAACTTCTCTCCTTGCTCGATACAAAATATAAGCAACTAAATCTCTAAAGTAAGGAATGTACATTGTACACGTCATTTTTATATTTCGTGAGCTTTAAGGATAAATCTTGTAAATTATAAATCTACAATTATTCCATGAGTAATGTTTCTTATAAAATTGCTTTTGTATGAATCACGTTAAAGTTTTTACCGATACATAACTTTCCTTACACGAATCGGTATTGACATGTAGGCGAAACAAATTCCAACCTTATGTGGTAGGAAATAAAATATATTTTCACATAAACAAATTTAATTGAGTAACTTTTTAATGAATGAAGTCATTTACAAGCGTAAATATGTAAAGGCCACTTAATCTGGTATCTTACATAAATCTAATGATTCATAGTATGTTTGGGAAGATATATGTGTATATGTATATACTAATATTTTTCCCTGTATAGAAAATTGAAGCTTATGACCAATATACGAATGTTAATTAAAATAAATGTACCTCCTAAAAAACCCCCAGGACATATTGATTCCCCCTTAATTTGGGGGGAAAACCAACCATCACTTTACTATATTCTTCTAAATCCCTTTAAATTCCGCTTGAAAGGGAATTTAGGTATGAATAAGGTACAATTTTCATATATATTCACAATAAATAAATCTACGCAATCGTCCATATGAATTGCATGCACATTAAACACACCCTTTGGCGATGAGCCTGAATCCTTTATGGGAATCTCAAAACGTAATTACAACATAAAACAAAAAACGATCGTTCACAATCATGTTAAATTCCAGTTTATTTAGTTTCAAAATGACCGTCGGTACCCTCTTCAAACACTATTGCTCTTAATCGCTCGATTTAGTTTATACTTAGACAAGCAACGCCATATGTAAATGCATGGTCCTTCCGAGAAGACGCCATCTTGTTCCCTAATTATTTTTAATTGCCGCGAGCGGCCTTCGAAATTTAAACTTTTAATTTTTTTCGCGTCTAGTCTGTGTTGCCAGTAATGAGATATTAGATGCGTGTACTTTTTTTATTTTGCGTGTTTATGATGTTGGAATTACAGATAAAGCAAACAGGCAATATATTTCTTTTCTGCTGGCTACTTGAAGTACTCGCCTCGACGTCTGTCGTTCCACAACTAAGCGAGCCAATCAACCAATTCTTAAAAGTCCGGCAACGCACTCGCGAGCCCTCTGGCATCGAGAGTGTCCATGAGCAACGGTATCACTGTCAGGGGAGCCTCCTACCCGTTTGCCCAATGTTCTATATTAAAAAAAAACACACACCCTTTTTGCGTTTGAGTTCCCGCTAGATGACTTCAAAACCTATGGATAAAATTAAATGTTCTAATGTATAAGAGAGAACTAAAAATTAAAAATACTGATTCCAGTCTTCAGACCCAGCCCCAGATTAGTAGAATAATTAGGTATTAAGCGACATTAATTTTAAAAACAATTCGCAAAATTTTTTGCTTCAACAATATTTGCGCTTCTACGCGTTTGCGCCAAATTGTCTTAAACGTGTTATAAATCGCAATTTATTGATATACAACTAAAACGAAGGCTGAATTGATGATTATTTGTAAAAAACGATACCACACTACTCAATTACATGAGTCAAGCGGCCTTTCAAAGGCAAAGTTAAAACAACTAAGTTTTGTTCGTAGAAATCGTAAATCAGCAATGGCGCCTATTATTGTCGGGTTCGCATAAATTTTGGGTTGGTAATTGCAATTTTGGAGCATCGCCGCGGGTGGTAAGTGGTAACACTATTTAAATTACTCTATGGTTTGGGCTACGGTAGTTGTGATGCGTTTTGAATGTATGATTGTGTATTTGTCTGCACTTTACGCAGCGAAAAAAAGATGGCAGATATTAATCTCTCTTCTAATCATTGTATTTAATCTTCAAGTAGGAAATTTAGATTTGATTTGCAGAAGAAAAGAGATGACTAAGATTCAGAAACAAGAGTTCTTATGACTTATGTCAAAATCCAATACAGTTTTGACATGCGGATGTCACGTTACTGAATATCACTTTAAGACATTGATGTCTACACTGCAAGCAAGTTGTGTTGCGTATATAAAAGTCATTTGTGCCTGATTCATAACCCACAATTGTTCTTTTAGTGCCTCTCCATTACTGGAGGTTGGCCGTCAGTTTCTTGAAGCGTGTCTTGTCCTGTGCCAGATGCAGCAACTCCACAGTTGCAATGCCCGTCCACTCCCTCCTTCGCGAAGCCATGATTTCTTCCTTCTACCAACAACCCCGTTAACCCTGGTTTTACGCATTAAACCACGTTATAAAATGATATATTTAGTTATCTTTTACTTTTTATTGAATAATAGCTTGCAATGTGATGGGAGCATTAAATAAATAAGATTTAAACCTAAGACTTAAAACGAAAACTTTGGCCATTTAAAAGAGTGTCGGAGTTTAATGCCAGTTCTGCTCTTCCATTCTACGCTTTGATTTCAGACATGTAAATGTAAATTTAATTTAATTTTCTAAGTAGTTTTTGACGTTCGTAAGCGTGTATTGTGTTACCTATATTAATAAATGATATTTTGATTTAAATTTAACTCGAGCTATCATATATATATATAAAAATGTTATGTTGGTCTGTGTACGCTACAAATTAAAAAAGTTCTGCACCGATCGAGCTGAAATTAGCATGATATATAATCCGCATCAAGGATTGTTTTTATCTTTTTTTATTATTATTATTTTTAAGAAATAACTTGAATTAATATCAAAGAAAAAAATACTGCATAAATAAATAATTATAATTGCATAAGTTGATAAAAAATGCTATGCAATAGCTTTACCGCGGCAATACCCGAGTGCCACACGATTTTTTAATTTTTTTTCCACAAGTATTGCAAAATTAAACTTATATGAAATGTATTCTCTGTTTTGTCTCTCATTTCTCAACCATTCAATCACACACCACAGGGAAGCGTGGCTAGGTACAGCTAGTATAAAAATATAATAATCAACGTAATTTGATATTGATATTTTGCAATCTTTTGTATATATTTTTTACATAAAAATTAACTTGTAGATCACCCACGTTCAATTTGAGCTAGGTGCATAATCTTAACTGACGTTTTGTGATGCCCTTAAAAGGTTGAATTAATTATATGTTATCAAGGACAACGTTTTTTATTTGAATTACATAAATGTATTGTTAATGCACAGTTTGTAATAAATTGTTTTGTAAAATATTATATTTTCGTAAACATAGAGTGACAGAACTGGCACTTTGAAGCTCTTCTCGTCCCTTCTACGCCCCTTGATTTGAGAACTGGCAGTAAATTTAAATTTAGAACCATTTTTTACTGTCGTTCATAAGTGCAATCTACGTAAATAAATGATATTTAGATTTGATTCGATATAAAAGATATTACAAGGTGTTGTAAATGCATTTACTAACTATAATTTTACAATTAATTCAAAAGTATTGGAATGTGTCAGCGCATGACCATGCAAATACGTTTCGCGTTTACACCCATGACTATGCAAGCTTAACTTTCGTATAGCTATAAGTTCAGTAGCTTCTCCTTCAAACGGAACAGAAACAGACTGTACTGTACTGTAACAGAAAGTACTCTTACTTAGCAATAGTAGTTTAATTATTAAATAGTAAGTGTTATATAGAAATTATTACGTCAAGTACCGTTAATATGTCAAGAGGCCAGCTGCCCACGATGAAATCACCCGCAGGGAATCCTACTGTTAGTGCACTTTCTTTATAATAGTATAATAAAGTTTTTCTTAAGTTCTATAACTTTGCGCATGGTGTCGTTTCGCGTAACGTATTCTAATACGCATGCGTTAATCTCTAAACGCATTAAACATATAAAAAATCAAAGAAATGGCATTATGTTATTAGCACGTAAAAAATGTATTAGATCCTGAGCATAAATTCTAAAAGTCCATTAAAAGAAAACGATTTATCACCGCGACCCATACTACCCTTGCGTTTGCGCAAGTGTTCATTTAAGCCATAGAAATATGATGTTTGATATCCATTGATGGTTTGAATAACGAGGTTTTAACCGACTTTAAAAAGGAGGTTAACTAAGCTTCGTAGCTATGTATATGTTCTATGAAGCCTTAGCTTGTGCTAACTAACAGGTGCTACATTTAATGAATGTTCACTAATTTTGCGAAACTAAAAGCTAAAGAATAGAGCAGGTAGTTTTTGTTTTAAATTATATTTTAGCTAAATTATAACCATGAGCAGTGTTGGCTTTGTGGTTTCAGCGTGCGACTCTCATCCCTGAGGTCGTAGGTTCGATCCCCAGCTGTGCACTTAATAGACTTTCTGTCTATGTGCGCGTTTAACATTCGCTCGAACGGTATAGGAAAACATCGTATGGGAAACCAGCTTGCCTTTGCCAAAAAATCGACGGCGTGTGTCAGGCACAGGAGACTGATCAATGATCATGAACCAGATACAGAAATCTGAGGGCCAGACCTAAAAAGGTTGTAGCGCCACTGATTTATTTTTTATTCAATAATTATAGTTTTATTATCCTTGCAAATGATATGCGAAGACCTATACGACTTCTTCGATACAAAGAGTCCCCACGGGAGTTATGCTGCGATATTGCGGGCTACTCGATTGTAAGGCATATTTTCTAACATATTTTCAAAAGTATCCTCATTTTAACATGTTTTTGAAGTTATACTTCTTTTGGCGCGTTAGGGAAATATGATGACAGTAATTTTTTTACGATGCGCGCGCACACCGTCACAAAAAATCGACACCCTGAAGTTAGCTATAGTAAACATTTTAGTTTTTTCTATTGTTAGTGTCGTCGTTTCTAAAAACTTAGAATAAAATTTTTGAAAAGATTTTTATCTTATTACGCCAAAGAATTATAACTTTTAACGCGTATACATAAGTACATACACGTTTTTTATTTCAAATACTCTTACACTTAAACTCATTTATATTTCTTTCTTTATATTCGGTATCTGTTTGCCCTTTTTTGGCAAAGGCCTCCTTCACATCCCGCCATTCTTGTCTGCACTATGCCACTCTCTGCCATGTACCTGCTGTTTCCATAATTTGGTATAACCACGTTCTAAATTGTCTTCCTCTTTTGCGTCTATTGTACCCTGGGCGCAAGTTTAGTACTTTCATGCTGCACTTTTCTGTTCCTCTTGCCATGTGCCCCGAGAGAAAGATATAAATATTAAATATAACCAGCAATGGACACAAAACATATCGTATTGTAGTGTGATGTATTGTGATATGATCGTATGAATGTGTGCGTACGCAGGTACCAAAAGTTAATTGCTCTCGTATGTTCAATGTTTATGAAGTTTCTACCTGTGAACTTAAGTGTGGACAGGTTATTTTTTTTTAATTTGTAATAAAAGATATCGATGCGGTAATTGGAAGAGCAATTGTTCAAAATTGATTTTGGATTCGTGTATATGTAATATTCGGAGTTGGGGACAGTTAAACCACCAGCTGATTAGCGATTATCAGTACAGCTTTCGTCGTGGTCGTTTAGCTGGTAACCTTGTTGTATACCTGACACAGATGGGCGGCTCCTTAAAGCCACAGCCACCATCGGTATACTTGGCGTTGACATATCGAAAGACGTTCAGTTTCACGGTTATTTGAAGGAAAAGGCTAAATTAGGCTGCAAGAAGCTTGCTGTGCTCAGCAAGGCAAGACGATACTTCATTTCGAGCCATCGCTTTATGAAGCGCAAGTTCGGCCCGTAACAGTAACAGCTCCTTCCACTTGACTGTTATCAACGAAGAGTGGTTCGAATCGTTGACGACCAATACCTTTTCGAGCGGCTTGATCCCTTGGCGTTGCATAGAGATGTGGGGTCACTCTACATCTTCTACCGCATTTACCATGGAGAGTGTTCAGAAGAGTTGTTCGGAGTTTCATCATCGGACGTCGAGGCAGAATATGGAATCCCACCCGTATCACCTCGACGTCCGTCGTTACACAACTGAGCGTTTTCTAAGTTTCAGTTTGGTTTCAGTTTTTACCGCACACGCACTATGTGGAACCAGTTTCCCACTTGAAGTATTTTCGAACCAATTCAACGTAGGATCAAGAAAAGAGTGTACCAATTTAAAGGTGTGTTGTCACATACACATATATCTTCAAAAATTTACCGTCCATACCCAGTCGGTGAATAATGCAAAGGTTACGAGACCTTTTTGCAAAGCTCTTTACAAATAATAAAATGTAACAAATATAAATCCAAATTCCGGTATGTTACAATTTAAATTCCATCCGTTATCTCAGATATGAGACAAAAAAGAGTTAATCGTATTTGACTTACGGGTACCTGAGGGCCCTCGGTAAATTTTAATTGACAAAAAAACAACCCGACCTGAATATACGGAATTTTATTAGGAGTGTTGTGTGGGTATAGTTTTAGTGTATTTATTTGAAATATTCCCTACTCCTTTCCACTATTATTACCTCTGCTCTTAGGGTAGCATACGAAGACGAGACTTAGTAACGGAATCTTATTCCAAGAATCATGTTAGTGATAAGATTTTTAACGGAAATATCAAGTGAAAAATAAATAAATAACAATATGATAATGTTATCAAAACTGGATAATAATTTAGGTAAATGAATCAAATTTATTAGTATAACCTAATATAATTAACGTGTATAACGTAATCCTACATTACTACTAACATAAATTTGTATATCGAGAAACAATAACAGCTAACCTTAAAAATAATTACTAAAATTTTATTATTTAATAATTATTTAAATGTAGAAACTCAAAGCATGTGGATTACTAAAATATAATATTTTAAGGATATATTAGATAAGGTTCCGAAGATACTGGCAGCGTTCCCCCTTTGAATAGCTAGACTAATTCTTTGTCCGAGGTAGCTGACAGATCTTCGGTCTCCTGTGATGTCGACTAAGCTTTTTGCTATTTCCTTAAAAAGCCTTATAGCGCTAGGACTCCACAGACCAAGGGTCTCGACATCGAATGGGACAAAATCATATTCGGAGCTAGACCCTTGTATTTGCATGCTTTAGCTTTTTCAGCCGCTTCAAAATAAAGTACTTTTAAATAAGTTTATTTCTTTTAAATACATAAAGATGTTGATAGTGTCGGAGACAGCATTTAGTAGGCGCTACGTCTTTGTCAACGGGGCTCTGCAACATGGTTCTGGAACTTGGTATCGCAAATAGGGCCTTCGCACATATCCCCTAGGTACAAAACCGAGTTCCTGAACACTTGGGTTGCCCACCCCCAAGTTCAGTGCCTGAAAAATTATTTAGAAGCGAATTTTGGCATGGCTGACAGTTGATAATTTTGAAGCCATTTTGATATTGTTCTGTGAACCATATCTCGAAAAGACATGAAATAACAAAGTTTACCTATCGCCTATAAAAACTAAACTATATATAAACAACCCTAAAATTACTTTAAATACGATTTCTATTCATATATTTTTGAGTTACTTCAAAATGTCAAATGACTTGCACAATTTTTTATCCATTAGAAATTGTCGGCAAAATTGTAAGTAAAAATAGATGTGCTTGTAAACGAGGAGTTTTAGTTGTGTATAAAAATGAAAATATAATAAAAGTCAGTGGCGCTACAACCTTTTTAGGTCTCAGATTTCTGTATCTGTTTCATGATCAGGCAATCTAATAGGCCAAGTAGATGATGAGCCTCCTGTGCCGACACGCCGTCGACTGTTTGGGTCTAAGGCAAGCCGGTTTCCTCGCGATGTTTTCCTTCACCATTCGAGGGAATGTTAGATGCGCACATAGACAGAAAGTCCATGGCCCGATCGAACCTACAACCTCTGGGATGAGAGTCGCACGCTGAAGTCACTAGGCCAACACTGCTCTAAAAATAGGTAGGTCTGGTACTAAAAGATCTTTATATACCTAGTCTATAAGCTATTGGCTGATTCCAAATCCAAAATAGAAACGTTCCTTGTAACAATAGACCTTACAACCTTGTAATAAAAGATGGACAATCGAAGCGACCCGCTGGCCCACCCCCAGGAAAAAAAATGTGGGAAGACCACAGAAGTGATGGGCTGACGACCGTTAGTTAAAGTTTCTGGGGACAAATAAATGGAGGAAGCTAAGAACAGATCCAAATGGAAAATTCAGGAGGACTTTACCCAGGGGTCCATACTTCAGAATACAAAGAAACTGAAATAAAAATAAATAAGACTAAGAGATAACAAAACTAACACCCATTTAAAGGTCGCAGTCGCGTAAATCAAAGACAATTTTATGTAATCCCAAACGCGTGTTCGGCTTCGGCAACTAAACGCTCGTCTACAAAGCCGGTAAGGGATGGAATAACAATAAGTAAGATTCCAGACTCGATCTCGATATGGCACAGGTAGACGCGCCCGAACAATACCAGACGCAAAAACGCGGTAATGAGCGCACTGTCAGGGATAATGGATGTCATTGTCTATGCGGCATGTGGTAGCATCTGTAAAAAAATGTTGCCATTTTACAAATAATTATTACCTTACAATGGAGATTTCGATTGTGTTTTGTTTCAGAAATTGTCCTCACGTATTGTCACTTATTAATTATACACAAAAACTGTTAGATTGTTAGCCCCTGTATAAATGAATTTATACTTTTTAAGGAATTTAAATATGTACGTATGTATGCCCTTCAGGCACCAAGGTAGTGGTCGTTTGGTGTTGTCTGGACTTTTAGCTTATATATAATATAACTAAGCTGAACCGGCAAACGTTGTTTTGCCATATATATTATTTCTAGTTTCTAGGAAACATTTTTTGTTCAATAAAAATAACTTAATCTACTATAATAAAAAATAGGGGTTGATCGTAGAGCGTTGTAGATAATTTGTATGCTGTATCATAAAAAAAAACGACGATATTAGGTACATGTCCTGACTGACTGACTGACTGGCTACGACAGGTATACACTGATCAAACGGGAATGAAAATATCAGAGACGAACTTAAAACAAATAATGTTGAACACTAACTTTTGAGACAATAAACAGTGGCGCTACAACATTTTTAGGTCTGGGCCTCAGATTTCTGTATCTGTTTCATGATGATTTGTCAATCTAATAGGCAAGTAGGTGATCAGCCTTCTGTGCCTGACACACGCCGTCAACTTTTTGGGTAAAAGCGCGGTTTCCTCACGATGTTTTCCTTCACCGTTCGACCGAATGTTAAATATGCACATAGAAAGTAAGTCCATTGATGACAGCCGGCAATCGGAGCTACGACCTTAGCGATTGGAGACGCACGCTGAACCCACTAGGCCAACACTGCTCTAAGCTTAAGAGACATGATTCTAAAATTTGTTGTAAGTATTATAGAAAAAGCGTTACTAGCATAGTTATACCTCCATCGACAATATAGTCGGGGAATTAGCTGTAAAAATTCAAATGACATGCTAAAACTCACGTCTTTTTCCAGACAGATTAACAAACTCTCAATATTACAATTCCACGTTCGTTCGTTCCACAACTGACACTCCGTTCTTAAGGCAATTTTACCGCGCACCACCAATATGTGAAACCAGCTGCCCACTGAAGTATTTCCGAGCCAATTTGACTTCAAGGAAACAGTGTACCAATTCTTAAAATGGTGCCTTCAGGCAGTGTGAGTGTCCATGAAAAAAAAAATGCGGCGGTATCACTTAAAATCAGGTGAGCCTCCTGCACGTTTTCCTCCTGTAACACATTACAAAAACAATGAAATTAAACGTCAGTTTGACACATGACAGATAACAATCTAAAAGAAATATAATTATGTATTTCTATATATATACTGGATCTACTTCCGTAACATTTTAACACGTTTTTTGGACACGAATCTCCAATATACATTTCATTGTTTTATTTTAATTTATGAATATGTCAAAATCATAGATTTACAATAAACGTGTTTCGCTCTGTTGGGGGTACTCTAGAAATAAATTAAAAATGTTTTGAAGTCATCTTAAAATAATATATATAATCACATCGTATAAGAAATCAAAATGCCTGAAGGAGTTTTTTTTTTGTTTTAAATTGCATAATAACTTTGTGAAGAACATTAATTTATTATATATTTCATATATTTTGTCGTGCTGAAGTTATAGATAAGGATAATCAAATTATATTCTATAACTGTTTTGGTTATTTTGAAGTCGTTTAATATCCTATACATTATATTTACTGTTATACATACGTTTTTATTAGTCTACACATTAACGTGACAACGTCTAATAAATCGATGAACGCCGGCAGCATACCATCTTCGTACCTTGGCCGGTTATTAATTAGACTGGAAGATATCGCTTATTAGCGATAAGGCCGCCCGTTGCATCCCTTATAATTTTTATGTATTGTGTTATTTGTGTTTCTTTCATTTTTAATTCAACGAAGTGTAAATAAAAATCCTTAGTTCAGATTGGAGAAACAAGTACACCAACTTTCCTCTGTATATGTTAAAGTCGGGAAATGCATTAAGGTGAAGGGTAATGTGTACAAAAACCCCACTGTACCACCAACACTCGGTAACAGCGGAACTTGTCTCCGTGTCCCAAGGATCTCTTGAATTTGAAGGAACAAGTACCAAATTTCCTCTATATATTACATACGCTAACATTGCATATGTGAAATTGAGAGAATTGTCACTAAATAAATTCAAAGCCCTCGTTAAACGTAAATTAATCAATAAAGCTTTCTGTAAATTTGACGAATATTTAAATGGTCCTAATCCTTGGGATTGATTTGCTCCAATTCAAACAATTTGTATGACTCCAAACTTAGCGATTAAAAAGAGTGGCGGAGAGTTTCTTGCCAGTTCTTCTTGCCCGCTCTACGCCATTGACTTGCGAACTGGTAGTAAGTTTACATTTAATTTAACTTATTTTCTGACGTTCATAAGTGTACTTGTTTACCTATATGAATAAAGTTATTTTGAGTTTGAGTGTGAGAAACAAATATAAATAAATCTATTAAATGTAGGTACTCCAATTAATACGAGAGTAGTATAGGTAATATCGCACCGGAAGCGTGAGATTAATGAATCTCCATATTTATTGCGGAATATTTAAGAGGCTATCAAATTATAATTTATTGCAATGTTCTCTTTAATATTTGACCTCTGTTTGAACTGTTTCAAGGAAAACATTATTGTTTAGTTTTATATGACCTATTTATTACTCTGGCTTTGTCTTCGTAAGCGAGAATTTCCATGAATGAATGGACTAACTAACAAGACAAATGATCACGATCTTATTTGATGTTAATGCCTATTGAAGAATATGTAGGTGCTTATTTATAATCAACTTTGATTTTATTCCCTTTGGAATAGAGACGCAAATTTATGAAAGTTAGCGTCTGGAAGGTAGTACTGCTGACCCCAGAGCTGGTGCTTTTCTCGCTGAACCAATAAGCTTCGCAATAAAGCCAGGAAATGCTGCCAGCGTTAAGGGTGCACTGCCACAGGCACCCAAATTTAAATTTGTTTTAATTTTTTATTTATTAATTTTTAATGATTATTATTATTACTAGGTTAAGAATATTGTAAATACTGTATATTTGTGTGTTGGAAAGAAATATCTTAATTTAAAACATAAATAAATAGATAAACATCTATTTATTAACCACGATCATGTTTGATGTTAATGCCTATTGAAGAAGCCTATGTAAGTGCCTATTTATAAACATAGACGAATAAGTATTTGTTACCATGTTTACCATTTTTCTATGTAATTGTGTATAATGTGTATAAAGCCATATCATCTAACAGTTTCTACGGACTTGTACGTGACATCATAGTCGAGACCTCGCGAGATTTTTATCCTGCTAAATATGTTATTTAAAATCTAATTAGCTATGTCGCCACAACGACATTAAAAGCAGACACATAAAGATTATTGTTCCAAATATTCAAAATAAGTAGAATGTGTAAGATGCTCTTAGATTTAGGCAGATATACACGAACGATTTAACGACGAAACTGGCAGAAGGTATCGATGGATCAGCGCCTTCTTCAGGTGGATCGGGTCCCGTCAATTTATTTATTCATATTAGGTACTTATGAACGTCAATATGATATAAGGAAAATGTTTATATTGACTACCAGTTCCCAAACCAAGAGGGCGAGAAACACTGGTAAGAAACTATCCACCACTTTTTAATCGTCATGTTTTGGTTTACAAGGAAATTGTAAGGAACGGCAAATATTACGACATGCTTCACTTGACATAATATTAGCAGTGATCAGCTTTTACCCCAGTAAGTCATCATTCACAATAAATATTTCCAAACTCTTTGTAATTAGTACTTACCACTAAAGAGACATGTGCGAAGGTGCGAAGCGCACCAATACAGCGATCCTGACCCAACTCCGCATACGGACTCGGCTGTCTACCATACGCAAAGGCGATGAGAACTTGGAGAAACTGATCGTGATTGGTAACACAGAAGGCAAAAGATCACGTGGCCGTTCACCAACCAGATGGACCGCTCAAGTGAAAGATTCATCGTCCTCAAAAGTCAAAACTGTACACTGTCATAAGAGGCGCTGGACGGAAACTGGTGGATCAGATAGTCTGATCCAGATGCTTCCTTGCTGACCACGGCACTCAGACATGAGCTGCCGATTAAAGAGAGAGAACCATATTCTTACTGAGGTGACGGCAATAGCAAAAAGTAATTAAAGAAGAAATTAATTTATTTTACCAATCGGCGATGAAAAAGAAATCGTTAGATTTGTAAAATTTTACGTCGCTCGCCTGTATCGGGCCTACTGCAATTCTATTTATTTACGTAACGAAATAAAAAATTTAATTTACAAGTATATGTATTCGTTCCCACGATAGCGGATGCAGCTTCATTGAACACTCAGGTACTTTAATGTCAAATGTAGATATTGGCTTTTTAAATCAAATTTGCGTGTGAAACAAACATAATAATTATTCAAACAGACCTTAATTACTATTAAAAAATATTTTACTTATAAACTGTATTTAGTTGGAGTGTTTTGACAAAAAGCTTTAGAAACATATTTAAATCAACAATTAATTCAAATTAATTCTAGTAATCTGTTTGCTACATTAATTGCTCGTAATTTGACAGCGAATCTCGGTTTGATCTTGAAACATGTTGCGTCTGTGGTATTAATAAATATATTTAATCTAAATATGAGAATATTCAATCTAGTTCGGACATTTGAAGCGACGCAATTGCAATATTATCGCTTTATGCTAATTTGTGGTCATTAGGTGAACGGCGAGATAAATTATATGATGCGCCCGCGCATAAGTTTCTAAAGTTTAGGGTTCACTGTTCGGAAATAGAAAACAGCTGGACTAAGCAGATATTTTTGAGAAATGTCACTGACCTCGCAAAACTAATTTTCAGAGGTTAATTTTGACAGTTGACAAGAATATTGGAATAGTTAAAAACAATAAACACTTGGTGTAGTACATCGTTTTGCATTAAATCGTCGTTCCTAATTTAAAACTCGCGGCGAAGACCACAGATCAGCGTCATCTGTCAAAATCGCGTCTAAAAAGTTCGACCCAACTTATTGTTACTGGTCGAATTGCCAGTCCCTTTAATAAAAAAGTATTTGATACTTATCCTTTGAATGTAGGTAGAATTTTGATTAATCTTTGTATAAAATTATAGAATGTAAAGCAAATGTATACTGGAACACTTTTTGTAGTGTTATTGAGTGATTTTAATATGTTTAAATACAGTTTATAAATTATTTTCATAAACAATTAATATGTTGTGAACCAATATTATACAAATATTCCTTTTGTGCGTAATTCATTGCTCAGGAAGACAATACCGGAGTAAATGCAGGAAATTTTGTCTTAAAAAAAAGGCCGGCAACGCACTTGCGAGCCCTCTGCCATTAAGAGTATCCAATGGCCGTATCGCTTAACTTTAGTCCTACCAGTTTGCCCATGTTCTATAAAAAATTCTGTGTAAAAAAAGTAAAACAGAGACATAAATGTGTCCTATTTTAAAGTATCGTCTCTTTCTGTCAAATTGTTCTTACACTGTGGTAAAAGAGGGGGATTTATTATTGATATAGGCGAAAATTTATATTAGAATAGTAACATTCTGAGTCCAGACCCCAATTGGTTTTTGACACATGGGAAACACATTTAGCGTTGTCTCGCTCACAATCATATGCTAAAAACCTCTTTGGTTGAATGTCTTTATAGAAATATTGAAGAAATTCTATTAAACTTGGGTTTTTTCACATAAGTTTTTTTTCTAACTAGATTTAAAGCATTCCATTTTGAGTTTGTCTGCCTGGTCTTCTAAGACCTTTTATTTAACATTGTTGGTGAATTAATTACAAAGAATGATTCTATATACAAGTCTGTTATATATTGTTTCTGAATATAAAATTATCTACTTAAAATCATTAAAATAGTCTGTGGAATTCATATAAGACTATTATTAACGAAATGCAGACGCAATAATAAAAACTTTTTTACCTCTGACCACACTATATCGAAAATTTAAAAAAAGAACACAAAGTTAACGGCACTTCTGGGAATAACAATTGCAATTTGGCGCGCTAATCCAGACCAGAGCAGGGATGTAGTGCATTGGGTCACTTTCAAAGCGGGCGTCCTTGAGCGCAGACGTGGCCAGAGATAGCCCGAGAGTTTTGTTAATAAATTTTTGTACTTGAATTTATTATTGAATGTTATATAATTTGTATTATGTATTTCTCTTACACTTTCAAATGCATGGAAATATAAATTGTTGTTTTATTAAGTTTATTGCTACTTAATTTGGCGATTTAACTATTATATTCTTAATTCAAAAATACCTACACTTTTCTAAACGATATTTAGTCAAAATTACAAAAAAGTTTCGCATTAATCTCTGGTTTTAACAAAAGTTCTGTTGTCTTTTCATCACAGCGTTATTTAAATTTAAAATATATGGGAAGTCTTTTATCATAATTCGATACATATAGTTTTCATAAGGAAGATAAAACTGATTATATAATTTAACAAATCACTAAAGCTAAAATGTTAGGGCTCCCAGCTCCTATACTATTATGTACGGCTAATGAAAACAAAAAATGTAGGAACAGTTTTGCCAGTGAAGGTTTTTGGGCCGTGCTTTTGACCATTATGGAAAGAAGTATTACAATATTTTTTTTTTAAATATATATCGTTTCATAAATATAATATAGATATATAGATAATATAATATAGATAATAGCGGATTTAAGTAGGAGCCTGGTAGATAATACCGGTGACCACAGAGCTGGTGCTTTCCTCGCTCGACGAATAAGTATCGCATACAGCGAGGTACTGCCACAGGGACCAATCTTTTTAAATTTGTTTTAGTTTTCTATTTATCCATTATTATTATTATTCCTATGTAGGTTAAAAATATTGTAAATACTTGTGTGTTGGAAATACAATTATTGCTATTGATAAAACGATAATTAAAAATCCATAGACAAATATAGAAGGAAATAAACACAGACGACTTTTTGCTAACATCTATGGGAGGTACATGTAACACAATATTTTCGATGAGGTTAAACCAGACAATTGACCTTAGACAAAAAGCAACTTATAATTACATATGACCTTAAGATTTTCGCAATAAAGTAGGTGCGGTCATACACGCCTAACCACGATTACTCGTTCGGTGTACTGAGCAATTTTATACTCGTACACCAAGTGACGGGAAACTAGAAATTACGACGATTCTTTCGTGTTAATAGTAGAAATGACTTCGAATATTAATTAATTAGGAAAGAGAAGATGTCCCTCAGAAACCTGGGAAGATGAAATAAAAGAGATAGCTGGGAATTATTGGAAATAGTAGCGAAGAGAGACAGATGGAAGAATTTGGAGGAAACCTCTCTGTCGGTCATGTTCTCATTTAATACAATATTAATGTAATTAGTGAATTATTATTACAGAAATACGCTTGTTACCGGTTGGTTACCTATCTAAACATACATATATAATAAAAAAAAATATAAAAAATAATAACTTTTTTTTTTATTTATGTGTCCAAAAAAAGTCAAAATTATTTATTCATATAGGTAACACAATGTACACTTATGAATGTCAAAAGAGAAATACATATTAAATGCTTCTAATTTTACATTTACTGCCAGTTCTTAAATGTACTAAGTAACTATCTATCATCTAATTTGCAAGAACCCCTCCGCAGTTGAAGGCCTCCTCCAAAGATCTCCAGGTATCTGTGCCATGGGCTACATCCAGCTCGACCCAGCCGTTTTGATAATGTCATCCGCCCATCTCGTGAGCCATATTCCTCTGTATCGTTTCCCAACAGGGCCTGGTCGCCCTTATGGTCCGTCGCTAGTCTAACAGTCTCGATACATGCCCTGCCCATCTTCACTTACCTTAGAGCATAGTTTAGGGCATCAGTAGCTTTAATAATGCTTCTTATCTTTGTTATTAAATTTTAAACCTTTTTTTTATATGTAATAAGAGGCAAACGGGCAAGAGGCTCATCTGATGTTAAGTGATACCACCACCTATGGACACTCTCAATGCCAGAGGGCTCGCGAGTGCGTTGCCGGCCTAATTAAAAACTATGTAGGTTAAGATCAGTGTTGGCCTACTGGCATCAGTGACCCTAATTCCGGAGGTCGTAGGTTCGATCCTCGGCTGTGCATCAATGGACATTCTTTCTATGTGCACATTAAACATTCGCTCGTACAGTGAAGGAAAACATCATAAGGAAACCGGCTTTAAACCCAACAAGTCGGCGTGTGTCAGGCACAGGAGGCTGATATATAGTTGAATGGAGTATGCAAAAAAGACTATACTTCATCAAAATTGATCCTTTTAGAAAATTAAGTAAAAATAATATAAAAATTGTGCTAAATCTGCACATGTCGAGCGACAGGTGGATGCGCTCGCGCCGAAAAACATCTTTTTTATTGCGAATATTCAACTTGATTCGCTTTTATTGCGTTAATTTATATTTTCATCTGGCGTTTTCGTGGCTACACTTGAAAACCTGGGTGTGATTCCCGGAGAATTTGTTTTGGCCTGGCAAGCGGACAGAAACGTCTGCTTCCTATATACCAAATATACAATGTACAAGGCATATACGACGTTTTTATATTGGAGCAACGAGCCTAGAGGACGTCAAAAAAGGGCAGACATTGAAACTCAAGGACACCCATGTTATTGGGTGCGTTCATAATATCCTTTTCATCCGGGAATCATCCAAAGACCTTATACATACCAAGTCGAAGAAGTGGTACTCTGCTTGCTTTTTGAAGTGAAACTTCTTTAGGCGCATGAGGGTAAATTTTTTACGGATGAAACGCAATAATAATATTAGCGTCACGAAAATGTGCAGCGTTTTTGTCGAAAAAAAGAGAGAGAGCGATTGAGACCGATTGAGAGATAGTGAAAAAGGGTAAATGTAGCATGAAGCAAATAGGCATGGAGTGAGAGTAGGGAACAAGCAAGTGAGAAAGATCGAGAGAGAGAGAGGTAGAGCGAACGTCGCATCACGCATTTTTATTATTCTATTTGTGAATATAGAAATACAAATACATGGAGTGATCATATACTGGTACATGATCATCTATTGGGGCTTTTACTTAAGTAACAATTAATTTACAAAGAAGTTTCACTTCTGACATGTGTTCTTTGTACGCGCGCCTTTTTTTAAATGAAATATAATCAAATTTCACTGTTTATAGAGAAATAGTTAAAACAGAGTTTTCGAACTCATTTAGTTTATAGAAGCGGGTTAACCTTTGAAATAAGCGAGATAAAGTGTGATATAAACACTATAAAACTCTTAATTGGTGCAAGTTTGAAAAGGGTTGCCAGTTGCAAAGAATTCCAATTAAAAATCCGTAAATAGTTTTGTAATTGTAAAGTGAATCGGGGCTAAATGAAGCTTGATCTAATTAAACTTGGTGACACTGTGAGGTGACCTACTTGCAGCCACCGTCATTCATTTAAAGTATTTTGCCAAATATTTACTATCTATACTATTAATGAAAATAAATATAGCCTATGTTACTGAGGGATAAAAGCATTCTTATGGTGAAAGAATTTTTGAAATCTGTTCAATATTTTTCTAACTTATTATAAATAAGTTATATATTATTATTATTATAATTAATATTATTACTATACTTAATATTAAAATCGGAAAAATACAAATCTTTCCTCTGTATTATCTTATTTATATCTTCACTATCTGAGAGTATCTCGTCCGTTCTACGCCCTTGATTTGATTGAACTGGCAGTAAATGTTAAATTAGAAGCATTTAATATGTATATCTTTATTGACGTTCATAAGTGTACATTGTGTTTAACACAGTACACTTATGAAACACACACAGTCTATGCATTGCATATACATTCTTGTGTGTACAGTGTTTGTCGATTTTTATGCAATTCTATTTCTTAGATCCGAGGTTGTAAACCATTATTTAAAGCCCTAAGTGATAAACTAAGACTACAGGTTATATTGGACAAACATTTGTTAAATTAATAATTGCTCTATATAATTTATAACAATTAAAACAATTGTATTGTAACAATTTAAAATTAGGAACTTTCGTTCATGTAACAAGCTACATAGATGCAAGGAACTAAGAAGCTACGATCACTTCTTCCTTGTATCTATCCTTCTGTGTAATATAATTGTTTAGCTTATAAGCTTATCCACACGCCACTTAGAATAATAAAACCCCTAAGCGAAGGCCCATCCTAAAAAGTAATTTTTATTATGCCATTAATATATAGATTTATTTACATTATAATTACAACATAATTTTAAACCATTTTTCTCAATTTTAATAGCGATAGTACTGTTATAATCTTTATACGGCAAAACAACGTTTGCTGTCGGCTAGCTTTTTTGTATGTGTTTTTATCTAATTTAAATAATATTTATAAAGAATAATATACCCAAAGTTATCTAAACAATTGTTTCATCTGTTAACATTGAACAATTTGAATAAGAACCTTATTTCTAGCAGATGAACATCGAAAACAATAAATTAAATATTTCGCAAATCGCGGTATGATTCAGACGGTTTTTTGCCGTAATTGTACGATTACTCATTTACATACGGTCATTATCGTATCAAACGTACAGCATAATTTGGTTTTAAGCAATTTCGATACAAGGTCTATTATCACAAACGGGGATTAGCGCATTGTCTCATATTTTAAACATGAACTCATACAGAGATCGTTCAGTGTGAATATTACCTAACGTAGCACCTGTCCTTGTACACATTGTTGTCTGAGGTGATTTTTGGCTTAAGGCTAATAGTGTTTGCCTTGTTTTTTCGATATCGATAATACGTTTATCATACTTCAAAAGGGAGTTCGTTGAAATTTTAGTAAACATAGAAATCTTTGTAGAATAAATATTTTTTTTAAAGAAAACACTTTGCGAGAAAGGTGATTATAAATAATCAGTTATAATACCACAAGAGCTAATACGACTTATAGTCGTCATGACGACTATATTTGTTTGCAACGAACCTATCGGGAAATACCCGATAATTTTGAAGCTCGTGTGGTATTCGGGGGATTATTTTTCCGACCCAAATGTCGGCCAATAGAATTGCACCATGAGACGAAATGTACAGTTAACAAATAAGAATTTCATAATGAATAAAACAACTACTTAATACTTTTCTTGAAGCAACGACCAGAGAAAATTTTCACAAAAAATTATCAGTATAATACCATGTAGGTTGTACCACGTGACGTCGAATGGTGCAATTCTATTGGCCGATATTTGGGTCGGAAAAATAATCAGAAGGAATTAATCGAGGTGACTCTTCAAATTTGACACTTGGATATTTTTTGCATTTAGTTTCAACTTTTCAATAAACTGTTAAATAAAATAAATTAATAATAATACAACCCTTTTTTGTTAGATACTTTACGTTTATATTTCTATCATCTCATTAATTTCTAGGTGATTCCTTTTTTGTCAAAGGCCTCCTCCAAATCCTGCCATTCCTGTCTGCACTGTGCCATTCTCTGTCATGACCACCTGCCACCTACCACTACCACCTGCTGTTTCCTTAAGTCAAAGTCAAATCCAAAATAACTTTATTCATATAGGTAAGCAAGTACACTTATGAACGTCAGAAAATAAGTTAAATTTATTATACATTTTCATTTACTACCAGTTCAAAAGTCAAGGGCGTAGACTGGCCTTATTTAGGTAATAATTAGGTTTATCCACCTTCTAAATTGTCTTCCCCTTTTGCCTTTATTGTACCTAGGGCACAATAAATGCAAAAAAAGGAAAATAAGTTGTACTGAGTGGCCTGCCAAATAAAATAAAATATATCATATTATCCAACTCACAAATATACATTTAAAATATTCTTAACTGTCCCACGCTCAACGAATAAGTATTGCTATACAGCGAGGAAATGCTGCCAGCGTTAAAGGTACTCTGCCACCGGGATCAAACTTTTTTATTTATTTACTATGTAGCTTAAATAAAACTAAATAAATAATAACGAAATCAGAAAGTGTCAATATCGGTTTTACATATATTTTATCGACATAGCCACAACCCTAGTCTCAAAGCTGGTCATTTTAGTGAACAATGCACGCGAATCCGAGCAAGTGAGACAGATAGGGATAGGGTGCGCAAGGGCAGCCTCGTGCCCTTCCCCGGTCACCTTGCGCAGGTACATGCGTCTATTGTTCAAACGGGCTACATACAATTCCGAACCCTACCCCCTGGAAATAAAAGTGCTTTTTCTATTGTGCGCTTATTTTAAGATCCAATTGCATTATAGTTCACCATGACAGCATAATTTAAGAAAGGCAGATTTGGCACATGCGATTTATCTTTTTTTGTCGAGGTTTTTGTAATCATCGTTTGTAACGCGATAGTAGAACATCTTTTGTTTATGTACCAAGGAAATATTTTTATCAAAATAACGATTTATTTGTATCATCACGCCTTTGTGAGTTGGCATTACCACGCATCGTCACTTGCTACGGTCCTGATGTCTCTCGCTTCATCCATATCGTCGTCGGTTATGTCAAAAGTCAAAAATAATTTATTAATATAGGTAACACAATGTACAATTATGAACGTCTATAAAGAAATATACATTAAATGCTTCGAATTTTACATTTACTGCCAGTTCTCAAATCAAGGGCGTAGAACGAAAGAGACTCACTGGCAATAAACTGTGGGTAATTTTAACTTGTCTCTTCTTTAGTACGTCCTATTATCTTCTCGCCTTTAGGGGTTGGTATAGACCACTGATTTCCACTTGCTACGGGTTTTGACATACCTCCTATGAATTAAAGGCGTATTTATTACTCAAAGTTTCGACGACGTAGCTTTTATTAATTTTCCCATTAAAGAATATATGTTTAAAACTACTTAAATGAATATATGAGTTCACTATCTGTTTGTTAATTAATTATGCATTTCTTATACTTTACCCTCTGTGTTTCTTTTTTTTATTGTTCCATATTAGGGGGTTGCCTGGAAGAAATCGCTCGTTAGCGATAAGGCCGCCCGTTGCTTAATAACCTATGTAACCTACTTACTTTTTGTTTTTTTTATATGTTTAATTATGTATATTATGGCCATGAAGTATAAATAAATAATATAATAACGTTTTATTTATTATGCCCTAAGGTTCTCTTTGAGACACTCAAAACATTCCTTTTTATGCTTAATTAAATTAAATTACAATACTTCAAACTTAAAGTATGACAATAAAATCATTTGTAAGATATATCGGAATTAAGACTTTTACGCAAGTATTTTCCTGTTACTTCGCGCGATACCTGGAATTTTCACATGACCATGAATCACCCAGCAATGTGACTGAAAGCATGTACACGGTCTCCGGTGCCTAACCAGTTTTTTGCGAAACGATCTTCAATTAACGATCTTCGATAAGTTTATATTACGGAAGAGCATTGTGTTTCGTTGTAGTGTGTGCGTGAATTAAAATAGCCTTACTAATATTAAGAGAGTGCCTAGTGAATTCTGTGTGCGACTCTCATCCATGGGGTCGCAGGTTCGATTCCAAGCTGTGCACCAATGAATTTTCTTTCTATTTGCGCATTTAACATTCGCTCGATGAAGGAAAACATCGTGAGAAAACCGGCTTGCCTTAGACCCTATAAGTCGACGGTGTCAGGCACAGGAGGCTGATCACCTACTTACCTATTAGATTCACAAATGATCATGAAACAGATACAGAAATCTGAGGCCCAGACCTAAAAAGTTTGTAACGCCACTGATTTATGTATTTTTACTAATGTTAAAGATAACATCGTTATGGACTTAATGGCCTTGTTTCAATTATGTAATTTTAAGTCCAGTTTATAAAATAATTCGGTTACACAATTTTTTTGTCACATCCTTGTTTTTTTATAATAAACTAGCTGACCCGGCAAACGTCGTTTTGCCATGTATATCATTTATAATAAAAATAGGGGTTGGTCGTAGAGGGATGAAAATTAGGGGTTCTATGTATTTTTTAATGCTGTATCATAAAAAAATAAAAACAGAAAAAATATCTAAAAATAAAAAAAATACTAGGACTACCCTTAACATTTAGGGGGATGAAAAATAGATGTTGTCCGATTCTCAGACATACCCAATATGCTTACAAAATTTCATGAGAATCGGTCGAGCCGTTTCGGAGGAGTTTAACACCGCGACACGAGAATTTTATATATTAGTTTAATCAGTATTTGTACCTTATACTATCGTATTTATAAACATCTATTCGTTTATTGAGATACAAGATATCTACAAAATAATCATCTTTACCAACTCTGCTAAGTCTATTACGACAACTTCATCTACTTTGGCAAAGCTCTCATTTCACTCTGTTTTAAGCTTTCGTCTCCTTTCAACCGACTTGAAAAAACCCGAAGGAAGCTTACATAAAAACTACCATTTAAATATGTATTATACGTATAGGACATTATTATTATTCTAAATAAAATAAAACTATCATAATACTGCTAATATAAATAACAATAACTAACCTTAAAATATAATAACTAAAATATATTATTAAAAGGAGTCCCTTTAGGCAAGGTTCCGAAGATACTGGCAGCGTTCCCCCTTTGAATAGCTAGACTAAATCTTTGTCCGAGGTAGCTGCCAGCTATTGGGTCTCCTGTGATGTCGACTAACCTTTTTGTTATTTCGTTAAATATATAAATAAATACAGCACATCAATATACAATCTTGTCAATGACGTACTTAGAATTGGCATTCCAAAATACTAGCAATTACTGATATAAAAAATTAAGCAGGTGTTTCTGTCTTTGTTTCACAGGAGTCCTCGCCCACATTGACGCTTATATCTTCCAAGGTAAGTAAGAAAGAATGTCGCGATTCAAAATTATATAAAATTGCCAATTTGAACTATTCCGTCACCAATTATGAATCTTCATTAGCCAAAATGATTTTTTAATTATACGTACTTAATGTAACCAATACAAGAAAGTAAAAGAACGAAAGAAGAAGACAATATGAGTTGTTTTGTATCTTTAAAACCTCTACTCATCCATATACTTAATTTGTCTAACTAAAGCTGTCACTTTTCAACATACAGTACAGCCCTGCGATTCTGTAACTCACTTCACGAACTCACACAGCGGTTTTCGCATCGGCGGTCGCTCTCAAATCAGTCGTGAAGCAGTCATTTTATGATTTGGCATTCTGATAAACAATAAACTACAAGCTTTTCAGAATGCCAAAACCGCTGTGTGAGTTCGAAAAGTGAGTTACAGAATCGCATGGCAGACTTTGACAGATATAAATGAATACGACAAATTAGTGTAGGCTGTTGAGATTTCTTTTAGTTCAAACTGGCAATATAATACGAAACATTAACCCCTCATTGGCATGTATTCATTGCTTCACCTGTGAAACAAAGGCTGCTTTTTGTGTTTAAATTTCAAATTATATTTAAAAGAAGCTAAATCATTTGAGACGTTTTAGTTAGACGTATAATAACATTAGAACTAGTTTTCTAGGTAACAATAAATTTAAAACATGAAATTTATTTTATACAAGAACAAAAACATAAAAATGATTACTTAACTCAACTTAAAGTATAGAAGAAACACTGAAAAGTTTGGACCCTTAATGCATCATTTCCTTGCTGTATTGCGCATCACTTAAGACCAGCTCGTGTCACAGATGCTGTCTAGATGCCAACTTAGATCTTTAATTAGCCGCGGGGCATTTGCCCCCATGACCCAAGCCTACAAAATATTGATGCGTATGGAATCAAGCTCTGGAAGAAGCATTAAATGTAGTTTCTTTATAATTATTTAAATACACAAATTCCAAGAATTACGCCTTGATATGACGCAAATTTTATCAAATGAAACTGATGGCAACACTATATCAAAGTGACCGAGGCACTTTCTAAGGCTTCATTTAAATAATTAGGCTTTAAATATTTAGGGAGAGGCAGTTGAGAAGTTGATTTTGCATATGTATGCGTAACTATTTTTTATTTATGTGTTTGTGACCTAAGACTTTAATAACCTAGCTTAGTTCATAGGAAGGATTATATTTTGTCGTAACGATAATGTATACGACAACGTTTTAAAAAAAGATACAAAATTGAGCTGTTCTCGATATATTTTTTAATTAAATTGTTATTTGGTTTAATAAATTATCGCGTAGTGCAATAAACGGGCGATACCTAACAGAAAAGAAAATTTTTTTTAATTTCATTAATGAATGCACTGGTATCAAGACAATAAATTGTGCTTTTTTCTATATATATGAATAGATATAGAAAAAACAAAACTTTAAATATAACTTCATTTATTGAAAATAATAAAACAAGTAATAAAAATGTGTTTATCTATTATAATGTGTGATTTGGGAACCCTTTTCAGTAGAAAATACACGTTTCAGATTTGCATAAACAAACGTAATAGTAAATTCCTTTAAACAAATTTATTTACTTTTTATTCATATAATTTTATATATTATAATGAGAATCTTATAAATAGAATCTCAACATTTTCGTTATTTATACGTGTAACTATCGATCTTTTTAAAAAATAAACTTTATAGTCGTTACAAACATATCGTATACCGACTAAACGACGTACCGACAAATGTCAAACGCACAATTCGAGTTCGAATAATTAATTTTAATTAAACAGGTCGGTAAGGCTCTGCCGCTGCGCGTGGGTGGTGTCTTATGGCACCACTGATATATTGCACTGAGATTTAATTAGATAGAATAATTGTTTTATTATTTCTAACGGTTCGACTAGTTGATTAGCGTTAATGAGAATCCGTTACCTTCGTTATATTTCTTAATTTCTACTAATACGTATAGAAAAGGTTGTATACTTTTATTCACAGCTATTAGAATAATGTTACGTATACGGAAGCAGTGTTGGCCTAGTGGCTTCAGCGTGCGACTCTCACCCCGGAGGTCGTAGGTTCGATCCCCAGCTGTGCATCACTTACTTGCCTATTAGATTGACAAATGATTATGAAACAAATACTATTACACTACAACTAATACTCTTAAGGCCGTATACCACTATGTGGAACCAGCTGCCCACTGAAGTATTTCCGTACTCACTACTAATTCGACTTAGTGTCCTTCAAGAAAAGAGCGTACCATTTCTTAAAAGGCCGGTAAGGCAATATTAAAAAAATATATATTGTTTTATATTTAATAACAAGAGGATTTAATTATACGTTTGACTGTTTAAATTAAATATTATCGTGTTGCAATTGTTTTAAAAAAATCCAACAAACACGTTATTACGACTGGTTGTTTCTAATAATAACGGAAAACGAGGTAAATCTTTATATGCCCCCTGGCATTGAGAGTGACCATGGGCGACATGTTGACATGGGCGGTATCACTTAAGATCAGGCATGCCTGCTGCCCGTTTGCCCCTGTTCTATAAAAAAAAATCAAAAACGTTAATACAATTTTTTTACTTCCAACACACAAATATACATAGTTTACAATATTAATTTTTTTAATAAGTTTTTTATTATATTTTTCATAGCTAATTGCGCAAACCCAAACAAAAACCCAAAAAGCTAATTTATAAAATTTTATCGTTTTATTGATCGCGTCATTATCAGTCAAATGTATAAAATTAAAAACAAAGTATGTTGCGACACTCGCACAACCGGTAATGAGCAGACGAGTAATGTCTTCGCCGGTTTGACCTTACCCAGATTTTGACAGATTCATTTAAACAGTTGGAATGTAATGGTTAAACGCGTGTGTATTTAGTAGTACTAATATAGAGTATTATTTATATTACTAAGCGAAACAACAGAAGCATTGGCCTGGTTAGTGGCTTCAGCCTGCGACTCTAATCCCTGTGGTCGAAGGTTCGGCTGTTCACCATTGGACTTTCTTTCTATGTGCGCATTACATGCGCTCGAACGGTGAAGGAAAACATAGTGAGAAAACTCAAAAGGCGACGGCGTGTGTCAGGCACAGGAGGCCGATTGATTGACAAATGATAATAAAACAGATTCAAAAATGTCCATTTTATTATATTTCTGTACGTGCAACGAAGTGTTCATAAATAAAATAAGGGCCATAAACAGGAAGAGAGATAATTTCTACTTAGGATATTTATATTTAAAAACTCCCATGGGTTTCAAATGATAAAGTTTTTCGTAAATTTAACTCACTTATTTATTTATTGGAGTAATTAGAATTACTCCACAATTTAATTTAAAACCAGCGTTTGTTCCATGGCGTTTTTTTTTTAAATTCAAACTGTTATATACAGTCTGTATATATAAATTCCGATAGTTCTGCCGTTATATGAGATGCCACCGCAATGAGATTAGAAGTATTATTTTCTCTGTGTCGTCTGTGTCCCGTTATTTTGTTATTTATTGTCTGTGGGTAACCTTTACTATCGTTTTATGTGCGTTTTTACACAATTCCACATGTCAACTAAATTATGTATACTTAAAATATTTTATTGCAAGGCTTAGAGCGTGGAAAATAAATTTCAAATTGGAAAATATTTTGTATTACTTTCGTTAATTTATGTATAAGTACAGCTACAGCTATATAAAGAAAACACTTAGACATATACAAAGCCAAAACATTACATTGATAAACAAAATATATGAAGCAGAAAACATAAGTAGGTACATAATTAGATAAAAATAGTAGTTTTATTGTATTTAAAAAAAAAATTGCTACTTTTTTATACCACAGGGGGCACACGGGCAGGACGCCAGATGTTAAGTTATAGCGCCGCCCATGGACACACTCAATGCCAGAGGGCTCGCGAGTGCGTTGCCAGCCTTTTAAAAATTGGTATAATCTTGAAGGAAGTCGAATGCTACTGCAAAGTCCCCCCGCTTCCCAAAATATTTCCTCACCCTCTTTGGTAAGATGGATAACGTCAACATCTTCGTAAGTTGTATTTTTTTAGCTAAAACCCGAAACATTAGCACGCAGATAATTCGCCTTCGTACGAGACACAGAAAATATTTTCACATAATTTTCCTTAATTTTAAGTTATTATCGCATATAATTTTAAGGCTTTATGACCCAAAGAAGAGATTTGTGGACCTCGAGTCGCTCCAAGCGCTCTCCTACTGCTCTCTTGCTTACTGCTACTCTCTTACTACGGGTAAGCTATACCCATTTTTGTTTTAGAATGGCGGAAGTTTCACTCCCAAACTTAGTTACTTGTAAAATATTGGAACACCAGTACGATATACAATTTTAGGTTCAATATTTGTCTTGAATTAAAAATTTATCACCGTTTATTTTTCTTACTCTGGTGCCACATTATACCTAAAGGTAGTCAACCTTTAACCCACTTGAATTGTAAAAAGCTCCTCGGCGAATGTGATTCCGGTCCACTACATTAAAAATTCAAAATCATTTATTCATATAGGTAACACAATGTACACTTATGAACGTCATGAAAAGAAATATACATGAAATGCTCCTAATTTTACATTTACTCCCAGTTCTCAAATCAAGGGCGTAGAACGGAAGAGAACTGGCAATACACTCTTTTTAATCGCCAAATTTTTTTGTTGTACGTTTCGCAACCAGGCTTGCATTGAATTTTGCTACGAAACTTGCGGTAACACCACGTCTCAAAAGCTTCGAGACATCTTTTTGTCTTCTTTAATAGTCCATTCCTCAAAGTCGTATAGTGCTTCATTTTCTAACTACACCTTAATGTGTAAGAAAGAGATAAAAAATGTTTGTCGTGTCGTAAATTGTCGCCTGTTTATTACATTCTAAAATAATACATACATTTTTTAATTTAATGATATACAGCCTATATGATTCATACTTCCATGAATCCCGGATTATTCATTAAATGTACTAGATATAATTATTGTGAAAGAGTAATTATAATGACTCAGATGTCTGAAGCGGCTTTACGCCGGATGCGCGGTGACTCTCGCGCATGCCATGCTACAGATCTAAGAAGTTATCGACTTGAAAATATTTTTTTTATTTAACACAATAATTATTTCAATAAGACTTTAAGAGAGTCGGTAGCTGTATAGTAAATCTTAATGGTCTACTTAAATAATATAATATTTATTTAAATAATACCTAACCATAACAAGCAAATATACAGTATTTACAATTGTTAGTACCAGTAACCCCAGAGCTGGAGCTCTTCGCTCAACGAATAACTATCGCAATACAGCGAGGAAATTGTGCCAGGTAAACTGCCACAGGGGCCAAACTTTTTAAATTTGTTTAAATTTTCTTTCTATTCATTTTTAATTATTAAAGTGAAAATTCATTAATTCGACTTCCAAAAAGGTTGCGTTAAACGTTTAACGCAACCTTACGTTTAACCAACCTGAGGAGGGGGAATGGAAAGAGACAGAGCGAGAGTGAATGCGTGGCACTCGAACGCATGCGCTTAGTATACCGTTAGTAATAAGTAACGTCCCATATTCCAACGCAAGAGGGAGGGATAAAGATAGATACACAAAGGTAGAGGAGAGAGAAAGAGATTGAGTCCATAGATCCCAAGCACATGCGCGTGGGAGCGTCGTAAAATTAGCTGAAATACGTACTTGTTTTTTTATCTTCATTTATAATATTAATTATTGACAAAGATGCGATCAATTGTGAAGTGCAAGCAATGTTAATAAAGTTAGTCTTTAAGAAACAATATAATTTCACTAAAAATCAATTTCTACCCCTTCCTATTTTCATTTCCACATTACGAAGTTTCACTTCTTCCGCGCGGAGGACTCTTATTAG
The DNA here is from genome assembly GCF_905475465.1 of Pieris napi. Lineage (NCBI taxonomy): Eukaryota > Metazoa > Arthropoda > Insecta > Lepidoptera > Pieridae > Pieris > Pieris napi. The sequence goes on from NC_062247.1 coordinate 1,130,801, forward strand.
TACTATGTTGGTTAAGAAAATTTTAAATACTGTATATTGTTATGTTTAGGTTTTAATAAACTCGACTAAATTTTATTTACATATTATTCGAAATAAAAATGTGTTCAAATAAATTAATATTCACTTTTCCAGACATATTTTATCTTCAACATTTAGCAAATGCGAACAGAATCGTAAAGCATAACAATAAAATTCTTGTCTATTACCATTTATATCTACATTTAGTTGAAGCAAGTCACATTGAAAGTAGTGTCTCCGATATAGAAATAGCCGAAGCACTAAGATGAGGGGGGAGAGGGGGGAAGGGCATTGCACGCTTCCGTCGCGGCACGTGGATGCACTCTGGCAATTGATAAACTCCAATATGTCCTGTCTATAAGTAATTTAGTTCAATTTAACCAATATTTTCAGTATTATATTGGACTTAAAGAAGTTAAGTATTAAGAACATACAAGTCACTTATATGAGAATTGAATAATATTAAATACATAAAAAGTAAAATATATCACGCCACCGTCGTACGCTATTATTGCATTAGATTCCATCTACCAAAAATGGTACCACCCGTATGGTGGAAGCTCTTGTAAAGATTCGCTCCGAAATAGTTTATATTTTTGCGTCCGTATTCGGTACTGCCCTGCGATTCTGTAACTCACTTTTCGAACTCACACAGCGGTTTTCGCATCGGCCGTCGCTTTCAAATCAGTCGTGAAGCAGTCATTTTATGATTTGGCATTCTGAAAAGGTGGGAGTAGGTTATTGTTTATCAGATACCGCCGTACGTTTACCGCCGATGCGAAAACCGCTGTGTGAGTTCGAAAAGTGAGTTACAGAATCGCAAGGCTGATTTTAGGTTGATGTTTATGATTAGTGCTTTAATTGAAACATAAATTGGTCATATGGACCTGGAATATTACAGATGATAATATAGTGTTAACTACAGCGTTATTGAGAAATGTAAGTTTGGTAGTTTAATACGTTTCACAGGAGTGTTCTACGTTCGATAGCTTCGAAATATTATTAGATTTATCGTGGAAGGATGTGTTGGAAAAGATACTGAATATGTTTGCTTTTATTTGACATTTTTATCATGAAACTCAGTTCGGAAATCTATGTTGTTGCGTTTCAACATTATAACAAAAATATTACACTGACATTTTGTTTTATATAGAACAAGGGCAAACGGGCAGGAGGCTCACCTGATGTTAAATGATACCCCCCATAGACACTCATTGCCAGAGGGTTCGCAAGTGGCTGCCCTTTTCAGAATTGATACGCTCTTTTCTTGCTGTACGCTTTTTTCGAATTGGATCGGAAACGATTCGGTGGGCTAACTTGACTTGTATGCTTTTTTACAATCGTGGTCAACGTGATCAGACGTTTTAGTTGACAAATTAGAAGACATTTAAAGGTTGCCATATCAACGCCATACATTGCCGCAACAGAAATTGCTATTTCTATTTTGTACTTCAATATCTGGGGTTAAATTTAATCCATCTTCCTTTCCGTAAAAGTTTATTCGTTAAAGAAATTATAATTGAAGGTCTGGGCCTCAGATTTCTGTATCTGTTTCATGATCATGTGTCATGTGTGTCAATCTAATAGGCAAGTAGGTGATCAGCCACGCCGAATTTTTGCGTCGAAGGCAATCCGGCTTCCGCGCGATGTTTTCACCGTTCGAGCGAATGTTTAATCCTGACAGAAAGTCCATTGGTGTCCATTGACCACTAGGCCAACACTGTTTTAAACTTGCGTAAACTAAAGAGACTTTAATGTAGGTACGCCTAGTTCGTGCATCGTGAATAAATAAAATAAATAAAAATAGCCTTTATTCGAGTACACTATAACTACAGTAAGTCCATATCTTTTAAGTTTTACACTAGTACTCGACCTCCGATGGAGTGAAGGCCTCCTCCAGATTCTTCCACTTATCCCTATCTGATGCGACAGTTTTCCAGTTTTTTCCCGCTATCCCTTTTATATCATCTTCCCAAGTTTTCGGTGGGCATCCTCTCTTTCTTCTTCCCACTGGGCCTTTCCAAGTAAGGGTCTTTTTGACCCATCTGCCATCACAAAGGCGGCCAATGTGACCGGCCCATTTCCATTTTAGCCTTTTTGTATAAGTTACAACATCCTTTATTTTTGTACGACTTCGTATCATCTTGTTCTTTATTTTGTCTCTAAGCTTCAAGTTTAGAATGGAGCGCTCCATAGCCCTTTGGCATACTCCAATCTTCCTTATTAACGCCTTGTTAAAAATCCAGGTTTGGCATCCGTATGACAAACATGGAAGTATGCATGTATCCATGACTGTTCTTTTTATAGTTAAGTTATGGTTGGATTTCAGTACTTCTTTTAAAGCCCAATATTTGTTCCATGCTAGGTTTACACGTCTGTTTGTTTCATCCACATGTCGGTTTTGACTAAACGATATTTGTTTTCCTAGGTAAATGTAGTTTTGTACATATTCAAGAGACGTGGCGTTGACAAAAATTGGTCGTTCTTTGCTGTTAGTCATAACTTTAGTTTTGGAGGTATTCATTTCTAGGCCAATGTTTTTACTTGCGCAGACTAATTCGTTAAGCATATCTTGTAGCTGCGTCGCACTGTTTGAGAAGATAACTATATCGTCGGCGAATCTCAAGTTGCTTAGATACTGACCATTTATTTCTAACCCTTTTTTCTCCCATTGAAGGGTTTTCATTACGCTCTGTAGAACCGTTACAAATATTCTAGGTGACAAAGGATCGCCTTGTCTTACGCCTCTGCATATTTTTATTTCTGGGCCAATTCTGTCTAACTTCACGCGGCTTACGCTTTGCTGGTATATATTTTGTATGAGTTCTATTATTTCATAAGGAACATTACATTCGCCAAGAGCTTGCCACATGCTTTTGTGAGATATGGTGTCAAAAGCTTTGGCGTAATCAACGAAACCTAGGTATAGGGGACAGTTGTGGTCGATATATTTTTCTATAATCATGTCTAAGGTATGAATATGATCTATGGTAGAGAAGCCTCTTCTAAAACCAGCTTGTTCTACTGGTTGATATTCTTCGGTATAATTTGACAAGCGTCGTTCTAGACAGGAAGCGAACAATTTGTACATACTTGGTTGCAAGCTTATCGGGCGGTAGTTGCCCACATCAGTCGGGTCCCCTTTTTTATATAGTAAAATTATGTCAGACCGTGCCCATTCTCTGGGTATTTTTCGTGAATCCATAACCATATTAAAAAGCCTTGTTATGGGGGTTGCTAACAAAAATCTTCCAACTTTTATAGCTTCATTTGTTATGCCATCTGGTCCACAGCTTTTGTCTTTCTTTAATTGTTCCATAGCTTTGATAACTTCATAAGTTGAAAATCTTTCAGTCGATAAGTTGTTGTGATGGATTTTGAAATTTTCTGTATTATTATTTATATTATTATTAGGGCCATATAACTCCTTGTAGAATTTAGAAGCTACCTCAATTATTTTGGATCTAGAGTATGTTGTCGATGATGAACTGGTTTTTATTCGAGGTATCCATTGTTTGGTTCTGTTAAGTGCTCTAAAACCTTTTTTTATACTCCTTGATTCTGTTAGAAATTTCTCTAGTACTTGTAATCTATGTTTTTTATTGTCTTGTTTAATCATTTTATGTATATTTTTATACAGATATGTTCGTTCCTTCTTTTCTACGCTGCTTAAATGTGTTTTATGTGTCAACTCGTTTCTTCTGGATATCAGATCCTTTATGTGATTTGAGATAATATAGCCTTTTCGATTATATCTATTTTTAGTTTTTAATGTAACGGCTCTTATGCTTCCCGTTAGTGACGTCTTAATTTGGTCATAATATTTGTTTACGTTGCCTTCATCAATATCTTTTATGTCTTTTATTTTGGTTTCTAAGGCTTTTAAATATGACTCTTCGTCTTCTGGGGATTTAAGATAAGAGTATGCACTATTTTTATATTTTACTCGACTCTTTTTTAGGTCTTTTACTATATATGTGCATCTTACAAGACTGTGATCGCTGGCAAAAGATAGATTGTGCACCACTTCAATGTTTTGTATATGTCGCATGTCATTTGTTAATATATAGTCGATTTGACTTCTTCGCTTTTTGGGGGAAAGCCAGGTCCATAGGTTTTTTATCTTCTTTGTAAATTGGGTGTTTATTATCTTTAAGTCGTTTTCACGGCAAAATTGCAGGAGCAGATCTCCTCTTTGATCCCGTTTACCAAAGCAATTTGCACCCATTACTCTTTCTTCACCAGGCAACCTTTTTCCTATTCTAGCATTAAAGTCACCTGCTAATATAAACTGCTTGTTGCAGTGCTTCATAGCATTACGTACTTGTTCATAGAATTTTTCTAACTCATTGTCGCTTGCTTCGGAAGTGGGTGCATGGACTTGGATAATGGACATATCTAAATTTATTATTCTTAAATTTAAAATGCAGATTCGTTCTGATACACCAATAAAACTCTCAATGTATTGCTTGAGTCTTTTCTTTAAGAGGAACCCTACGCCTAAGTGTCCCTTTCTTTCACCGAAGTAACAAAATATATGTTCACTATCCTCTTCAATGTTATATCCTTCTCTTCTTATTTCTGATAAGCCAATAATGTCATACCTTATTGAAGCAACACTTTCTTTAAATTCTAGGAGTTTTTCGTCTGATGATAGGGATCTCGCGTTAAATGTACAAATAAATATATGGGAATTTTCTGTTGCGGGAGAGATGTGATGTGGTGGGTGAGATCTGTTGAAATTGATTGTATTTGTTAAGAATCGTGAATTTGGAGGGTAGTAGTCGCTGAGCCCCACGGTGACCAGCCGGCTTGGGGTGGTTGGTGCATGTTTTCTTTCGTTGTCCTTTGTTGGTGTTGATCTACAGTTAGCATTGTTTTTGTTCCGGTTGTCGGGGGCAGTTAGTTGTTTTTTGATACCTCTGAAAGTGAGCTAGACCTTCCCCTTGCTATATAATTTAATAAATTAGGTTTTATTACATCCTTTGTATTCGTTGCAGTTGGCATCGTTGCTTTGTTAGGGTTTGACCTCTTTTGTGTAGGTGATATCGGCGAGCCACTCTGTTCCCGCTTCCTTTTTTCACGGCCTGGATCATTTGGTTTCTTAACGATTAGCTTATCATATTTGATATATGCAAAGTTACCCTTGTTTCTTTCTTCCTCTACTTTTGGTTGCAGTTGCTTTCGGGTTTCTAATATGTGTTTCGGGTAGTCTTCTTTTACATAGATCCCAGATGGAAGGCTGGATTTATTTTTAAGTATCAAATGTTTTTTCCAATTTGTCGACAAGGAAACGACAACTGGCCGATTCTTGTTAGTTTGTGCTCCAATTCTGTAAACATTGCTTATTTCTTGGCTGTCTAGATGTAAACCTGTATCTGTTATAATTTCTTTGATATAGTCTACCAGTTCAGATTCCCTTTTTCCCTTTTCTTCAACTCCAAAAAATACCAAATTCTTTTTTCTTTTATCTATTTCCATTTGATCTAGTTTTTGTTCAAGTTTTGCAATCTGAGTTTTTAATTTTTTGTTTTCTTGAATAATTGAATCCATCTTATCATTTATCGCTTCCATAACGTTTGTGGTTACAGCTGATGTTATAGTTAGAGTTTGTTGGTTTAATTTTTCCTCTAATTTTTCCCAAAGCATTTCGATATTTTTATCCATTTTAGGGAAAAGTGGAATTAATAAATTGTAACACCTTTTAGTAATTTTTTTAAATCTTGCAACACTGCCCGGCACTGCTGCGTAGGTTGGTACTAGATGAGATGTCAGTTGTCAGACGCGAATTACGATTGAATTGTGTAATGGCGGACTATGAACTTTCACTTTACTGGGATATCAGAAGTTGTTTCGGGATTGTTTTACGATATAGTTTTTAATCGCACTGTTTTTATAACTGTATTTCTTATCTTTGCACTTTTCTTATAACTTTATTGGTGAATTGTAGTTGTATGTTCAGTATTTTGTCACTTTTCACTATTTAATTACGGAGCTCAATTTTGTACGTGTTTACGTTTACGACCAGTGTTATATGCATCGTGAATATAAATCCTAAATAACTATAAGAAATAATATAAGCAAGTTTGTAATCTCAATAAATAGTGGATATCCGAGTAAGTGGATAGCGGGGCATATTTCACCGTGTGGCAATCGTGTCGCCAACGAAAATAATACTAAATGAGTGTGGGTGGGATGCACTTGTAGACACGATTCTTAATTAATGGAGGTGGCATCACGCCTTCGTGGACAAGATTACAATTCTTACTTTACGTCGTGTTGGTTTGTGTGTGTTAATAACATTAATACACACATATTTGATACGCACCCTGAATATAGCATGTGAGACGGATATATCTAGTTGCACACATGAATTCACAAGAATTTCATTATAATTAGCTATAAAAAGGTTTAGGTTAGTTTAATTTTTACATTAATAGGTTTTCTATTGTATTAAGTTAGTGTAAAAATAGGAAATGAGTAATATTTTGTTACTATAAGTATGGCATTAAAGGTACAGCCATAGGACCAAACTTTTTAAATTTGTTTTTTATTTTCTATGGTATCTATTCACTTTAGTTCATGATTGAATGAATAATTGGTACACTGTTGCACACGGGCTTATGTGAACATTTGCGGGTTATTACTACCGTATTTATTATAACTGCCTTTTGAGGATGATATAAGTGGATTTCTCGAGATCTCTAACAATTTTATTCTGGGATTATTCCGGTGGTGGTCTAAATGATACTGTGATTATTATAATATGCAGGTTAAAAATATATATTGTAAGATATTTAGATTTTATTAGATTTGCTTTTCAATGGTCTGTACATGTGTTAGTAGAACTTCTTTGTCAAAAACGAGATTCGTACACATAGACTAAGTTATGTTTACTGTATATGTAGAAACATACAATACCATTTCGCATCATACGAACGACGTTAGAAGAGAAAAATATGCTTTTTCTAAGATATATTTATACCATACTTAAATATACAGTTTATGACTTTGCTTTGATTATTTGCTTTAATTTATTTGATTTGGTGGAGTGTCCATGGGTTACCGCCAGAACTATAACAAAATCTGCTTCTTCTTTGTAGTATTCATTGCTGATGGTCGTGCTTGTCTTAACCTAGCCGATACGTCGACTACATCTTCACTGCTCTATCTTCGGGTTGTCTTAGGGTATAAGGGATGTTGAGACCCATTTTTGTCTTTATTTGGTCAGACCAACGGAACCCGCCAACAAGTAAGAGACAGTCTTCTGGTAATCTTTGACTTGTTGATAAGAGACTTGTTTGTTCTTCTGCATAACTTGGTATCCGCTACTTTCTCTTCCAGCCTTAAGCCAGATTCAGCCAAAGTATATAATTAGTGTTTTTTATCCGAAGTCCAATGTGTATTTGCTGCGAAGGGCTGCTATAGGTTTTTATATTGATTTATGCTTAAAATTTTGTATAATCCTAAATCGACGTCACTTCATCGTCAACTAAAAGACCTGGGTTCATTTTCATGAAATTCGAAATAGCGTCTCTATCGGTAAATGCTTTACGATTAAATTCTTAATATCATAATGTCGAGCTATTCAAAGGGGAAAGCTGCCAGTATCTTTGGAACCTTGCCTAAAGGGACTCCTTTTAATAATATATTTTAAGTTATGTATCTATCTATTTCATGGTTTATATACATACCATTTAGGTTCTGTTTCGCAATGTATGGATAAAGTACCAAATAGATATGCAACATATAAATTATTTGGAAGATAAATTGTGCTATTTGACATTCACCGGACTCATACATGATGGACTTTATATGACGAATAGCGCTAACTGAAAGTCGTGAAACGCAAAAATTGTGTTTATCCTACCAATAAGTAATAAATAGCTAATTTTGAACTTATGTAGAACTTATCCGTACATTGTGAAACAGACCCTAAATGGTATTTATATAAACCATTTAATATAATAGACATCAGATACCTCGTCCAATAAAATGTCGCCCTACGTCTTCCTACTCGGCGAGATTAGTTTTATGTCTCAGTGAAGTTTATCTCTAAGATTATTCACGAGTCCGTTGAACGATATATTTAAACACTTTTTACTCTATTTCTCTATTCTGGAATAACACGTATTGCGTATTTAATATATTTTTAGTGTAACGTTCGCCGAGGCGCCATGGAATGTCGCAAGACGTAATTTCACGCGAGTATGAGGCAAATTGTTTATTAATCTAAAAGTGAGAAGCGAAATTATACCTTATTTAATGCTAAGCTATTAGTATTAAATAAGGTATAATTACAATTATGTATGTCAATTTTTTTTTTTAAATTACCCGAAAACCTTTTGATCTTTTTAAGTAGCCTACGAGTAGCATATTTGTTAAGCGTAGTGCGTAGTAAGCGGGGAATGGGAGCTTGTTGACACTTGACTGTGGGAGTAGAACAGCAAAAAGGTTGTTTCTGGCAGCGGTGATAATTGTGCGGAATGTACCGTCTCATATATATTTCAATTTCTCAATTATCATTCATTTCAAATTTGATCAAAGCTAATTCCCTACGAAGATCTAGAGTGACTCTAAAATTTCCCCAAGAACCTCGTAGGGAAGCTGTAATATTTTAAATTATGTTTATGTGAAGTGAATAGGAAATTTATTTTCAACACACGGATGTTTCAAAACGAACGTTTAAAATAGTTTCTTAACAAAATTAAATGATTATCAAATAACGTTATAGAACTGAATGATTCCATATAGGGAAACAGGGAAGTACAATTTGACTTAGGGTCCTTCAAGAAAAGAGTACTAATTCTTAAAAGACCGGCAACGCAATCACATAACATCAGGTGAGCCTCCTGTCCGTTTGGCCTCTGTTCTATTAAAAAAACAGTAAATTGCGTCAAGGGACAGTTTTATAAATCACAGTAATCTGTTATACAGACGATGAATCACGTTTACGTATGCTTATTATATTTATTTTTATACTCTGTACTGGAGAAGCGTCTTTCTATGAACGAAAGGAAATCAAGCACGCCGTGTAGTTAAATAACCTGCAGAGACACAACCGCAATGATGTTCTCCATCCGGACCTCAATGTAGACGTCATCACAATAATCAAAAATATTGCTGGATCCCACCAACACGTGAATGTCGAGACAGTTCAACTTCTATTCACCACCTAGTGAGGAGTCTGAAAAGAACAAGATGATTCGAATTACTGTGTCTGCTAAAGAGTAGAGATTTTTTAAACAAGAACTGAGTGTCTTCCCCTTAATAGAGTCTAAATAGTTAGTTAGTTAGAGTCTAAGAGTTATAGGTGTCTTTCTTATTAAGAAAGTTTCTTATAAGAAAACTGAAAAGGGAAATAGGATCAATGAACGGGTTGAAGAAGCCTCCCCAACACCACGAAAGAGTTAAAGCGCCATGTCAACATTACTATTATCAAATTCCAAATAATTCAATTAACATGTAAAGTTTTAAATATTACTAAAATTATAACTAGTATTATTAAAAATACGACTGTAAATTAAACGTGAAATTTCTGACAATGTTTATTACTTCAAACTTGAGGTTGTAGGTTCGATCCCAGGCTGGTGTACCAATGGAATTTCTGTCTATGTGCGCGATTTACTTTGGCTCGAACGGTGAAGGAATCGTGAGGTAACCGATCCAAAAAGTTGATGGCGTGTGTCAGGCACAGGAGGCTGATCACTTGCCTATTAGATTGAAAAATTATCATTAAACAGATGACTTACGCCCAGGCCTAAAAAGGTTGTAGCGCTTTTGTATTTTTTTTTTTTTTCGTTTATTATTATGTTACTACATGAAGAATTAACAATTCAAAAGTGCTTTCAAAGTTTCATTAAATAAAATTAACTGATAAGAGTCTTTATAATAAATAAAATGTTATCAATTAATTTGAAGTACTTTCCAATTTGTAGAGCTCAAAGTAAAGTGTAAAGTCAAACCCTTGCCTCACTTGGAGCTGAGTAAGATTACTAAAGGCTTAGATTACTTTAGGCTTTCAGGGTCAGATTACTAAAGCCTTCAAGAAAATAAAACCAGTTTCATCGTTCGCGCTATGTTTCCTGAATCTCATCCTTAAAACGAACGCAAAATAAGGAAAAACATATAATATATTTTCTTCTAATCAATAGCTTAACAGTTGGCACTTAGTGCGTGGCACAAGGGTCGCGATGTCGGCACCTCGCGTGTTACACTTTAATTGCTCAACTTTTCCGCTTTTCGCCGTGCTCCGTTTACACCTTATTGGTCTATGTCTATGCCCGAAAAAGTCACAAAAATGAATTACAATAAAGACTGAACAAAACTGTTCTTACTTACGTCCAACACACAAATTAATAAATAGAAAATTAAAACAAATTTATAAAGTTTCCCTGTGGCAGTGTTATTTTAATGCTGGCAACATTTCCTCGCTGTATTGCGATTGCGTTGAGCGAGGAAAGCACCAGCTCTGGTGTCGCCGGTACTATCTTGCACCTACTTAAATTTTTAATTAGCGCCTGTGCACTTGAACCCCACGGCCCAAGTGTCCCTACCCAAAGGGAATACCCTACCCAAAGGGAATAAATCAAAGTTCTCAAATATTAATATTTACTTTTTTCTTGCTAAACGTATCACTTTTTATATTTTCGCAGAGCTCATGTGAACATATATACATTTAAACATACCAGCTACTTAAACACTATAATGCCGAATGGTAAGACAGAAGTACTTGCGCCAGTAACTATCGTGTCTAAAGACACCGCACGCGTGTCGGACTTATACAACTTCATGAAGTGCGTGGAACAAATATCTGGTCTCACCTACGACGCTTTTACTGCTTTAACACCCCTCATTTATTCATTGTTCTTCAAATATAAATAACAAGTCATTAATGTTGCATGTTAGATAGTTTATTTAGGTGGCAGCAAAATATTCTATTATCTTTGAACTACTATATTCTGTGCATTGTTTTTATCTGTGTTTTTCAACATTCAAATCTGTTATCATCTTTTATTATATATCATAGTTTATTTGGGTGGAGGCAAAATAGTCTATTATCTTTGAACTATTATGTTCTGTTCGTTGTTTTTTATCTGTGTTGAAACATTCAAATCTGTAGATAGCTTCTAAAGACTAACCTCCTTATTCAATTCTCACTCTTATTATCATAGCATACACACAATTTGACAGAAAGAGACAAAACAGTACTGTAGAAAAGAGGTCAATTAGATTAGTTTGATGAATAAGGGGGTAAAATTGGCTTCTATTTTCCAATGTATCCCCTAGCATAAATTTAAATCTCCCCTTTCAGCATGGACAAACACACGTACTATTTCTCCCAGGCATATTATCCACAAAATAATATTTTTCCAGACAAAACATACGCATAAAAGCTCTGACCACTGAATCATGTACGAAAAGTGTTATTCACAAATTTTACCACGTTCAATGTATCAAAGTCGAACTCCCTTTCAAAGGGTGGGAAAGTTTTGACAGCAGGTGTTATATTTATGCCCGGGTATTGCGTGTACAGCCTACTTATGCCTTTTTAAATATAGAACACATTCAAAATGTCACATTGCATCCATATATTAAAAATATGAAAGACAATTTGTTTGTCTTTGCTAGAACTTAATTTCGTCGTCGTTGTCTTTGGTACACCTATTCACGAGTCACGGACCACATGGTCTCTGACGTTACGTTACGTTTCAGGCTGTTGTCCGTAGAGCAAGAAAGAAATAGAGTCTTTCCTCCAACTTCGATTTTGTTCACTTTGGAGTAGAGACTCTTTCTCCGTGGGGCTCAAGTGCACAGACGCTAATTAAAGATTTAAGTTGTCGCCTGTTAGTTAATACCGGGGACCTCAGAGCTGATGCTTTCCTAGCTCAACGAATAAGTATCGCAATACAGCGAGGAAATGCTGCCAGCGTTAAAGGTACACTGCCAAGGGGACTACATATTTTTATTTTCTTTTTATTAATTTTTAATTTATTGTAAATACTGTATATTTAATTGTTATGTTGAGGTTATTTAAATATAAATATCAATTGATTTGATTTTATATAAATCATTTTACAATTAATTAAATCATGTAGGTACACGAAATGTATTGAATTTTGACATACGGGAGTCAAAGTACGCGCTTAAGTCGACTTCAAATCCTACTCTAGTATAATCCTTAAGTGACACTCGAAAGTAAACTAATTAGCTTCCGAATCTCAAAATACCCAATACCCTTTTACGAAGTGTCTGAGAACACGGAAACGTCCCATGTCCCTATTTCCCGAAACGTACTTATTTAAATATTCCCAGAGGTGAATGCACTCTCATTAAAAACAAAACTAAGTTCTATTTCTTTTGATGTACATCGATGCTCGAGTGAGAGAGATATTCAGTCCTCGCGCGCTAAAGGAGCGATAGTTGTGACAGGTTACAAGTGCCTATGGAGGAAGGGATGTACCAAGAAATTATCGATAAATAATTAAACAAGATAACCGAAAACATAAGTCAATTAAGTAGAATACATTTAAAATAAACTGACATCAAGAAAATGAAATTGTTGCTACTGCTTAATAAAAGCTCCCACTTCCTTAAATATTTCCTCGCACCATCTTTGGTAAGGTGTAAAATGTCTACATCTTTATATATTGTATCGTATTTAGCTAAAAACATTGCCATATAATTCATGTTCGTACGGCACATGGAATAATTGTGAATATCTTGTCACGTACTATTGAGGGATTCTTCTTCTTTTAGTGCCTCTTCATTATTGGAGGTTGGCTGTCAGTCTCTTGAAGTGGGTCTTGTCCTGTGCCAGATGCAGCAACTCTTCAGCAGTACAAATACTCAATACTCGTTCGCTCCCTAATGTTGCGAATCAATGATTTCTTCCTTCCACCAACACGTAATTTACCCTGAATTTTAACCATTATTATTAATTGAAGGAGGTGGTAGCGGACGTGGTGCAACACAGCCCATTTACGCAATTTTTACGAGGGATTCTTAAAGAAATTAATGATAGCAAATAGGAGCTCTCTATCCGTCCATTAAGAATAGCGTGTAAAAAAATAAATAAATAGCGTATGCTTGATACCTAGTAATTGAGACAAATATTTGCGGTATTAGAAATTATTTCGTACACTTTCGTCTATCTAAAAGCTGTTTATGTGGCGTAGAATAAGGACCGAACAAAGTTGGTCTAAGTGTATCAAAATCAACTGTATAATTTGTTTTATATATAATCTCGTACTGTCTTAAAGTAATACTATAGCTATGATGGAGTGGCTCAAGAGCGCAAACTCAAAATAACTTTATTCATATAGGTAACCAAGTACACTTATGAGCGTCAACTGAAAATATGTTAAATTGATTCTAAATTTACATTTAGTACCAGTTCGCAAGTCAAGGGCGTAGAGCGGGCAAGAAACTTTTCGCCACTCCTTTTAATAATGAAACATGACAGACACACATACAAGATATATAGAAAAATATATCTATATACTAATTATTATTATAGAAGTGTCCTTCAATAGTTTCATTGAATTACAAAAATAGGCACGAAAATGTAAATACAACATACGTCCATAAAAAACAAAACAACAACGAATTTAAAAGCCGCTTGAACTCGACAAAACCACAGCACAGCACAACACTAGAATAGTGTCACATTACGGGCACGCGCGGCCCTTATTTTTATTTTGTCAAATTGTAACTGAAATAAAGCGGTCGCTCGTAATAAAAATACCGTGGTACTGTTATTGCAACGGAAATAGCGACGGCTGTCCTCCCTCTTCGCTCGCTCTGCATGTACTTATTGTTTTATTCTTGTTTAATATAGACGTTTATAAGTGAAACTATCATTTCGTATGGGGCATGTACCAACTAGTGCAGAAAACAAACATGTCTCTGACAAATCTTCATTGCCCCAATGACACACTTGGAATACAGAATGTCAAAAGTCAAAAATCATTTATTCATATAGTAGGCCGGGAGATAGTAACACAAAATAGTGGGTAATTTGTACCAGTATGGCGGTTCTTCAGGGGTCTAATTACGAAATGAAAAAAGAAAAATGATGGTCATTTCGCTGGTACCGGCGTCCCAATCGCGTAGGAGTTAGTCGAACTTGTAGGATTAATACCGACTTTTAAACGATTTGTTCCACAAAAATTCTAGTATTTTCCGATAGTCCATAAAAAATAAGAGGTGGCAGTGCCAATTGTACCAAACCATTTGTACCAGGCTAATTTTTGCACAGTTAATCATCGTCATGCAGCCACTTACGAAAACCACCATGCCATACTTTTCGGTTCCAAATGGCCGCTGTACCGCCAAAAATCAAGCAATCTCTCACGCAACGCACTTCCTAGCCTTCTGGAATTGTCAGTCCATCACTTATCAGTTGTGCCTCCTGCCCGTTTGCCTCCGTTTAGAATGGAGCAAGTGGGCTGGAAGATCACCTGATGATAAGTGGTACTGCCTCCTAAGGACGCTCAGAATTCCAGAAGGCGTGCGTGCGTTGCCATTGCACATGCTAAGAGAAGTTAACTATGGAAAAGACTAACTCAAACTCAAAATATCTTTATTCATATAGGTAAACAAGGACACTTATGAAAATCAAAAAATAAGTTAAATTAATTGTAAATTTACATTTACTAACAGTTCGCAAATCAAGGGCGTGGAGTGGGCAAGAAGAACTAGCAAGAAACTTTCCGCCACACTTTTTAATCGCAAATTTTTCAGTCATACAATTTGTTTGTACTGGAGCAAATCAATCCCAAGGTATCATTTAAGTTTTCGTCAAATTTATAAAAAGCTTTATTGATTAATTTACGTTTAACGAGGGCTTTGTATTTATTTAGTGATAATTATCTAATTTCGCTTGGGAGTTGTTGTGAAAACGAATACAATTTCCATATAAGGAGCGGTTTATCTTCTAGAGCCTGGACAAAATTATAGATTAAATTTATAAGTAGGTACGCATTATTTTAATCTATAATTTTGTCGTCCTCTTTCCGTCGTGGATTGCATATTACTGAAATAGATACAGTGTCATTCACCCGTCTAACTTTGTAAAAGCACTTACATGACGCCAGTGATAACTTAAAATGTAACACATTTATTGAGAATTGCAAGGATTTGATTATGCGTTGCCAGTTCACTTTGCCAGAGTCAATAAGGTGGCTTGAGCGTGCTACTTTCATCCATGAGGTCATTGGTTCGACACCCGGCTGTGCACCAATGGAGTTTTCTATGTATACATTTAATACTCTCTTTCCTAGCGTTGCAAGGTGGAACAGCAACACTGTGATCTCCTAAGTCATCTGTCTACCTAGTGGGAGACCGTCCAACTTTTCGCCGTCTGGTTCTCGGCCTCTATGCCAATTTTTCAATTCGAATCATATCAACAAAACGTTCAGCTTCATATGTTTCATTAATCAAATATTAATTACTCTCTAGGTAGGTACTATATAGCTATAAGTAAATATTCAAGAGAAACGGCAGGAGAACACCAATCAACCTTGCTTTTTTGGTGATTATGCCATTAAATTGTAGCTTATGTGAAACGTTGGTACATACTTTCAACACAGCGCCATCTGTAAGAATTGCGACTATCAAATAATAAACAAATATTTTGCAATAAAATAATATTGCGGGTATAAATTGAGATGTAAGCTATCCTATCTTTTAAGTTGGATCAAACTACACACGGTGTACAAATTTGATTGATATCGGTTCGGTAGTTTAGGAGTCCATAGCGGACAAACAACGTGACACGTAATAAATATATATTAAGATATATATATATCAAAGTAATTTTTTTCCTATTCGACGTTTAAAACATTGTTGTTATATATTTAGTGTAAATAGGTAAAATATAACTAGATGTACATTACACTAACCGCACATTACGACGGTAATTTTGAAGAATGTCTAGAACGTAATAATTTATTACCACGCTTTTCGCGGAAATATTACCTTGGTAAAACAGGGATATAAGTATTATCACCAGTCTTTATTTGTTTTTAAACTGTGGCATTAATTGTTGTATTGTAGAATTACAACCTAAACTGAAACTATCTTCATGATTGTTGTTATCTATTTCAGGAAAGTATTATTAGGTAAACGAGTAACACTAACATTGCGCACAAAATGATTTCTTACAAAAGAAAGTCAAAAATGATTAAACATTATTATTATTAAGACTTTTTTGCTGACAGCTATATAAACATTCGTTTTAGTTACATAACCTAACTAAATTAGATAATAAATAATACCGGCTTTGGTAATCAGTATATCGTGTAACACATATGCCTCTTCCAGTTGCTTCCATTCTTTTCTAATGTCCTCTTCTTGTCCAAGTTATGCCTCCTATTCTCTTTATATCGTCTGCCCATCTCTTGCCCTGTCTTCCTCTTTTCCTTTCACTAAACGAAAATTGATTGATATCTTGAAGTGTGAGGTGAGCAACAATGGATATCCAGACAGATTATAAGAATGGATACTCAATCTGGATATCGGCTCTATATCTCAATCCCCCTATAAAGTAAATATAACAAGAATTTAGATTAGTAAATAGTAGAATTGGATACAAGCCAAGCGGATACCTTGTTATACCAATGATATTTCATTCATTACTGTGGCGCGGATTTGTAGAAATCATTATTTTTACATATTGTGTTGGAACTTGTGTTATTTTTTATTTTTATTTTTTTTTATTATATATTTAAAGAAGAAATCGTTTATTAAAACCTAAACATAACAATCAAATATACAGTATTTAGAAATTAATAAATAGAAAATTAAAACCAATTTAAATGTTTGGTCCCTGTGGCAGTGTACCTATAATGGCAGCATTTCCTCGCTGTATTGCGATACTTATTCGTTGAGCAAGGAAAGCACCAGCTCTGGGGTCACCGGTACTATCTACCAGGCGCCAACTTAAATCTTTAATTAGGGCCTGTGAACCCCACGGCCCAAGAGGCTCAACTTCAAGAGGAACAAAATCGGTAATATTTTGGTTTAATTTTTCTTTATCTCTTCGTGTTTGTTATGTTTGCCTATAAGTGCTTGTCACATTAAATCTTGTTTTTTATTTTTCTTGTACCAATGTATCAGTGTGCCGAGCGTTGGCAAGCTTTTATAACATATATAATCGAGGCATTACGTTTTTTTATGATTCAATTGTTTTTTTTTTTCACTTAATTAAAAATTATACGTAAAAACAGGCTCAATAACATATTTAACAAATATATATACATATTTAGTTTGATAGTGTTAGCTTAGTAGCTTCAGCGTGCGACGCTCATCCCTGAGGTCGTAGGTTGGATCCCCGCCTATGTACCAATGGAACTTTTTTATGTGCGTATTTAACATTCGCTCGAACGGTGAAAGAAAACATCGTAGGAAACCGACATGTCTTAGACCTAACAGTCAAGGGCGTGTGTCAGGCGCAGAAGTCTGATCACCTCTTTCCCTATTACATTGACAAATAATCGTGGAATACAGAAATCTGAGGCCCAGGCCTAAAAAGCTTGTAGCGCCACTGTTTTATTTATTTTTATATATTTTCTTTATGAATGAAACCGAAATTTATTGTTTCAATTGTTTTTCCGCCGAAATTAAACACTGTGTCCACAAATGTGTGTACCAATCTGCATTCTTAATTCTTTTAACTACTTACTTACTTTTGGACTTTTTATATATTTTTAAAACAAATATAGCCTCTGGTTAGGGACAATGTAGCAAATCAAGATTTTTTTTTTGTAGTCGGTTCACTACTTTACTCGTTACAACATAATAATAATTAAATACTATTCTTTTCTATCAACATTCTCAAACACCATTAGGTATATAGCGAATAGATAAGCAAACTTCCGTGAACAGATACTTATTTGTATAAAAAACTACTTTAGAAGATGTCTAAGAAGTAATTTATTATTATAATGTATGGAAATATTACAAGGTTAAACGCCTCCGCAATTAATTTACCTTTAATGCAAACAATTTATTTTTATGAATGTACAATAAGTCCAATTGACGCCACGCCTCCAAAATAATCTGACTACTAAAATCTTAATTTCATGTTATTTTTAACGTCATTAGTACCAAAGACAAGTTACGTAAATTGTAATCTCCATGTATACTTTTATATTTGGAAAATAATACATAAATTGTGAATATAACAATAAAACAATAAAAACGCTTTAACAGAAAGACAAAATTGAGCATCAGTCAACGAAAAAATAAAATGCTAATTTAGTCCATATTAGTTTGTTTAAATGTCAGTACTGACATCTAGGATTTTTTTTGTGTAACTTAAATGTTTTTCAGCGCCATCTAGCGGAGTGAATGTGTATTAGCTTGAGTAACCAAAGCTTCATTCATTTTTAGTTAGAAGAACAAATGTTAATAGTTTACTACGGCTTTTGTAGATGGCGTTGGTAGTGGTAGTAATGTCAAAACAAAGAGGACTCAATACAACTAGAAAAATAAATAAAGTTTAAGTGTTTGTCTACTTATAATTATTTATTTTTAGAAGTAATATTTTTTTTTGCCATTTTTATTCCATACAGTAAAAAAAATTACAAATCAAATTTATTAAATAGAAATTGAAGTCGAACAGATTTAAATATGGGTGTTAGTTTTGTTATTATACACGTCTCAGTCTGCGTTAGTTGTTGTTATTTCCATTACTTTATGTTCTGCAATATACCCCTTGTGGGTAATGGCCTCCTCCTGAACTTTCCATTTTGATCTGTTTTTTGCTTCCTCTGTCCATTTTTCACCAAAAAGCTTAACTATGTCGTCAGCCCATCGCTTTTGTGGTACCGCGTTTCTTTTTCCTAGAGGTCTCCAGTTGGTGGCTTCGGCAGTACATCTTTTATTTGTTCACCTTGCAATATGCCCGTATTTAGTTTATGCCAACACAAATATAAGTTATTTATAATATTCTTAACCAATTAATACACTAGCTTAAACCCAGGAACAAGGTTCAGTACCTGATTATAAAGGCTTGCAAATAAGTAAATAGTTTTTTAATAAAAAATCAGAATTCATGTAAAGTTTTTGGGTGTGATGTAGATTGTAGGTGTAGCTTAAAATTAAATATTCGTGGATGTTAAATGTTACACACTCAATGCCAAAGGGCTCACAAGTGCGTTACCGGCCTTTTAGAAATTGGTACTTTTCTTGAAGGGCCCGGAGGAGTCGAATTGGTTCGGATTTCGGAAATACTTCAGTGGGTAGCTGGTGGCGAGGTAAAAACTGCTTTACAAAACACTCAGTTGTGGAACAACTCTGAACATTCTCCATGGTTGATGGTTAATGCGGTAGAAGATACAAAGAGACCCCATAACTCCACACAACGCCAAGAGATCAAGCCGCTGGGAAAGAGATTCATAACGATGTCTTTACTACTATAAAACTAATTAAACTGTTTAATCAAAAAATAAAAATAGACCAATTATGTACTGATCAGAAAAACCAATGTAAGCCGGAAACCAGTGATTTGGCAAGTGTGGGTAACCAAGTATGGTTTAAAAGTAGGCCGTATTGTGTATGTGTTATGGGTGAAAATAGCACAATTTTTAAACATATTAACGGGTGTTATTGGGACTATAAAGGATGCAATAGATATGTTGGACATACATTGAAGCATTTTATATGCATTTTCGGTATTTTCTTTAAATTTCCTTGTTCAAATTTTCCAGCAAAAGCCAATTCAAAAGCAACTCCAAGGAGAAAATAAGTCTCTCTTATTTTAGCGAAGGATTTTATTTAATTAGTTACGATTTTTGAGTCTGAAAAAGATTTATCAATACCAATGGCGCTGCAACATTTAAGGTCCGGGCCTCAGATTTCTGTGTCTGTTTGTCTGTGACACACACCGTCGACTTTTTGTGTGTATGCCGGTTTACGCACGATGTTTTCCTTCACTGTACGAGCCAGTATTAAATGCGCACATAGATAAAAAGTCCAAAGCACAGTCGGGGATCGAACCTACGACCCCGCGTTGAAACCACCAACACTGCTCTGATTTATTATAACCGCCTTGTCTTAAAAAACCTATAATAAGAATTACATTGAGTTTATATTAATATATTTATTACATATTAGTAGGCACTCGCCCTCTGGCCATGAGAGTGGCCGATTTGGTTCTTCTTTATAAAATCAGCAAAAGAGTGGAACTCCTTGCCCCCTCCCATCTTCTCTAGACAATATAATATGGGTTCCTTCATAGCGGTTGAAAGAGCATCTGCTGGAGTTCCGTCCAATAGGCCACTTCTCACTTAACATCAGGTAGGATTGTGGCAAAACCTCTGTATATATATATATATAACCTCATTATAGAAAAATGAAAATAAATATCACGATAGCGAGCAATGTAAACGTACATTAATAAATTCACGCGAAAGCGATGCGCCCGATCTATTTCGGGATTTAGCGAGTGGCCGCCAACCTGCGCGCGCGCTGGTCGTGTAACAGATTTCTGATAGTGTAGTGTTAGTGATATGTTAACATCATGACGAAGGCTTTAAGGATGGATCATTTTAAACGGCAGCGGTACGGCCTGCGCAAGAGACGGGTAGGTCGAATTTATTCTCATAAAAAGTCAAATCTAGTTTCAAAAACTGTCAAGCCGTCAAATCAGCTGGACATTTTTGACAGTTCTTAAGAAAATATGACTACATAAGTGTGTCATATGTTTAGAAATATGTATTTGAAAGTGAATCGACTTCGAGAATTTACACTCCGACACACTCGAGGATAAAACAGAAATATGTTACACCTGTCAGAGTATTTCAATTATATCTAATGGTAGATATATAGATATATACCTAGTCCAGTCATAAGTTCTGTTATAAATGAAAATGTATTTTTTTAATGAAGTAATGTAATATTATTAAAATGTATACCTTCATATTTACTAGTCTCAGCAAAAAATTTAAAAAAAATCTATTCGAAATGGCCACTTTTGGCTTTTATACAGGCCCTAAATCTGTTGGGCCACGAATCTATGGATTTACGCACTGTTTCCTAGGGAAATTTATCCACTGCTTGCACCAAAGATTTTTTAAGAGACTCAATGTCGAAGTGTCGTTTAGAGCTGGCCATATCCTCTAAAACTGATCATAATTTGAAGTCTAAAGGGTTGAGGTCTGGGCTAGATGAAGGCCAGTCTTCAGCTCTTATAAATCCGGATCGTTGGTTTCAAGCCAGGCCTGGGTAGTTCGTGCCAGGTGCAGAAGAAAAAAAGTATTGCTAAGAGAGAATAACAAAACAATGGCGTGCACATTTGTCTTAAAGGGTAAAATTTTACATAGAAGTTACAATAACATTATGAGTCATATCATTATAGTAAATCCTTATATAATTTTATCGTTACATCATAACGTTATTAAAATATATTATTACGTTATCAAATTAATATTAATTATAATATTTCACTCAAATGATCGTTAATAGATTTTTTTTCGAAAAGTATTAAGTCGAAAGTCAGTCAGTGCAGTCAAAACTCTTTTTTTTTTAAATTGAGTCAAGCTATATAAACTTGGTACTGCCAAAATACAAAATTCATAGAAGTGGTCTACAGGGCATGAAGTCCCATAATATCCGTAATACTTTTTTTGAATAGGTAATAATAACTTTATCTACCCTTGTGACAGTGCTACGAATATAGGATAGATAAATGTCGGGATCAGTCGCTTTCGCTATTGGAAGTTACAGAAAATGCATGGTCAAAACCATCAACAGCGACTATTACGTGGCGTTGTTGGAGCGTTTAAAAAAGCAAATCGCGGGAAAACGCCCTAATTTGAAGAAGAAGAAAGTGAAACAGCACTTCACTTCATGAAAACCGCGTGACAAATCAATAAAAACGATGGCAAAATTCCATGAATTGGGCTTCGAATTGCTTCCGCATCCACCATATTCTCCAGATCTGGCCCCCACCGACGTTTTCTTGTTCTCAGACCTCAAGAGAATGCTCGCTAGATATAAGTTTTGCGCTGATGAAGAAGTTATTGCCGCAACTGAAACCTATTTTGAGGCTAAAGAATCGAAGGCATCGAAAAATTGTATGAAAGCTTTAATCGTCGTATCGCTCTCGAAGTCAAATCAAATTCTATAAGGATAGGAACTTTACATCAAAATGTATTCTAAACCGTCTAGTCAATAACTTGCTGTCATTTAAATTCTGCAATTCATATTGCATTTGGATGTTCGCCATTGAATAGAAATACTTCGATGTCAAGATCAAGGTTCCTCCTAGAAGTCTACTAGGCATCAAATAAATCTAATAAGTCGGCTGTCATTTGGCAACGCAATGATGCTATCTTACCTCACTGAGTGCCACAAATTGATAATGTTATCAATTTGTGGCACTCAAATCATCTAAGTTTTTGATCCGGCTCGAAGGACCAAAATGTTTGGTTTAGAAGGATGTTTTAAATATCAAAGCATACTAGGTCAAGAGAGTATTTAATGCTGATTAGCTATATGCTTGTTAAGATGCTGAAGAGTAGAGCCAGATTTAGAGCTCTGGAGGCTTCAGGGTAACAAAGTAGTGGAGGCGCCTGGCCCCAAATTATTTTCCAAATAAAATTAAAATAAACGAGTTTATCAATAAATATTTTAATTATTTATTGTGAAACCAAGTAGATTCTTTTAGTATTTAACAAACATATAAAAATATATCAAAAGAAAAGTTGTTTACTAGTCGGAATTTAATATATTTTTTAGTTCCAAAGTCTCTAATGTGGGGACCCTCTTTTGAGGAGGCCCCGGAGCTATGGCCCCGGTTGCAATCCCCTAAATTCGGTCCTGCTGAAGAGACTGCCTGGGACTGGGCTATACTCTCGTATATGTCGCAACTCCGATGAATTAGTAGTCGCTGCGCTTGAAAGTCAGCAAACCAGAGTGAACAAAATGTGCACCCAATGTGCCTCTTCATAGCAGCATAACTTTAAAAAAAATCCGTATGGAAATAGTGATTTTCCTTAAGTGAAGAATCTGCCTGAATTAATTAATTTTAACATAATTCAAGTGTCAGTTGTCAAGTATCAACGGTCTACAACAATACTGATGTCAATGTTTGAGGTGGCAAAATGAAGCTGGTTTTTCTACGTTAGTTAGATTTCAAAACAAAACATTTGTTATTGATAAGCTCCCTGGAATTTAAATCGTTCTGATTATGAATGGATGACTCATACATCTTTCATCAGTATTTAGTTATTTTGGGAGAAATGAGCGGCTATTTGGGTTGAACGTGAAAAATATGTATAATTTTTTTATATAAGATTTGTTTATGCACTTCTTGTACTTTATTCACCATATTTCTGTTTTTAGTTTTTCCCTTACTAGGGTTGCCTGTAAGAGATCGCTTGTTAGCGATAAGGCTGCCCGTTGCATCCCTTATAATTTTTATGAATTGTGTGCTGTGTTTTTTCTTGCAATGCAACGAAGTATGAATAAATAAATCAATGGCGCTGCAACCTTTTTAGGTCTCAGATATCTGTATCTGTTTCATGACCATTTGTCAATAGGCAAGAAGATGATCAGCCTGCCACAAGCTGTCGACTTGGGTCTCCACGGTGCGATTTCCTCACGATGTTTTCCCGTTCGAGCGAATTTTAAATGCGCACATAGGAAGCACAAGTCCATTGGTACACAGCCGGGGATCGAACCTATCCCTATAGAGTCTCACGCTGAAGCCACTAAGCCAATACGGCTTGTTAAAAATATATATAGAAAGAAAAATTCACTGTTGTGTTTGGGGCTAAGGTTTGTAACGTCTTCAGTATTAACCTCTGATAGCTCTGGATTATTAATATTCCTCCATTCATAATAATCGTACGAGTTTCAAGGTCGTTTTGTGGATTCCAGGATTAACACCGACAAAGAATTTCATTAGCTGCTTTATCGCCTAGAACAATATGTCCTGTAGCCTGTCTAGACACGGCGTACACATGACGCTAAGTGTGTCGTCACAATTAGGTCACAGTGATGTCAACTCCCGACAGCAAAAGTGCGCTGAAGATTTGGGAAAGCGCTACATTTCGTCGCTTTTCCATAATTTTGCGGTAAAAGTGACCTTCTTTTTTCTGGCAAAAAAATCTCAAGCGGTTAAAAAAGTGCTAGATTAAGAGCAAATTTTTTTGAGCGCTGACAAATTCAAGATCCCGCTGGCTGTCCCGCTGTAGCGGTCATAGCGCTAAGTTGGCATCAGTGTTAGGTCAACGTTCCATCGATCGGTGGTGTGCGCATGCGTCACCATCTCAAACGAATATTTATTTTATAACTTAAACAATAAGAATCAAATTTCCGTCATTCTCAAGCCACTGCAGTTTTCGTTACTTTGGGACTTCAGAAGGAAAGTTAATAATTTTAGGTTGACTTTTACTGTTAAATCCTTTCTGTTTTGTAACATTAATAACACTGGTTTACGAGTTGAGGTCCTAGTTTCGGATCCCGTGATATAACGACCTTTATCTTAGTCCTAGTGCAGTCCCTATGCACAGACAGTTGAACAACCACAAATTTCCTATAATATGTCTGGACTATATTGTACTGTTTGTTTATCTCTGTACGAGCCAAGGCATATACATTTTGCTCACAGGCTTTCTTAGTTTTATACGCATGGCGATTTCCTAAATCGTCGGAGTTACGCCCCGAGAGTTACATTACATTCGTTTCATAGCAATTAGCATTTAATTATTACGGTTATATAAGAATGCGAGTGGGTAATAGAGTAAAAATAGAATCCAAAATTAAAGAACCCCGATGACCCAAGAACCGTACAGACTCAGAGTGATGTCGATATACCTAAGCAAGTTACTTTAAATGATATACAAAAAAGTGCGTTCGTACAAAGTACGCAATGTCAGAAGTGAAACGTCTTAGCATACAATTTTTTAAGTCTTGTTCATATTTATACAAATCTTAAACTTTAGATTTCCGAGACTTAGAGGGAGGGAAAAAGGAAGATATGTTATGAATTTAATGAATTTAATTGTCATTAAAATATTAAGTGTCGAAAATTAATACAAATTATAAATTTAATTTATTTCTTCGATAATAAAACACGTGGTATTTTTGCTCTCTCCCTTTTCTTCGACAAAAACGCTGCACATCTTCATGAAACTTATATTATTATTATTGCGTTTTATCCGTAAAAAATTTACCCTCATGCGCCCAAAGAACTTCAAAAACTATAAATCTGATTACAAAATCCTTTCAATGGGCGCCGTTTGCAAATTCGAATCATTCAGACACCTCGGTACATGAACGGAGGAGCTATACTTAATACATAAAAAATTTGACGTCGAATTGATAAGCACATTCTGATCTTTTTCTACCACAATAAATAAAATAAAAATATAACGAAGAAACGAATCAAGATCTGATAAAAATTTATCCAAAACACTCACAGTTATTTATGTTTCTATAAATATAATATAGAATAGATAACAGGAGGCAAACGGGCCGGAGGCTTACCTGATGTTAAGTGATACCACCGTCCTGGACTGATACTGGATACTGGACACTCAATACCAGAAGGCTCGCAAGTGAAGGCAGGCCTTTTAAGAATTGGTGCGCTCTTTACTTGATGGACCCTAAGTGGAATTGAAATACTCCAGAGGGCAGCTGGTTCCACATAGTGGATAGTTGTTATGAATTCATCAATATGCTCTCAATAATATGTGGATACTAACTTCTATTCCTACTACTAAACTTACCAAGGTGTTTGAAAATGCAGTACCTAAAAGAAGGCTGTACACATCAAAAGTTAAATAATGTATATGGGTATTGCTTGGTCTGTTGTCTGTACCGGAACAAACTGTTGTCTCTAGTCGAAAACTCGAAACCGGACGGGTCGACTAAATCCAGTCCGATTTAACCTCAAGAAGACACAAGTTGCGCGTTTTACGATAAAAAAACATTCTTTCTAGCTACTCTTTTCTTCGAGTAGTACCGGAATAAACTGGTGTCTGTAGTCGAAACTCTGCTCCGTGGAGTCTTGGCCTGATTTCGTTTGTCTAAATCTAGTCCAATTTAATGCCAAAAAGAAGCTAAATAAGGAAAAAGAAGAAGAAGAAGAAATTTTCCGCAAAAAAAAAACACCCTTTGCCGCTCTTCTCTTTGAAAACACTCTCCCTTAAAGCCACAGCTGGCATTGGAAAACTGGGCGTTGACACGTGTGTTTAGTTCCGCGGTATTTTTAACGGAAAAACTAAATTAGCCTTCGTGAAGCTTGATGTGCTAAGCACGGCGAGACGGCAAGAAAACAGCATACTTAAACGGCCGGCTTCGCATTCTCCAGATTTGCTCTAGCATTGAGTATCTATGGTAGTCATCTCTGTCTATCACATATCAGGTGAGGTTCCTGCCCGTTGTGAGACCCTGTAAAGACAATCATGTCATCAATATAATCAATGGTAGCCCCTATCTGTTCGCTTATATCTTGTCACACAAACACGGTTATAATTAATAATAATTACTGAAGTAACCTCCAACAGTTTATATTATTCTTTCAGTTGGGATACGAAAAACAAAGTCCGGCTACTATCTGGAATAATCTAGTGTTCAAAAACAGCTGGTAGTTTCCTACAAACATATTATGTTAAAGGAATTGTGTTTTCCTTCCCATTTTAAATTGCAAAGCTCCATTTCTGAACTCTTGATAATATTTTAAATTTTTAAAGCTTTGTTTCAACATCCAACTCTAGACAAAAATGTTTTAGTTTTAATTACTTCGTCACCTACATGCACCGCAGTAGATGAAAGTATATAAGTACAAGACTATATATAGCTTACAGATGGATGTAAATAAAATAAGCTTTAGATATCATTGACTAACTGACAATTGTTGGTAGGTAAACCATCTCGATGAAGCTACAATTTTAACACACAAAGCAAGAATTTTCCGCCCTATAATTGTTATGTACCTTATTATGCAAACGCACGTTCGACTTTCATTAACTATTTACATTTAAAAACACATGTTTATTGAACCCTAATATTTACCCTGTTGCGAAAGCAAGCGATGCGCGCGCACCTCATTCACCCGCCCGGGACGCGGGGTGCGGGGCATAGCAATCGCGGGGGAGGGGTGCGGTTACCGTTAGTTTCCGTGTGTTCGCGCGGCCGTCGGGGTGACCGCGCGGCCGATGCGTGGCCACAACGGCCGACCACGACGGAATCCCTTTGGTGGTCCAAGGTGGCCACCATCTCCAGCCACCATGTCGTAACATGATGGGTTACAACAGTCAAGGCCACGGTTACAACAAATTGTTCGCTCAGGTGCGTGCGCAGTGCGTTTTATAAGCGATACTGGAAGATGGGCTTCAGCCGCGTATGGAATTTCTTGTTAAATCTCGGTAATGTCGGATTACGCTAGGATCCAGGAAGTGGTTTCCAGTATACTTACCAGCTAAATGGCGTACAGTTTGTTTGAATAAGACTTGTTTGTGTTTATCTATCGTTTGTAACATTGGTTCTATCAACTCCTCTCTCGTCCTCATATATTTAGTTGTACATACTACATCATAATCGAATTTGACCCATCGTGTAATAGGATTAACTTGGAGTAGTAATTCCCCATAAATTTAGCAACTCATTGTCCATTCGATGTGGATTGAAGCGATGACGCTATTTAGCCTGGTTTTTATCAGTCTATTATCGTGTCAGTAACGAGATTGTAATGACACTGGTGATTGACGTTGCTTCAGTCAAGTACTCTAATAAAAAAGCTAAGAAAACAATTTGCTCCAACCGCTAGTAAAGTTAATATAGAAATCAAATTTTGAATCACTTTCGCCTCATTTTACTATCAGTAATTTAAAAATAAACTCCTTAAAGTTTTTGAGTCGAACCATAGAGAATATTAGACCGTCAATTCTTGTAATAATAGGTACAAATTTAATTAGTCCTCTTGAAAGTTGTTCTCTCTTGAGCAGTTAGATGAGATGCAAGTTTAAGCAAGTCCGTTTACGTCAAAACATTTAACTGACATCAAAACAATAAAAGACTAATAATAATCACGAACAGTTCTATTAATAAAAGTTAACCGCCCGTGCTACAAAGTTAGGATTTCAATAACATACCAAAATATTTAGCTAAAACATTGTTAATCCAAACTACGTCAAACCCAGATATTCTATTTCTAGTGTATAAACACTGATTCACTTTCATCCATAAGTGTATCTTCTATCTTTGGAAGATTATTATTGTTTTTGAAAAATTAACGTTGGTCAATTGTCAATGTCTCTACTTTGACACGAAAACTTTCGTCATTATATTTAACAATGCTACATATATTTTAATCTGTAATAGTCTAATTTTTAAATAATACAACAATTTGAAGTTTTAATTGCTCAATCTGCAGTGATTATTAAAGAAGCTTCTGGAATTAAGTGGCTATCTTGGCTGCGTACAAAAATGAGTGTATACTGTATAGGGAATGGAATGTGGGGGTTGAACATTTAAATGACGTCATTGATATCGCCGCCTGTCTGCCGCCAACCAAACCCTGACCAACAAACCTCTGAGATAATCGATAATACTGGCCGAATAGCAAACTTTTTGTTAACTCATTGAAATAATACTTTATATTAAAACACAGAGCTCTTTGCTAAAGATGTTAAAATACATGCAGATTTTATTTGTAGAGTTATTAGCTTCATTATTCGCACGTCCAGTGTTTTAGTCTTAGTAATTTAGTATTTGTAGTGCATTCAGTATTTAGTTCTTATAGTAATTATTTGTTTTTTCTCACACGCTTACACTAATTAAAGCTAGCTATATGTATGTTGCTTTTATTGCGCTTCATTTTTATCACGTCATTAATTCATAATTTCTATTCTCTTTGAAGGTTCTCTATATGTTTGAATACTGCATGTTTTTGTATGTACATTGTCACAAACGCGGACCCAGCTCTAGAGGTTACTGTTACTGCCACTCAAAGATTAACCAAGTGCGACTCGTTCACATAGAAGTACAGAGGTATCTCGATAATTTGAATCTCTAGATAAATTTTTCCCCATCGATTAATTGAATAAAATCAATGTAATTGGTCCCTTCGGTAATTTGAAGTTGAGGGAATAGTATCTGCAACATGCGATCATTTGAAGTCCAGGTTTCTCTATATAAATTGAAGTGTTTATCACGCACGGACCTGTCGTTTGTTTGACTGAAGTTGCTCACTCAATAAAAGATTACGGACTTTCGAAATAAAAATTTGTGAATTGTATTGAATTGTTAATACATAATATATAGAAATAATAAATCACGAATTTTGATCAAACCCCTATTTACTTAAAATCCCCCACGTTGTTATTTAAACGCTAGTATAAATATTATTTATACTAGCGTTTAAATATTTTATTATATAATTTGAAACAAGAATTTCAAATTATCGAGTGTCAACTATATAATATGATTTAAATAATTAAATAATGCTCACATTGCAACTAAAGTTCTTTATTAATCACATCTAGACTCAATTAATACAGATCTCATAAATTTTAACTGTCTTTTGCTGTATTAAGAAAGAAAAATAAAAGCCAGAAGAGACATAATTTCGAAATAAAAATTTGTGAATTTTATTTAATGGTTAGTATATAGAAATAATAAATCACGAATATTGATCAAACTCTTATTTACTTGAGTCCCCCTCGTGGTTAAACTCGTAATTTGATCGCTTGTTATTTTGAACTCCCCTTGAGTTTTAAATTATCGAGAGTCGACTGTTTGATATTCGAAACTATGGTAAATGAGCAGAATTTAGAAATATCACGACAAAGGCAGGGCACGCCCATGCTGGATCCGCGTCTCTCCAAAAAAATCTCTTTAAATTGCCTTTTTATATTTGCATGTATGTAATTATTTTATGCGAATCTATTTGCAGATTAATTTGTGCATTATAAATATGGTGGGCATGTGTGTCTGATTTTTCTTGTGCGTTGCATGCAGTGGGCGTTCGCGCACGTCAAATGAAAAACTACAAGCCGCTGGTAAGAATTTCCTTTGCTTTTTGTGAAAATGCGTTTTTCGTTTCCCGTTATCTTCGTTGCTGTTTTCCGAAATAAAACTTTGATTTTATGATGTATGAGAGCGTGAAACGAAAAATGCAGAATTTTATTACACTATACACTTCCTATTTATATGTTAATATCTTTTTTTTTTAATTCTTTGATCAGTAACACAAAAATTTCTTTATGATTACAAATTGTTAAGTTGGGACTGTGTTCTCTTTAAGAATGTCTCTTTAAACTGTATTATCGCTATAAAGAATTTTTTTAAAGTAAAATATACAATTGGTCGGCGGTTTGGATTCCCGTCGAAACAATAACAGTTTTAGCAGCCCCTAAAATTTAATATTAGCAACCCGACCCGTTTCGCTCGGGCAACATTGACCCGTAAACCCTACAAATTATATACCTACAACTTCTTCATGAAAAGGTAGATATATGATCTATCTATCACCAATGTGAAAACTGCAATAATTTCCGTGTTTGTTTGTATGTTTTTGAGTTCATCGCGAACAGAGAGACTTTCTCGCTGATCGGAGTGTCAAGGTCGTCATCGACGGAGCTGTTCCAAACTTAAACCCGTGAATGCTGGTGTCCCATAAGGCTGTGTCCTATCCCCGATTCTATTTATTCTGCATATCAATGTAATGTTGCAACTTAGTAACATTCACTGCACTGACGACACTGCTGATACTCTTTACACTGACCAGGCAGGTATTTCTCGGGCAGTTATCGATGAGTACCGGAACAAACCTGTGTCTGAAGTCGAAACTCTGCTACGTGTAGTTTTGGACTAGGGTAGACTAAATCCAGTCCAATATAATCCCAAGAAGACACAAGTTGGCGCGTTTTCTCTTAAAGCCACAGCCAGCATCGGAATACTTGGCGTTGACATATCGAACGACGTTCAGTTTCGCGGTCATTTGGTGGGAAAGGCTAAATTAGCCTCCAAAAAGCTTTCTGTGCTCAGCAAGGCAAGACGGTACATCACTCCGGGCCACCGCCTGCAACTGTATAAAGTGCAAATTCGGCCCCACATGGAAGTACTGTCTGGGCGGGAGCTTCCCAGTACCAGCTCCTTCCACTTGACCGTTTTCAACGAAGAGCGGTTCGAATCGTCGACTACCAATCCCTTTCCGAGCAGCTTGATCCCTTGGTGTTGTGTAGTGATAGCAGTGTTGGCCTAGTGGCTTCAGCGTGCGACTCTCATCCCTGAGGTCGTAGGTTTGATCACCGGCTGTGCTCGAACGGTGACGGAAAAAAACCGACGTGTTTTAGACCCAAAAAGTCGACGGCTGATCATCTACTTGCCTATTAGATTGAAAAATTATCATAAAACAATTTATCTAAATGCTTCGAAAACGAGTAAAACATGCTAACAGACTGAGGAAGGAGAAACGTATTTTTCCCATGTGTAAGCTTTCTAAAGAAAGAAAGACTATGAAATTTCGTTAACGAAACACAGTAAGTAAATTTTTAAAACAATGAAAAACTGACGATCAAACTAAATTAAAAAAAAAATCAACCCTTCTTAACAATCAAATTGTCCCCCTGTGGGGCGTAGGCTCCACGTTGGGAAACACTAGTGTAGAGTGTAGTGTGCGATTCCCCGTTTCCCAAATCTTGCTTTCATCTCAAAGCAAAATATCACTCGGCTGCATGTATCTGAAAACACTCGTATATCGAATGTCGTATGTCGAAGTACCACTGTATGTGTTCTTGCTATGTTTGTGATCATGTACTATGTTTTCTTATGGTTTTGTTTACGACTGAATCTCACGAAAATTAATGAATCAGTTGCCGCGTTACGACCGTAAGAATAACAGACTATGATTCAAGTGTTTACTCTGGCTTCAGATTTATTTATTTATTTTTTATTTTATATTTATTTAGAGAGTGTCTTGAGAGAGTCATATTTAATCTTGGTCTTTGTCTGCTAGATGTCGCTGCAAATCTGACTAAGCTGTCAGTTTTACTAAAATGCATTTAAGAATTAGGTTTTAGGTGCCATAGTCCGGTCAATTTAGACATCCAAGGTTACAATAATTCGCACTTGGCTGAATATTGGTATGATTGCTCAATACACTATTATAAAGGAAATGTGAAAAGTCCTCATCGATCCGGCTCGTGCAAAAAAATTTACTCGGGGTCCAAGATCACAAAAACGGGTTTTTCGCGATTTTCAGCAAGATGGTAAGTTTTATCATAAAATTAGTTTAGAGAAAAATTGTAGATCAGATAATTATCTATAAAAAATGTCTAAATACTTTTTTTCCTAAGAGCCACCGTTTTTGAGATATAACGATTCAAAAAGTTGAAAGAGTTGTAATCGTCATAATATGCACACGTTTCCAAGCCACCTTTGAGGTAGTGTACTTAGCGCGTTTTTTTAAATGTGGTTTCCCCGGTAGGCCTATTCCACTGATCTTTTATGATTCTGTTTAATTTGAAACTATTGAATAACAAAAAATAAGAAAATTTATCCGTCTGAATCTAAATCATCATTAACTTCTGCTTTCTCTTGTTCTTGTTCTTCTTCTCTTCCTTCTCCTTCTTTATCTTCTTCATTCTGGGTGTTAATAAATTGTCCCAATAATGACACATCGCATGTCTCTTCGTCAACATCAAATGAATCTTCAATTGTTGGCAATTAAACATTGGAGCATGACCGGCCTTGACAGTTAGAACATGCTACAGAACAAAACAGTCCAACTTTTTTGCAACCACATTTAGCACTACATCCCTTTTTACAGTTGCAAAAAATGGTGTATAGTAGTTTTTCTGGTGCAGTTGGAAGTAAAGTCTGAACTGGCTCTAATGAATTGTCGACCAACATCCAACCCCAGTCTTTTGGGTCAAACTGATTACCAAGCCACACTTGAACTTGGTAATATACCCGAAAAAGATGTTAATGAGCAGCCGCTGAGGTTGGAGGAAGACATGCTAACTGCACTTGTTTTTTATTTCGAGTATTTTTAACGAAACATGCATATCTGAATTTATCTAAGCACGTAATATTTTTAGGAGCACCATACATAGTGAGAAGAAAGCGAATTCCGTTGGTGATAACTTCTTGTGGAGTTGAATTACTCTTTTTAAAAACTAAAAAATAGGTTACAATAAACACGTGTTTTCACTCCAGAGCGATGTTGCTGAAGGTTACACTGGCGTAGAAAATAAAGGACTGGGTTTTTTTTTACCCGAAATTTTCATATTTTATATGTCTCAGTCACACTGACCGATAGAACGATATTTTTGCTTGTATTACGGCTTCAGTGATGTATATACGTGGTGTACTTATACATATTATGACGATTACAACTTTTTGCTGAAAATCGCGAAAAACCCATTTTTGTGATCTTTGACCCGGAGTAAATTTTTTTGCACATGCTGGTTCGATGAGGACTTTTCACATTTCCTTTATAATAGTGTATTGAGCAATCCTACCAATATTCAGCCAAGTGCGAATTATTGTAACCTTACCCCTATTTTTTAGTCTAATTTGACCGGATTACCACGTTGGTCTCAAAAATAAAATGTTAGTTATTCTGGAAATTGACTTTAATTTTATTATAATTATTCAATTTATGTCGTAATCAATGCAGAAGTACAACCATAACTTGGATTATTTCCGCTTTAATCCAGCAGTATTTTGTTTTTATTCCAACTACAAAGCTAAAGTTTAGGTCAAATTAGATTTTGTTTTACGTTCAATATTTGCGTGTCACAATGCGTATGTAATACAAGAGTAATAACACAAACATCGAAATTAG
The DNA here is from genome assembly GCF_905475465.1 of Pieris napi. NCBI lineage: Eukaryota > Metazoa > Arthropoda > Insecta > Lepidoptera > Pieridae > Pieris > Pieris napi. The sequence goes on from NC_062247.1 coordinate 1,164,627, forward strand.
CAAAAAGGCCAACAACGCACGTGCGAGCCTTCTGGCAGTCAGGCCTCCTACCCGTTTGCCCCCTGTTATATAAAATAAAGCATCAATCAAGATATTTTTAATGCTATATAGAGGCGCTTACCATTTCAGGGCTCAGCGGATTCAAACTATTCACAACCATCTTCAGAGCTGTCGCTGGACGAGGATCGGGAGGCCCAGAGACGGGAGAAGGAAGCCCAGGCCCTGCTGCAGCTGGATAAGGCGAGGGTAAATATTTTAACAAACAAACAATTTCCGCAAATATTCAAAATATACACACTTATTAACATCAATTGTAAATTTATATTGACTGCCAGTTCTCAATACAAGAGCGTAGCACGGAGAAGAAATTAAACTACGAACTCTTTTTATCACTTTATAATGAAGAAGGAGAGAAAGAGAAACATTAATTCTTTATCGGGCAAACTCTGTTGATTTTTTTAAGTCGTTACCATGTTTTACTTTCAGTACGCTCCAATGCTAACAAAAATTATGTAGCTATGCTATGCTAGTATAAATTATTTAAAATTTTATTACCGCGCGAACTTACATGCGACAATGACATCTATTTTTAAAATGAAAGAGATAAATTCTCTTGTTATTATTATTACGAAACTGTAAATAATAGAAGTGGAAAACGCCAATTTCGAGGAAATATAGCGGAGTTAGAACCTGGGACGGTTCTACGAAAGGGAATGGTAAAATGTTTAATAGGAAAACGAGAATGAAATCAAGGCAACCATAAAAGTTTAACATTTCATATAAAACATTTTTGAGAGCAAAAAGCTTATGGCTTCTAACAATTTTATATATTTTTTTTATACAATAGGGGCAAATGAGCCTACGGGCGCCCAAAAAGGGCAGCCCATGGACAGCTATTTTTAGTGGGTGCATTGCCGGCCTTTAAGAGTACACCCTAACTTTGAATAGTTGGAGGTACCTTCCAGGGAAGGCCCCCCCCCCACTGGGAGTCGATTCCACAGTTTGCTAGTTCGCAAAAGAAAATACACTAACCTAACTAACTAAACTGAGTTCAGACACGTCTCATTCGAATTTTTCGCGATTATATATTAAACAGTACTTATTGGTGCTGGATATATTCGGTAGTGATCTGATCAATTTTAAAGAAAGCATTGTTAAGAGCCTATCTCATACCTAATCTGCTGTTTTTCTGGTAATTTTTTTCTACTTAACAAAAATTGCTAATATTTTTTTTTGTTTATGTTTACCAAAATTGTCAAATATTTATAAAAGATAGCTTGTAACATATACTGTAGATGCATTAAGTATGATGTGGTATACTTCAATAAATAAATAAGCTATTTTACTTACTAGGCTAAGACTTAGATACAATAAACATTTTTGTATTAAATCTTTGTTCTATTTTTGTATCGATGTGACCTTTATGTTTTAAGGTTTCATGGCTTCGAAGCCTTCGTTATCTCCACCTACGTAATTAAATGTCAAGATCAAATTACACTATTTCTAGGATGCGTAAGCCCCAATCACCTTGCAGGATTACTGACAATTCTCTCCCTGGGTCGGCAAGTCCGTCACCATGTTTTACAACGGTGTATAATTTTGACTGACTTTGACTTGACAAGTCCATCTCGTTGCGATCATCTACGTCATCTTTTGACTTCGGTGTTGCTTATGCAGTGGCGGATTTACCAGCAGTCTGAGTATGCTGGGCTGGAAATCGGTTCCCAAATTTGCCGCCCTGGGCGGGATTTTTGAAGTTATACTTTTTTTTGGCGCCTTAGGGAAAAATGATGAGAGTAAATTTTTTCTTTGGTTAGTGTGTTTTTTCTACAAACGTATATGGCGAAAAATAAAATTTTTGAAAAGATTTTTATCTTGTTACGCCTTTGGCGTAGTATCTCTTCCCGTTAGCCCGGACATACAACGACGAATATTTAAATCTTGACTTGTTTAAGCTATCTCAGAATCTTTAAAAGAGTGTGAAGAATATCCAAAGCGCTCAATCACCTGCATCATGAGCATACACATCCTCACGTACATACCCTCACTTTTACACCATCACACAACCGAATTAAGTATTACTTAGTATGTATGTATGTATTGAATATTTTTTTCCTTTTGAAACTGTTCAAAATTTTGTGTAAATGTTATGTATTCCATCTTTGGCTATATTAGCTAGATTACGAAATAAATGTATAAACTAATAAATCTTACTTAAGAAATAATATTTGTTGCCAAACCACTCCAGAATTTTGGGGAAACCAACTTATGATTCTCTGTTCCTTTCAGTCGAAGCCGGTTGCCTTCGCAGTGCGCACCAACGTTGCCTACGATGGAACCATTGACGATGATTCACCGGTGCACGGCAGCGCTATATCCTTCAAGGAGAGGGACTTCCTGCACATTAAGGTTCTATTTGCTTTTTATATAACAACCCCTCGATAGGAGGCTGACCTGATGATACCGCCGCCCATGGGCACTCACATTGCCGCAAGTGCGTTGCCGGCCTTTTGTCAAATTGGTTCGGAAATACTTCAGTGGGTAGCTGGTTCCACATAGTGGTGGTGCGCGGATAATGCTGCCTTAAAAAACGCGGAATGGAATGACGGACTTCGAGGTGACGGGTGTATTTATGGAATTGTACTATTAAGTTTGTTTTATTGTTGTCAAATGAATAAACAATAAACATTTTTTTTTATCCTATTTTAATATTTATTAATTCACGTCATACTGACACCCTCAAATAATTTACAATAACTGCCCATATAGTATAAGATCCCGCTATACAACGACCTTCACCGAGATGCTTATTTAATGAAACTTATTTTATATTTAATTTAATATGTCAATAAATATAATCCATTTGGGTTGCCTAGCAAATTTCAGTCCAGAGTATGTTTAATTAATATTTAAAATTTTTTTTTTTTAAATTACGTTGCGTTGGAGTTTGATTGGACAGATAAGTGACTTATGACGCATTTCTACGTTTGTTTCTTACATATTTATGTATTCACAATGTGTAGTCGCGGATGCGTGGCGGACCTATGTCAACTTTGTCAACAACAATACAATGTTTTGCTGAACTTGCAGGAAGGAAGTTTCGTTCATTCTTCTTTTAACAAGCTAAAAACATTTTCAGGAGAAATACGACAACAACTGGTGGATCGGTCGCAAGGTTGAAGTGGACGCAGACGTGGGCTTCATTCCGTCCCCGGTGAAGTTGGAAGCGGTCCGTTCGGGGCTCGGCAGGGGCCGGTACCCGCGACCAACTTCCGGCTTGGCCCCAAACCCCTCGCAGACGCTCCCCAGCCGAGGTAGCACTCCCCCCACGCCCGGTACGTCACGCGCAGACCATTACACGCAATCGTGTAGTTGCTCTTCACGACTCCTGCTATCCTGGTACTTTGAGGAATTTCAGCTTAATTATATATCTACTATTTGCTGACCCGGCAAACGTTTGTTTTGCCATGTATATTAAGGAAACATTTTTTTAAGTTCAATAAAAATAACTATCTACTATAATAAAAAATAGGGGTTGATCGTAGAGGGTTGAAAATTAGGGAAAAAACAAAAAATATTTTTGGGGTGGACACCACTTATATATTATCTATATATACTATATAGAAAGATAGATAGTAGACGATTCTCAGACTTCCTGAATATGAATAAAAAAATTCATAAGAATCGATCGAGCCGTTTCGGAGGCGTATGGGAACGAACATTGTGACACGAGATTATATATTAGATTAAATTTAATTATTTTGTTTTATTTTTTTTATATCTTTTGACATTTTTTTTGAATAATTATAAATTTCAATATACATATGAATTATCCAATGAATGAACTAGTTCATAATGAAAGAAGTGAAACTATTTTTTTTAATGTATTAATTTTTTACCGGAGTCGTGAGGAGTATAAATTTTTGTAGATTAATCATATCCTATGGACATTGTCAATTCAATTGCGTAAAGATATCAAATTAATAAACCTTTGAGTGAATTATAAATGCCCTTGTCCGTAGGAACCATACAATAAGGCTTTTAGACACGACTTGAAACTTTTTTTTTATAAAAAGGTTTCACTTCGTGCGTTTCTGTACAACGCAGTTGATGTTTTGTAAACGGCTTTTTATGTTAATTGAATGATCAAATTTTCTAAAATTGATGTGGTTAAGTTATTATAACAAGTGACGTTTATTATCACACCTATATATTATATAGTCGAGCACTTTTTGAAGTTCTTTTGGCGCGTTAGGAAAAAATGATGAGAGTAAAATTTTACGTGCGCGCGCACACGGTCACAAAAAACCGACACCCTAAGCTATAGTCAACATTTTAGTTTTTTCCATTGTTAGTGTCGTTTTTTCTACAAATGTAGAATAAAAATTTTGAAAAGATTTATCTTGTTACGCCAAAAAAGTATAACTTCTAACGCGTGACATAAGTACGTACACACGTTTTTTTTTCGAGGTGGCATAAAAAACGAGTTGAGCATGACGTACTGACCCAAATTGTATCGCAAATTCGGCTTTGTATATCGAGAGCAAACAACGTCTATGGCGAGAGAACGGACAGTTATTTGATTCATAAAACGAAAGTTGAAAAACTATTTTTTTTTGCATTTGTCGCGCTCCGCATCAAGACTGCTATGGTTACATTAGTACAAAACCACATTGGTTTTCTAAATTCTTGATTTATTATATTAAGCTGCGCAATCAATAAATAAAAAAATAAAAATTTCTTAGTCAACTATATAAATTTCCCCTTTATGTACTTAATAAAGCGTTAATTATGTAGAGTGAAGATACATTCGCATTAGTGAAAATACTCTATGTACAGGTTGAACAGACTTAAGAATATTTAAATCGGCCCGCGACAAATGCATGTAGAGTGAATGAATAAAAGATCTGTGATCTGTTTTAACGACAAAAAAGTTACGCACTTTTTTTATGAGTTTACAAGAATCAAACGTCACTTGTCAAAATATATTAAGCTGCTTTGTACCACCATTGTCACTCATTTCAGCAATAATTTTTCCTGGTTCACTGAAAAGTTTCATATTTTCAGATACGCCACACGACAGAGGTAAGCCATTTGTTAACCAGGAAATAAATGCTTGTTTTCACTTTCTTCATCCCACCTTCCATTGCTCCTGTAGTCTAAGATTCCACAGGTTATCTACGATTTTCTTTGCTGATTGATGCCTGGTTTCTTTTGGGTACTTAATAGCAGTACGAGTAATGAGGTTTTATAGTTTTTTACTACTCTCTTAAAATAAGAGAGTGATTTTATTATAAACTTATCTAAAAGAAACCTTATTTACTATTGTACTGTTTAAATTGATGTATATGTATGTGATTATGTAGATAGGACCCGCAATATATGTCAAAGCATGAATAATTTTTGTTTATACAAATGTCATAAGAACTTTAAAGTACCAAATCTGATAAAGCCTATTTGCCTGTTTGTGTTTAAACGTTTACCAAACGATTTGTTTAGTATATTTAGTTTGTACCATTTCTATAACTATCTGTAGTCTGTCTGTAGACGGGAAAAGTTAGGTAAGAAAGATGGCGCCGAAATTTTCTTATTACCAAAATGTTGTATGCTGTAAATCCTACAACCACATCTACATTTAGCTGTAAAATTCTCTCGAGTCTAGAGACAGACTCAAAGACGTAAATGAACTATAAATAAATAATCGGATTTGAAGGCAGAATACAAAATACCATCCGTATCACCTTGACTGATTCTTAAGGCAATTTCTGCCGCGCACCACAACTATATGGAACCAGTCGCCTACTGAAGTATTTCCGAACCAATTCGACTTAGGGTCCTTCAAGAAAAGAACGTACCAATTCTTAATAGGCCGGCAGCGCGCTTGCGAGCCTTCTGGCAGTGCGAGCGTCCATGGGCGGCGATATCGCTTAACATCAGGTGAGCTTCCTGCACGTCTGCCTCCTGTAACATTAAACAAAAAAAACTACTGATTTTACAGCCAGCTTTAAATTATTATTTATTATATTACCTTATTTGGCCAACAGCGAGAAATTAATAATTTGTTCCCAGGAGAGGACTCGGATACAGCCGGGCGAGGGCGTGGCGCTGGGGCGTTACCTACGGGTAAAGAAAAACGAAAGCCTTTCTTCAAGAAGCAGGAGGCTTGCACGCCATACGACGTAGTGCCTTCGATGAGACCCGTGGTTCTCGTGGGACCTTCGCTGAAGGGTTACGAGGTCACAGACATGATGCAAAAGGCTCTATTTGACTTTCTCAAACGGAGGTTTGAGGGAAGGTAAAAAATTTAAATGGGGATTTTGTTTAACAGGATGCGAAATTCTTCAATGTTTAGAATTACCACACTCTTGCATGGTCTAACATGATTCCGACACATCAAAGTCAAAGACAAAAGCCAAATTCATTTAGGTACACTTATAAATGTCAAAAAAGAAATATACATTAAATGCTTCTAATTTTCCATTTCCTGGCAGTTCTCAAATCAAGGGCGTAGAACGGAAAAGAAGAACTGGCTATAAACTCTCCGCCACTCTTTTTAAATGCCAAGTTTTTGTTTCACAAAATGTTTGTTAGCTGCAACTATTACACCATGTCCCATATAATTAATCATTAAAAAAAACTAATCCATCCAACCCCCAACCCACATAACCCGTAACTCGTGACCGAATCACTAACAATTTCAGGATAATAATAACGCGCGTGATGGCGGACATTTCGCTCGCAAAACGATCCTTACTCAACAACCCGTCGAAGCGAGCGATCATGGAGCGCTCGAACTCCCGTTCCACCTGTCTCGCCGAAGTGCAGGTATTAATCGTTTGACGTTTCACAGAATTATCATCACCAGAGTGACAGCTGACATATCTCTGGCGAAGAGGTCGTTGCTAAACAACCCGCCTAAGAAACCGTTGATGGACCGAGCCAATTCGAGAACGAATTGCTTGGCTGAAGTTCAGGTTCTGGCATGATTGTTTGGGCTGACCGACACTAACCAAATAAGTGGTGTAGATGCACTAATCACCCCCTAGAAAGCCTAGAGTTTCATACTAATACGGTGGATGAATTGTGTATTGCATGTTATGTTTATTAATTGTTTAATAGAACAGGGGGAAAACTGGCAGGACTCAGGCAGGCTCATCTGATGTTAAGTGATACTGCCGCCCATGGATACTCAATGCCAGTGGGTTCGCCGGGGCGTTGCCGGCCTTTTAAAAAAAAGGTTAAATTTTACAATGTTAGCGGTGATTTCGTTTTGACGACCCATAAAATTTCCGAAATGGGGCCGTTCAAGTATTACGTAAGCAGATTTACCCCCTCCCCTCCCCCCTTTTATCAGCAAAAGTAAGCCAAGCTCTCAAAATATAATAGTACATAAACGTATTATTTTTTATAGGAATCCTCGAAAATGCTTTTTGTTTTCATAGACAACATGTGGGTAATATGTGTAAAAAAGTTAATAATTACAATACAAGATCACCCCCCTCCCCCCTATGGTGCTTACGTGTCCCAACCCAATACCCAATGTGTCTGGTGGTGTGGTATAACATATGTTTATTTATTAATTGAGCTTTCGTGCTCTTTTTAGCAAAAATTTAGCAAAAAACTTGAGAGTATTAAATCTTCCGTCAGTTTCTGAGTAATTTTCTAATGTTTTCAGACGGAGATCGAGCGGATATTCGACCTGGCTAGGACGTTGCAGTTGGTAGTTTTGGACTGCGATACGATTAACCATCCCTCACAGCTCGCGAAGACCTCGCTAGCCCCGACCATTGTGTACCTGAAGATATCTAGTCCTAAGGTAATATGATTTGATAAAAGTGATTTTGCACGTTGGAAGAAAGATGTTCTAAAAATATGTAACTTTTGAGTTTCAGGATTTAAAAATTATTTATTTATTTTATTTATTAACACTTCGTTGCAAAAAACAATAAATCAAACACAATACAAAAAAAATTATAAGGGATGCAACGGGCGGCCTTATCGCTAATAAGCGATCTCTTCCAGGCAACCCTAGTTAAAGAAAAAACTAAAAAAAGAAACATGATTCGTGCGAGAAGTGCAGAAACAAATGTTATATAAAAAAATATATATATATACATAGTACCTTAATCTAAAGTAATAGAAAAAAAAATATTAACAACAGACTAAAAACTTAAAAGCTAATCTTACAAATACATGGACAGCAAATAGTGATGTAAAAGGAAACATAAGATTTATACAAGTCACGATTGATCAGGATAGGATAAGGTTAAGAAATGTTTATGCAGAAGAGTTTTAAAAGATGATAGAGAGGTAGCCAATCGTAAAATTAATATAATTTACCATTTTTTTTACTACGTTATACACGCTAGAGTCAGTGTTTCCCAACCTTTTTTGTGCCCCACCTTAGCGCTTCTAAAATTCTTAGGCCCCCCTATGTAACATACGAAATTTTGATTATTACAAAATTGAAGTGTTCATTTAAGAAACTTAAATGATAGGTTTTAGGAAGAAATCACTAGGAAATTGTTAACGAAACAATGAGTAAATTTTCAAAAAATAATTACAAAACTGAAATTCAAATTCAAAATAATTTTAATAAAGTGTTTTCTATATTAATTTGCTTCCTGGCGCTTGACGGTTGCTGCACAGAGATTTTCTATTAGGTTCCAATTTGGTTAGCTTCAGTTTCACGTCTCCACGTTGTGTTATATCCAGTCGATTTTGTTTGCCCCCCTTAACTACAAAATTGCCCCCCTGTAAGGCGTGGGGCCCACGTTGGGAAACACTGGATTAGACTCTACTATGGAACTTGTATGAAAATTAGTATTATACATTTCTTTAATTATATCTAACGACCTAAATTAAGTAGAAGTCAAATCAAAAAATTTTGTTTATTTATCTGAAATATTCCAGGTTTTACAACGATTAATAAAATCCCGCGGGAAGGGGCAAAGTAAGAACCTGTCGGTGCAAATGGTTGCTGCCGAGAAACTGGCTCAGTGTCCCAATGAGATGTTTGATCTCATCTTGGACGATAACCAGCTCGAGGATGCGTGCCAACGCATCGCGGATCATTTGGAAGTACGTATACGTGCAAAGTTCGTTCGTTCGTTCGAATAATAGAATTGTTTGATCTTTATTATAAATAGAAATATCGAACTTGCTTTTAATGATATTTTTAATGTGTCAAAGGACTATCAGACAAGAGGTAAATTCTCACTGGAGAGTGAGGGTTTACAACGAAAAACGAAATTGTTCCTTTCAATATAATACGACAAACGAACGTAGTAATTTCTTGTGTCAACAAATTTTTGTAAAAAAACAAAAGAATTTTTGAAGTGAAAACTTCTTTAGGGGCGTTGTACACTTTTTTTTGGAATGGGTAAAAATATTAATCGAAAATTCATAAGACGGATGGAGAGTAGACAGCTGGCACGGCGTATTTAATGTAATATAAATTGTCATGTTTGTGTACGATAGCGCAATAAATAAATATTGTATTCTACCACATAAATGATAGTACTTTTATACTGATAAGTAAAGCAATTCGTGCAAAATTATTCCCTAACCATTCCAAAATATCAAAAATGCACAACTTTAATATTCAAGTTTTCACTTCTGCCGGCACTCCCGGAGTGCAACCCGTAGTTTTTTTTGTCTTCATTGTACATTTTAACCCCTCTGATTTCAAGTGATTCACCACATGAGCACCTCACAATGCCAAAAGACTGGAGTCATGTGATGTCTTTTAAAATTGGTACGATCCTATTAACGTGGAAACTTATTGCAGAATTATTGGAACGCAACGCATCCGCCCGTCGCGGCCGCCGCCCCTCGCCCCGCACCTCACCCCTCGCACGCCGCAACCCCTCACGCCCAGCCTGGTGAGTACGAGGCTAAACAAAGATAGCCCTTTAAAACTGTGATAATTATAAAAAACTAAATCAGTAAGTTCGTCTCTTTCTATCGAATTGCGTTCACGCTGTAATGAAAGAGACAAATGAATGCTTTAATTAATTTTTTTTTAAATTAAATTAAGAAAAAAAATTCGTTTGAAGTATCGGGAATAAAATTTAATAAATCGTATAAAAATGTTTTCCATTTGAAAGAAATCAAACTACACAATTTTTATACAATAATAAAAAAAGTTCATAAAATTTTTAATTATGTCATAATAGAATGTCAAATGTCAAAACTGCCTAATGTTTTAGGTTGTTTTGACAAAATCACGGTCTCTATGAAGCGACCAACAAGAACTTTTAGACTTGTTTAGTTTTTACGCATAAATTGATAATAATTTATGTATGGGAGCTTTGGCGATACTGTCAACTGCCAGAGTCATTATATGACAGAGCTTATAAATAACAAAGTCAAATCAAATTAACGGTTTTAAACTGATTTGACTTTGACGTTGACAGCTGACAGTAACGTCATCGCCCCGACATACATACAAGGAGTTCACATTCTAATAATTCGGTCACAATCTCGTCTCCACTGTCATAAGTCAAGCTTCGTACAGAAAATGGTTTGACAGCTCTTGTTTGAGTGATTGACGTTGGACCTTAATACCACAAAGGTGAATACCGAAAGATGCGCCAAGTATACCATAGAACATATCTTGATGATAATAGATAATATACATACTGATTTGGCCAGGTTACACCGGCCGTGGTCAAAGGCACAATCAAGTGTACTCAGGTACTAAGATTAGTGTTGTAGATGTCGTCTCGTAGCGTACTCACGGAATACTTAAATAAGTTTGGAAGAGGCCAAGTTTGTACCAGCGATTCCGCTTGACAAATTGTCTATTCGGAAAGAGAGCCGGCGTTATGAACTAACCATTTCAGTCATTTTAAATGCTTACTATGACTAACTAACTATACTCGACGCATTATGAATTGAGGCTACGGGTTATAAATCATATTTATCGGTCGGTCTCGCTCGCACTTACAGATGGAGAGGTGTAGTGATGTGCGTAAGAATTGTAAAGGTGCATATCGATAATGGGATAGGTACGATCGATATGCTAGTTTTGTCCCAAGTCTTGTGGTAATTGGTTTTTCTGAGAAAGTCCGCTTTTCGTAAAAAGTCCAGAGTGGACTATATCCGCTCTTTCCATTAAATACGTTTGCAAATCGGAATTTTTTTAACCCTCGTCAAAATTTTTCTTGGTATTTTTCTAGAATTCTACGATGACGCTTCAACCCCGCGTACAGTGGCGTAACTATACCATCTGGGGCCCTTGGCAAATTCTTTTGATGAGGCCCTATCAGAATTACACGTTGTATAATGTATATGTCCCATTAATGGCAATAGGCCTCGTCGTTTAGGCTAGAGGGAATTGTCTGTAGTCCCCACGCTAGCCCAATGCGTATTGGAGACTTCACAATACAGAGAACATAATATCTCTTGGGCAGGGCCCCTCTTGGGGCCCGTAGCATTTTGCCAACCCTGCCATTCTATTGTTACGCCACTGACCGCGTAGCTATCCGCGTAGTATCGATAACGGGTTGCGTTGCCTGCACATTTCTACTGTCAGTGACATTAATTATTGTCCGACGCCTCAGTTTAAAATGCGTCGACTATAATAATGGCTAACACTGCCCCAAAACCGACGGTTCTCTTTATGATGTACGCACAGACTATACATAATCGGCATTCCATCCTTATTGATTTATTCCGTACTAATGGTTATAAAAATATGATTGCTTTAAAGGGAATAAATATAAATGTGGAGGATGGAAATTATCAAGAAATTACTAACAAAACGTCTATCACATATAACTTATGTAAATAAATGGCTTTGTTAGTATGACAAGCATGATTTCATTTATAGGAAACATATTAAAAATATCAATTTAATTTAATTTGAATTTATAAAACTGATACTGTACCTCGTCATACTTATACATTATATTTCGGTTTAAATTAATAAAAGTGTAAATGTCCAGAGTTTTAATAGAACGTTTGCGTGCATTGTTTGTTTAATGAACGGATAAATCTTTGTATTTCTTCAAAGTATACTAAAAAAATAAACACTTCGATTGAAACTCATGCGTGACTTTTGACATTGACACCTGTCTCAATTCACAATGAAGGGGGAGAAACTTAAACGAAAGATAAAACGACAGCGCGTCAAAAGTCATGTCATATCGAATGAATAGATTAGAATCTATTCATAGACAACGTCTACTGATTTGTGACATTCCTTTCGACCAATCAGAAACAAGCGAAATGCGTCCTTTCATCTTTCATTTACTTTCTAAGTTTCCTGTCTTGAGCATCACCCATACTCTGTAACTAACAATATTTGTTAATATTGAACCCCCTGCTCACTCTGGAGGTCACCGGGAGAGGTCCGACTCCTATAATTACGAGAGGGAGAGAGGTAACTAACAATTGTATGGTATTAACTGTAACTCCTTCTTTAGCAAAGTCTATTTAAAAGCAGAATACACAGGAATTTGTCTGTCTCATTCACTGGAGTTTTACAATTTTAGAGTTATTTTTGAAGTGAAAACTTCTTTAGCGGCGTTATACACTTTTTTTGGAATGGGTAAAAAATGTTAAACTCGCGTCAGGACACGTGACCTGATCGAAAATTCGTAAGACGGATGGAGAGTAGACAGCTGGCGCGGCGAATTTAATGTAATATAAATTGTCATGTTTGTGTACGATAGCGCGATAAATATATATTGTATTCTACCACATAAATGATAGTACTTTAATACTGATAATTAAAGCAATTCGTGCAAAATTATTCCCTAACCATTCCAAAATATCAAAAATGCACAACGTTAATATTCAAGTTTTCACTTCAGCCGGCACTCCCGGAGTGCAACCCGTCGTTTTTTTTTATATTATAAGGGATAATATCAGACAATAACTTAACCATGGCAACAACGGCTTTAAAAAAATTCTCATCTCGGTGTTGTGAAAACGTCTTTCCAAAATTATATTTTAGTTTATATTCAGACATTGTTTTTTGTTAGTCTCTCAAATTTAACCTTAAGAAAAGGTCCCATTCAGTTACTTCCGGGCCATACACTGCTGAATATAAATTTAAATCGTAGGCTTTTGATTTCACTCTGCACCGATCATCTCTCACACGATAGCTGAATGTTGTGTCGCTTTTAGATTAGTTCTCATACATTATTATAGTTTCATTTCACTAGTTCCTGTTCATTTCAGTACAAGCATCTGGGCAAGCGCATTAGCATCGCGGAAGACCATTTTATCCTGTTGTCATTTAGCAGACCGGCGTACCGTCCAGGTTGAGTCACTTCGGATCCCAAGTATTGCTTTCACTAACCGTGGTGTTGCTTCTACTAATTTTCACCTGGATTTGCACCTGAAATCGATGTCTTTTATTTTCGACGCTATTTTTGAAGCAAATCTTTGCACTTGACTTTCAAATTCAACCAAGCCACGAGATGCATGAAGTGGACACGGTCGAGTTGAAAGATAGAGCAGGCGGTGTTGTCAAAGGTTACATTGGGTATCGGTTTGCATTTTGCAGCGACGCCACTGCCGACGCCGGCCGCTGGGGTGGTCCCTTGTCCGGGCAAAGTGCGAAATGTCGGGGAGGTCATGCCGCCTGTACCTTAACAGGGCCTCGTAAGTGCGTGCCAGTGTGCCACGACCCCTTCCAGCCCTCGTGTGCCGTGTGACCTAACTGTAAATTTAATTATCCGGTCGCGAGAATGCTTCATAACATTGCAGTTGACTTGTCATCGTGTTACTCACTAACCCAAAAAGACTGTTGTTCCTTCGCTAATATTGAATTCAATAATCCAGGTGCCAGATCACGGGCGGCCCGACCGGAGCGCCTCGAAGAGGAGTACTACCCCCGCGATCAATACCACCGGTATCCGCGGGAATATCCGCGAGATCGCGACTATCACGATGGATATTCCCACGACTACCGAGCGGACGAGGCCTACGGTCACGATTACACGAGGGAGTACGGCCGCGACTACGCCAGAGAGAGCTATCCCCGCGAAGAGCGAAGTGCCAGACCGCGCGAACGCGATCCGCCGGAGGACTACGGGCCGTCGAGACGCGCTCTCAACGCCCTCTAGCCCCTGCCTCGTGTCTCTGCACCGTATCCGGACCGTTCGGCGAAGAAGCTCTCGGTGGAAGATGTCGTCTCCCGCGTCGTGGGGCTCGCGATGCGCGGGTGTGTCGAAGGATTATTGTTTTGGACCGCTTGGCCACTCTCATCTCTTAGTACCCGCCTTAATAGCACCGATATCCTTGCAACTCATCGAGCTACGAGATTTTACGTCGATACACTTATGCACTTTCATCGATGATATTATTAATTAATTGTAAATATAGATAGGCCCGCCGGTCGAGGGGCGTTCGAGCTCTCTATCGAGGCGATAGACGTTCGGGGAATCCCAGAGGCTTCGGTGGGATACGGTGCGGAGGACGCACGCGGTGCTTACGGACCGGTTGTTTTGCCATTTTGTGTAATTTTCAGAGATTTTGAGTATCCGTTTTCGCGCATAAAGACGCTGTTTCGATTTCCTGAGCTTTGGTGGCTTTGAGAACGGAACGAAGCCGGCTTCTTGGATCTATATATGTTGTGATTATTTATGCTATTGCTAGCTAATAATTTTCGTTCGGCGATGTAGATGTTGATTTTAAGTATTTATATTTAAAAATAATTCTAAATAGTAGAATTGGAGTATATTTGTAAAAAATACGTTGCGTTTAATAGTAATTTATTCAAAATATTGCAAGTTAAAGTCCTTGTAAAAATATGGACCAATTCCCTGTTCCATAATTTGTTCTGTTTTCCTAATAATGTAAAATAATTAATTGACTTTGCTAGGAGGCCAACAGACGGCTTTCTGGGCTTCAGTTTTTGGTGTAAATGATTGTGTCGTGAAGAGATATAGAGAGGTGCCGTCATAGTATATCATAATTTGCGAGTTAAAACACTAGAAAGCGGTCATAACAACTACGGTACGGTACGGTACTATTAAAGGTATAAATACCAGCGCTGTACAGTCTATGAACTGATATGTTTAAATTCCCGTATTATAAACATTAGTACTTTGATTCGTCAATTTAATTATAGCATCTGCGATAAATTTCACGTCTTATTTTACAATACTTGCAAAAATTTACAGTTGTTAAATTCCGAAGGTAGTTCAAGAAAATTTTTGTGTTTGTCGCGGAGTGTCATATGAATTATTTTCCTATACGTTTGTGCTAGTAGATTGTATACGTATGGAATTGTCTAACGTTATTGACAGCTCTATGGCGGCACCGTAAGGTACGAATCACGTCTGTATAAATACTGAATTATCTCTAGTGCCGTTAGATATTATCTAATACCCATTTTTTGGACATACTCTTGTAATTATAATGCATCGTCTGTACTTCATTGTTGCAATCATTTGTAAATAAAATACTTTATATCGATTTGGCATTTTTTCTTCCTTTGAAAATATATTTATAAAATACTTAGGGATTTCAAATTTCGATTCTCCACACATCAATTCGATTGGATAAAAACAACCAATCACTGTGCTGTTTGGAGTGAGTTCGATATTCAAATCTAGAATTGAATTCGTAGTGTACGGGAGCACAGTGATTTAAACTACGCAATGATACTGAACTGAAATAGTCTGACTAGAATTTTGTTTCTTTGTGATAGGATGGTCTATTATAAGGTAAGTTGTCCTGCAAGGACTAAAAAGCACTAGTGTTTCAGAGTATTAGGAAATGTGTCCCAAAATTAAAACGTTTTTAAAATTTTGTCGCTGCGGTGACGGTAGTTTAAAGAAAAAATAAAAAACAATGTAAAACATATTCATATTTATTACATCGTTAAATTCAGTGGACATAGTCCAAAAATAAATAAAACATCACATAACAATATACTTCTCGCCTCTTTGGTGTCTACTAGCTACATTATATTAATTTTATTTACAATTTACACCAATTCTAAAATGTCAGTACAAAACTATTTTATTTATTTCCGTCTAACGAAATGTTTTTACAGATTCAATGTTAATTTTAGGTTATAAAGTATACGAAATGATCATTATTACTATACATATATGTATGTGTAATGCGTATGCGCAATAGTACGTGGTCTTTAACACGAATTTAATATGGAGACAACCTAATAACTTGGTATCAAAATTAATTAAAAAATAACTGGATGAAACTGATAATCTTATTTCAAATACATTACAATATATTAATTTATATTAATTATTACGAACATTACATAACAATTAAAAGAAAACATTAACTGAAAACTTATTTTGGGTTTGTTTAAAACATGCGTCAGTTGATTATCGTATTTGAGTATGAAACATTGATTAAATTATTGTGCAATTACTTTCCTAAAAGACAGATCTTTTATTACAAGCCTTACAATTACTCCCTTATAAAAAGTAAACCAGTTTAATTGCACTCTTAAGTACTCGTTCGCCTCCTGTCAAATGTTTACTGTGATATAAGCTCAAACTCAAACTCAAACTCAAAATATCTTTATTCAAGTAGGTAACTAAGTACACTTTTGAATAGTCAAGTTAAATTAATCGTAAATTTACATTTACTACCAGTTCGCAAGTCAAGGGCGTAGAGCGGGTAAGAAGAACTGGCAAGAAACTTTCCGCCACTCTTTTTAATCGCCAAGTATTGTCATACAAATTGTTTGAACTGGAGCAATTCAATCCCAAGGATTAGGATCATTTAAGTAGTCCTCAAATTTATAAAAAGCTTTGTTGATTAATTTTCGTTTAACGAGGACTTTGAATTTATTTAGTGATAATTCTCTAATTGCGCTTGGGAGTTTGTTGTAAAAACGAATACAATTTCCATATAAGGAGTGATTTATCTTTTGGAGCCTGGTTGGTCGTACACTCAAATTAGTTCTATTTCGCGTATTATACTGGTGAAAGTCACCATTTGTTTTAAAATCGTTTATATTTTTTTGGACATACAACAAGGCTTCAAGAATATATTGACCAGATAGTGTCATAATATTTAATTCCTTAAACTTATTCCGTACCGACTCCCTCGGAGAAACACAACAAATAAGAGTACTTTAACTAAAATAACTGATTTATTTTTTACAAATAACACTATGAATATCATACAACATCCATCTTTGGTTCTTTCCATATGTACATATATATGTCGCGTGGTCATATATACAAATAATCATTTTTTGTTTCCCTGCAATAACTTATACTTGGGAACTTGTATACTGGGCTGTACCTTCGGTTATCGCTATCCGACTCAAGGGATAGAGCTGATAATGCCCTAGAAGGTTCTTCTTCTGGTTCTGGGAGGGGGATAGTCCGTGGGGGCAATGGGGGCGCTCGAGGATTCCTTCGAACCCTGAAGTGGCAGTCACTGTCTGTGGGCCACGCGCGTTGGACCAGAAGTGGAAGATCGTCTGGGTGAAGTTTCCTTTCGTACTCTTGTGCTGGGCAAACCTGTAATTTAAAGGTTGTGTTTGTGAGTGTTTCAATGTGATAGTATTTGTATAAAAACGTTGATCGAAAATCTAATGAATTTTAAAGTAACATTGCCACATTGCCTTTTTAAATTTGTTTTCATTTTGTTTTTATTAATTTTTAATTATTTTTATTATTACTATGTATTGTAAAAATATTATAGAAACTTAATAGTAAAGTTAAAATCTTGTTTAGATGTCATTCTTTGATGCTTTAATTGAAACTTTGTCTATCCAGAAAACAACATCAAGTAAAATGTTATCAAAGGAGTGGGTTACGCTTGTATTTAATTTTATAATTT
The DNA here is from genome assembly GCF_905475465.1 of Pieris napi. NCBI lineage: Eukaryota > Metazoa > Arthropoda > Insecta > Lepidoptera > Pieridae > Pieris > Pieris napi. The sequence continues at coordinate 1,182,417 of NC_062247.1, forward strand.
AATTATATTTAATTATATAATATTTATGAAGTGAAACTTCTTTAAGTGCATGAAGCCAATTTTTTTCCGGATGAAACGCAATAATAATAATATTAGTGTCACGAAGATGTGCACCGTTTTAGACGAAGAAAAGAGAGAGAGTGAGAAGGGCGAATAACCTTATAGAAATTCTATTTTTTAATTTTAAATTTCGTAAAGAGAATTTATGAAATGTATTTCATATTTTATGCAAAGAAGTTTATTGAAATCTCAAATGACGAATTGTAAATTAAAATGCCACGTGTTTTTATCATTGAAGAAAAAGAAAATATATAATTTGTATTAATTTTCGACACTTAATATTTCAATGACAATTAAATTAATTAAATTCCTAACATATCTTCCTTTTTCCCTCCGTCTAAGTCTCGGAAATCTTAAGTTTTAGATTTGTATAAATGTGAACAAGACTTAAAAATTAAGTTTGCCAAAGAAGTTTCATTTCTGACATGTGTACTTTGTACGCACGCACTTTTTTTTATTCTCTATTACTGGTTCTCAAGAGGCTTACCTCATACAACGAGAACCTCTCAACGCCTTCCGTTGAGTCATAGCAATGTAAGAGGATAGCCAGGAGCTCGTCAGCAGTGGTCCTCTCACTTGTAAGGAGGCACTTATACTGTGATGAGGACATGAGAGCGGAGTCGTAGATCTTCACCAAGCCACCAGGACGCATTTGAAGAGAAAATCTGAAAACAGGTATAAGTAAATTGTACGTACTTTTTTGTGAAATTATAATAAATTTTATGTAGTTTTCGAATTATAATATATATTTTAAATACTACTAAAGTTTTGTGATTTTATTTACATGAGTCTGAAATTTTAATTTTTAATCACCAACGCAAAAATGGGTATTATAAGTTTTGTTAGAAAGCTGACCTGTTCGAAATGTTTCTTCGCTACAATTTACGAGGATCAGACGTTATAAGGTTACACTATTTTTGTGTGTAATGGGTTTATAAACATATGTATACCTAAAGTTGTATGTACCAGTACCAGTGAGCTACACTCAAGATAATATACTCTTAATAATTTTGACTTATCGATAACATACATCGCTCTACGTTGTTTCAAATACATAGATTAATAGATTGAGTTGAATCATAAATAGTGAACTAATTGCTTGCTCCACTTAAACCAATTTAGAACGAGCAAAGTGCCCGTGAAATATGGGATTTTTAACATCATTATTTTTTATTACACCAAGCTTTATAAATAGTTGTAATACTTAATATTATAACTGTCTCCTTTACATCTAGCTACCCTGCGGTCTAGGTACCCGCGTTTATCTCAAATGGTCTGGATAAATGGCCTATCCAACACGAATTGTTCAATACAAAGCAGTGACTTACAATTAATAATATATTTAATTCTAATTTTTTTTTATTGACGCCGGGCTCGGTATATAAGAAATACTCAGCATTTCACATCTACGTTGATAAAAATTATGTACATAAATAATGTTAAGTTTGCGCCTGGTAGATAGTACCGGTGACCCCAATGCTGCCATGCGATTCTGTAACTCACTTTTCGAATTCTCACAACGGTTTTCGCGGTTATAGAATCGCAAGGCTCCTCGCTCAACGAATAAGTATCGCAATATAGCGAGGAAATGGTGCCATTAAAGGTACACTGCCACACACACAAATATTTTAATTAAGTAGGACAAAAATATTGTAAATACTGTATATTTGTGGAAATAAATATGTTTTGACCTACAATGTTCATTAAGGATAATTGGTTGCATACCATAGCATGACGGAAAATTTACATTATAATCGGTTAATCGAAAAACTGGCGAAAGGCACGCTAGGTGAGCAATAATGTTTGTAAATTCATAATTCTATAAAAAGGCTATTTATATAATTAGAATTCTCTAGAAGATGTCTAAGACATATCGTCATCCATTAATGAAAAATTATATAATTAATCATTATATTTTCACGGTGTAAACGAAGTTTTATGTTTTATTCGCGCTTCTATTTTGCGTGCTAAGCGTTTGTTATTATTATGATATTTGATTTCAATATGTCAAGAAGAATGGCGTAATTGTGGCAGTTCCTAGCAATTTCCTTGTAAAACACTTGACGAGTAAGAGTGGCGAAGAGTTTTTTGCCTGCTATGCCCTTGATTTGGGAACTGGTATATATATTAAGTTTAGATATTTTTTGAAATGTTTGCTTAGTTTAGAAATTTATTTAGTAAAATTGATGCATACTTTTTATAAGTACTTTTATAAGTATGCATCAATTTTATTAAATAAATTTGTATTTGATTTCCAGAATGAACACACATTAAAGCACTCTTAAATGTGTTTTGTACCTTAAATAACTGGAGTATTTTTTTCCCTCACCCTTCCTTTTACTCTATTAAATTGTGCGTTAATACGTTTCAGACTAAGCAATTAAATCGAAATCAAACACGTCAACAAAACACAATCCATATGGTCAAAGGGCTCTCGAAGAATTAAAATCCCGTGTTTAAGCCAAGAATAGCACCGGAAAGAGGACAAAGCGTTTCTTTTTTGAGCGGTGGTCTATGTTACTATTTCGAAGCGCGAGTTTTGTGTTTTGACATTTTACAGAAAAAACAAACGTTTATTTCGTTTATCGTTAAGTTTTACTTCTAGTTCATAATAAAAAGCTACCTGCTGTACACATGAAGCTTCGGGACAGTGGATTTTAAATTTAAACTCGTAACTTTTATTTAGGTGAAATGTTAGGCTTCCTGTGCTTTAATAACAAATAGTAATAGTCGATAATAAGCAATACGTTTGGCTACATACATAACACAAAATAAAAACCAAATTAGTGGCATGCCAGAAAGCAATGGAAAGAATAACTAAAAATGAGATAAATAGATAAATAGCGAAAAAATAAGACGAAAACAAAAGTCATGGATGCCTTACATTAGGCCCTAAAACAGAAGTGGCAATGGGCGGGGCATATAGCAAGATACACAGATAAAAGATGGATTTTAAAGACAACCAAGGGGAAGAAGGAGAAGAGAGCGCCCAAAAAAAAGGTAGAAAAGATAGAAGCGGTAGCAGCGTGGCCTGCTACCGCTTCTATCTTTTCTGGACATGGAAGAGGACACAATGGACAGAGGAAGTCAAAGACAGAGTCAGTTGGCAAATGCTGGAGGAGGCCTTTAAACGTGAAGGGGTTCCGATCGACGGTACTGAAGCAATACAAAAAATTGCAGAAGTATCACCACCTTATTTGCTACCTTGCTTACTAAATATTTATAATGGGGCATGGGACAAACTTTTATTGATAGCTTTTATTTAGAAGTGTCAGCTATCACTGACTATTTTATGTTGTTGTTTACCACGCAATGTTATTTGAAGATTATTTTTTAATTTCTGATGTTTCTACACTAAGCTATCTTGTGCCGAGATTGAAAGGGTAACTGGCAAAAATTAAATGATTACGGCAAAACATAAAATAGGATGGAGAGGGAAGATGATCTTAGCTTAATAAAATTGTATATGTATTTATTTTTGTATATTATATGTAAATAAGATGTGAAAAAATGTGATTGTGTGTGATTAGGAATATATTCCTAATAAGCAGTTTAAAATACTTATATGTATATCATCGGAGACTCAATGTTATTATCATACTATAATTATCATATTAATTTATTGTCTGATATCTGCAATTAATATTGCTTAGTCTGATAAGGCACAAAGGTTGCGATCTAATTATTAAATTTGTCCCAATATGGGATTTAATTGTAACCTAGATATTACGAGACAAACAATATGTCGTGAATAAATCATTAATATGCCAAGATATATATGTATGCTTGTGTTTCAATTAAACAACTTGCGCTTTTATACTTTATTTAGTTATTTAAGTAGAATCATAGTATTCGGGATTTTGATATATAGATTTACTCATCAAATAGGCAAGTATGTGATCTGCCTTGTGCTTGACGCGCGAATGTTAAATGCGCACATAGAAAGTCCATCGGTGCACAGCAGGGGATCAAACCTACAACCTCAAGGAAGAGTGTCACACGCTGAAGCACAATTCAATGTCTTTCAGTAGAAGTAATACAAAATATTTGCCGACTAAGAGGAGTGGCAGAAGACTGACCGGTTCTTCTCATGTTCTTCATTTTACAAATTGCATTAAAGTAAATTTAGACTTCAAGTGTAAAAAAAACCTCCTCCCTTTCATTCATTCAGATTTGATTTGTGAAGTATTAATTAAATAGAGAGTTAATAGGAACAGACATATGTTATATATATATATAACAAAATCTTCCAAATATATAATAATGAAATTATCCAGATATAAACTCACACGCATAAAAATTATGGTTGCCGAATTGGATTTCGAATCTACAGAGACCTTATGTATTTTGACATGAGTCTGAGGTTCCAAAAACAGACACAGCGGTTATAACAACTCTCAGCCACACTCAAATACAGAGTGTATTATACGCCCACACACATACACATACATTCACGCATACTTAAGCTCTTATACGTCTTTTGTTTGATTAGTTGTAACACTTACTTCTTTTTCTTAATTGTTTTTGAAGTGAAACTTCTTTATCGGGGTTGGAAAAAATTTAATGTAACATTTTTTCGTTACGCCGTACGCGTCACGTTTTTGGGTTACGCGCCATGTTCCTTTTTGAAGTCAAACTTCTTTATCGGCGTTGGAAATAAAAATTACCGTCACATTATTTATTAACTTGCACCATGTACCACGAAATAATTGTAATCAACAACACTACACGGGTGTGGGGAATAGCGTTTGATCCATTTTGTCACAACCATATTTCTGTCATGAATAAAGTTTTATTACTATTAAATAACAACAAGTTACACTTACTTGGAGTATCCTTTAGGATGACAGGCCTGTAGCGCTGCCGGTCTTGCATCATCATCCAGCACCAGGGTGGTTCGAAGACCAGCAGCTCGTACCCTGACTTCCATGCTGAGATAAAACAGCCGAGGGTCTCTGTGCCTCATGCGGAACTTGCCCAGCAGCGTGGAGACCACTTCCTTGGCTGTGGTGCCCCAGGTGACGGAGAGGGTTTTGTATTCGATATCTGGGCGAAGACAACGCGCGTAGACTTTGATTGTGGTCTGAAATAGAGAAAAACGTAAAAATAACTTAATTTTGTATCATATTTAGTTTTTAGTCATGAGCTTTGGTTATTGTTTTTATTCATATAAAAATTTTGTATATTTATATAAAATAGAATAATTCTAATTATAATAAAAAGTATTTTTGAAGTTATACTTCTTTAGGCGCGTTATGATAAATTGATGAGAGTGAAATTTTACGATGCGCGCGCACCGTGACACAAAATTAACAGAATGAAGTTGCCCACGGAAGATGCTACGGCATTGGACATAATTTAAAAACAACATTCGAATAATAATAGAATTTATGTTACACTTAATGTAAGAGAATAATAATAAATATTTATTTATTTAATTTTTCAAATGTAAACTGAACTTTATTCCTTTGACTCCTTTTCCAAACTTTGATTATTTAATTGTAATTAATTATTTGCATGCAATCAAAAACTATTTTTAATAATGCCAAAGAAGTATTTAACTTCTTACGCGCGTACATAAGTACACGCACCCTTTTTTATATTTAATATTAATGTTTCAATAAAATAAAAAATACAAATCCGGGAACTTTGCTTAGTTATGTAGGTACTTTGCGACAGTTGTGTCAACTCGGCTAACTTCCTGGACGGGACGGAGAAACCGCTAACCACAAGATATCAATACAGCTTTAAAACACACCTACACTAAAATTAATTAAAAACAAAAGCTCTGGTCGTTGGCCTATGTTTGCTTTGAGTTTGTTTTTATAATGTTTAGTTTGTCATGACTGATAAATGTCAAAACAAAATGAGAAAAGTCTTGAAACTAGACACTTGAAGCTACGGAAGAATTTTGGAAACGCCACACAAGTTTTAAGTGGAAATATTTAATCCGTATAGCAAGCAATCGCTTATAAATAATCTTATGTAATTAATAAAGGAGGTTTTTATCATATTTCTGTAGTAAGATAACTTTAAAAATTAAAAAAAAGAATAAACGCGGAAATACGAACAGCTGCGATTTTTATATAATGAAATAATTATTACGATTACAATGTTATATTTAAATACATTTAAACAATAATTTATTATATGTTCATCTTAATTATAATAACCAGTTGCAGTAGTAGTTAGTATTTAATAAAAATAACCTGTGTAAACAAACGTAAGAATTTATACTTCTTTTTCGCAACAAGATAAAAATATTTTCAAAATTTTTATCTTTCGCCTTAACTACGTTTGTAGAAAAAACGACACTAACATAAAGAAAATTTACTCTCATTATTTTTACCCGCGCCAAAAAAGTATATCTTCAATAAATAATGGTTGATTAAACAATACGGCAAAAATAATAAAGAATTGTTTATAGAAGACGAAAAACAGTGGAAACAACATAATTATTACTCAACGCAACAGAATGCAAAGATTGCAGAAAATCAGGTTCCCACGCGCGAAGGTCTGCGCTTGCGCATGTAACGCAAAACATTAAAAATTACGCATTTATGTAAATTTTACGTCCTCGATATGTCAAAACCGTTCCGATTTCCGAAGTTCACACGACGACCACAGGTTAAAAAGCTTTTTAAACTTCACAGATTTCATGGCGTAAGAACAAAACATTCTAAATTCAAAATTTGACATTCAGGACCACCATAAACAAAGCTTGAACTATTTTTATTGCACTGAGGAGGTCGTATATAAACTTACATGTATATTGTTAGGATGAAACGCCAAACGCGTTCTAGGCGCTGGCACGGGCGCGGCCATGGTACGTGCGCGCTACGCGGTGTCTATTTCGAAACTGCAGGATTTACGGTAAGAGCCTATACGGAAATGGTAAGGGCTGGGGTATAGGGGAAACACCTGCCGTTTCCTATTACAGGAAACCCTACGCACTTGATAATCGCACGATAATATGCGTAATAAAAATTGATGAGTTAATTTAAGCCGCGATTTTTAATTGTAGCCGACTTGATATAATCTGTACTGAGAATTAGTCTATTGAAACTATTCTTGCTAAATTAATTCATGATCTGAAGTAGGTCCTCCTTTTAAACCTTGTCTCAAAGAGTCTACTAATGTAAAAACGTGTTGCAATTGTTTTAAAATTTATAAATTGTTAAAATAATTGTCACATCTCTCTATCACACTAATATGACGGTATATTTTTATTTTGGGATTAAACCTCCTAATTATTTCAATGCCGGAACAAATGAGATACGGACACATATCATAAAGATATGAATATTATAAATAGAAATAAATTTAAAAAAATAGTAATAAATAAGAAACAGTTTTCGATATTTTTGTACAGGACTATCAAATATATTAAATTGGAAGAAAGAAAATAAATAAAAACAATAAAAAAGGATGTATAGCTAAAAGAGAAAGAACTAGCCCCCCAAAGCATTCCCTGTGGGCAGCTTGTCTCTTCTTTTAGGTACTTGACAAATGAATCAGCCATTTAATTTTAAAACACCAATTTCGGAAATTGCGTATAAACTAGAATTTCTCACAGTTCCAAATCTAATAATATTTGATAGGTTCGAAGGATGGTTATTACCCAATATCCGATATGAAATGGAGCTTCGATTCGTCATGGTCGATTAAGATACAAGGATTTTGTTTATTATTTTTGCGTTATTGGGAAATAGCGGCACCAAATTAATTATTACGCCCATCAAACCTTTTTTGCATTTAGCGTTATAAAAACAATTATTTATTTATAAAAGCTTGCCAACGCTCGGCACTCTGATACATTTGTACAAGAAAAATAAAATACAACATTGGTAAATTGCAGTAAATCTGCTGACGTAATACTTAATGGACTACCCGGCCAGGGGACGGCCCTTCTTGGCTGCGGTCAATCTTTGATTTTCTAGCACGCGCTGTAAAATCAAAGATTGAGTTTTATTCTGTGGTGGTAAGGTGTTCTTCCTTTATTTTACGATAAACATTGAAAACAAAATTTCTCGCTTAAGATAGGAGTGACTTTTTGGACATTTTCACAAAAACAACAAATTTAAAGAAGTTAATCCAAAAAGTCTCAGCAGCCGTTGACATATCTCGTACTTTGATTTGACGGATGACATTGCAATATGAAAATCTAATTTTTTTATTTTTGTTTTATACCGTGAGACTCCGGTAGACCTATAGGAAACACTTACGTTCTCTCACCATACACGTTTGCTCTTGAAGTACTCTCTGACCTCTGTACTGGGAAGTAAGATTTAGTTATTGTGAAGTAACTTTTGACCAAAAGGTTAGAAGTTATGGAATAACATTAGACGATTTATTTCATGTGAATGTCTAGAAAATATAAAAAGATCGAGCAGATTGGCCACATTGACGATGCAAAACACGATGGCAAACATCCCATAATCAAACTTAGTATGGTAATGAAGAAAGCGCCGGTAAAAGTGGTCATCATTCGTGAACTCGGTAGGAAATTGAAAAACACCGGACGGAGCTGGAATGCCGACAAAAACCCGGCCCTTCAAGGTCTTTAGAGATTTCCATACAATAACTAGAATGCAATGATTGTAATAATTATATATATTAAGGGCCTATCCTATCGCCAAACTCCAAAAAAGTACATTGTTTCTTTCCATTTTTCGTCATCGTTTCTTGAAGTAGGGCGAATGGAAAAAATATATGGTGGAGTTGAGTAGTTTATGTATCCATTTTGAAAGATCGATACACGATTTAAATAACTTCGCTCGATAGAAAAAAAAATCCAAACATAGCCAATTTTTAACACTTTGAATTCATTTTATGACGAAAATGTATATAGAACATAATTTTGAAATCTACACGATATATTTAATCGCAAGCCAAGTAATCCATTTCAGAAAAAAAAAAGATAAAATTACATTAATTTAATGTTTTACTTAACTAATTGTTATTACGGGCCGACGCGACGCGCCTCTCCACTGCGCACCGCAGTCCACCCCGAGACACTGACACAGCAATTCGTGCTGGGATAGGGCCTTAAGGAAAATATACTTTTTGTAGACAATTTTATGATAACTAAGCCCAATTAATAATGCTTGGTGGAGACCATGCGAAACAATTTTTTTGCGTAAAGTACAAATGTTTGTTTATATGTGATTACAAATGTTTCTCTGATTAATATAAAATCCTTTATCAACAAAGGTTTTAAATTAGCTTCAATTATTAAATAAAATTCTGTGAAGAACGCCATCTAGTGTTTTATTATGTAACTAACTAAGCGTTTTTTTGCGCGCTAGGTAAATTTTTGTAGGCGATTTTTCTGATTTAAATCATTGTTATTGCATATGTAAATAAATAGGAATTATCTGCAATTGAACAAGACGGGTTACGTCTAACATAACATAGCTTATCATAGTTTCCTGTAAGTGCGGATAGATGGCGCTTTACTAAGTTATAAACTATTTTCTATTCTAAATCATAGAATAATTCTAATTCATAGAACAATTATTGTTAAAGATTATACAATCACAGCTTAAATAATTTGTTGGTTAAGATAAAATTGATGCACGAATAACGATTTCTATGGATCACTGATGATTAAGAAAATCGGCCAAAGATCAGATTCATTAGTTAAGCATTTCTTAAGGTAAACCGATTTGCATTATATTCTGTAACAAAAGTACTATCGTTTTTCTTAACATAAAGATTACAATTTTATTGTGTTATGGCTGGAAACCGGAAACCGGTATTTTTTACTTTCGAACATTTTAAAAGGAAATACAAATCTAATGGATTTTAAAATAAGCAAAAACGCAAGTGTGTGCACTTTCCCAACAAGTAAATTATTAGTACATAGTGGTCGTATATAAATATAAATTATCAATTTTTTTTTAAAGCTGTTGCTTAAGGGTTAAACTCTAACAATAATAATGAAATTAATATTATTTATTGACATAACTGAAATGTGCAAGTGGTAAAAGTGTAATTTTTCACGTGTTAAGATAATGAAAATATTGTTCCTTCTATTTTTTTGATACTTTTAATTTCATACATAATTTATTGATAATATTTTCATATATTACACACTAGCCGTTTCGCGCCCGCTTTGCTGGACGAATTAAAATAAATTTTATGTTTCATTATTTTATTTTATTTTCATATTTTTATTATTCTTCTTTTTAACTTCCCGCTTCCCGCTAAATTGAAATATTTCGAAAATCGAGTTTTTAACAGATGTTGACGTTTAGAGGTTCTAGGAAGCCTCCCCGAATGTTTCCGCGGTGAAGTCCGTATGGATAAATTTTCATAAAAGTAAAACAGCAATAAAAAAATGAAGGAATTTAATAAATAAATAGCCATAAACCATCTAGGAAAAATTTCGCATCGAATGGTGGTAGTTTCATGTCGATACGATCAGTGGTTTAGGCGTGATTGAGCCTCAAACGACGACCATTTTCATTATATATATATAGAAGATTATGTATGTATTCCTTCACTTTAGGAGAGTATTTTAAAATATCATCGTACATAGTTATCTTAAGAGTATTTAGACCAGGGATTCTCAACGTGGGGCCTACGCCCCGCCCCACAGGGGGCAATGTGATTGTTAAGGGGGGCAATCGAAACCAGATGGATATACGTGGAGACTTAGTTGAGACTGAAGCTAACCAATTTGGAACCCAATTAAAAATCTCTATGCATATACATATATTAATATACGTAGAAAAAAAATCTTAGTTAAAATTATTTGGAATTTATATTTAAATTTTTTATTATGTTTAGAAAATTTACTTACTGTGTTTTGTTAACAAATTCTTAGTAACTTCTTCCTAAAACCATCATTTAATTTCTTAAGTGAACTTTTAGGTAGTCTTAGGGCATGGCTCAACAGAGGTTGAAAAACATTGATTTAGACCTATATTTCGAGTTTATAGGCCCAAATGCGACTGCATAAAAATACTTTCAAAGTATCACAGTTATTTCGTATATTTTTTCTAAATAACAGGACGCCCTAAATTGGACGAATGAGGTGTGACGAGGAAGTTAGGAAACGGGATATTATGTCGACCTTTAGTAATCTTTTTATAGAAAAGAGTTAATTTGTGCATCCGGGAGAGCGATCTGTTCCCAATCATTTCATACATTTCCTATCTTTTCATCTTAATCGGAAATGATGTATGGACTTATTGATAGTTAGTGTTAATTACATTTGGAAAGCGGAAGCCAAGCAAACCTGGCGTAGTACAGCAGATGAGGCAAAGAGAGCCGGAAAGACATTGAGCGAGATGAAATACGAGGCTCAAGACTGAACGCGATGAAGACTGACTTTGGACACCCTCTGCCCCATCTAGTGGTTATAGGACAACGAGTCAAGTAATTAAATACAAGATAAAGGTAAAGGCCGATTTACATTATCTTAGTGTTTAGGAGAGTGCTTTAGGATAGTACTTTAGTTGAAACATGTAAACGCTACTTGCTTTAGTAAACGCTACGCTAAAGAACTTGCCTTTCAAGTTGTACTAAAGCACTCTCCTAAACACTAAGATAATGTAAATCGGCCTTAAGGTTTAAATATTCCATTCAAGTACCTATTAGTTTAAAACACGAAACGAAACAGTCTTGCAGTATTATCAATTTACAATTAATATATTTTTTTTTGTTCATGTATTAGTTTTGTGTAAATAACTATATGTATTATGTATTTTGCACTTCTTGCTTACCTTATCAAATTTAATGTTTTTTTAACAGTGGTTGCCTGGAAGAGATCGCTCGAAAGCGATAAGGCCGCCAGTTGCCATCCTTTTCATTTAATTTTGGCAATTTTATTATGTTATTGCAACGAAGTATTAATAAATAAATATTTTTAATTTAAATAGACAATTTTTTTATGATACATCATACAAAATACATGCAAGCCTTAATTTTCATCTACCCTCTACGATCAACCCCTATTTTTTATTATAGTAGAAAGTTTTTTATTTAACGAAAAAAATGTTTCTAAAAAAAATGATATACATGGCAAAACGACGTTTGCCGGGTCAGCTGGTACAACATATATTTATATGCATCTATTTGTCTTCCTTGTTACAAGTGTGATGTTTGAGAGCAAAATAAAATCAATCAAATCAAAATAAAGAGTGGCTTATAGTTATATCACTAATATTACTGGATTTAATAATGATTACTGGCAAGTACAATTGGTAATTGTCTATAAAATATTTTTGTTTTATTACCACCCGTCCTTGAAAAACAAATGGTTTAACACTTAACATCAAACGCATACCCACTTGTTATTACAGATGTTTCAAAACTATAAAAAGTAAACGTTATTCCTTCTAAAAGGTCCTAACTACAGATTTAAAATCAGTAAATTTATGTTAAAACCGTTAATGATAATTCGAGTTACAGTTAGGTATAATTATAAGACTACAAAAACGCAAATTCAAATTAGTTTTCTGTAAATGTATCGAATTAATATTTATTGAATAGGATTTCGAATCTAAAGCATCCTTACGTATTTTGGCATGACTCTGATGTTCCAAAAACTAACTCAAAACGACACAGCACTTATACAGATACCGGCAAACTTCTTAAGCAAGGGAGTGGGGGAAAGATAGCGCATCGTACACAGACGTCAAGCCTAATTTAGTTTACATTTTAAGTAAAAACCGGTACTGTCTAAATCAGCTCCTTTTTGAGAAAAAAATCTAATAACACTGCCTTTTTTCATCGTACTGTAATCACAATTTGCCAGAAAGAGACAAAAGTCTTAATAGACGACATTTTTACGCAGCTGACTATTTTTAATCTGGATAAATTACAACCTAGATAAAGAAACTATTACAGTAATGGTATATGAAAAGTAGTTTGATGTTCAGCTGTTGCCTCACCTGGCTTCTATTTTTACCCAGATGTTTACACATTCTCGTGGGATAATGCAGTGCAATATTTTTTCATCAAAATCAAAGCAAGAAGTCTAGTGAGTTGATGAGAATCCCAAGATTCCTGAAAATGTATTGGGAGAGCGCACATTGTAAACTATAACTAATAAATTAGCAATAACTTTATATAACACTTCGTTACCTAATACACAAACATACATATATAAAAAGCAATTAACAGAAGTTATAAGTTATTAGGCAACGGGCGACGTAATACAACAAGCGATTTCTTCCAGGCAACCCTAGTATGGAATAATAAAAAAATACACATGTACAGAGGGTAAAGTACAAGTGCATAAATAATTAAGAAACAAGAATATAAAGTAACATGAAACACTAACTATAACTAAAATAAACAAAAATTAAGTTATAATAATATTTTGTAAAAAAAAAATGTAAAAGCTAACCCAAGGGTTAATTGAGTCACAGTTAATAATATATAAGTAGTAGCTAATTACGAGGCAGAAGAAAGATGATCAAAAAGAAGATTTTTAAATAAATTAAATTTAAAGACTGAGCTCATCTGATATAAATTGGTAAGGAATTCCATAGAAGGATACTTTGCTCAGTAAAGGAGGAGTGATATAATTCAGTTTTATGAGTAGGAGTTTCAAGAATAGGATTATCAAGGGAACGCAAATCAAAACTTTATCTAATATATAAAATTGTCGTGTCGCGGTGTTTGTAGTTAAACTCCTCCGAAACGGCTTGACAGATTCTCATGGAATTTTGTGTGCATATTAGGTATGTCTGAGAATCGGACAACATCTATTTTTCAACCCCCTAAATTTTTTTTAGATAAAAAAGAAATATTTTTTTATAATACAGCATTAAAAAATACATACAACCCCTAATTTTCCCCCCTCTACGATCAACCCCTATTTTTTATTATAAATGATAAACATGGCAAAACGACGTTTGCCAGGTCAGCTAGTAAGTATATAAAATTATTCGAAAAAATAAATACATTCATCTTCAGTAGGACATTTATTAACCCTTACACCTTAATGTACTACAGATTATACTCAAGCATTTAAAAATAGAACCAGAAAAACGCGGCAAAAAAACTCATACAGACGCGCACGTGCTCAAGTTGCCAGGTGGACAGGATACAGGGTACGTTTCAAGAGATTGTCTATGATTATCTTTTATGCCAGTAGTAAAAAGTTATGGGTTGCTAGTAATAATAAACAACAGGTTTTGGGTCTACGTCACGTTTTGTTCTTAGAAAACTACCGCCCGGGTTCTTTTTTCAAACCCAAAGGGTGAGAGAACAAACAAGTCGAAATTATGGCGTGTTCCGTTTGTTTTTTATTGGTCAAAAGATGGATAGTTTCGCGTGTCTGTGATTGCGAGATGTATTGACCAATCACAATCAAACGAGTTAGATTTTTTATTCACATTATTTAAAAAAAATCTCCTTAGTAGAAATCCGTAGAAATTCTTATGTCAAATATCGTTAATATGTCAAATGGAAGAGACTGTCCTTGACACGGTATCCTAGAGTGGGGGTTATCGGATCAGAAAAAAATGTCAAAGTTAAGTTTTATTATTACGCTTTAATAATGATTATACATATAGAAATTATACTACCGACAGACGTTGTCCTGTCCACGTACAAAAAAATCGAATAATGTAAATAATTCTCGACTCCACTAAAGAACTCCAAAAAAATTTCATCAAAATATGTCCAGCCGTTTAGGAGTGTAATTACGAACACATTCGCAGACGATTTATATATGTACCAGCTGTTTACTTGCAGTATAGATAAATAACTTAGATACTGACTGCAGCGCATTCTGCCGGGTTAATTTGTGAATCTAAGCCATCCAGGGCGCCACCCTAACGCATACCAAAAAATCACCCAAATCGGACCAGCCGTTTAACAGGAGTTCAGTGACATACACACGTACAGTAGTATACTCGTATATATAATGATTAGTAATACTTATGTCAATTTTTATGTTGTTGACACATTATGTAAGAGTAATAAATATAATTATGGTTACGCCACTAACTAGGGCGGTGTCAGGTTATTTATTAACTTTTAACTGAATTTATGAAGCGACTGTCGTAACAAGTATAAGAAATAAATCGCTTGATTTCTATAAATAATACCTGGCATCGCATTGCTGGGAATCTTGTTAAACTTTGAAAAAGCTGCTATTTTTTATGTGTACAATAGTTTTTGAGATATAAATGTACATGTAAGCGAGAGTTTTTTACGCCGGCTTTTTCCCTCGGCCTACACCCTCTGTCTTCTTTGCCGATGAGTAGGGATGCCTACAAATTAAAATTTAATGACGTGGAATAAGTGATACATGTTTATTATGTTCCATAATAAACATATTTTATTTTATTTATTTTGTACTTTGCAAGGTTGAAACATCAGCGCTACAAAGAACTTTATCTTGCATACAATAATGTCGGGAATGGGTCTTAATCATTAAAACGATACATTTATAATTACTGATCGCGAATGAAAATAACTGATTAGTTCTTATCTCGAATTCATGATGGAATCAAAAACTTAAGAGTTTTTTAAAAGTTCTTGCTTTTGTAATGGCGAAAAAGTCCTGGTCGCATCGGAATCTGTTATCTTACTGCGTTTATCTGCGCAGACACTCGGTGTCGAGAGAGAAGAGAGAGAAGAGAATCGGCCTGCTATTAAAATTCAAGGGCAGCAATTTAATTACAGACTTTCATCTTCTTTTTTTTTATAAGCTCATCTGATGTTCAGTGATACCATCACACTCATATTGGCAATGGGCTTTTTAAGACTTGATACGCTCTCTTCTTGAAGGACTCTAACTATTGGTTCGGAAATATGGGTATGGTTCCACATGGCGCGCCCAAAAACTTCCTTAAGAAACGCTCAGTTTTGAAACGACGGACGTCGAGGTGATACGGATGGTATTTTATACATAACTGTACACAAACGGATCAGTCGGTATGTTTATATTTAAACGAACAAATTCCTTTTGTATTTAAATCTGGCCGCCAATTAACAGAAAATCGCATGTGGTTTGTCTTGACCTGAAGGAAAAACATATGTGAACCGCATTTCGCACGTGTAGTTGTTAACTTTGCGTCTTTGAGTTCGTTAAATGGAGTGAAAACTAAACAGAAACACTGTGACTGCTGTACCCTTATAATCGTTTTTACACGCTTTATATTAGCTTCATGTATGTATGTATGTAACCGACTCCTTCGGACTCGATTTTGACCCTCTTTTATCGGACAGATTTAATTCAAACTTTGCGCACCTGTCAAAGATCGATGACAATGCAATGATCCGAAAAAAAAAATTAAAAAAATTTAACTAAAAAATAATAAATAATAGTTTGTGTGTGCCATATTTTTCGTCTATCGAGCAACCCACGCTTTTTCACAATAATACCAGTATTTTTTGTTCATTACCATTTTCAGCCTAAATTAGGAATTATTTTTCACTTTTTAGTTTGATGTGCTTTAAAAGCGTGTGTTCTAGTTTTTTTAAACTATTATTTATAATTTTTTAAATAAATTGCCTTAGTGGTTATTAACGGTAAGATTGGGAGTTCAGAGTTATATTTACAACAAATTTTAGAAATTTTCTTATGCTTTTGTTTAACATTCTTTGAAGTCTCTGGTGATGTTATACTCTCGGGACCGGAGTACCTTGCCAATTGTCTGATGAAAGTTTGTGTGAGATGTTTTAGTTATGTTTAACGTATTTTGATAATTGCAAGCCACACAACGTTTTGGCATTTTAGATTCCTAATGTTAACTTTGGACTTAGATTTCTGTTTTGTATCTATTTCAACAGGAAACTATCCTAAATAACCACGGTTTGGTCAATTGTTCATTTTAATAAAGGTATTATGACCACTAGAGTGCAGTAGGATTGATCTTTTAAAGCTTTTTAAATTCGCAGCCTTCGTCTTTGTGTTTTTAATTACTATACTATTCTGTAAACTTGCATTTTTAAAGTATAAAAACCGTTTACGACGACATCGTTTAGAACAACATACCGGTTATATTGACCAAAATCAAAGGTCCCGGCTGAATTCTATTGTATTAGGTACTTAATAACAACGTCATCGGCTGTTACGGTATCGGTTATCGGTTTTTACGACCCAATAGTCCCTTCGACTGTAGTTATATTCGACCCGGGCTGTCTAAGTACCTTTAATAGACGCAATAAATAATAATAATTCAGAACAATCAGCCATATAAAAATAGACATGCAAATGTCATATTAATTACCATAATGTCAATTACAATTATGTTATTTATAATTGTTGTCAAAACTTATGGTATAAATACTATCCCACTATAAAGGCATCTTGCATTTAAAAACTTGATCACCGTCCCTTTGAAAGCATTAAACGATTAATGAAGTAAAACAAAGTTTATCCCGACATTTCCTACTGATAAATAATTGGTCGACAAAGAATGTTTGTTAAAATTAACAACGTTAAAGGCGCCTCCGATATCATTCCAGGAATATCGATTGTGGGATCAAAGCGCCCGCTTATGACATGTCATTATGAACTTGACTTTAGATAAAACATATTTTAGACTTTGTATCTCTATATATATTATATATAATACGAAACGGCTCCACCGATGCTTATGAAATTTTTTATGCATATTCAGTAAGTCTGAGAGTCGCCTACTATCTTTCAAACCCCTAAGAGATGTCCACCCCAAAAAAAGTCTTAATTTTTTCGAAAACATTTTTTGTTTTTATTTTTAATGAAACATCATACAAAAATACATACAACACTTACTTTTCACCCCTCTACGATAAACATTTATTTTGTATTATTGATAGATTTTTTATTGAACTAAAAAATTGTTTCCTAGGAATAATATACATGGCAAAACAAAAGTTTGCCGGGTCAGCTAGTTTTTTTATAATAATGCGTAAATATAGACCCCGGTTATCCTATTCAGCGATACCTGGGTCGGCAGAGTGGATTTGCTGTAGATGAAAGTCAGCAATTGTCGTGAAGTGGCACAGGACTCTTCTTCACTTCTTTCAGAGGCCATTGCGTGGGTTATGTGGGACACGCTACTCTGCACTTAAGCACCAGCAATCAAGGTATAAGCTGCATCTCGAGCGATCAGCCATTCATATATTGGCACAGCAAAGACGTCATGGTTTCTAGAGCTGGGGGAAGTCGAATCCAATGCTTGCCAGAATGGCTCAGCAGCTCAACGTATTATGTGGGATGTTAACGTCACTAGACATGCTGTTAGCCACACAGAATCAAACGGAACACGCCATGATTTCTTTCGCACTTTCTCACCCCCACAGCCACCAATACAAACAAAAAATCTGTGATTACGTTTACAAGTGAGTGTCTTCGAGTCAAAATCAAAACTGAATTGTTTGAAATGTAGTTCCTTTTCACGATACTAAAACACTTGTCCGTTTAATGATATCGCTTATCAGTTAATTGCATTTGTCTTGTTTCAATTAAATCTTCGCATTCAATATCGCTTCTAAGATGGCTGAAAACGTATTGATAATTACAATACAGATTATTTTTTTCTGTAAGTCATTTTTATTCTTCGAATGAAAAGAGTTCAGTAGTCAGTAAAAGCAGTGTTGGCCTAGGCTTCAGCAAACGACTCTGATCGTTGAGGTCGTAGGTTCGATCCCTGGCTGTGCAACATTGGACTTTCTAACAGCGCATTAAACATTCGCTCGAACGGTGAAGGAAAACATAATGAGGAAATCGGCTTGCCTTGGGCCTTAAAAGTCGACATCGTGTGTCAGGCACAGGAGGCTGATTATCTAATTGTTTTTTAGATTGACAAATGATCATGAAACAGATACAGAAATGTGGGGCCCAGACCGAATAAAGTTGTAGCGCAAAAAAAATTTTTTTAATATAAATGTTTTCGTATAAGTTTTAAATGTTGTAACAGATATGTATTAAGATTCTATAACCATAAATACGTATTTATCATTGTATTTTTTATTTTATAGTCTCTTCCGAACGTTTGCTCAGTGAGCATCGAGAAGCTCCTTAACGTCTTTTATATGCTAGAACGTGAACAAATTACTACATGTTTCAGTATCCTCTATACACGGTCAAGGTAAGAAGATAGAGACGACAACCAAAAAGTCAGCAAACTTCCCTCGTCTGACAAACACTTCTCATGAGGAGGACAAGCCTGTGTTCGTCTTCGAAGGTGTCAACTATGATGAGCTGCCTCCACACTTGAAAGAAATTCACAAAGACTGCTATGCTGATTACATACGTTGCTCAAGATCTATGTAAGTGCAAAGAGTCAATAAAAAAATAATGAAAGAACTAATCGACACTAAGTTTAGTGTATCCTAACAAGGATCGTCATGCTCGCTTAAATGTCATTGCTTGTGGCGGCTAGTATTCATCAGCGACGTGATGCTCACGTTCTCTATCTCTTATATTCCTATTCAGTCCTAAAACTCCTTCCTATCTCAAAAATAATTCCTAATTTAGGCTGAATATGGTAATGAACAAAAAATACTGGTATTATTCTGAAAAAGCGTGGGGCGCTCTGTGCCATATTTTTCGTCTATCGAGCAACCCACGCTTTTTCACAATAAAACCAGTATTTTTTGTTCATTACCATTTTCAGCCTAAATTAGGAATTATTTTTCACTTTTTAGTTTGATGTGCTTTAAAAGCGTGTTTTATAGTTTTTTTAAAGTATATTTATTTTCCACTTTTTAGTCCTAGCAGCAATACGTGTTGTTTCAATTTAATCGTATTGCTTTGTGGACTTATAAAAAAATTCATTGTTTTTTCGAGATAAACCTATGAAATTATTATATTGTCGCGGATTCTTTATAAGTGTACAAAGTTTGAATTAAATCTGTCCGTTTAAAGTGGGTCAAAATCGAGTCCGAAGGAGTCGGTTACATACATACAGATGAAGCTAATATAAAGCGTGTAATAAATTTAATTCTTTAGACGCTCTACCGAAAACATTGCCAAAGGGCTCGCAAGTGCATTGCCGGCCTTTGAAGAATTTTCTTGAAGTACCCTTGAAATGATATTCTAAGTTAATACATATGACTATAATTTTTGAATATAATATGTTATTCACAGGACCCAACACCATCAAGTATGCTCGTACAACCTTGAGCAGTATTATTACTTAGAAGCATTTCATAGCATTTGTGAGATGATGTATGCTAACTGTCAGCGGAAGAATAAAGATCACAGTAAGTTATTAAACGTAGAAGCTGTCCCAAGTGTTTCCTGTAGCTGAGTTTCATCATCGGACGTCGAGACAGAATACGAAATTCCACCCGTATCACCTCGACGTCCGCCGTTCCACAACTGAGCGTTTTTCAAGGCAGTTTTTGGCGCGCACCACCACTATGTGGAACCAGCTGCCCACTGTAGTATTTCCGAACCAATTCAAATATAGGGGTTAATCGTAGAGGGGTGAAAATTAAGGGTTGTATGTATTTTTTAATGCCACGTATTAAAAAAAAAAATCCAAAAAATAAATTTTACACCCCTTATAGTTGAAAGATAGATAGTATTTGATTCTCAGACTTACTGAATATGCATAAAAAATTTCATAAGAATCCGTCGAGCCGTTTCGGAGGTATAGGAAAGACCATTGTGACACGAGAATTTTATATATTAGTTATAAAGATATACAAATTTCATAAAGAGTCTGGTTTTGATTGCACTAGAACCACCTGCCCATTGAAGTATTTCTTTTCTTCAGTAAAAGAGCGTAATAATACTTAAAAGGCCGGCAACGCACTCCCGAGCCCCGAGTCTCCGTTGGCATATCACCATCATATAGTGGCGGTATCACTTAAGGCCTGTTCTATGAAAAAAATCTATACTTCTATTTTCAAGTCAAGACTGGATTGTAATTTTTTTTTCAGCGCTATTTTATTATTTAGCTGATGGGTATACGTGCCAACATTGGACCCGGCGTATGAAGCGATCCAAAGATATTTTTTCAAAACTTGCCTCGAAAGTCAAACAAGTTGCGACGAAGACCAAAACGTTCACAAAGAACCTTTTTAAAAAGCTTGGAAAAGTATTTAAAGGAAAATAAATATTCAAATTAATTTCATTAATTTCTTTTTACATTTAAGTTTTCCTCAATAATAAGTGTCATCTAATGGAATGTCAAAATCATTTATTCATATAGGTAACGCAATGTACTCTTATGAACGTCAGAATATATGCTACAAATTTTACATTTACTGCCAGTTCTCAAATCAAGGGCGTAGAACGAAAGAGAAGAACTGGCAATAAACTCTCCGCTACTCTTTTTAATCGCCAAGTTTTTGTTTAACACAACGTTTGTAAGGCGCTGCAACCATTACACCATGTACCACATGAAATCTTAAGTAATAAATAATAATAAAATATATTAAAAACAAAGATTTGTGTTAGCTTAGTGGCTTCAGCGTGCGACTCTCATCACTGGGGTTCGATCCCTAGCTGTGCACCAATGGACTTTCTTTTTATGTGTGCATTTAACACTCGCTATTACGGTGATGGAAAACATCTTGAGGAAACCTTAGACCCAAAAAAACAGAATATTATCATAATAATAATGATTAAAATTAGATTAAAGCATGTTGTACATTAAAATGTTAATTTCTAGTGATTTTATTTCCTACACATTTACAATATACTTCCTACATAATTAAAAATTGATAAATAGAAAATAGTAATATTATTATTATATATTATTATTATATTTTGTATTATTATTATTAATTTCTTGTCATTTTATTTAGGATAATAAAACAATTTGTAAGGAATTTTATACGCTAGCGCCATTGCAGAAGGCGGATTTGAAAGTATGGCAAGGTCGTATGTGACGTGAATTTACTGGTTAATACACAGGGAAATCCGTAATGTCTTAATTTCTATCTAACTTTTGTGCTTGAATATGGAAAATACAGAAACATTATTTATACATAAATCACAATTATGTATGACCAAATAAAATAATCGAGCGATTTCAATTCTTTCTCCATTAGAATGTTACATTATGCCCGAGTAGGCCATATTTATATTAATAATCAAGAAACAGATTCAGAAATCTGAGACCCAGACATAAAAGAGGTTGTAGCGCCACTGATTTATTTTATTTTAAAAAGGCACACATACAAACACAGAGAACACATGACATACATATATTTATTGAAATATTATGTATGTATACAAAAATAGTGATAAGTTTACTAGAATAGAACATACGCACAATGTTAATACACGGAACAAACGCAGGCTGCAATTTCCCCGTACTAGACTATCAAAAGTTAGTAATTCTTTTTTGGGGAAAGGGATACTCTTCTTTAATAAAATCCCAGAGGCTCTTTTATCTCTGCCTTTCAATAAATTTAAGAAATGTATTAAAGAAAAGCTGTGTAAAAAGGCTTACTATAAAGTCAACGATTATCTAGTTGATAAAAGGGCCTGGGACTAGTGCTAGACAGGCTACCTCTAATTAATTTGCGATATTTGTTTTAAAATAAGTGTTGTTTGATGATTTGCTATTTTAAAAGAGTACCGAGAGTTTTTTACGCCGGCTTTTTCTCTCGGCCTACACCCTCTGTCTTCTTTGCCGATGAGTAGGGATGCCTACAAATTCAAATTTAATGACGTGGAATAAGTGATACATGTATCTTATGTTCCATAATAAACATATTTTATTTTATAAACACAATACACGAATGTGCATCAATGACAAGTGTGCATAACATTTAAAGGGATACATTACAACGGTAAAAGAGAAAATAAATTATCAATTAAAAACAAAAGACAATAAACTAGATTAAGGAATACAAATATGCAATTGAATATATTTTTACTTTGCAATTGTTATTGCAGTGGCTGCAGCATCTTATGACTAAAGTCATAGAAACTAAATAAATAGATCTGCTTCGCATTTTATATCGTAATGTATGTCTAATGACATTAGTAACCTTTACGTATTATATTTCCTACATAGCTGACATTATTGCAAATACCAAGTCAACAGCATTGTATTGACTAGACAATGGTAAGTGTGGAAAAAACATCTTATTCCTGTAGAAATATTATGATGAATTATAGTCTTGCGGGGCTGAGCAACCCAAGTGTTCTCAAGACCTCGGTTTCTTTTTACCTTGGGATATATGCGAGGGCGAAGGCCTATATTGTATGAAGAACCAGTCTGTTCACAGATTCTCCGCAACAAAGACGTTGCGCCTGCTGTCTCAGACACTATCATCATCTTTATATGTTCACAGAGTGAGTTTACAGCAGCGATATTATGTATATAATATTATGTTATTTTATTATATATTTTTGTGAATAAATAAATATCATCTAGATATAATATAGTATCTCCAAGTCACAATCTCGACATTGAAGTAGGTCAAATTTCATATAATATTATATTTGAATTGGGATATCAAACTGCACTGTTTCTGTACCGTAGGTGAAACATATAAGATATATACAAACATGCCTATAGTATAATATATAGTATTGAAAAGAGGTTTAATGCAACAAATCTAACGTTTGGTATCTATATAAAATTAAAATAATAACTAAAATATATTATTAAAAGGAGTCCCTTTAGGCAAGGTTCCGAAGATACCTACTGGCAGCGTTCCCCCTTTGAATAGCTAGACTAATTCTTTGTCTGAGGTAGCTGCCAGCTCTTGGGTCTCCTGTTTCATATTGAAACACCTCTTGAACCCAGATTTAAGTTTGACTAGAAAATGGGCCTAAGTGTTTTATAATTATCTCAGAAATTGCGACTAAAGTCAAAATCGGAACAAAACAATTTAAAAATTAATAGTGAGACCGAAAACAATGACATGTGGATATCCGGGCGCCACATTGTGACTTCCTGTTCAGATGGAAACACTCATTGATCTAAATTGACCACAGAATATAGGGCCCATGCCCTTTGGTTGGGTACATACTGTGACCAGCGGGATTCGTAATATATCGATAAACATTGATGTTTTAATTAAGAATATCGATAATTCTAAATTTGAATTATGTAAAACATCGTTTTATACACATGCTATTAATATAAAATTGTAATGAGTTTGCTATGGAATAGCTGCGTACACAGGTATTTTTTACTTAAAAAACCCAATCTTAAAAATTAAAATTGTTTATGACTCACATTTTCGTTTTTATTATATATAAATTGCATTTATGTTTATCATTCGTACTGTAACACTTACGTATTAAATGACATTTGAAATAGGACCTTAAATCAATAGCACAAGGT
Organism: Pieris napi; assembly: GCF_905475465.1. Taxonomy (NCBI): domain Eukaryota; kingdom Metazoa; phylum Arthropoda; class Insecta; order Lepidoptera; family Pieridae; genus Pieris; species Pieris napi. The sequence continues at coordinate 1,206,695 of NC_062247.1, forward strand.
TCATTTCTACATATTTATAAATAAACGACGCATATGTTACGACTAGAGCGCTTACAAAAAAGATGTGGCATCCACTTTTGTCCAGAGGCATCTCAAAAAGTTGCCAACATACAAACCAGGTTAGCGCACTTTAAGTTGTCATTGGAGAATCGTAGAAAATTTATTGTTTTATCGTTTGCAATACTTAACAATCTGGTTGATTGTCCCAACCTTTTAACTAATTTTAAATTTCGGGTATTCTAGATACCCCAGACATCCCATCATTCTATTAGTCCCAGATCCTTTCCGTAGAATGCGTTTTGATCAAAGCTCACTGATGTCCAGATTGAGCATTCTGATAAACGAGCTAGGTCTGGATATATAGTTGCAGGGAGCAAGTTTAAAGTTGATATTCGTTAAGTTTTTATAATTTTCTTGGTGTATGTTATCTTGGTCTATAACATACACCAACATAACATACACCTATATTTTCTTGGTGTGCTTGTCACATTAAAACTGTATTTTATTTTTATGCCGAGCGTTGGCAAGCTTTTATAAATATTTTTTTTGTAAACTAAACTATAAACGCGATAGTTTTTTGATAAATCGTGTATCGAAAAATCTCAAGATACCAACACCGGACAAACAGCATTGAACGGAAAATAGCTTAAACAATCATGTATAGTGTAATTAAAGTGACTTAATCTTAGTGAAAGTCATACAGGAAGGTATTCATCAAGAGAAAAATTAACTGGATCAGGATATTGAGAACATAATTATAAGTACAGTAAAATCACCTTTTACTTTTTGTCTCTTTACGCCGGATGTCGTGATTAAATGATAATCTCACACTCTTGGAATTAATGTCACTCGATTATCAAATTGTGTTTCTTATTTATCACTTGTTCAAATCAAATATTTAATCTTAAATAATAAAATCTTGATAGTATTTGATATCTGTTACATATAAATAAAAAATACTATCAATATTAAATTAAAACCAATTCTTTAAGTAAATTTTTATTGGAGGAAGAGAATCCATTGGCACAGACGTCAAATATATTCTTGTAGCCTTGTTGTATGTACAAACAAATATAAGCGATTTTATAACAACTGATGACTTTCACCAGTATAATACTCGAAAGAGAACTAATCTAAGCGTACGACCAGCCAGGCTCCAGAAGATAAACCACTCCTTATATGGAAATTATATTCGTTTTAACAACCAACTCCCAAGCGAAATTAGAGAAGTACAAAGTAGCGGAGAGTATCTTGCCAGTTTTCTTGCGCGCTCTACGCCCTTGACTTTTCAACTGGTATTTAATGTAAATTTAGAATCAATTTAACATATTTTTTGTATACGTTAGTAAGCGTTTACTTGTTTACCTAAATAAATAAAGTTATTTTAAGTTTGAGTTTGAATCTAGAGAACGCTGCCGTTCCCGCTTAGCTTATCCAGCAATCGGTATACCGGACAAATATTTAATAAGTATAAAATATTTTTATCGTACAATTTATCGACCTCTCCCATCCCTAGTTTTACTTTCACAGTCAAACGAAGCCGAGGGTCGGAGTTTATCAATATTGCGTAGATGCGACCATGAGTGACACAAGTGTCGTAATTACGGTTATATTGTATTTATAGAAATATTCGCAGAAACATAACAACTACTCCCTATAATTGCGTACCTATGACGTACTCAGAGACGTTCATTAGGAGTTACTGAGACAAAGATTTTAATATATTGACCTGATTTTCATAATTAAGTATTTATTTTATTAGACATTATCGTATTGGTTATTAAGTACTTTAAGCCCATTACACGGGACTTGAATCATGAAATAAGAATCATTTTGTAGACTTAAAAGTATACTATAATTTATGTGTAACTATATTAACAATATTCTTAAACTGCTAAGTAATAATAATAACTAAAATTTAATAAATAAAAAATTAAAACAAATTTAAAATTGGTCTCTGCAACTGTGTACCTTCAACGCTGGCAGCATTTCCTTACTGTATTGCAACTTATTCGTTGAGCGAGGAAAGCACCAGCTCTTTGGCGCCAACTTGAACCTTTAATTAGCGCCTGTGTACTTGAACTCTACGGCCCAAGATACTCTATGTATAACTTATATTTCTATTTTTATTGTTTTTGTGCACGTCATCTTGTATATGCATTTAGAACCTAAGTTCATTTGGGTTAACTGTCGCCTACATGATAATATAAACACTTATTAGCTGTTTAAAGAAATTGTAACATAATATTGTTACATGATATTGCTTAACTTGCAGCAATGATAGAGGAACATTAGCTTGGCAAAATAATATACATTTATCTTATATATATATCCCGCATATATATTTATATAAGGACAAAATTATGTTTTATTCCGGTTTGGCTGGCAAGAAGTACCGTATTGGAAGTTCAATCAGGAATATAATAAGTATATGATGTATAATAAAGGAGAGTGTTTAGAGGAGTTGTTCGGCCTAATGCAGCTGACTTTCATTATCTGACATCAGAACACAAAATACCATCCGTATCACCTCGTTTATAGTTCCACAACTGAGCGTTTCTTAATGCAGTTTTAGCACCTCTATGTAGAACCCTGCACAAGGAAGTATTTCCGAACCTTCGCTTTGGAGTTTGTTGTAACACAAGGAGTGGTTATTTTTTGGAGCCTGGTTGATCGTACGCTTAGATTGGTTCTGTTTCGAGTATTGTATTTTAAGCACTTGCAGCGCTGAATGCGTTGAATTAATCAACACCATTATAATTCAAATACACGTTCTATTCCCCTGACAATGCATCGTGCATCGTTAGAAAAACAATACTAATAGATAAGTTATCTATGCTTACGAAATGTTTCTTTAACTGTAATTAGACCATTGATTAACGTTTATTTTTGCCTTTCAATTGTTTTTAAAAGCGTATATAAAGGATAAAGTTTATATTTTCAAAGAGTTATATTTAACAGTTGAAGGAAGTATTATTTATATTATTAAGAAGCTTAAGAATATCCTACTATATATTTGTGTGTTGTTAATAATAAATACATAATATAGTGTTCAATTAATAACATAGCAATAGCTAGGAGCATATTATGTCTAGCTACTTGTCGCTTTCATAATAAGTCCACCGGCATAACTGTTATTGACGTATTGCGTCACACACTGCGTGATGTCATGTTGCGCCGGCGCATCATTGTCAGATACTTCATAAATCAGGTTTGTATACTACACGTTGGCGGCTTCATATCAGACATAGAGTCACCGATGGGGCATGGGTTTACTGCATTTCCTCACACATGCCTGACACCACCATGGCCGTTTTTTAAATGACTCTGACTCCGTGAAGTGCCCGGGAAACGTCTGAACTAGGCTGGCTTAGCCGGGTATTGATCACCCAGTCTCTGAATAGCAGAGATTTTGGCGTGGGTCGAGTCCCACATACCCCTGTTCAGGGGATGCGCAAATGCATTTCCACCTCAGATATCAAAAAAAAAAGGCTGGCTTAGCCGGGACCTTACGCGCAACGGACCAAATGAGTGTCTCATTGCGGAAACTGAACAGACACTAGGAAGAACAGATAAAGAAAAAGAGCTATGTCACATACCAAGTGGATATCTGTGGTCTCTGCCAAAAAGGCGTGATGATAAATACATTTTTAAATATCGTGAAGTTGGGTTTGTTGAGCCTTGTGCATACCTGGACCTAATCCAGGATGTACTTCTTTTTTTTTTCGTGGGGAAATGCGTTACGCATACCCCTCCCGCGGCATGGTTGGCCTGGTGGGAAAGGGTTATGTGGGACTCGCTGTTGTGCATACCCACTAAAACCCCACGGCGCCACCAGCAATCGCCCGGGGCAGGACACGGTAACAGGGTAGCCTTGTCCGCATCCAGCCACGCGATCAGCCGTTAATATTACGGTCCTCTACGGTCATAGAGCTAGAGAACAATGCTAATCTAGGATGTACTAGGACAAGTCAAAAGTACCCGTAACCGACGAGCATGGTGAATGTCATGATGAACTTAGAGGTATCAGGACCGTCACAAGTAAAGGAGTTCAGTTCACCTCTCTTTCAAATTCTTCGCGATTATAACGGATATGTTCGGTAGTGGGCTGATCGGTTTTTAAGAAAGCATTGTTAATCTATCTCGTACAGAATCCGCTGTTCTGCTGGTAATTTAATTTTTCTGCTTAACAAAAAATTTCTGTTATTTTTATTGTATTTTTATTTTACCTTGTACATATTTTAATTGCAAAGAGCAGTGTTGGCCTAGTGGCTTCAGCGTGCGATTCTCATACCTGAGGTCGTAGGTTCTATCCTCGGCTGTGCACCAATGGACTTTCTTTCTATGTGCGCATTTAACATTTGCTCGAACGGTGAAGGAAAACATCGTGAGGAAACCGACATGTCTTAGACCAAAAAGTCGACGGCGTGTGTCAGGCACTGAAGGCTGATCACCTACGTGCCTATTGATTTAAAAATGATCATGAAACAGATGAACAGAAATCTGAGGCCAAAACCTACAGAGGTTGTGGCGCCACTGTTTTTTTTTTTACATATTTTAATTGCATTTTTTTGTAACATTTATGTTTACCTAAATTGTCATACATTTTAGATAAAAGACTATAACATAATATATACCATAGATGTAGTATTATGTATGATGTAATAATCTTTAATTAATAAATAAATAATGTAAAGCTCCATGGTCTCCTAAAAGGGGGATGATATCAAAAAAAAATTGTTTGAACTAAACCTGATCTTATCTTTAGTATTAGCCACCCATAGTCTACTAAGAATATTTTTGTTTAAATAATTATGACGCGATTTTCAAATCAATATTCATCCTTTGCATTGATCATTCAAAGGTATACGTGCCTTACAATTACAATTGCGCGTGCTCAAATCATTTATTGGAATGGGAATTTTATATTTTACTCAATTCTCTTGCAGGCAATGTTATATAAGTCTTTATTTATTAACACATTGTTTACGTAAATATACATATAAAGAAACATTGTGATAAAAAGTGAGATCAGTGCCCTGAAACCGCTGCTCTTTAAACTTTAAGCTAATTGTTATTCTTTGTCTCAGAAACAATCTAAATTAAATATTGTATAATAATTCGTGTCTTTTGTTCTCGCAATTTACCCACATGACGCCATAAGCCCGCTAATGACGACGTCAATATCGAAGGAGATATTTCTCCAACATATATAGTGTAAATTCATTATAACTTCCTTCGCTATAACGAAAAACTCTTTATAACGAACAATATTTCGAATTTAGACATCAACAACATACTTAAGTGTAATTGTTTTTATAATCAGACTACAAAACTGACCTATTGAGGTACCGAAATTTCTAAAGGCACCTGAGGTCATAAACAGCCGTCTCGCCTTTGTTATTGTTAATTGCATTAACACGTGTGCCATTATTCTTAGATTACATTGCCTGTTAAGAAATTTTGGTCTCAGTTTAACGCACCACTGTAACCTATCTATTATATATATATATATATAATAAATTGGTTAAATTTGGTGTTTTTTCTCTTCCCTCCCTGTAACGGAAACTCTCTATAACGAAGAAAAATGCTCGGTCCCTTGATATTCGTTATAAAGAGTTTACACTGTTTATTAAACTCGTTACGTTTGGTTTTATATTTCTCGAGCTTGAGAACCATTTCATGCGTTAAAGAAAAAAGTACTCATAGATTCAGCTGTTTTCGAGTAAAGAGTACATCTGTACACTCACGCGCAAAGCGGGAAGCACTTCCGTCATTGTATAGGGACACCTGCCCCTCAGACTATTATTTTTGGGGATAACTACATTTTGGTTAAAACAATATTTATTATACAACACATATGTATATCTTAAAACACGTTCCAAAGAGAAAAAGATAAAGGAAAAAACTTACAACATATATATACATACATACTTTTGATTAGAAAAAAGTAAAAATTGCCAGAAATTTCCTCCCAAAGAAAGAGAAAACAAGAGTTTTCTTTTTAATTTTTGTGAGATATTTATTAAAAATAAGAGAAATGCAAAGGTCATAGTATACTCGTTATGGGAATTAAACTCTCACCAGGCATTATAACTATCTTAGAACAATCATCATATCGTGAGAACTACTGTACGTTTGAAACTCATTGATTCTAATTTTGAAATTATTATAAAGATTACTGGGTATAGTTAAAAACATAAGGTGTGTACGCGATATTCTCAAAACCTTCTAATACATTATTTTTAAACTTATTAACAAAGTGAAATAAATAGATTTTTCAGATATATTAATAATTATTAGTAATAATAACCTAATATATTCAAACAAATGAGCAGAGATGAGCAGTGTTGGCCTAGTGGCTTCAGCGGGCGACTCTACTCCCTGAGGTCGTAAGTTCGATCCCCGGGTGGGCACCAATAGACTTTATGTGCGAATGATCATGAAACAGATACGTAAATCTGAGTGCAAGTGATTTGAACGCACAGTCTCAGTGTTATAATGGCTATAGGCCAACGCCTAGTAACGTAGTACTACGAATGGAAATGTTATGGTTTATGTGAACAATGAATAACCGTTCATATTTTACGTGAGGGAACTTATAAAACATTTATGTAATTGAAAACTATGCCTAAACTATACCAGCGTAAAAAACACAGGTACCAAACTCATTCAATTTGTTTTAATTCCTTTTTTTTTATATGTATTAATATAACTAATCATATATATTGATTATAATTATACTATGTTAAGAATATTGTAAATACTACACAATGAATTTTTAATAATTAAATAAAATTGACGTTCACATTTTCCAAGATACTCGAGAATTCATTACTCGTAATCATTACACAATAAAACTAGCTTCTATAGTATATCTTTACAAGTACATACTCTAACATATAAAGCAGTGTTTGAGGCGAGTTCAAAATTAATTTTTCTACGTAAGTAATTGATAATTATTCCGGCACGTTCCAACATGGATGGATCATGGAACTCTGTAACTTCCAATAGAGATCTGCTGGAAGTATTCCACAGGCCTTCACTAGTACTAGCGAACTGTAGAATCGACTCTCAGTGCTTTTCCAATTCGATTCGATCGACCTCCAATTGTTTAAAAGAGCATAATCTTTCCTTCCTAAATTAGGCTGCGACGACTGCTTTTTGAGTTATTCTAAAAAAAGCTATCTTAATAATGAGCTTTTTTACGGTGAGATTTCTATTGCAAGGTATAAAGTACGGACGCAGTTCGCTGACCAACTTATCTAGTATTCCAGGAAGATATAAGTCTAGAATTCAATTAATATGTATTAATACCTTTTAGCTCTGGGCCTCAGATTTCTATATCTGTTCCGTGATTATTTACATGCAAGTAGGTTCTATAAGTCAAATATTGGCATGCCGGTATCCCGATGTTATCTTACAAGCGAGTCTATACGCAAATAGAGTCCATTGGTGCAAAACCCCAGGAATGAGAGTCGTACGTTGAAGCCACTAGGCCAAAACTCACTCATGTAAATTAGCTGGGTTTTTATATGAACTGCCTACACATTCTACACATTTTACGAGTAAAACTTTATGGAGGATATAATTCATAATACTCATCAACACATGTGCAGTATGACCTTATTAATTAATGTGAAACATTCGTTTCCTACCGTACCGTAATATACGAGATATAATTTTCTTTGTATGGTATCAGGGTACGTAGACCTTTACATGACAGATAGTTTAAACAGTAATGGACTGGTCCAAAAGGAAAAAAGAACAAGGGCAGACCAATAGCCATCGCTCTATTGGAAATGGAATCGAAAGGGTAGCTGGAAAAAATTGGATAACAATGGCAACACATAAAATGGGGTGGAAAAAGTTGGAGCCTTCTCCTGGACAAGGGCCGCATTGCAGTAATTTTTTTATTTATATCTATTTTTGTTAAATGTATAAAAATACTACACCTCCAATTTTAGATTTTCCTAGTAAAATAGTGGATTAGGTATCAGATAGACATATGCTTTTATTAAAATGATCAGCCCACTACCGAATACGTCTAGCTGTGGATAAGTAGATAATACTTTATAGATAATAATCGTATAGGTTAGCAGCCTATGCCTGATATGTTTCGTCAAGTATTCCTTCACACACAAGTGTTTACTGAAAAATCCAAACACAAACGGGGTTCCAACGCACAGATTCGCACGCTTAAACCTAGGCCAACACCGCTTGACGTAACACATTGTAAAAATATTAATTACCTGTAATTTGGACTTATCCATGAATTTATGAGAATTTCTGATTTCGATAAATTGTCGAGATAGCATTGTTTTAGTGAACTGTATGGACTCTGAAAGAACGTGGGATGATGATGATATTGAGAAACAAGTCCACAAAAATGTATTCTTAGTGGGCGCTTGGTAGATAGTACCGGTGACCCCAGAGCTGGTGCTTTCCTCGATCAACGAATAAGTATCGCAATACAGCGAAGAAATGCTGCCAGCTTTAAAGGTACACTGCCACAGGGACCAAACTTTTAAATTTGTTTTAATTTTGTTTATAATTTTTTTATTATTATTATGCTGGTTAAAAATATTGTAAATACTGTATATTTGATTGTAATGATTATTAATAAACAATAAATGTTATTACTTAATCCTTTAAACTTCTAGATTTTAAATGGTATTTTAATTATTTATTATTATCGTTATCCATTATTATGATTATGATTATGATTATGATTAAAATATGTAAAATAAATAACTTACGATTAAATATAGTGATGGCAAGGAAAGGAATAACCAAGTTCTTTTACAAATGTATAACTAAGTCGTGGGAATATAATTTAACCAGATTAATATTTATCATAAATATGAACTGCTTAACACTCAATAACTGATAGCGGCAACAAATATTTGTCAATGATAACGACAGCTTCCTGTTTTTACCTTCGGGAGCTGTCAAGGACAAAAATGGGAGTATTTTAACTTAAATATATTTAAGTTTTTGTATTCATATGGTTATCAAATAAAGCATAATTAACTATTAATACCATAATTCATAATTAACCATTAATTCGAGTATTATAAGGTACTCGTTTGAAGGAATAAAATAAAACATTTTCCCTTCGATCTTTAATCATTTCCTCTAAAACAAACTGTTCACTCTCAATTCAAAACTTATTATTGAATTTATACTTCTTTTGGCGCGTTAGGGAAAATTTATGAGAGTAAATTGCGCGCGCACACTGTCAATAAAATAACCGACAGTCTGAAGTTAGCATAGTCAGCATTATAAAATAAAAAATGTCCATTTCATTAATTACGTAGAATTTTTTATTGTGATATTTAAATTAACTTTATTTAACTAGATAATACGTTATAATAAGACTTTCAATGTATTAAACACCTTTTTTCTATTGTTAGTGTAGTTTTATCTACAAACGTAGAACAAGGCGAAGGATAAAAAAATTGAAGTCTCCTCCAAATTCTGCCACTGTTCTCTCATCTTCGCTAATATTTTCTAAACTCTCGCTATCTCTTCTATTTCATTCGACCTCTCCATTTTCTGCCCATCACCAAATACCTTTTTGACCCATCTTCCATCGCAAACGCGGGCAGGATGACCGGCCTATTTCTAATTTAATCTTTTTGAGCGTGATACCACGTCTGTTATTTTTATATTCGTATTACGCTGTTTTTACTATGTATTTATTTTTAACGAAACAATATTTGGTGTTACGCGTTTTGAGGAATATTACTCGATATTATTGAAGCAATTATTTCGAAAACAAAAACACATCACTCTATTGTTTGTTTTATTTATGGACTTCACACAAAATTCGTGAGACATATGGATTATTTATGTCAAGGATTGTTTTTATAGTAGCCTGTGAAGTTTTTTTCGTTTATACAAGTAATATCTTTAGTGTATCCAGTTATATAACAGTTAGTTAGCTATTCAAAGAGGGAACGCTGCCAGTGTCTTCGGAACCTTGGCTAATGGTACTCCTTTTAATAATATATTTTAGTCATTATTTTTTAAGGTTATATTGTTTATTATTATACAGTTAAATTATATATTAATAAATAATATTATTATGATTAATTCATTATGTTATCCAGTTATATTGTTTACAGCGTTATTTGTAATTAATATCACATTTAAGCTTTAAAAGGAAGTTCACAAAGATATTTCCCAAGCATTAAGATTAAGTTCCCGCGATTACTGCGAAAGTGAGCAGAGAAAGGTGGGTAATTAAAATGGTTCGCAAGGTTAATGTTACAATAATAACTCGAAATTTTATTAAATATAATTAAGATTATGGGAATATATATTTAATCAAGCAATTGACGATCAATTCAAATCGATAATGCCTTTTATTAATTTAAAAACAAATTTTAACTTTTCATTAAATATTTGTAGAAGTTATAAATCACTGCCGTGTAATGCTTTCAAGGGAAGGTGATTATTTTTATAAAGGCAAGGTGCCTTTTAGTGGGAGAGTAGTTAGACCATAACTTCTGACAACAATTATAAATAACTTAAATGTTTTTATGACATTATCATAATTTGACGCATCATGCATATTTTTTTTAATCAACTGTGCAATATTTTTACAATCAATCTGAATGTACCCGTACTTACTTTACAAATAAACGATTTATTATTATTATTATTATTGAATGATATATCATTAAATTAATTAGCAGCTTATTACAGGCAAATATTTAATAAATTACCGTCTAAAATTCGAAATATTAGCGAGTTTAAACAACTTAAGAACATTAAAGATTCACATCAAAATGAGCCTAGAAACTCTATCTTCGTATATATTCAGTTTCACATGTAAAAAAATATCATTTATATTTTATTCATATTATAGGTAACCCATTTCTACCTACTATGTACTGTACCTGGCCATACAAAAATAGTCTAACTTTACAACTGCCTAAAAACTAGTCCGTAGAACAGTCGAGAAGTTTTAATTTAAAATATATGTTATATAATATTAATAGATTATCCTTGTTTTATATATAAAACAGTAGGAAAATCAACTATCATTGCGTGTAATGTAACCGCATGACAGACGAATATATGCCTGTTTGATTTGTTAAAGTTGTTATCATGTACTGTGACCCCAAAACAAAATTTGGTCTGGATTCACAGCAGAAGGAGAACTAAGACCATTATCGATTATTGTAAGTAGGGTAGGGCGGGGCTAGTTGAGCAATTTTTCACTTGCTTGGATATAGCTCCTTAATGATAAGTCTCAATGAGTTGTTATGTGTCCTGATGGATTAGTAATTTATCCCTTAACAAAAGTGTCCATAGTATTTTTTTGTAACAAGTCCAATATAATAGCTACAGATGTTTAAATGCAGAAAGTCAAGTATGCTCAATGTACCCCATAGGTGGGGTAAGTTGAGCAAGGGTATGGGGCAAGTTGAGCACTAAGAATGTCTAGGCCAAACCATGGGTTCTATGTTAACTTGAGATGAAGTAAAATATGTGTTAGACAGTCAGCCTTTTATTTAGTCTTTTATTGACAGAACAACAAAACTTAAAGAAATTTTCTTTGCATAATTACCCGAAACTAGAATCAACAAAACATGAGCATCCATATCTATCCATTACTTCCGATAATTTCTAAAAAAGATTACCAAGGCTGGTGGGTTCGGGTTTTTGTATGGATAGCTACGATTTTTTTGTTTTAAAAACATCATCAACCATTATTTTCCGGCCATCTTATTTGCAATTCAGCTGGGTGGAATTTCAATGCCAAATTTAGCAGCACACTCTTAGGCAAGGCGATGGTCGTCTTTTAGAGAAAAATTCCATTTGTAGCAAGTATTTTTTCAAACAGTTCTCCTGTGAGGGAGGATATACTTCCCTCGGTGTTGTATAGCCCATAAATGAACCATCACCTTCATTTAATTTATTTAAAAGTCAACCCATACCGAATTCTTTAGCGGCGGTATTCACACTTTTTCTCTCATCGTGGACAGCCTTTGCAGCATTATTTAAGTATTCAGTAGTGTAAGAACATCTCCTCCTCTTGTAAGCATCCAAACAAAAATAAAAGATTCATTACTCATCAGTTGTTTAAGTCGTGGAGTTAGTTGAGCTATAGTTGCTCAACTTACCCCAACACGGAATTTTAAAAGAAAAGTGGGACTGTAAAAAAATGCCTAGAATTAGACCCAAATCCTATTTACAAATCAAAAATACAATAATCTTCTGGAAGATTAACACTGTCCTGATTGAAAACAGAGAACATTTGACAAAGACAGACGAAAACTTGCGATAAACAATGTTTTTACTTTTTGGTCACAAAATAAACAAAACGCCGTGACACTTCACTCACTCGTCGAGCTGCCACTAGCTATCGTGCGATGATTACCCCTCCTACGACTCCTTCTTTTCGCTATTTGATACTCCCGCGTAAGGTGAATAGTTTCCGAGATATTTCGATTGCCCAACTTGCCCCTATGCTCAACTAGCCCCGCTCTACCCTATCGCAATACAGCGAGGAAATGCTGCCAGCGTTAAAGGTACACTGCCACAGGGACCAAACTTTTTAAATTTGTTTTATTTTTATTATTATTAATTTTTACACGCTTTATATTAGCTTCACCTGTATGTCTGTATGTATGTATGTATGTAACCGACTCCTTCGGACTCGATTTTGACCCACTTTAAACGGACAGATTTTATTCAAATTTTGCGCACATGTCAAAGATCGATGACAATGCAATAATCCGAAAAAAATAAATAAATAATAATATAGTTAAAAAAAACTAAAAAACACGCTTTTAAAGCACATCAAACTAAAAAGTGCGCTCTGTGCCATATTTTTCGTGTATAGAGCAACCCACGCTTTTTCACAATAATACCAGTATTTTTTGTTCATTACCATTTTCAGCCTAAATTAGTTAGTTTTTTAGTTTTTTTAAACGATTATTTATTATTATTACTAAGTACGTTAAGAAAATTGTAAATACTGTATAAATATACAATCAAATGATTATTATGATTACTAATAATATATTTGATTGTACAATGAAAATATAATAAAGATAAGACCATTATTTAATATCAAGATATTGAAAACGTACACTCTCTTTTCAATTTACTGAACGGAAACAATTTCTAGTATATTAAAAAAACATTAGTACTAAAAGCAAGGAAACCATAATAGCTTAGTATTTTGCAAGAGCGGAAAGCGTATTTGCAGAACCACACGCAGTTCAACCACAGATAATATTTACTAAACCATAGATACTAGAATATTTGTATTGAAATTTGTTAGTCTTCAACACAAAAATTTAACTTTTAACTAACAGAAAGTTACTATAATCAAAACCGTTTACGACGACATCGTTTAGAACAACATACCGGTTATATTGACCAAAATCAAAGGTCCCGGCTGAATTCCATTGTATTAGATACTTAATAACAATGTCATCGGCTGTTACGACTATCGGTTTTTACGGCCAAATATGAGTAGTTCCTTCGATGTTGTTATAATAGATTTTGACGAGTTTCAGTAGTTTTTTATTTGAATATTTACTACAGGACAAAGTACCAGTTCACAAACATCATCAGTAACAGGATTATAATTGTTTTAATGAACTCAGAGTGCGCCGAGAATTTGCGCTTACCATGTATCTTATAAAGTTGTTACGTGGAAAGGGGGCGTCAATAAAATACGTGAGGTGTTTTTTTAAATTCTCTGTACTTCCCTCCCCCCCTGGTGAGATGTCGTGAGATTTTATTCAACCCCATCCCCCAATCTCACGTGAGATTTTTCAAAATGTGGGTTTCTTACGTACACGCGTTGGATTGTTATTGTAAAAAGAAAAAAAAATTGCTTCGTGCTTTTATTTACGACTAAAACAAAATAAGTGAAATGTTGAGCGTTTAGGTATGGAGTTAGCGGGAAGTTGCAGAGATAGCCTTTAGGGTCAACCGTTTTCTTAATTTTTTAATAATTAGAAAAAAAATTGCGTGATATTTGCTGAGACCCCCCCCCCCCCCTCTCTCCAACGTAAGATTAAATAAGATTTGACTCGACCCCCTCCCCCCTTTAAACACCTCACGTAATTTATGGACGCCCCCAAAGGAAAACAATCCGGCAGTGCTCCAGTGCCTAGGTCTCATAAAAAACTAACCTCTCGAAAAGGGCACACACGACACAATGTAAGGAAATAATTAATGAACTGCGCAGATTAACGAGACGTTTTTAATTGTCCGTTCAGTGAACTGACAAAATGTTTGCTTCATGTCAGTTCCTTTATAAGAAATAGTATTTTTATAAATATTTTAAACTATTACTGTTTAGTAGTGTGAAGATATATATTATGTTAATCTTCTAACTGGGTCCTGTCGAGTTTCTCATTCCCATTAGTACATAAAATCAATATCTCTCGATATATATGATTATTTCCATTCAAGGTGGTAATTTGTTGGTTGAATGCGTTCTTGGCAATAGATAAGTGCTATATTTCTCTTTGTTATTAGCGGGTCAACCTTTCACCAAGGTCAAACTAAAGTTACTATGAATGTTTTGTCCTTTTCACTCTCGTGACAATTAGTACAATCTTTAACTAAGTATTACTATGTAAATTTAATCGTTGACTGTGAGTACGGTTGTCCGTGATTATTTATATAGCAATTAAATGTTAAATAACACTTGTATGCAAATACAACATTCGGGAGTAAACGAGACGTAAAGATAGCAATGAACGCAAAGTCATGCTGGTCGTGGTTGGTGGTGGTACCGTGCCAAGGTCCATTCCACATCATTCGTGGCCCTAGAGGACCGTAATATTAACGGTTGATGGCGTGGCTGAATGCGGACAAGGCTACGCTGTTACCGTGTCCTGCCCCGGGCGATTGCTGGTGGCGCCGTGGGGTTTTAGTGGGTATGCGAGTCCCACATCACCCTTCCCCACCAGGCCAACCATGCCGCGGGAGGGTATGCGTAACACATTTCCCCACGAAAAAAAAAAAGGTACTTACCGTGCGATTAGACAAGTCCCCAACGGAGTCGTGGCGATGATCAAGGCTGCCGAGGCTGCAGCAGGATGCGGAAGACGAGAGGCTGACGGAGTCTGCGCGCGCGCGGTGCGGTGAGACCGCTACGTGCTTCAGCATGCCGTAACCTGTGGAGAAATTGTCCACATTACTTTATTGCAGTAGCATTTTTTTTCTGTTTTAGTATGAAGTATAGTTAAATTTTTCATACAATTATATAACACCAAGCCGTGATCGCAGTCAGTTTCAGCGACAGTTGCCAAAATATCTTTCTCTAAAAGTTTAACACATATATAAAGCCTTTATTGCTGAAGAGAAAAATGTGTAGTACTATAAACTAATAATTAATCGACAAGCCGGTTACTTTCTATTTTACAGATTGTCCTTGGACATAGGCCTCCTCTAAGAGCTTCCACTCTTCTCGGTGTCTAGCTTTACGTAGCCACATAGGGCCAGCTGCTGCTATCATCGTCTCATCTTTTTACATGTCTTCCTCGATTTCTTTTGTCTATGACAAAGCCATACGTTGGGTTTTTCGTCCACATATTTTTATCTTATGTGCCTCGTCTCTCTTTTAATTTGAATGTAAGTCAGTATAAATATATCTTTATAAATAATGAAGTTATTTTATAATACTACTTAAGTTTTGTTATAACTATGATTTCTGTACGAGTTTTGGTTTCGATGCGTTTTGTGTGGAATTACTTATTAATGCGAACTTTATCAAACAGTGCCATACACCTACACGATACATTGGTTATTGAAAAAATCTTATATTACAAATTCATTTGGCATTTTTTGTATCTTTTAAGTCCATATTCAAAGTCAATATTAGCGCACGTGCGCAGGCCATTGTTTGATTAGGGTCTGACCATTCTAGGAAGGGCTTGATCGTATCTCGCTGCATAGCAACGCGAAGCTAAAATTTATTTTACGATATTATTTAAACATAGATGTCGCTAAATAGGAATACATATCTTATTTATTATTTATAATATTATTATTAATTATTTTTCTTCGGTTTTACAAGCCCTGTAAACCCTCATGGCTTGATAAAAGTTTATGCGTTTCGTTGTAAAGCAAGATATTTTTGTGTAACCAAAACAATTATTGTTTATGGATGAAATTCCTATGCGATTTTTGTAGAATTTGATGAACTCACGCGCCCATCAATTTCACGTTAATTGAATCGAAACAAATATAATGTTGGTAATAACAAATGCGTATCCGGTCGCATCTGCTGAACAATTGGTTGGATCTTTGTTCTACGTCATTAACATGTGCAAAGATGCTGTGAAGATAGTCTTAGGTTAGAAGATTCACATCGACGCATCGTATACATATATTTGTTTTATGTTACGTTTGTTTGTTGTGTATTTGATGTAGTTATCTTAATATCCGAAGCACTGATGTCGTTCGGTACCATGACGCTACATAATTGTTTTTATAAGAAATAAATAATGTTCTATTATGAGCAGTGGCTTCAGCGTACAACTCTCATCCCTGAGGTCGTAGGTTTGATCCCAGACTGTGCACAAATGGGCTTTCTTTCTTTCTATGTACGCATTTAACATTCGCTCGAACGGTGAAGTAAAACATCACGACAAAACCTACATGTATTAGACCCAAAAATTCGACGTGTGTCAGACACAGCAGGCTGATCACCTACTTGCCTATTAGATTAAAAAATATTCATGAAAAAGATTCAGAAATCTGAGGCCCAGATCTAAAAGAGGATGTAGCGCCACTGATTTGTTTTGTTTGATTTACGTTTATTTGTTAAGGCTTTATAAAATATGTTACCTTTGAAGATTGAAGTAGCCAAAAGTATACTGTAACAATTAGACCTTAAAAAGAGAATAAATAGCTTTAAATTTCTTACATTTTTCTAATGTAATTACTATTTGCGTGTACAGGCGAAGAACGTCGAAAGATGTTCTGCCTGCTCTGCTCATAGGCAGAAAAAAACACCTAGCCTTTTAAAACAGATAAATAAATCTGTTCGGTTCCTGGGTGCTTTAAATAATAGAAGATTTTATTTTTACTCTATATTAACCACTCGCGTACGAAATACTGAACTGTTAATTGCTATGTAAAAAATGAATGCAATGTAACAGTTGAAGAGAGTGCCTACGTCTGGCTATACTCTCGGGGCGAAACTCCGACGATTTAGAAAATCGCCATGCTTATAAAAGAAAGCCTGAGTGAGCAAAATGTACAGCCTTGGCTCATACAAAATCTATAATAATAATTCAGAGTATCAAACGATACTGAGAGTGTAAAGTACAAGTTATTTATAAAAAAAAATCAGACTTGAAAATTACGCAGATACCAAGTTTCCATATATGCCAGCTGTGTGCCATATTTGACTACATTTATTTGGACAAATGCCGTAATATAAACAACCAAGAGTTTGTTTGTATGACCTAATTTGGTTTGGCTTAAATGTTAATATTTATTATGAGCTACAAATGTTATATAGACCGTTCATTTAGATTATCTTATAAAGAACTAAACGCTGTTTCCATACTTATCGTATGAAACTTTGTAACCATGGTAACGACGGTAGCCATCATGCATTTTGTAGGTTTGCTCATGTATAATATCTAACATTGAGTGTTTCTTAAGGCAATTTTTGCCGCGCACCACAACTACACGTAGTGGAACTCCACAGAACCAGTTGCCCATCGAACTAATTCGACTTAGGTAAATCTTCTGTGCATGTGTTCGTAATTAAACTCCTAAACGGCTGGACAGATTTTAAGTGGAGTCGAGAATGATTTTCATTTTTAGATATTTTTTTGTATATGTAAGACGTGTGTACAGGACATCGTCTTTTGGATCCGCTAGTATATTATATAATAATATAAATAATAATAAAGTTTATTTTCCTCTTCACAATATTGCATTTTAGGAGTTTACATACCAGTACCACAGGACTATAGAAGTCCTGCGGTAACAGGTCCCCAGCCTTCCATCCGAAAATAAACAACATACTATGTCTAAACTAAAAAATATTCTTAAACTACATACTAATAATAATAAATAAAAATTGATAAATAGAAGATTAAACCCAATTTAAAAGTTTGGTCCCTGTATCACTGTACCTTAAAATATTATAGAAATAAATATAGTTGTATCAGTGTATAACATTCCCTCGGTTGCACGTTTAGCTATATAAAGCCTAAGCCAGAACACGTCAAATTAATCTCAACGTGTTTCCAAACACAGGAATGGAATGCAAATTGATTGCAAATAAACCATAAACCGTATGTCAATTGTATTTACAGGAAATGGGTGCGATTAATTTTACCACATTAAAACTTGCGTACAGAGTGAATTTTAGTGTTACCAGATTTATGCACTTCAAAATGGGATGAAATAAAAAGGCTTTATTGCTTTTTAAAAATTTTAGTTTATTTACGTTTAGTATTGTCTTTTATTGACATAACCTTTACACATTTAAAGAAAAAACTTTTTAACCGGATTAAAATTATGTATTATTATCTTCAGTAACCGTGAACACGCACGCTGTAAAGCACGCGAAACGTCGGTTAAATTTAAAATTATGTTAAACAATTGTAAATTTATAATAATACATAACTTTAATCCGGTTAAAAAGTTTTTTCTTTAAATTATTTACGTTTGATATAATAAAAGAACAGTTATTTTTTTCGGATTTTAACAGGTTCGATTTCCGAAGGGAACTACATATTTTCAAGACTTAGCTATTATAGGTTCTGTAAAAATGGCATTAGGTGATCAGCCTCCTGTTCCTGACAATGACCGTCTTTTTTTTAGTGTAAGACATGCCGGTTTCCTCTCGATGTTTTCCTTCACCGTTCGTGCTTGTTACTGCTTATAAAAGTCCATTGGTGTACAGCCAGGGACCGAACCTACGACGTCAGGGATACGGAACACACGCTGAAGTCACTAGGCATACACCCTGTATACGTTAAAGAATTCAAAAATCGCTTAATTCAATCAAGATTGCAGACGGGAAATCGTAAATGGCCGAACATGTTTACGAAACAGTAAAATGTTGAATTAATGGAAAGTAATATGAAATTTTGTGCGACTAATTACCAACTCGTTAGTCTTAAACTTGTAGTTAGTTAAGTGTGTTGCTAAAACCTCGTCTTTATAATATGTATGTATATTACGAAAGCGGGCCATAGACGGACCGCATGTTGCAGTCAAGACCGACTGCAATATGCGGTTTGCTCAGGAACTGCTTGAGCGGCCGTGTATTGCGAATATGAATTTAGTATGGAAACTGCAAATCGCCGTGCGGCGACCGCATATTGCAGTCGGTCTTAACTGCAACATGCGGTCCGCCTATGGCCCGCTTAAGTTGTACTACAAACTTTAATTTTATTCTGCTACAGAAATTTATATTGATGGAATACTATTAGAGAGGGTAGATAAGGTCAAAGTCCGTGGTAAAAGGCCGGCACGCACTTGGGAGCCTTCTGGTATTGACAGTGTCTATGAGCGGCGGTATCACTTAAAATCAGGTGTGCCCCTGCTGGCTCCGACTCGCCCTTAAATATCATGAGGATATAAACGTAGACTTCCAGAGACGCTACCCACCAGACCACCCATCACCTAGTTTTAGGAGATTTGGCAACAGATCTGCCTGATAGAGTGACAGGCTATTAGGGGTCATATGTAAAAAAGTACAAATTTCATTGAATGGTCAAATATGTGAGTTACATATATATCATGAGAATATTGCCGGAGTTGTTGTCGCCCGGCACCTGTCGCATTATTTGGCAACGGGAGATCTGACACTCCCCTACTGCCGTCTTGGCATAGAAACACCAGTCTGTGACTATAACTCAATGAGTCTCTAGTCCAAAGCAAGAAATAAATAGCATTTAATTAATTTGCATTTCCTATTTGCTGAACCGTTAACAATAACGACTCGTAGAATATAGAAACAGGGCCTAGGACAACAAGTACTAGGAGTAGATGATTCAGTGCTCAATTGCAGACATTAATCAATTGTAAGAAGCGACCCAAATTGTTTAATCGACTGCATAGCTTGTTGTATAATAGTGATTTCCTAGTTTCCTAAAGGATGTTAATATCCTGGTATTTTCTTACAATAAACTTCCCAATACCGCTTTGGATTAGATGCGTAGTCAAAATTGTATAGGATTTTAGAGTTTTCCTTAAAAAAATATGGTTGTCAAACACAAAAATATGATGAGCTATTTAAGATAGTTTTAGTTTAAAAAAAGACTAAAGGATATATGAGAAGTACAGAAATAAAAGATAAAACAAAAGTTCTTGATTCCATTGTAAAAAATATCAGGCACAGGAAGCTGATTACACCTACTTGCCTTAGATTGACAAATGAAACAGATACAGAAATCTGAGGCCTAGACCTAAAAAAATTGTACTAGCAATCATTTATATAAATAAGAAACTGTAGTAAGTTTGTTATATACAATATGTCTCTATAAAGTATTGCATTTATTAGGTCATTCTCAGACATTACGCATACATCTTTAATATCATATTACTAAGAGCGTCAGTATCAATCAATGGACTTTCACTTGTGATGAAATTTCAGCTTAAAATATGATGCTACGCTAATAATTTTTTTTTAAATTAAAATAAATTAATTATTTTGTAGTATATAAGCATTCAAATAAACAGTTTTACAATTTTCTTAACCTACATTGTAATAATAAAAATAATTAATAAATAAGTCCAAATTTAAAAAGTTTGGTCCATGTACCAGTATTTTTTTATAGAACAGAGGGCAAACGGACAGGAGGCACACCTGATGTTAAGTGAAACCGCTGCCCATGGACACTCTCAATGCCAGAGGGCTCGCGAGTGCGTTGCCGGCCTTTTAAGAATTAGTACGCTCTAAATTAACGCTAATTAGTAGTATGCTTAGATACATCACAAAAACAACTACGCCAATTGAAAAAATCTTGATTCAAGAAAAATACACGTTATCTACATTGTATAGGTTCCGGCAAATTGGGTCACAATAGTATTTCCTAATAAAACTACATGCGCAAACGCCTTCACGCAAAATCTTAAGTTTTTTACCAGCCCAATGACGCACTGGACTAACGGGTCTTCACTTTTTCAAAATGACATGAAAATAATGAGATCAAATTTAACTAATGGTATAACTCAGTACAACGGAAGTGTCTAATGTACGCAAAAAACTGCTACTAACGAAACGAGACTTGAATAATAATTTCAATCCACGAATAATATGTAAATATTGTGGAATAAAGAAACATCTCACTCAATCACTGGAGTAAACCGGACACACTCAATGACAGAGGGCTCCCGAGTACTGGCTAAGTCGAATTGGTTCGGAAATTCTTCAGTGGGTAGCTGGTTCCTCATGGTGGTGCACGGCAGATAGCGCTTTAAAAAACGCTGAGTTGTGGAACGACGGACGTCGAGGTGATACAGGTGGAATTTCGTATTCTGCCTCGACGTCCGTGGTAGTAGAACTATCTAGAGTCTAGACTAACCCAACAAATATAGCAATTTACTAGTTTAAACTAAGTACTTTAGATTTGAACATATAGGTTTACAATATTTTATTTAACGAATGTAAACAAAATATTGTAAACCTATTTTAAAAGAATAAGTGTAGAGTTTCTTGCCCATTCTTCTCCACACGAAACTACCTTTTGGAAGGGGTAACTAGAATCTTCTTTGTATTTTGTTTGACGTTCAAAAGTGCCATTTTAGGTGGTCTAATTGAAATAAATGATTTGACTTTGACATAAAAATCAATCAATCGTACGACTCTCATCCCTGAGGTTGTAGGTTCGATCCGGCTGTGCAACAATGGAATTTCTCTCTATGTGCGCATTAAACATTCGCTTCAACGGGAAAGGAAAATATCGTGAGGAAACAGGCTTGACTTAGACCCGAAAACTGGACGACGTGTGTCAACCACGAGAGGCTAGTCACCTACTTGCCTATTAGATTGACAAATGATCATGAAGCTGATTCAGAAATCCTTCTTTCTCTTTCTTCAACAGTGTAAAGGTTAATCACACTTAGCAACTTAAATATAAAACTTTGAAAATTACATACGTAAAAGGATAGAAAGTATTATCGAAAGGACATAGACAACTGACTACACAGATAAATTATCTTTTAAATTCTGAACACGTGCTGACTGTGGACGTGCGTGGATTGTTGTCATCCTGCTTTAATTATCTATGGCAAAAAAACTATTCGTCAGCTAAGTACAATTTTGTTTAAATTACATCGTGAATAATATATTTGTTTCGATATTGAATATCGTATATGTCGTACAGAATAAAATACTTCTTTAAAACTACGCATTTAATATTTAATGAACTCCAGTAGTACGTGATTTAATATTTTTTTTTATTTTTTTTTTAATGGCTCTGGCACGATTTGTGCATTAGCCAGCGTCAAGTATAGGATTTTTTATGAAAGAAAGAAAGAAAGAAAAAACTTTATTATGCACATTATACAAGATATTTAGATAAAGTAAAGTGCACTGGCCCCCACACTAGGATTCCCTGTGTTGTGGGCAGCCAGTCTCTTCCTTTTGACATGAAAACAGTATTTTATAAGTTATATTAATTATTTCTACACAATTTATATTAAAACTATTTTTGTACAATAAGAATATTTTCAGTATCAGAATACGACAGGTTAACAAGATATCGTTTGAGATGTTTAGTAAATGTATGTAGTGTGATTTTTGAAATGTTAGTGATAATTTTGTTTTTAATGAAGTGGTTAAAGATGAAAGGGCCTCGGAAGGAGAAAAAGCGTTGGGCGAAGAAAGTGCGAGTTTTGGGTTGCTTAAATATGAGTTTGCGTTTTGTTTGATGCGGTGCGGTGGGTGTTTGTTTCCAAAAAAGTCTGCATATTGCTATTAAATATAATTGTCTCACAGTTAAAAGTTTTGTTTCATTGTACAATTTTGAAGTTGAGTAGCGGAAAGGTTTCTTATATGAGATCTTAAGAATGGCACGTTGGGTGCGCTCAATTTTCAGCATTGAAGACAATGCCGCTCCACCCCAAACCGATATGCAGTAAGACAATATCGACTGGCATAATGCAGTGTACACTATCTTGATTGTATGAGGATCAGCAGGCTTTCTAAGTCGTTTGAAAACATTTATAAGTTTGCGAACTCGAGAACATAGGTAGTTTATTTGAGGGCCCCAACAAAGCCTTGAGTCAATAATTAATCCCAGGTATTTGGTTGTTTTAGTGGGTTCCAGGAGAGGACAGTTGCAGTTGCTGTGAAGGTTCAAACATGAGTGTAATTTAATAGGCGGAACAGGGTTTGGTTTGCTGGATTTCGATATGTGAAAACATATGTATTTGGTCTTAGACGTATTTAAGGATAGGAGATTATCTAAAAGCCATTGAGAGATTTGGCGAAGACCTAAATGAGCTAACCGTGTGGCTTGTTCCCAAGAGTGTGAGTAGAAGACTATAGCTGTGTCATCAGCGAATGAAAAGAGCTTAGCATTAGTGAGTGCGAGTGAACATAAATCGTTAATGTACACTAAAAAAAGCGTTGGACTAAGAACACTTCCCTGGGGCAAACCACATGAAACGTTTTCCAGTTGACTGCTATACCCATCAACTCGAACCCTCTGCTTTCTATTGAGTAGATAGGACTTAAACCAACAGAGGATATTTCCACGAATTCCTTGTCTTTCTAATTTTTCGATTAGCAGTGGTCTGGAAACAGTGTCAAAAGCTTTGGCTAGATCAAGAAAAACACCAATACACCTTTGTCCTTCATCTAATTTGGAACTTATGGTCTCAACCAATCCAGCGGTTGCATCCTCTGTAGATCTGTTATGTCTGAATCCGAATTGATTGTTCGCAAGGATAGATTCTTTTTCCAAATAATTCAGTAATCTGACGTTGATGATTTTTTCTGTAATTTTAGCGAGTGTTGGGAGTAGAGAAATGGGACGGTAGTTTGAAATTTCAATTTTATTGCCTGATTTATGGATGGGTGTGATATTGGCTATTTTCCATGATTCAGGGAAGATACCTTGTTCAATACTGAGATTGCAGATATAAGAAATTGGTTCTGCAATAATGTTTTTTAGTGAAATTACCACTCGGTTACTAATATTATCATCCCCTGGGGCAGAATTAGGCTTAAGAGAGCTAATAATTTTTGTAACTTCTCGCTCGTCACAAGGAAGGAATAGAAAAGAATTCGAGTTAGCGGTAGTCGAAACTTTATGGCAAAGGTCTCGTTCAGTCTGATTTGTCTTAGACAATATATCGGAAGCCAGTTTATTACCCACCGAACTGAAATAACCGTTCGTCTAACACAACGTAGCAACCCAGGAGTTATCCATGGCTTTCTAATACTTTTAGAATTTATTTTATGTATGATTTTTGTGTTGGTATTAATTGCACTTGAAATTGCGCTTGTAAAAGCATCAACTGTTTCATTTATGTTTTTGATGTTATATAGAAAGCTCCAATCGACCCCTGCTAAATCTTTATATAGTTGGTCGTAGTCTATAGCTTTACTCATCATAGGGGAGGCTTTAACTAAATTATTTAGGTGTTTGGTCTGATCGATTCCTATAATAACAGACATATGATCACTCACTTGGGATGGGCAGACAGCCACGCGTGATTGCAAATGTGATCTTATGAGTGCATGATCTAGACAATTACCCCCACGGGTTGGTAAGAAATGACCTTGTATAAGACCGTAGAAGTTCACTAACTCAAGAAACTTATGAGCTCTGTGATCGTCGGTCGTCTCCTTAATGTCGATATTAAGATCCCCAACTATATAAATAGGGTGTCCATTGTACGATAAAATGAGGTTTTCGAGAGAGTCGAGAAAATTATCAACATTGTAAAAAGAAGGTGATCTGTAAATTGATATGATAACAGCATTATTATTTAAATGAGTAACTAAACAGTTTGCATCTGTAAAGGCTGGTTCTGTTATATTGAGGTTAATGTTATTTTTATAAAAAATTACGATTCCGTCGCATTTGTTAATAAATTTATGGGAGAAAGTACATAAATACCCATCTATGTGAATACCAGTAAAATTTTCATCAATCCAACACTCAGTCAAAACAATTAAATCAGGATTAAATTGCAGCCTACTAAGAAACACTAGAAAACTATCAAAGTTTTTATTAATGCTGCGGATGTTTTGTGTTACAATAGTGAGGTTTGAGGATTCGAAAAACACTTTGCAGTCTTCCGGATAATTCAAATATTGGTTCGTAATGAAATTTGTATTATCAATATCTCGAATTAAACTTAAATTATCGAATTTTAGAATATATAGAATAGAAGACATGAAAAACATTAAAATTGTACCTAAATATGTGAAAGATTGCGTAACGGATTGGGTGATATTGGTCTTGTGGTTTGGTTATTGTACTGTCGTATCTGTGGAGTGGTTCAGTATAGGATATTTGTTTGTAGAACGTGTTAAACTTTGTGTAGAATTTTAAAAAAGTGAGGAATTTAAATATAAACAAGAACATTAAAAAACATAAAACTACAATTAACACCAGTCATGCTTTGTTTAGCGAGTTAAGGTGATCTTCATTTTTTATTAGAATGTAAGGAAAGCCGTTCTTCTTCCTAAGATATACGTTACCATTAACAGACCAGCAGTACTCGTACTGTTCTGACTTCGCAATTTCCCTTGCAAGAAAATAGAGGCGCTTTGCTTTAGGTGTTAAATATTCTGATACATATATAGGTGTGTTACCTCCTAGTCCCAAATGGCTGGCGTTCAGCTTGTTAGATCTATTCTCAATGTTATGCTTGCGTGTCGCACTTAAAATGTTGTTCTTTAGGAGGGTGTTCGACAGTTCAACGGTGAGGTTCCAACTCATGTTATCTTTCCTGTTGGTAAAACGGCTAACATCTCTTATATCACCGGAGTGTAACTCAATACTAAGCCCAGAACAAAGTTTCAATATGAGATCGAAAAGCTCCGACTTCGTTGGGGTCGGTGATTGTTTGGGAACATTTCGGATTTCGATGCATGTCTTGTTCATAGCTCGAGCTAAGGTTTCGTGTTTGTCCTCCAGGTCACTTATTTTAGATGACAATGCCGTCCAATCCTTTTTAAAACTGACAATTTTTTCTTGTAGCTCAAAGATCTTTTCGGAAACAAAATCTACTGACTTTCTGATGTCCTGGCTAGTGTTATTGGCTGTTGTCAATTTTGCGGAAAGTTCGGCAATACGACCTTCCATGGCATCCAGCCGGCTGTTCTGTTGTTCTTGCAATTTGTCGAGCCTGGCATTTTGGTCACGTTGGAACGACCGCAGCCACTCCCTAATTTCGTTTTTTAGAACGAGGAACTCGTCCTTCTCGTCGCGCGCAGCTCTTCGCTTTTGCCGCGATTTAGTATTGACGTAATCGCTCTCCTGTGTTGAGCTATCACCTGCATCGCGTTCCAACTGAACATTTCCTTGTGTCGGAGAAGATTTTTTCATTTTGTACTGCGGTTCTCAAAGCTAAGGTTCAATATCCGTTGAAACAGATAGAAGTCTTAGCAACAGGTGTCCTTGTCCTGATTGGCGACCGCCCTTCCAGTATTGCGTAAGATGATTTGCGTATGCGCACAGAGGGACAGGGCAACGTAAAATGGGAGGAGCCAGCGCACCGGTGGAGGGGCCTACGGTTGTCTGATAGAGGCACGGTACCAGGATCACAGCATTTAATGGAGACACACAGAGAATCTAATGCTTCTCGCGCTTCATGCGAGCCGGGTAGCGTAATATAATTTTTGGTACTAAATTTTATTTAAATTTTGAAAATAAATATTATTTAAACTGCACTTTCACTAAAAACACGTCCAAACTGTACGGCGCCGGAGGGGAAGAGGCTATAATTCGTGCTTGTCTTTAGAAATTCGACCGTGTCCTCCATGTACGGTTTAGGCGCTCGCCCGGTACCGCACAACCCTCCCAAAGGCCGAGAACAAATTTAAATTAAATTAAAATCTGCCCTCGAACCGGGAATCGAACCCGGTACCCCTCACCTAGCTGCCACTTAATAAGACCGCTAGGCTATGAGTCCCCTATCATTCTTTATTGCATGTGTAAAATGGAATGACAGATGTCAAAGTTACACAGATTGTTAAGTTCGCTATGAGAGCTTCGCTAGAGCTATATTATCTATGGCTTATACCTAAGGTTAATGGTTGGTGGACTCAGTTTCCGCACTTAGACTCTCACTAGGTCTGTTGTGCGTTAAGTCCTGGCTAACTAAGCCAGCCTAGCTCCTTCTAGAAGCATAGAAGTCTTGTAGGCGCTTCGCAGGCGTCGAGGAGAGGCCTCACTGCTCGCTTATATTTATGTTTTCTTCTATTAGAGATTATAGATTATACGTATTAAATATTTAAGTAAAAATACTCATTAAGAATAATTCTTTTTAATATTCTGCACGTACAAATGCAATGACAGATGTCAAAGTTACACAGATCACTAAGTTTGTACAAAGGGAGCGATGAACTGAACTATATTTTCTGTGGCTGTAGGATGATGTATTAGATTCTATTTGAAAAGAAGTTATAGATTAAAAATTCTCTAAAAAAATAAAAACAAAATTCCTGAACGTAATGAGAGGTGCACGCTCTGTTGGTTGCGCGGTATTTATCTGAATATTAACACCGTCATGCACGACCAATACTCCATTTTCTACTTATAAATCATCATTCGAAACACTGACACATAAAAGTGAAATTCGAGAGATTATCTAGAAAATGGAGAACGCGGCGTTAAAGATTAATAAACATATATTATGATATATATAGAAAAGAAAAGATAAAATAAAGAATACATCATTGAGAAGAACAACTAAGGAAGTAAATGTTAGAATAAAAATAAATGAACTTAAGTGGAGATGGGTGAAGCAAGCAACATGGCAAGAGGAACAGAAAAGTGTAGCAAGAAAGTAGTAAACTGGTAGTACCTTGGGCAGCAGGTAAACGCAAAAGAAGAAGACAATTTAGAAGATAGACCTAATTATAGAAACAGCAGCTAGTACACGGCAGAGAGTGACACAGTGCAAACAGGAATGGTGGGATTTGGATTTGAATGAGATAGAAATATAAAAGTTTCAAAGCATCCTAAATAAAAGGCTATTATTATTATTATATTTATAGAGAAATAAGGAATCAACTCGTGTCTTTGCGTATACGTGTATGTCCTATGTAAGTGACCAGTCTCAATAGCGATTAACGAGGCCTAAACACATCATTATTGAAATTTAAATTTGTCTTCTATTTCTAGTGGTCTGTTTTTTTACACTCGTCGTTACCAAATACGGGATCATTAATCCAGGGATTTTATACAAATTCACTGTAGATAATACTAATTCAACAAAGTATTGCAAGGCCCTATTTCCATATGAATAAACAACACAATGCCTTAAAACTACCTCATTAAAACCATAGAGTACAGAGAAGTAAGATCTGTGGTGTAGACATCGATCATCTTCATTTAGCACAGATAATAAGCCCATTGTTTCACAGATTATGAAAGATATTATTATTCGTATCTCGTGTTAAACGATCTCGCATTGGTAAAACCATGTTTGTCATGGGAATATCAACTTTATGGTAATATACAGAAGGTCATTGTCGTGGATTTAAAATGCTATTGTCCTCGCGTACAGGGATAAAATATTTATGAATTAGCAATACCAAGAAGAGAATGAACTCGAAGGCCTTGAAGGGTTGTGTCTGTTTCATTTAATGTTTAAACAATTTATTTAACTTACTGTTCTGTAGGTGAAGGGAATCTCACTTCGTATATTTAATTTGTACTCAGTCTTAATAATATAATAGTTTAAGTGTATTTACAATATTCTGAACCTACATAGTAATAATACAAATAATTAAAAAGAAAATTAAAACAAATTTAAAAAGTTTCGTGTGGCAGTGATTAACGCTGGCAGCATTTCCTCCCTGTATTGCGATACTTATTCGTTTAGCGAGGATAGCACCAGCTCTGGGGTCACTTCGTACCTACTTAAAATTGTGATTTCAAACTTTAAAAGTATACAAATTCTGCACTAATTTCCCCCCATTTTGGGAAATATACTAATAATAAATGAAAACATTCTCAAATAAAAATGATTTATTTTCCTTTAAAGATAATCAAAATCTATACGTTAATTAAACCTGCAATGCAATGGCCATGGAGACCAGACCTGGCTGCAAAACAAATCTACCATAATATATTTATCTGTTAGGCACTATATGTTCGAGGAGTCGAGGTTTTTATATTTAGATATACAAATATGTAGAAAAAGAAAGGAAGAAAAAGCTGATATACATAATAAAAACCGACGTACAAAGCACTAGTATTCCCTGTTCCCTAGTTGCCCACGAGGCAACTAATCTCTTTCATTCAACATATTAACGTATTATATGTAATCTTTACAAAGTGGATAGGGCTACCAGGAAAAGGAAAGAGAGGTCGCTTTTGCACTTAGCTGACGAGCTTAAGGAAGTTGGTGGAGAAGATTGGGAGAAAAATGCTTAAGACAGAGAGAGATGGAGCCAATTGGAGGAGGCCCTTAGAAAAAAATATATAAAATTATTTATTTATTTTAAGTTTTTGTATATTTTGTAAATGTTCCAAGGAATAAATGAGGCTTAATTATTATTATGTAAACTTTAATTAGTTTCGACATTTACTCAGTAAATAAATAATCTGAGTGGTGAGTGCTCTCGGACGTAAAAATCCCGAAACTGCATTTTTCAATATATTTAAAACTTGTATTAAAGGCAAAACATCGTAAGCATACCAACAACCCAAGTAATTGTTTTGTTTAATATTTGTATGATCTCTTCGTGTACGTCAGTCGCATTAAAAATTGTATTTTATGGTTCTTTCACCAATCTATCACTGTGGCGAGCGTTGGCAAGCTTTTATCAATAACGAAACAGACTTAATCTGAGACCCATAAAAGGATTGTATGTATCTAACTCTTAGTAAATTTACACAAAAAAGGAATAATACGAAATCATTACAGCGAGAAATCAACACATACTGCTTGTTAGTGTTTTTACGTGCACTGATTGTGCGAGTCCTTTTCTCACGACGTTTTTATTAGGAATCCAGTTTTGCCTGTATTGTATCGAACTAGTATTTCACAAAAGGTAATGAAAGTAACAATGGTATGAGAACACTTTCGATTTATAGAATTTTATTTATGACCACGGTAATCACTACATAGTATACAACAAAGTCGCTTTCTCTGTCCCTATATCCCTATGTATGCTTAATGCATATATCTTTAAAACTATGCAACGGATTTTGATGCGGTTTTTTTTTATTATATAGAGTGAAGAGTAAGGTTTATATGTAGGTATAATAACATCCATTAAATAGTGGAGAATTATCAAAATATCCAAATTTTGATAAATATCGTAGGGTTCAGACGATTTAATCTATTTTTTCATTGAGTGGCATAGGCTATATATTTTATACCTGTGCGAAACCGGGCTATGTTTTTATATACAATGTTCACAGTTTTTCTGTAGTGTAGTATCAGCATTGCACCCGTGCGAAGCGGGGGAGGGTCGCTAGTATATAATATTTCATAAATTAAATTCTATACTTTATTTTTAATAATATATAAACATATTTTGAAGAATCTAGTTGATATTTGACTCATACTATTGTTTATATAGGTTATTCTACAACCTATGTATGTGTGTGTAGTGTGTTATTAGTAACGCGATACAATATAATGTTCCTTTCACATATGAAATATAGATAATTCTTGTCATTGTTCAACTTTCATTTTTGTCATTACGCGACATTGCTCTGAGACAGCTTTAGACACAGTTTTTCTAAAAAAATCCCCTTTGCCAAAAATAATAATTTAAAAACACGATAGAGGAATCTTTTTGCTGTGATTTAATATATGCTATGATTCTTTATGTAATATTTAGTACTTTTTTGTAAATATTGAGTTGGAGAGATAAGTGGGCGTCGGGCGACGACCCACAACAGAATCTCTGCTATTTCGAGACTAGGTGACCAAAAACCATTAAAACTACCTCGGGTTACAAGACATCGTTAGAGAGTCACCGGGGTCACTCTCGCATTCTACCGGAGGAGGTAGTAGATGGGCATATCTTCTCCTATTTACTCCGCGTCTTCTAACCCGTCTTCTTTCTAGAGCGCTCATATTCAGTATTGTATCTAATTAAACAATCCTACATATACCTAAACAATATGACGTGATAGATTTGTCAAGTCGAAAAATGTAAATACCTATGTATTATATGACGTCATTATGTACTATAATAACATGTTTCACGATAAATTATTGTTACTGTCACGCAGGTTGCAAATAATAGTAAATTACCAAGTAAATTGCTTTATTTTGCCTCTGATTGCTTTAATCGACCCTTTCCGATGACGTATCAAGTTTTTTATTCGAATTCCATAAACACAATTATATTACAACTTTACCAATTCTTAAAAGGCCGGCAATGCACTCGCGAGCCCTGTTTGACTGATACATAATTTATAGACCGTAACAGAGAACTATATGCCTCTTTTGCGAATTCGCTCTGTACATAATAAAGGGTATTTCAACAAGAAGTTTGTTTTTCAATTGTGGCAACACCGAGAACGTGATAGTTTTGACATTTAGTTTTTGGCGGTATTCGTAGCAGGTGCTTTGGCAATTATTACAATGAATTCAATTTCGCTCGAAAATCGCATTAAAATAATTCAAATCCACTATAAAAATGGTGGTTCTGTTAAAGTTACATTTCGTAAAATTCGTGATATTTTCGGCCAGCATAATC
This sequence comes from Pieris napi, assembly GCF_905475465.1. Taxonomy (NCBI): domain Eukaryota; kingdom Metazoa; phylum Arthropoda; class Insecta; order Lepidoptera; family Pieridae; genus Pieris; species Pieris napi. The sequence continues at coordinate 1,238,562 of NC_062247.1, forward strand.
GTCCTTCTGAGACCGCTGTTAAGAATTTGGTCGCGAAATTTGAGTCGACAGGCTCGGTACAAAATGTGCCAACACCAACACGTGTTCGACCGGGTCGTTCAACAGAAAACATCGCCGCCGTGAGCCACAGTGTTGAAGAAGATCAAAATTTGTCAATTTCACGACGTTCTCAACAATTGGGGTTATCCAAAAGCACAACATGGCGAATTTTGCGAAAGGATTTGGCTTTGAAGCCTTACAAGATTCAACTGGTGCAGGAATTAAAGCTGATCGACCATTCAAATCGCCGCAGATTCGCTCAGTTCATTCAGGAACAACCTGCTGGTTTTTCTGAAAAAATCATTTTTTCAGACGAAGCCCATTTTCATTTGTCAGGGTACGTCAACAAGCAAAATTGTCGCATTTGGGCTTCTGAAAATCCTAAAGCAATTATTGAGAAGGCTTTGCATACTCAACGTGTTACTGTGTGGTGCACTATGTGGTCTGGAGGCGTGATTGGGCCGTTTTTTTTCGAAGATGAGGCTGGAAATGCGGTAACAGTCAATTGATCACGGTATCGCGAGATGTTAACCACTAAATTTTGGCCTATTATTGATGACATGGATATCACTGAAATGTGGTTTCAACAGGACGGTGCCACATGTCACACAGCCAATGAAACGATCAATTTATTGCAAACCAAATTTCCCGAGCGCATAATTTCGCGAAATTCAGCTGTTAAGTGGCCAGCCAGATCGTGTGATTTAACACCACTGGATTATTTTTTGTGGGGCTATGTCAAAGACAGAGTCTATACGGAGCCAATCGAATCGATTGCAGCCTTAAAACTCAAAATCCGTGATGTCATTAACGAAATAGACCCTCCATTTTGCCAAAAAGTGATTAAAAATTTTGATGAAAGAATCAACATCTGTCAGCGTGGTCGTGGTGGACATTTGCCAGATATCATTTTTCATTCATAATTGCCAAACTTTTCTCTTTGTAATACAATAAAAATTTTATTCATTTTCCTCTAAATTCTTTGTTTTATTTTGTTTTAGAAAACAAAGTTCTTGTTGAAAAACCCTTTATAAATACCTAGTAATACTTAAACTTCGGACTATAACTCTTGGGCCGTGGGGATCAAGTGCGCAGGCGCTAATGTAATACAAATTTTTGTATGGATTGATTAATAAAACTCTAATAATAATAACTTCAAACAGAATTTCGAGGTCTTTATGTCTATGTGCGCATTTAACATACGCTCGAACGGTGAAGGAAAACATCGTAAGGAAACCGACATGTTTTAGACCCAAAAAGAAGTCGACGGCATGTGTCAGGCACTGAAGGCTGATCACCTATTTGCTTATTAGATTAACACATGATCATGAAACAGATGATGAGGCCCAAAAAGGTTGTAGCGCCACTGATCTATGTAAAAATAATATAAACAAAATGTAATAGCTAATCCAAGGGAATTTTCTATTCTCTAATAATAATAATATCTTCAAACATAATTTATTTCAGTGTCATTACAATCAATGGGAATCGTAAGATTTCACATAGTATTAAAATAGTTGTGGAAATACTGCACATATCAGCGAGGCGATCGAGTTAGTGTCGGGCTTCAATTAGCCAATTAACCAAGTCCTTGTACGCTTCCCACGGTTTCTGTCTTTTTTATTTAATTGCTATATGAGTTTTATAGACTGCCTCACTTATTTCTATTCTCTTTGATGAATTCCATATCATTGTTACTTGCACAGTAATTATTTTACTATTTATTTAAAAAACTCTGGTATCTTTTATTAATAATGGCTTTGGGAGCGTTCAAGTATTACGTAACGAATTTTGGGAGGGAAGGGGGGGGGGGTCATTTTGTAAAACGTTACGATGCAGGGCGGGGATTGAATTACACGTTATTGTTATTTATTATGTACAGTACTGTACTTGGGTACTGAAAAACGTTACGGCGACTTACATGGGGGGGGGGGGGTGAATAATCTCCAAAAATTGCGTTACGTAATACTTGAACGCTCCCTTTGTCATTCTTCCTTTATATTAAATGTATATTAAAGTGCTCAATGAATCTTATAACTTAGAATTAAGAACTTATTATAAATGTATACTATAATATTATATTTTTTGTATAAATAGGTAAAACTGTGCTTTGTTTATGTTTGAATGTGTATTCCGTTTTTGGCTTTTGTGTACAATGTAATTTGTTTGGATATAGTTAAATGTGTAGTCAAAAAAGCTAAAAGTCAATATGAACGAATAAAGAAATACATATTAAATGCTTCTAATTTTACATTTGCAGCCAGTTCTCAAATCAAGGGCGTAGAACAAAAGAGAAGAACTGGCAATAAACTCTCCGCCACTCTTTTTGTATCAACAAGTTTTTGTTTTACACAATGTTTGTAAGGAGCTGCAACCATTACACCATGTTCCACATGACATCTTTAGTAATTAATAATACAAAAAATTAAAAACAAAGAGTTGTCCCCTATCAGCAGTAGGCATGGTGAAATAGGATCATATCATATCAGTAAAATCATATCACAAAGAAGACTTGAAGGTAAGTGGTGAACTTGGTGGACTCACGTGACGTGACTACCTTTCGCGTGTCAACGACAAGCGTATTGGAGTTGACCAATCATAAACGAAACACCCCTTCGTTTTGTCTTTGCCTTATCTCATAAAGAAATATAACAATATACGCCCTGACATTATTTCATGCTATATACTTTTCTTTTATAGAACAGGGGGCAAACAGGTGAGATACCTGATGTTAAGTGATAACGCCCATGGCCACTTTAGCAAAAGCTCGCAAGTGCGGGCCATTATACGTTATAAGATTTGCAAATAAATGTGTTACCTACTATAACTATGGAATTTAGAGCAAGCTTAAGATGAATATTCAGAGCGGAACATTTGATCTTTGATAAATGAACAATGACTGTTCGTTTTTCGTTCAGCGATTTGCATCCGTTATTGCGTTTTCAAGTGGATAGAAATAAAAATGTTAAGAAATCCTTTATAAGAGTAAGATTTAAAGTCGAGACTAAGCTAAATGTAATAAGTTTTTCACATACGGGTATAATAGTTCTCAAGATTATTGCAGTATACAATTGTTATAATAATAAAAAAATATAGGTAATAATAATAAAAGCGGCTCAAATATGTCTTTCCTCAAAATATAATTTTGTTTCCTTTGGAGTAGATCTTGGGCTGTGGGGCTCAAGTGCATAGGCGCTGATTAAATTATTTAAGTAAGTAGATAGTACCGGTGACCCCAGAGCTGGTGCTTTCCTCGCTTAACGAAAGTATCGCAATACAGCGAGGAAATGGCGCACTAAAGGAACACTGCCACAGGGACCAAACTTTTTGAATTTGTATTAATTTTCTATTTAATTATTTTTGGTTATTATTACTATGTAGGTTAAGATATTGTAAATACTGTGTGTGTTGAAAATAATACTAATAATTAAGCCTCAGAATGTCTTAAACTCATCCTTACAAAAGATACACACTTATTATTTTTTATTTTTTACATACATACAATATATTATATTAATTCGTAAATAAGGGGAAAGGTTCAAGAGTCTCTCCTATCTGTTTAAATCCTTCGGAGGGTTTATAGTTAGATTATAATCTTTCAAGTGTTAATTACACAATTATTACGATAATTCGTATATGTTCAGCAGGGGATAGGACCGTAAAATCTCAGATTTAGACACTAGGCACTCTTACGGAAACCGTATGGCTTATTCGTTGAACAAATTCTTTTTAATTAGACAGAATATAATATTTTTATCAAGTACAACTTTTTAAGGATATCAAAAGAATTTCTTATATATTTCTGATAGAATCGATGCAATATAAAATATAGAAAAAATCTGACCATATATCCTATTTATACATTATACCTATATTATTTACAAATTTACTACAATTACGTATCCTACTAGTCAGAAAAAGCATGCAAAACTCTGAAATCTTATCTAATTACTGCAGACGTAATCACCATCTAGATCCACCCCCATGTCATCAAAAATAAGAAAATCAAAGACCCTCTACCCCCTTATAGTGCTTACGTAATACTTGTTAAACAAATAACTATTAAAACATTAAAGATAACATCAGTTAAAATTAAACTCATAAATGTCAATGATCGCGCCTAAATTTCTATTTAAAGTCATAAACCATAAATTACAAAACCACGAGCTGATAAAGATTTATAGCCTGTGGGTTCGCTGATAAACCATAGAGAATAGATAAAACATAGATTATTTACTGCGTTCGTAGACATTACCAATTTTAATACCGGACGTTAAATATTTTGAACCATTTTAGATTAAAATTTCTTAAAATATTTAAAATTTCTTGTTAAATATGATGATACAATAATATCTAATAGACATAAGTACAATTTAAATAATAAAATTATTTCTTTGACGAATAAAATACAGAAGGCAAACGAGACCTGCTCTTTAAAGTGACAACCCCCGCCCATGGACACCCCCTAGCAGTATAGGTTTAGTAATACTATATATACTACTGGCAGCTGGTTCCACAAAGAGGTGGTGCGTATCAGAAAGTGCCTTAAAACGCGCCGTATTATAGAACTCCAGGCGTTGAGATGGAAAGGATGGAATTAACCCAACCCAACACACTCTTTACCTTCATATTATTTAGTATAAATTTGACGTTTCGTTTGTTAGAAAAAACAGTGGCGCTACAACCTTTTTAGGTTGCTATGGGCCTCAGATTTCTGTATCTACTTCTTAATCATTTGTCAATCAAATAGGCAAGTAGGGGATCAGCCTCCTAATCACACGCCGTCGACTTTTTGGGTCTAAGGCAAGCCGGTTTCCTCACGATGTTTTCCTTCATTTACACTATACGGAAGAATACTTCAGTTAAAGGATTTAGACTCTTGTATAAACAAGATATGTAAATAGTATATGTACTAGTCTTATATAGATTTATACATCTATGATGATGATTACTTAAGGATGAGTAACGCCGGCAGCTGTTGGCAATTGAAACAGTCGGCGCCATGCTACCGGCTCCAAGCAATCTTACGAATTAAACTATCAACAATCACGTCTCTATTAAACATATGTCTATATATTTTATATTTCCAACACACAAATATACAGTATTTACAATATTAAACTTAAAAGATTTAAGTACGTGGTAGACAGTGCCAGTGACCCCAGAGCTGGTGCTTTCCTCAACGAATAGGTATCGCAATATAGCGAGGAAATGCTGGCAGAGTTATGCCAGGTACTGCCACAGGGACCAAACTTTTTAAATTTGTTTTAAAACTATTTATCAATTGTTAATTTATATTTATATAATTATCTTTAAAATACTCAAAGCAATTGACATTAGGAGACAAAATATTAGCTTTTTTAGTTTGTATGAAGGAAGTTTCTTTTTATTATTGAAGCTGTCGTGATGAAATATGCTTTCTGGTGAATTATCTTGAAATTATATATTTCAGAATTTTGGTCGCAGTCCACTCTATATCACGTGGCTAGCGGTTAGTGTTCCACAGATGAGGACTCCTGATCATATCCCAGTCAGTATTGTCCGAAAATTATTGCGACTTTTTTCATGTTTTAATAGTAGCCCTAACACATCTGATGTTCAGTGATACCACCGCCCACGGACACTCTCAATGACAGAGGGCTCTTTGCCGTTGTCGGCCTTTTAAGAATTGGTACGCTCTTTTCTTTAAGCACCCGAATCGGTTCGGTAATACTTCAGTGGGCTGCTGGTTCCACATGCAGCAAAAACTGCCTGAAAAAACGCTCAATTGTGGAAGGACGGACGTCGAAGTGATTGGACGTGTGGAATTTCGTATTCTGCCTCAACCTCCGAAGATGAAACTTATCTGAATACATCTCTACGCAACGCCAAGTATTCGGTCATTATTCTTTTTAACGGTCTTTATAAGTAAGTAAAGCCTTGGTCGAAATACCGTTAATACTGGCGGGAATTTCTACAATTTATGGATTGATAGCGTAAATTTCAACAGACTGCAAATGTGCAAATTGGAAACACGTTTACCGCGTTGATTATTTAAATTGACAAGGACTTCACAATATGATGGGTTATTACGACATAATAATAGGCTGTGGAAAGACAAAAATCTTACACAAGCCTCGAATAACACGGCTCAGAGTTTTTGTTTACAAAAATAAATAAATCAGTGGCGCTACAACCTTTTTGGTCTGTGCCTCAGATTTCTGTATGATTCACGATAATTAGTCAATCTAATATGCAAGTAGGTGATCAGCCTCCTGTGCTTGACACTTGCCGACTTTTTGGGTCTAAGGCAAGCCGGTTTCCTCACGATGTTTTCCTTCACCGTTCGAACGATTGTTAAATGTGCACATAGAAAGAAGTCCATTAGTGCACAGCCGGAGATCGAACCTACAACCTCAGGAATGAGGGACACACGCTGTACACATACTGTACATATTATGTAATCGGTTATTCTTTTTAATTTAAAACTGATAATTAACAGTTATATTTTAGTTTAAGCCTTTTAAAAATTAAATTAGTTTAATTGTAATCTTTACTACAGTACTATTTCCTCTCATTCTATTAAATTGTGTTTACGCTATGATCAAAAGAGCTCCTTCAAGAAAAGAGCGTACCAATTTTTAATAGCCTATGGCAATGTGGTTGTTTACGGATGCGGCTTATCACTTAACATTAGATGAGCCTCCTGCCCGTTTGCTCCTTAAGTTAAAACCTTAAGTTAAAACGGACGTAACTGGTTAATTTTGTATGATTTTTTATTTTTTATCATAAAAGCCACTTTAATCAAATATAATTTACAATTGTCTTAACCTACATAGTATTAATAAAACTAATTGATCAAATTTGATAAGTTTAACGCATTTCCTCGCTGTATTTACAAATTTAGATTTAGATGCAATGCCATGCAAATACCAAATAGCCCTTATCAAGCATATCAGTTCAAATACGAACGGGTTAAATTTAACCCAGTTATATGTTTGGTTAGTTATCTTAGTTAAATACGGGTTTTGGATCAAACTGTTATTGAAACGTTTCCAATGTTTAATATAACTTAAAAACTTTTGTACGTACAAAAATAACGGAAAAAAAAATGTCTTCTAGTCGAGTACTGCTTTCGAGATGACAAAGAAAACGAGCATGATGTACAGACCCGAGTACTGAGTACCAGTTGACAGTGATCCTTCTTTCCCTGTACCCTTCACATGTAATGAGAAAAAAATAATTGTAAAGCCCAAATAAAGAAAAGATGCGCACGCGACATCGCGTGAGCGTGAAACCGATTTCTAAAACGTACTTTCACGTTGTTTTAGTTAATTTCCTTTAATTATTTCCGCTAATCAACGGTTTCGGAAGGTCAACGGGCCGTTATTGGACAAGTTTTGGTTTTGTTTGCAACACTTTTTGTTGATGGATTTTCTTGAGGTACCTGTAAATTATAATAGCCGTGTTGGCTACAGCGTGCGACTCCCTCCGGTCGTAGGTCCGATCCCAGACTGCACCAATGGACTTTCTTTTTATGTGCGCATTTAACATTCGCTCGAACGGTGATGGAAAATATCGTAAGGAAACCGGCTTGCTTGCCACCTAATGCGTGTGTGGCACAGTAGGCTGATCTTCCTCTCCTCTCCTCTTCTCTCATCTTCTTCCGCTCGTCTTGTTCGCGTTATTGTTAATATTATTTTCGACTTTCCAGTAGGTACTTTACACCACATAATGGTAACTTTTTGGAATAAAGAGTCACTAGGTGGTCACGAAACGTTTTACTATTGGGTACAGGAAAACGTTACGGCGCGTTACGGGGGGGGGGGAGGGGGGTCCGGTACCTAATACATGAACGCTCCCTAAGTACATAAATGAATGTTAACAATTGATCGATTGTAAATTAAAAGTTGAATGGAAAACTAATAGTATGATTAAGCGCGAACTGTCAATATTAATCATGACCGCATGAGTCACGACTAGAGATTTTCCGGGAATTTTGACGTCAATTAATATCATCACAGTTACTTAAGACTTCGTAGTGAATTATGTAAGTATTTGAGTCATACTCGATGTAAATCTTCGCCAGGAATCTCCTAAACTGCTTCAACAACAATCAATGTCACACAGCGCTTTCTGCCGCGCACCACCTCTGACGAACCAGCTACCATTAGAGATATTTCCGAGGAGCCTGAAACACTAGGCCCGGGCATTGTAAGTGTCCAAGTTTTCACTTTATTCAACGTGCCACCTGTGCCATAAAAATAACCTCTTACAATAACACTGTTAATTGTAAGTACCTATATGTTAACATGATAACACTTAATCAGTTCAGTTCTACTTGACCGCATCAATGAAACTTCGACGTTCGAGCCACTCCACCAGGAACTCAGCTATGGCAACATTGTGTGTAGGAGGCAAGAGACCCATAATTGTGTATAGGATGTTTACAACTGTAATGTGAAAGATTGTGTGTGTGTTAGCAGGAAGGGATGGAGCCATGTCATGGAGAGAGATATTTCGAAAACCTGGAGGAGGCCTTTACTCATGAAGGGGTTCCGATCAATGGAACTAAAGGAAAGTATATTAGCATATTAACGATAAATGATTGGGAATTAAATGGGCTTTTATTATTCATTATTATTATTAATGTGAACGAACCTCTTGTGCAAAAGCACTCGCCATTTCTGCTACACATTGCATTTTTGTGTGAAATTTTACACAATGCACCCGAGTCACACGCTCTGGGTGGCTCTTTCGACACCTTGTGTCAAACTTACAAGTCTGAACTCAACAATACAACTTTGAGTGTTAAATATGCGATATGGAAAAAATAGTAGCCGAACTAAAAATGTGTATTTATCTCAAATTGGTTTGATATGAAATTCTCACTGCTGGAGTGCTATCTCTGACTAATAAATATATTTATCCAAAATATTTTGAATAATTAATGTCCATCCACACACCTTCAATGTTTTACAAGATTTTCGGGATGTCCAAACAGAAAAGGGTAATTGGTGTTCTAGAACGGTTTGAGCTCGAATAATCTCCATGTAAATTCTAAAAGAGAATATCGGAGCGCATAGTACTTGGCCTTAGATAGGGAGCGTTCAATTATTATATATATATACGAGTACGTAAAAATTGCGTGACGTAATACTTGAACGGTCCCACATCTGTTTCGTGATCGTTTTGCTTTTCTTAGTAGGCAAGTAGGCCTTCTGTGCCTGACACACGCCGTCGGCTTATAGGTATAAGCCATGCCGGTTTCCTCACGATATTGTCCTTCACTGTACTAGCGAGTGTTAAATGCGCACATAGGCAGTAGGTAGTCCATTGGTGCACAGCCGGAGTTCGAACCTCAGGGATGAGAGTTGCACGCTGAAGCCACTGCTCGCATTTTTATCAGAGCAGTGGGTGTTAACGCCAATCAATGTGAATAAGGGGCGTTTGTTTGATAAGTCTGGAATGTCGGTTCTAATCCTAAATAAACATATCGTTATCTCAGACATGAAGTTTTGAATAAATTGTAATAAAAACATATTTTTAATTTAAAATGCAACCGAAAATGTAATTATAATTAACAAATGTAAAGATAATGGCGACGCTTGGTGATTGTATGACAAACAACAATTTGTATGACAATATTTGGCGATTAAAAAGAGTGGCGGAAAGTTTCTTGCCAGTTCTTCTTACCCGCTCTACGCCCTTGGCTTGCGAACTAGTAGTAAATGTAAATTTACAATTATTTTAACTTGACAATTCAAAAGTGTACTTGGTTACCCACTTGAATAAAGATATTTTGAGTTTGAGTTTGAAATTGGTCGAAAGATGTCTTGTCGCGTATCTGTGATTGGACTAGAGAAGCTGTTCAATCACAGTCAAACGATAGGTGTTTCGTAAGTTCTACGGCCTTGAAAGTTACTTTGAATTATTCAATAAGTTTTAAATTCATTATTTCTTATAAGTAATTAAGACCTTACTTCAAATCTAGACGTTAATGAAAGAAACTGCAATTTTTCTGAATAACGGTTTTGAAAAACAATAGTTTTCCCATAAGAGAAAATAGATCAATGTACTCCAACAATCATGAGACATTTTACACAAGGGCTATAATTGCTGCATTTAATACATTGTTTTTTATGGTACAAATTAGTTATTAACAATGTTAACTGACGCAAATGGGACACTAGCAGTCGCGATTACACTTATGTTATGGAAGGAATACCGCCAGGTTGACCAAACTCAAACTGAAACTCAAAATAACTTTATTCATATAGGTAACCAAGTACACTTATGAACGTCAACAGAAAAAATGTTAAATTGATTTTAAATTAGCCTTGTTTTTTAATAGAACAGGGGGCAATCGGGCAGGAGGCTCACCTGATGTTAAGAGATACTTCCGCCCATGGACCAGCGAGCTTGCGAGTGCGTTGCCGGCCTTTTAAAAATTGGTACGCTCTTTTCTTGAAGGACCCTAAGTCGAATTGTTTCGGAAATACTTCAGTGGGCAGCTGGTTCCACATAGTGGTGGTGCGCTGCAAAACTACTTTGAAAAACGCTCAGTTGTGGACCGGCGGACGTCCGATTTACTTCCAGTTCGCAAGTTAAGGGCGTAGAGGGGACAAGAAGAACTGGCTAGAAACTCCACCACTCTTTTCAATTGCAATGAAACCTACCCAATGACCTACGGAGGAAAATTTTTGTGTCGTTGCCTCCAATCTGAATGGAGGATCCTTGACCTTGGAATCATGCTGTTGGCTTTAAGGGCCAGTTCGGGCTCTTTTGGCGCAGTAGCCGAGATGGGATTTTTCCCGTAACCCCCCCGTAGGGCATCGAACCTCGGCATGGGCTGTCGCGGGGTGGTTAAACGCCTGAAATGCAGGACGAAAGCGCTCTGGAGTGAGCGAAGTACGTAGTAAAGGTGTGTTAATTAATTTGTCATTTGCTACGGTGATTGGATCATCCGGATCCAAGTCCTACGGGCCTTTTTTGTCGGGAAGTCCCTGTGGATGATGAGAGGTTGCATATATCCTTAGCGGTCGGAATAATTTTGTTAGCGCATTTAAACGTCATCGTATATAGCCTCGCATTTATAGGTTTGAAATATATTAGAAATCGGGCAGTTTTCCGAGTTTCTTCGAGTTAATGACGCGAAACGAAGTATCCAACAACACGAGATTAATAGTAGATTCAGAGTAATTAATTAATTATTCTGAATTTAAAATTATTAATCACGCATTTAATGCGATTATCTGTTTACTATGATTATCTGTTCGAATAACGTTCAAGGAGCGCTGCTCACGTTTTCTACAATTTTTTTTTAAATTTGTATTTTAATACAAATTTCATTCAAATTTGAAAAACCAAACTGATCTTTATGAAACTTGGACCGTGCCTAGTGGAATTTTTCGATATGACTTAGTTCCCGATAAATTTCTAGACATACATTCATGAACAGCACATATGCTGAGAAACTTGAGCATCATTCACAAATATTAACCATGGAATCTGGAGACACCAGGGATACAGCCCCTAGTGTGGGCCAGCGCATATATTTGTCATTAAAAAAATACAAAGTGTAGCTTTTGTCGGTTAAGACTAGGAGTTAAACAACGGCTTGTCCTATTATGTAAGTCTAATGGAAAAACACGTTTAATAGTAACTATAAAATAATTTCAATTACCAAGGCGGCATAAAGTAGTAGAACAATGATTCTTCGTCGAATTGAAACAAGTGAAGTCCGATTTTACGATAAAACAAAACTAGTAATTGTATGAATAAACTTTTAGTAAGATTCAGAGTCGAATCAACTACAAATGTGGTTGCCCAGGGAGGTGTGTTAGGGCCTAATAGTCTTATAGTCTTTGCATTTGGAAAAAAACTTAGTTACTATTAAAGACCTATATGGTCGCGCAACTCCATAAAAGTACATTGTTTCTTTCCATTTTTCGTCATCGTTTCTTGAGGTAGGGCGAATGGAAAAAATATATATGGTGGAGTTGAGTAGTTAATGTATCCATTTTGAAAGATCGATATACGATTCAAATAACTTTGCTTGATAGAAAAGAAATCCAAACATAGCCAATTTTTGATACTTTGAATTCATTTTATGACGAAAATGTTTATATAGTTTATATTATAATTTTTTATATTTATAGTTTTATTATAATTTACACTATATATTTTATCGCAAGCCAAGTAATCCATTTCAGAATAAATTGATAAAATCACATTAATTTAATGTTTAACATAACTAATTGTTGTTACGAGCCGTCGCGCCTCAGTGCTCCAGCTCTCCACTGCCGACCGCAGTCTACCCCGAGACACTGACACAGCAATTCGTGCTGGGATAGGGCCTTAATACTGTACAAACATTACCTGTCCACATCGTATCCCTAACTTTCCTACTAACTGATGTAAAATTATCGTGATACATGTGCACTTTTTATTTTTCATGTGGCCTTTTTTTTAATATTGTCCTTATCACTGTTTACATATGTTTGTTTTTTCTCACAGTGGTTGCCTGGAAGAGATCGCTCGAAAGCGATAAGGCCGTCAGCCCTCCTCCATTTAATTATGTCAGTATTATTGATTGATACTATTCATTTCGATTGTATTACACTCTCTTATGTAGAACAATAAACTAACAGTCAAAGATTATTTAGGGGAATTTTTAAGCCTATAAATACTTGAATTAAAAACTCCTTCGGATTTTGTATACATTGTACATATATAAATCGGTCAAAAACTTGTAATTATTTTAGTCGCAGTTCCAGCGGAGTGAGTAAATGGAAATAGTACACATTAATATTACATATATTAGAGATACTACACACTGAGTTTTATTTTTTAAATCTATTTTTACCCTCAGTGTTATATGTAAAACACGTTACGTATATATAAAACATTGAAGGAAACCAGCTTTAGATTTGTGTATAAGTACCATAGATAAGTACTTCTATTTTTAGTATGGTAACTCTTTTTAAAATTACACGTTTCGAAGCACACAAATTGCATGAATCACCACGATGATTGTTTTACATGCTAGTTGAATAATAGCAAATAAAACAAGGACAAAACATTGTTATAAGTGCATAATATAAATGTATGTACATAACGGATCTTGTTCTTTAGTATAATTAGCATCAAAATAAAAAGACCTTTAGCCCACACACGCTTCTCGAAGGGGCTCTTTGGGGCGTAGTGTCTACTTAAGGGGCACCCCAGGCACACGTCCGACCACAAGACTTCTACGGCTAATTGCATGGTAAAGAAACGTATTTCATGCTGAATACGATGATAAAGCAGTGCTCTATGTATCACAATATTTAGGCATATCTATCTATATATATATCTATCTATATAGGTATATATAATGAAAATGGTCTTCGTTTGAGGCTCAATCACGCCTAAACCACTGATCGTATCGACATGAAACTACCACCATTCGATGCGAAATTTTTCCTAGATGGTTTATGGCTATTTATTTAAATTTATTTATTTGAATTCTAACGTTCCTTCATTTTTTTATTGCTGTTTTACTTTTATGAAAATTTATCCATACGGACTTCACCGCGGAAACATTCGGGGAGGCTTCCTAGAACCTCTAAACGTCAACATCTGTTAAAAACTCGATTTTCGAAATATTTCAATTTTCTTAGCGGGAAGAAAAAGAAGGAAGTTAAAAAGAAGAATAATAAAAATATGAAAAAAAATAAAATAATGAAACATAAAATTTATTTTAATTCGTCCAGCAAAGCGGGCGCGAAACGGCTAGTCTATTATATAAAATTCTCGTGTCACAATGTGCGTTCCCATACTCCTTCGAAACGGCTTGACCGATTCTTAAGAAATTTTCTATGCATATTCAGTAAGTTTGCGAATCGGCTACTATCTATCTTTCAAACCCCTAAGTGATAGCAGGTGTCCACTCCAATAATTTTTTTTTTCTTTTTATTTTTTTATGACACGGCATACAAAAATACATACAACCCTTAATTTTCATCTCTCTACGATCAAACCTTATTTTTTTATTTGTTAGTTAAGAACTTATAACTTGAACTCTGAGGTTTATTTAGAGAAAAATCACAGAAAATCCTAAATAGTTTTCATTCCGGAAAACCGAACAGTCTCTGGGGTAGCATAGCAAAATGTTCCATGTTGGTATGTACTAAAGGTATGCTAAGTAAAATCACAGTAGGCAGCTAGTACCCTATTTAAAAATCTAAAGTTACAAAGCGCGAACCTCTGTGAAATAAGTAAAAAACTAAACATACCTAAATTTAAAACAAAAATATATCGCTTAATACAATACCAGTCATGAGCTATTCAGACGCTTTATATAGCTAATATTAAGTAGTCCAAAAACCCAAGTGATTGGATCAAGAAAGTAGTTCAATGACTCAGAAGACCTTTATAAAATAAATACCTTAAGTTGACGCGGATTTTTGTGATTCATGCTTGCAGTCTTAGGTGTCGTCATACTATGCAATACATATTATCATAACTATGCCAAAAGTCGATTTCGATAATAATACAAAGTTTAAAAAATCAAAAACATTCAATAATTTACAAAATAATCAACTTTGTCTAAGTCAAAATAATCAATACGCTATTTAAAGTCATAAAATAAATAGAACATATATTTAACTTCAAATTTATAAGACCCATCTTCCGCATAAGAGTTTTAAGAAAGTCATTAATTTACTTTAAGTGGTCATTACAAGGTCAGTAAAGGAACTGTCAATTAAACAACAATTAAAATTAGTAGCTTAGCCCTTTATGTGGCTAACCGACAATGCTAAAGGCCAGACTTACCAAATAAAAGAATTCCGAATACAATAAGCACAAATCAGCCCTCCAGGGCGTCACTCAATCAACAGAGCACATGTCACAGAAACACGCACATAATCAAGCGCACGATACGACAAACGGCGCGACACAACTATCGCGCACGACGGTTCGGCGCGGATTGCGGAATGAGCTTCGCTTAATCTCTACAACTCTAGAAAAACAATCAGCGCTTTATGTTATGCGCTCAGCAAACGTTTAGTTTAGACTGAATATTATAATCTATGACTTTATAAGGAAATAAAAACTTATTTATCATTTAACAATTATAACAAAATATAGTATCAACGCATAGGACCTTAAAATATAAATATAAAGTACTGTTACATAATTTTTATAAATAATAATTACACAGCAAAATTGACTAGTTAGATAAAATATTGGTGTGAACTAAATAATAATAGCGGACTTCAAAATCAAACAACAAATTAAGTGTAGGTTTGTATTGATATATGTATTTACATTTAAATGAAAAAATGGTAACAATTTTCATATAAAAATTTCAAAATGTCTCTCAGATACAGCTTTAGCTTAAACACTTACTTACTTCAAGCGCTGCGACGCTTGATGCATTTACACAGATCGCTTGCGCCTCACCCCGCGCGCATGCGTTGATGCGTTCCATGAAGTTTGTTTTTCAATTCAATACTAATGGCGCGTAAATTCTAATCAGATTAGTTATGAACGGAAGCCTCTTTATTTTAAGCATTTATGGTGTGTGGGCCACTTGAGATCAAAGAAATATTGTTACTATTCAAATCGTCGTAATGCATCAGCGATTTTACTTACGTCAATCAATATCTAATAACAATAGATATTTTCGTCGGTTCATTACTTTTTATTTCAATCTAAGCCCATAACATATCATAGCATTCATATATCATTTCAATCATATACGAAAACGACAATCGATTTTTTGTATGTATATATTAAGCGCTATGTAGGCGGATTTTGGAGGACTTACACCAGCTGAAATCCAGCAACAAAAGTGGTTCAGAAAAGAGAGGGGTAGAAGTTTCTCGTATTGGAGATTTAGGGTCGCATGAACAGCGAAGTGACTGTAGATGAGCGAAAATTAAATTATAATTTTAGTATTGGTCAAAACCGTTTACGACGACATCCTTTATACCGGTTATATTGACGAAAATCAAAGGTCCCGGCTGAATTCTATTGTATTAGGTACTTAATAACAACGTCATCGGCTGTTACGGCTATCGGTGCTTACGACGAAATATGAGTAGTAGTTAGACAATCTAATTCTTGAAACTCCTACTCATAAAACTGAACTCTATCACTCCTCCTTTATTGAGCAAAGTATCCTGCTATGGAATTCCTTGCCAATTGATATCAGACGAGCTCAGTCTTTAAATCTATTTAAAAATCTTCTTTTTGATCATTTTTGTTCTGCCTCGTAATTAGCTACTACTTTTACATATTAATTTTGACTTAATTAACCTTTGGATTAGCTTTAACATTTTTGTTTATACATATTATTATTTATATTGTTTATTTGGATTTTATTTTATTAAATTTTAGTTATAGTTACAGGTTTTTTTGTTAAATAATTATGCATTTCTTGTACTTTACCCTCTGTAGGTGTTTCTTTTGTCATTGTTCCATATTAGGGTTGCCTGGAAGAAATCACTTGTTAACGATAAGGCCGCCCGTGGCCTAATAACATATGTAACCTGGTTTTTTTGTATGTATGATTTTGTATATTATGGTAACGAAGTGTAAATAAGTAAATAGTCCCTTCGATGTCATAACATATTTCGACGTAATCCATATCTCGCGGGAACGAATTAAATGCATACAAATTGGACAAGATCTGAAGTAAACTTAGTATTTATAAGTGTTATTAAGGTAGCTGGAATTAAAATTAAATACAACTGTTTAATTAGTCTTCCTCCAATTAATTCTCATACGAAATCAGATTTAATTTATTCGTCGTTTTTATACGCATTCCTTGATGCGGTTTTGTCTTGTTCTCACAGGTGAAACCTGTACGCAGACCGCAAGTATGGTGTTATATTAAGCCGAATTTACATTACGAAACTAGTGGCTCGGAATTAGTTTTATGACATAAATTTCATCAACAATTTCACGTGTAAATTTACAGTTTCATAATGCATGCATCGGTTTCGCGACACTGGATAAATTTCGTGCCATGCGCATATTTTTTGTAAAACTAATGTCACGCAACTACTTTCACGATGAAAACGCGACACGAAACTAGTGTCGCGAAAGCATTTGCACAGGGCAGACGTGTGTGTTTGAGTGCATCGTGCAGCTAAATGACCGCCAAAATGGCAAACCAACGTTGGTCAGTTGATAAAAATATAAAATTCATTAACGAATACCAGCGTAACGAGTGTCTTTGGGATCCAAAACACCAAATGAAGCTTTGATGTTGACGGAGCCATGTCGTTGGTGATACTGTTGATTTCACGACACTATTATTTTTTGTTAAAGTAGTTTCACACGTGCTGCATCTATTTTCATGAAACTCATTCCAACATGCATAACACTAGTTTCGTAATGTAAATTCGGCTTTATATTCGATTAGTTATGTCACTTATAAAGCCTCCGCCTGTTATTTTACTCCACTTCAACGAAGAGCGGTTCGAATCGTCGACAACCAGTCACTTTCCGTGCGGCTTGATCCCTTGGCATTGCGTAGAGATGTGGGGTCTCTCTGCATCTTCTACCGGATTTATCATGGAGAGTGTTCAGAGGAGTTGTTCGGTTTAATACCCGCAGCTGAGTTTCATCATCGGACGTCAAGGCAAAATTCAAAATACCATCCGTATCACCTCGACGTCCGTCGTTCCACAACTGAGCGTTTTCTAAGGCAGTTTTTGCCGCGCACCACCACTTTGTGGAACCAGCTGCCCACTGACTTAGGGTCCTTCAAGAAAAGAGCGTACCAATTCTTGAAAGGCCGGCAACGCACTTGCGACCCTTCTGGCATTGTGAGTGTCCATGCGCGGCGGTATCACTTAATATCAGGTAAGCCTCCTGCCCGTTTGCCTCCTATTACATAAAAAAAAACTACAAAAATGTAGGCTGCAATTATTTACAACCCTCAAATACCCTAGGTTTTTTGTGTTGATAAAATTTTCCTTCTAAGAGCAGTGTTGGCAACAGCGTACGACTCTCATCCTTGAGATCGTAGGTTCTATCCCCGGCTGTGCTCTAGACTTTCTGTCTATGTGCGCGTTTAACATTCGCTCGAACGGTGAAGGAAAACGTAAGGTAACTGGCTAGCCTTAGACCCAAAAACGGCGTGTGTCAGGCAGGTGAGTGTTGCCTATTAGATGGGCTAACACCCTTGACAGTACTGACAATATTTGACACAATATGTGTCTATATTGTACAACATACATTGAAGCTCTTTTGTCTACTACGATGGAGGAAGTAGTCACAATATGTATGTAAATATAATAACCGCTTTGTTACGGTCATTACTCAAGCGATCACGTGCGCGATAGGAGCGGCTAAAGTACTGTAACAATACTATTGTAAAAACACATAATTGGATGGGTATACTGCTCTCCAGGCAGATTCAGCATTGGTTCTCTGTCTGTCTGAGAATGGCTATACAGAAGACACAACACCCAAAATTCTTTAAAAAGATTTATCGATTCAGTCAAAAGCCAAAAAATCTTGTACATTATTTATTTATTCAATTATTCACCACATTATAAGTAATACTATATCTACAGTATATATGTTAACGTAAAATTGTAAACACCGTTAGATTGTAATCTATCTCGCGAGATTATAAACTGTCGAAAGATTGTGAACCTCAGCGTACTGCTTACAATTTAACGTATTATTATTCGGTAGATTGTACTACACTAACTTAGTTATCATTCAAACTTCTTTGGTCAATTACAGATTAATTTTACTTCACAACAATTTCATATAACTACCGAATAATAATACCTTAAATTGTAAGCAGTTCGTTGAGGTTCACAATCTTTCGACAGTTTACAATCTCGCGAGATATATTACAATCTAACGGTGTTTACAATTTTACGGTGACATATACAAGATATATTTTCTAAAATATATGACAATTATGGTTATTGATTGAGCAGTGTTGGCCTAGAGGCTTCAGCGTGCTACTCTCATACCTGAGGTCGTAGGTTCGATCCCCGGCACCAATGGACTTTCTTTCATGTGCGCATTTAACTTTTGCTCGAACGGTGAAGGAAAACATTGTGAGGAAATCGACATGTCTTAGACACAAAAAGTCGATGACGTGTGTCAGGCATTGGCTGATTGTCTACTTGCCAATTAGATTTAATATTGATCATGAAACAGATTCAGAAATCTGAGGGCAAAACCTATAGAGAGGTTGTAGCCACTGATTTATTTTATTTTAACAATAATTTAGACCAAAATGTATTCCCTTGCTGTACTCCAAACCCCTCGGACACGGTTTGTTAACAAATGCAAATTTTTTCCAGGCTTAACGCCTCACTAACCTATTGCCGTAACAGCACAACAGTTATATGGTCTGTTTACGTTTTTTAGAAATAGATTTTTAAGTGTCAACTGATTTATATTGATGACTCAATAAATGTAAATAAAATAGTGTATACACATTTTAATGTGGTTTGAACAGTTGCAAGTCTGAGTTCCAAGCTGTAGCAGCATGAGCAAATGTTTAATATTCAACTCCAAGAAGTGCGGTCAAGGGCGTACTTCAGAAGATACCAACAAGTATTCTTACAGCTAACACATATACATATGACTATGACAATTTGAGTATTGGACTCTGTGGACGTTATCTATTGTCATTTAGCACTTGTCTGATATAAAAATTTATTTTAAAACGAATAATATAATATTAAAAGTATTATAATGTAATATGAAGAATCTTAGTCATTAATATCAACACTTATTATATTTCTTCATACTTTTTATTGACACACACTGTTAGAAGATAAGAAAGAATGAAAGAAAACCACTTTATTATACATAATAAAAAAGCCTATAGAACGGCATATTAAGAGAGCGTAAATGAAATAATACCCGATAAATTTGTTCCATGTATATCGTGACTCCCACGGTGACGAGGAAATGCAACTAGATTCCTTCCTTTTACATAATTACTTTCCAATACTATATCCTGTTAATATTAGATCATTTTATGTTAAGTACTTTTACTTATGAGTAATGTCTTAAGTAATTTATTGAACAGAATTCACGAAAGTAAGTACACCACCAATGTATCAGGAATTCATTCCCGAACTTTTTTACTGTTATAGCAAGTCAAGGAGAATGGGAGAATTCCATATTCCATACAAAACATTTTTATACGAAAATTTCGTTTAACGAAAACATTATTGAAGTTATACTTCTTTAGGCGCGTTATGAAAAATTTATGAGAGTGAAATTACGATGAGCGCGCAGTGTGACACAAAATTAACAGAATGAAGTTTCCCACTAACGAATTCTTTTTAATCCAGCCGGGCGCCGAGCGTGCGCGAGCGAGATGGGAATAAGACAATCTACAAGTAAAAAGAAATAGAATATGCGTGAAGTTAGCAGCTATGCCAAGAATTTTGAATGACCATAATGACCTTTGTAGTACCTTTTAAACAAATAAAGGAGTTTTAATTGTTTTTTCAAAGAAATTTAGCAATGCTTTTTCACAAAGACCTATTGTTACTTAGTTAAAAGGTTATGAAACATACCTAGTTATTAAATTGAATGAATAATATCATAAAAAAATAAATAATAATAATAATTATTATTAATATTAATTAATAATTGAATGATATACTAAATATTACATTTTATTAAATTATTAACGTTAAATATTAATTATTTAATATTTAAAAAAAAAAAAGCCAAAGAAGTATAACTTCTTACGCGTGTACATAAGTACACGCACCCTTTTTTTGTAAATCATATTTCATATTAATTTATGCAAAAAGTACATAATTTTTTACCTAGAGCTCGACAGCGACTGTTTAATATGATATTTTTATCATATTTTTAGTTGAAATGTTGACGAGACAACGTGTAATAAATCGCTCATTGTGCGCCGCATCTATCTCTCTTCGACTCGATTGGCCTATGCGTCCGAGGATTCACTTCTTCTTTGTATCCATACAAAATAGTGATAATTGAATAAAAATGATTCCATTTTATTCATAAAGTATTTTAATGCAATCATTTCATCAATGTTTTGTTATGACGTTGTCACGTTAAACTATCGTCCGTAAACCTAATTTACAGACATCTATGTTTTTCTTGTGTTGAAATTTGGAAATAAAAAAATATTATAGAAATAAAAAAAAGAATTTCTAAACGCACGCGAGCCTGGCTTTGAGAGTGTGTGTGTATAACATCAGATGAGCCTTTTGCCCATGTGACCTCTGTTCTATAAGAAAAATAGTCTATAAAACGCTCTCCATACATATCACCAGTAGTTACAAAACTCCACAATATAAAACAGAAGTTAATGAGGTAAGTCACGGGTATAAATTCTTGTGCGATACGAAGCGTGACCGGTGACTAAGGCTCACGTTGGCCGTGAACATGTACTACTCTTTGTTCTACACGTGAAATATTGTATTTTATCGGAGAGGTTGTTAAATCATAATCACCACGTTTCCAGGCATTTGTGCGATTTCACTAGTGGAATGTCCAAAGGACTTAAGTGCGTAAATACGTGCGTACCAAGTACACATGTCAGAAGTGAAACTGCTTTGTAAATTATTACTAAGGTAAGAGCCCCAATAGATGATCATGTATAATATGATCACTCCATGTATTTGTATCTCTATACTCACACTGTTAACACACTGTATACGTGTTAATGATAATATAAATAAATAAAAATTTAATGCACAAGACAGTTATGCAACAGAATTGACATCTTAAGTTCTAGTAAGAAACGTCGGATAAATTTAAAATTGAAACATATTGACATTAATATTAAAGAAAACTAATATTAAATATAAACATAAACTAATAATAATAAAATAATATACATTGAAATAAATAACTAAACTTAACATAAACTAAAATATATCATTAAACGGAGTCCCTTTAGGCAAGGTTCCGAAGATACTGGCAGCGTTCCCCCTTTGAATTGCTAGACTAATTCTTTGTCCGAGGTAGCTACCAGATCTTCGGTCTCCTGTGATGTCGACTAACCTTTTTGAAATATCTTTAAAAAGCCTTAAAGCGCTAGAACCCCACGGACCAAGGGTCTCGACACCGAATGATCATTAAAATTATGTCAAATAATTGTAAATTTATAATAATACATAACTTTAATCCGGTAAAAGCTTTTTCCTTTAAATCTTAAGTTCTATTATATAAAGCTACTAAACCAATAACGTGTATTTTTTCTCGATCTCTCTTACTCTCTCTCACAATCTTTCTCACTATAGCTCTCTCCCACCTCTCGCTCGGAATTACACATTCTATGGGCCACGAAATCCGATGTTAGAACGCGTACCACGCATTTGATACATAAACTTTTTGTTAAGGAAATAGATAGAAAAGAACTCCCTAAGACCGTTCGGGTCTTGTAGTTACACTCACTCATTCGCTCACATGCACTCACTAACTCACATGGACCCACACACTCACTCATTCACTCACATGATCACTCATGCACTCACGTGGGTTTTGTTAAAAAAAAATTGGGTGATGTTGTTGAAAACAGTTTATAAAAATTTAAAAGGGAATTCACGAACAAAAAAATTTGTTATGGAATCATTTATTACTTAAAACGGTTCCTAAATCTTAAACACATTTTTATTTTACCTTATTCTGGGCAGTTTGTATTTAACCCGTGTAGTCTTGCAAAAAGAAAAAGTTTCGAGCAATGAAAAACTTTTCCTTCCGGAACCGGAAGCATAAATAAAAAGTAATTATTTTCAAAGATCGAACTTCAAAGAAATCGAATTTTGTATCACGTAACGTTACATAATTCACTCGGTTTCACAAGTTCAAGTTTCAATGAAATACCGGACGCGTGCGCATGTGTTTTACTATCCGAATGTAAAATTTCACACAATCTTAATTTTAACTTAAGTATGCTTACTTAACGAGTTATTAAGTACAGATATGGTCTATTCACTTTAAATAAACTGGCCCTAAATAGATTTGGTTTCTTCGTTGATATTGTTTTTCTTAAAGGAGCAAGAAGCTCTAATCTCTTCCATTAAGAGCAAGAAGCCCGCACCCGCACTGCCCTGTATCAGCAGGGTGCGAACCCGCAGGGGGCATAGCTCCGAATGGGCCTTAGCACAACAACAACAAGTACAACGAGACACAAATTTCATCATATTTGAACCAGTATACCTGACTGACCGATCATCAAAACTCTAATGCACTTCTAGCAGACGTAAGAACTTCAAACTTACAATTAGTGTTTTGTGTAGTGTTCAATTAAATATCTATTAATTGTATTCAATTAGATTGTTTAGTGCGATTGCTAAGTGAATATTTTTATTTAAAACCAATTTTTTTTAATTAATATGGTCAGTATAAGATCTTGTTAGGTTTAAGCATAATAAGAGCGGCCAACCCGTCTTTCTTTTCATACAAACGCTCGTACGTGATTATGGCGTTGTACAGATATTTCTATGAAACATTTGAACTAATAGGCATCTTGTGCACTATATCTAGGTTTCTATTAAAACGCTAAATCAAAATTTTAAGAAACAAATTCTGTACAAACCTCCAAAAATCAGCCTTTTTGCACAAATTTTATATGAAGTTTGGGCGTTTATAATGTACTCATTAATTGTAACCGGAAAGAAATATTTGCATAGAAACCTTGCAAATGTAATGGAGTTTCTAAATGTGAAACTTTTTTTTCATAATCTTGTAAGGCTTACGAAAAAACACGTATTTCTTGGAACAAGTTTTATGAAATATCCGCACACTATTTCTCTTTCAATGTTATCCCGTTCTCACTTGCTTGTTAGCCATTTTTATGAATGGCTCGCTATCTATCTATGCTATTATGCTATATTTCGCTTTACCTTTTGTTCTGACATTGCGCTGGATGAAACAACAAGCATTTTGGCCATGCTCGTGTTGCCGTTTGTCGGACAGGGGAAGGGCGCTCTTAAGACAGAAAGTTCCTTAAGTAATACGGAATAAATTGCTGACTTAGTATTACATATCACAACTTTTTACGGTAGAAGAACTGCGTGGCGAGAATTAAGTTTGGTGGCGGTTGTTGTATGAATATGTTCAAATCACTTTGCAGCTCATGTTTTAAATTAAAGTTGATACCCAGCTTGTATCAACTTTAATTTAAAACATGAGCTTATAACTAAGATAACATTAGGGGTAGTTAGGTTGCAACGCTGGATTAACAAAAAAATAACTTGGCTTATCGAAGAGTTCGTAAATTTAAGTGACACTTATATATATATTGGACATTATCGGAAACGAGAATGTTCAAATACAATTTATGAGTGTGGTAAAAACTAAAGAGCTCATATTGGCTTCAAGTGTGCGATGATTGTTTACGCTTCTAATTATTAACTAAAATATATACATGTAACTAATGTTAGGTTACATAACTCGAGACTTTGTCTTTTTCATAATAATAATAATTTATTGCAAGAATATGGTACAAAAATGTGAAAGGTGGTACAAAAGTTCGTATATTCTGCCACACACAATGGCGCGCAAATTTGACATTTTACATTATTAGTCATATGAATTTGTCAATTCTTATATAATTTGTATCGTTCATATCATATCAATTCAACTACAGTTAGACCAGTGCAGATAGCCTTCAAAATAAATAAAACGTGAAAAAAATAATAGTAGGATGAAACCCATTAGAAAAGCTGGAGAATATTATAAAAATTAAAGGAAAAATAAATTACGGGCGATCTGAGGTCGGGAAGGGGTAGGGGGGGTAGTTTTAAGGGTAAAAAACGGTTTATCTCGATTTCCGGCAAAACTAAAAGTCCTATCGAAGAAAGTTAAATGGCAAAGTTGTAGGTAATAAAAAGATCTAAAACTTTTGTATTCACACATTTTTCACATAACCTCAAAATTTATGTGAAAAATTCAAAAAACCTAGTTTTTGGTTTTTAATTTTTATCTTTTACAAAAGTATTTTTTTTTAACGAAATTTGGTGAAAACTTACCTTTCTATGTCCCAAATACGCTGTAATTTATTTGATTAAAAATATTTATTTTTTCACCTTATTTTGAATGAATATCGAAAAAACACCCTAATTTTCAATCGAAAATTCACCCGTCAAAATATCAGCTTTTTACAAAAAGTTGGTGTGCTTTCAATTCGTTGAAATCTCTACTTTCCTATGGTAAAAAAAAAATGATGAAATAATCATTTATTGAATAATACATTTTTTCCAAAAGTAATACACCAAGTCGATTTTTAAAGACTCTAGTCGAAAGATCTTTTAATTGATTTGGTAATTTATTGTAAACCTTAATTGCCATACAAAAGGTGTTTTTCCTAAACAGTTCCAGATTGATTTTTGGCACAGCTGTCTACTTCTTACTTCGACTTCTACATTCGACTTAAAAATACATTAACATTTTACAAGTTTAGTACAAAATGCTAAAATAATTCGTTATTAGACAGTAAACTTCCAAGTGGCCTTTTCAAGTGTCAATTGAAAGGTCATTCCCCCATCTTAATAGTATTTCTCCCATAACATCCGCATATTTGTTATTTGTTATCCAAGCACGTGGCAAAAGGAGCCATTTCCTTTCGGCAGAGCCTCATCACAGGATGCCGAGCCGTTTATGGTCAAATTATCTATTTGTATTGAAGGACGCGGTGTTGATGTGTTTTGAATAATGAGATTGTATTTTCTTTTATCTCAACATTATAAAGTTTCTTTAAATATAACAGGGAGGCTCACCTGATGTTTAGTGACATGGACACTCACATAGCCAGAAGGCTCGCAACTGCGTTGCCGGCCTTTTATAAGTAAATTGAAACCAAAAACCTAGGAACTTAAAATGTTTTGTGGTAAAAAAATCTTATAAAAATTATTATATCTAAAAACATATACAATATACATTCATTATAGGCCAGTGCAGATAGCCTTTAAAATAAATAAAAAGTGAAAAAAAATACAGTAGGATGAAACCCATTAGAAAAGGAGGGGAATATGATCAAAATGAAAGGAAAAATAAATTACGGTCGATCTGAGGTCGGGAAGGGATAGGGGGGGGGGGGAGTTTTAAGGGTAAAAAACGGTTTATCTCGATTTCCGGCAAAACTAAAAGTCCTATCGAAGAAAGTTAAATGGCAAAGTTGTAGGCAATAAAAAGATCTACAACTTTTGTATTTTGCAGATTTTTCACATAACCTCAAAATTTAGGTGAAAAATTCAAAAAACCAACTTTTTGGTTTTTTATTTCTATCTTTTACAAAAATTTATTTTTTTAAACGAAATTTGGTGAAAACTTACCTTATTATGTCCCAAATATACTGTAATTTATTTGATTAAAAATATTTATTTGTTCACCTTATTTTGAATTAATATCGAAAAAACACCCTAATTTTCAATCGAAAATACTGACGTCAAAATTTCAGCTTTTTTCAAAAAGTTGATGTGCTTTCAGTGCGTTGAAATCTCTACTTTCTTATGGTAAAAAAATATATATATATTACCATAGTAAATATTCTCAGAAAATGCAAAAAATCGTATGCAGTAACGCCCAGACCCGTCATCCCCTTCCCTACTTCTCTGCCATGCCTCAGTGGTTAAGCGTTTTTACATTGATACCTGGTTATCCCAAAAAAAATCCATAACCTCAAGCAGGCGGGCCGGTCCCCGTGGGGTCGAGCTAGTGGTCGCTGTCGTCCAACAAAAGTTCAGATGAAGGCACGTAAAAATAATAATAACATTATTTAACCTAGACTAAGTGTGTTATAACAAAACTATAACTTATATGTAAATATTGTAGAATAAAATTTATTTCCAACACACAAATATACAGTTTTTACAACTAAAGTTTGGTCCCTGTGTCAGTGTACCTTTAACGCTGGCAGCATTTCCTCGCTGTATTGCGATACTTATTCGTTGAGCGAGGAAAGCGCCAGCTCTGGGGTCGCTACTATTAACCACGCGCCATCTTAAATCTTTGAACCCCACGGCCCAAGAGTCTCTACTACAAAGGAAACAAATGAATGATAATTTTCCGCCTGTTCTGCGCCCGCGCCAGCTTTTGTTCTTGTAATTATTATTATATAGTGTATGTTAATTATTATTTATTAACTCCTGGGTAATGAATACAGTGAGCAGTTGCTATTGAGAAGGTAATCATTTTTAATGACAAACATAATCGTGACAATACATTGTATACTTAAAATCATAATATGTTTCAGAGAAGACATTGCAATTACTTCTTCATTCTATTGTAAAGCTTATGGCCTTCTATTAAGATTGAGATTCGCATATTATAGTCACTATCCACATACCATAACGGCGCCCTGCGGCCGTGAGCTGATGTTCCATTGTCTTCTTGTAAACACCTCTTTGATGAACGGTATACGATTAATCGTTCACCTATTTCTCTCATTTCTCTGACATTGTGTTATTAACGCATTTCTATATACGAGTACTATTTTATAAGTTTTACAATGTAAAGAAAAAAAAGAAAACTTTATTATGCACAATATACAAGATATTTAGATAAAGTAAAGTGCACTGGCCCCCACACTAGGATTCCCTGTGTTGTGGGCAGCCAGTCTCTTCCTTTTGACATGAAAACAGTATTTTATAAGTTATATTAATTATTTCTACACATTTATATTAAAACTAGTTTTGTACAATAAGAATATTTTCAGTATCAGAATACGACAGGTTAACAAGATATCGTTTGAGATGTTTAGTAAATGTATGTAATGTGATTTTTGAAATGTTAATGATAATATTTGTTTTTAATGAAGTGGTTAAAGATGAAAGGGCCTCGGAAGGAGAAAAAGCGTTGGGCGAAGAAAGTGCGAGTTTTGGGTTGCTTAAATATGAGTTTGCGTTTTGTTTGATGCGGTGCGGTGGGTTTTGTTTCCAAAAAAGCCTGCATATTGCTATTAAATATAATTGTCTCACAGTTAAAAGTTTTATTTCA